>NW_023270389.1:9896458-10132150 GCF_011800145.1 Mirounga leonina
GGCGGGGCCGAGGGCGGAGCGCGGCGGGCGGGGCGCGCGGCGGGGAGGGGCGGGGCCGGAGGCCGCGGCGTTCCCGGCCGACACGTCAGCGCGGCCTCGGCGAGGGGCTGCGGGCGCCCGAGGGCGCGCGCTCCGACCCGCTCCCCGAGCGGCCCTCCGCTCGCCTCCCCCCGCGGCCGCCTCTCGCGTGTCTCCTCCCTCGCCAGGTCCCTTCGCAGGCGGCCCTGCGCGCCGCCTCATTCTCTGCGACCGTGGGGCCCCCACCCGCCAGCCCAGTACGGGGTCCTTTCCTGGCACCTTCTCATTTCTGGTCCAGCCCGAACCAGCCCACCGCCACCCTCACCCCCATTCTTGGCTTGGTGCCTCCTTTTCCAGACTACCAAATCTCGTCCACGAGTTGCCACTGTTAGTCTCTGGCTTGAGACTCTCTCTCCTTCAGGTTCCCAGGGGTTCCTTGGGGGCCCCATCCATGATCCCCTTTGATTGGGAAGGGGCACGAGTGGAACGGTGGGTTTGTGATGGAAATTAGAGCCGGTGGCCAGCCTGGTCTTTTTTTGAGCCTTGGGGAGTAGGGGTTGGCAATGTGTACCAGTGCTGAGATCTTCAGATTCTTGGGCCTTTATCGCTAAGGGAAGAAGTAATTTAATTCAACACAAATGTGTTGAGCTTCCATTTTATGCTATCATTTATGCATGCCAGACACCAGGGTGGCATGGGGAAAGATGTAGGTCATGAGACAAGATATCTGGCCCTTGTCTAAAGAAATCCACAATTTAGTGGAAACCAACTGATATAAAAACAGCTAAAGAATAAATATCAGGTAAGGAAAAGCTAATAAATGGCAGCTAACTTTTACTGAGTTCTTTCTTTAGGCCCAGGTGTTATTCTGAGGTCTTTATATGCATCGATTGGTTGAATCTTCACAACAGTAGAGGATGCTATCTTCCATTTTTGAGATGAGCAAATTGGGGCATTCACACATCTAGTGAGAGATGGAGCTCAGATTCAAACCCAGGGAATATCCTCCCTCTTAATCAAAATTCTGTAAAGCCTCCATCAAGCAACATGCAATTTTTGTACTTTTTTCTGACTAGGGGAAGCAAAATCTTGTTTAAATCACAGTATAACTGAATTATCTATATGTGTGAAAGAAAGAAAGGAAGGGAGAGAGGAAGGAAGGAAGGAAGGAAGGAAGGCAGGCAGGCAGGCTGGCCACAGCCCACGAATCAGCCCAGAGAAGAGTGGCGGCAATGTTCTGGCGCTGGTTGGAGCACTGTGCATTTGTCGATCTTTCCATATCTCAATAAATGCCATTTTAATTCCCATCTTCCAGGTGCTCAAGTCAAAAACTTAATTCCTGGGGCGCCTGGGTGGCTCAGTTGGTTAAGCGACTGCCTTCGGCTCAGGTCATGATCCTGGAGTCCCGGGATCGAGTCCCGCATCGGGCTCCCTGCTCAGCAGGGAGTCTGCTTCTCCCTCTGACCCTCCTCCCTCTCATGCTCTCTGTCTCTCATTCTCTCTCTCTCAAATAAATAAATAAAAAATCTTAAAAAAAAAAAAACTTAATTCCTGGCAACTCTTTCTCTCACACCCAAATCCAATCCATCAGACAATCCTGGGCTCTCTTTATTTTAATAGCTTTATTGGAAGGTAATTGGCATATTACATATAATAAACTGCACACATTTAAAGTGTACAGTTTGATAAGTTTTGACCCATGAAACCATCACTATAATCAAGATATTTAACTATATCCACCACCAATAAAAGAGCCCTCGTGCTCCTTTGTAATCCTTCCCTCCCCTTTCCTGCCTGTCTCCAAACTTCTGTTGCTATAGATTAATTTATAATTTCTAGAATTTGATATAAGTGGAATCATACAGTATGTCTTCTTTTTTTGTCTTTGTTCACTCAGCGCAAGCATTGGAAATACATCCAGAATCTGACCACTCTCACCATCTCCTATCCAAGCCATCATCATCTCTCACCTAGAAGGTTACAATAGCCTCTTACTGTTCTGCCTTTGCCTCCCTGAGGTCTACTGTGTCAACAGCGACTACAGTGATCATTTCATGACATAAATTTGGTCATGTCTCACCTCTACTCAAAACCTTCCTACAGGGGCGCCTGGGTGGCTTAGTCTTAAGCCTCTGCCTAGGATTGAGCCCCGCATCAGGGGGAAGCCTGCTTCTCCCTCTCCCACTCCCCCTGCTTGTGTTCCCTTTCTCCCTGTCTCTGTCTGTCAAAAAAACAAAAACAAAAACAAAAAAAACACCTTCCTACAGCTTTCCATTTCCAATTAAAATGCATGGACTACACTGTCTTTATGAAGGACTACACTGTCTTATTTGATCTGACTGACCTCGCTCATCCCTTTTACCCCCACTTCCTAAGACCCTCCTCTTACTCTGTTAGTTCTACTCAAACTCACCAAGCCCCACTCTTGCATTAGAGCGTTTGCACTTGCAATTCATCAACCTGGAACAGTTCCCCCAAACAGTCCACCTGACTAACTAGTTCCCTCACTTCATCAAGTGTCTGTAGCAACACCATTTCTTGTTAGAGAGGCCTTTATCACTCTACATAAAATAGAGCTCCTTCCATGAATACCATGAATATAAGTTCCAGGGGAGCAAGGAATTTATTTTGTTCATCGCAATAATATAAATACCTAGGAAAGCATCTGGAATGTATGAGGTACTCCACAAATGATTTGTGGGATGATAAATATTTTATGCCATTAACCTACATGGAGCCTCCATATGTAAATAGTACAGAGGAAATATGCCATAAGAACAAAGCATTTTGTGTCTTCCCCTCAGCAGCACCCTCAACACCTGGAACAGAATCTGGAATACATTTATTGTTGATTGAGGGCATATTTGTTATGGAGGGAGTGAATGAAATTGCAGTGTTTTTTTTCCTATGTATTACCAGAATAGAGAAGGCAGATAAAGGTAATTCTAATTTTTCTTATTTCTATTTAGAGTAGAATTAATGACAATTCATTGGTGGAAAAGGCAAAATTCCAAAATGATCTAATCTAATTCAATAATTCTTTACTAATATTTACTTTGACTAATATTCAGATACGCTTTTATATGAAGGATGAGAGCTCTCAGTTGGTGAAGAACTGTTTGTTGGTTTTCCAGGGTTTTCATTTATCTGCATTCATTATTATTATTATTGCCTTGAGATATTAACAAGTTCAGTGGACAGAAAAAAATTCTCAGCTGACCACAATGAAGGTGGTTCTTTCTGACAGTATATATATATATATATATATATATATATATATATATATATATATATAATTATAGTGGATGAATCAACATTCATTTTTAATAGCATTTGAATATGTGGCCCTGATGCTTAACATAAATTCGAATCCCAAGTATATTATTTGTTAACACCTCAAATGGAATTTTCACTGGGTAAAGGTTAAGTAAGAGTTAAAAAATAAATGTGTCTAGTTGGGGTGGGGGGGGACATAAAAAGTAAGACTTGGAGGGTTTCTGACCTTAAAGAATTTGCAGTCTGCCTGAGAAGACAAGACATATACATTTGAAACAAAGAGGAGACAGAATAATAACATATACAATTGTAAACCTCCCATGGTGTCTGCCCAGGAAGTTCTAGAAGGTCTAATACTAAAGTTACCAGAAAGAATGCAGTCCACTGCTAATGATGAAACCACTCAGAGTTCAGAGAATGGTGTAAAGGATTTATTGAGGACTATGGCTTCCAGGCGAGATGGAGTAACAGGGGCCAGATCTACCCTCCCATGTTAAACATATGAAAAAATTGGGCAAAATATATGAAACAATAATTTTTTAGACATTGGACAACAAGCAGTAAAAAACAGTGATCCCTAAGAAAAGTGGAACAAATGAGGGGAGTGCTATGATTGCCTCAGCTTACTCTCTGGATGAAGTTTCCAGGCCACAACCAGAGAAGGGACACTCAAACAGGTAATCTCCTTGAATTGAGGAGACAGATTTGAAGGTTTGGGGAGGTCAAGGCAGCTAGAATTTGCAGGGAGGAGTACAGGACAGAAGAGAGCTGCATGGGAAAGACAACTGCATGGACAGAGCTCCAGAGATCTGCAGAGGGTTCTGTCAAGTCTTCAACTGAAAAATGGTAAGCACCTGTGTGTAAAGAACTACCTGAGGCTGGTGAAAGAACCACCAGAGAGGGTAGGAAGAACAATTGTTGGAGTAAAGAATAGTTTGTGCTCCCACCAGCCAGAGTGGAAACTCTATAATAAACAGGGCATCGGGTAGAGTGCTCAGCAAAAGGGAAAAATGTAAGCTTAAGATTGAAAGCTACTCTACCAAAGCTTTAAAATAAGCCTTGAAAATATTAAAATGTTTGGGGAACCTGGGTGGCTCAGTTGGTTAAGCGTCTGAATCTTGGTTTCACCTAGGGTCATTTTCTCAGGGTCGTGAAATCCAGCCCCTCATCAGGCTCTGCACTCAGCAGGGAATCTGCTTCTCTCCCTTTCCCACTACCTCTGCTCATTTGCTTTCTCTCTCTCTCTCTCTCAAATAAATAAATAAAGCTTTAAAAAGAAAATCTCAAAATGTTTCCAAGTAAATTAACTGCATTCAAGAATAAAGCTGAAGAATATTTAAAGCCAGCACCCAACAAGGTAAATTCACAATGTCTGGAGTCCAGTAAAAAATTATGAGGCATGCAAAGAAGCAGGAAAATACAACCCATAATGTAAAGAAAAATCAGTCAACAGAAACTTTCACAAATGACACAGATGAAAAAATTATTACACAAGAACATTAACACAGTTCTATTCCATATATTAGAGATGCTATAGAAAAGCATAAGCATGCAAAATAGAGGATATAAAAATGATCCAAATTAAACTTAGGTGAGCAAAAAAATGGTTGAGATGAAAAATACAATGGATGGGATTAATAACAGGTTAGACACTGCAGAAGAAAACATCACTGAACTTGAAGACATGGCAATATAAACTCTCCAAAAAGAAATGGAGAGGAAAGAGATTGAAAGAAATGAATAGGGCATCAATGTGCATGGGGTCTCTGAAGGAGGTGGGGAACAGAAAATATGTTTGAAGAAATAATAAAAGCATTCCAAATTTGCTGAAAACTCACAGATCATGAAGCTCCACAAACCTCAAGCACAAGAAACATGAAGAAACAACACCAAGGCATATTAAATTGCTTAAAACCAATGATAATGATAAAAAAATGAAATTCATTTAGAGAAAACAGATACACTATGTACAGAGGAGCAAAGATAAAATGACAGAAGGCTTCTCATTGGAAAATGGAAGCAAAAACAAAACAAAACAAAACAGGTGTTTGACATATTTAAAGTGCTGGTGGAAAAAGGATGCTCTGGAGTTGTATACCAAGTTAAAATATTTTTCAAAGATGAGGTGAAGTCTTTTCAACACATGATGCTGGGACACCTGGATATCCATATGCAAAAGAATGAAATTGAACCCTACGTTATACCACAAACAGAAATTAACTCAAAATGGATCATAGACCTAAATGTAAGAGCTAAAACTATAAAATCTTAGAAGAAAACATAGGGAGAAATCTTGGAGTAAGCAATGATTTCTTAGATATGACATCAAAAATACAGCAACCAAAGGAAAAATAGATAAATTGGACCCTATCAAACTCAGAACTTCTGTGCTTCAAAGGATATGATCAGAAGAGTGAAAAGATAACCACACAGAAGGGAAGAAAATATCTGTCATCTGTATGTCTCATAAGGGATTTGCACCTAGAATATATAAAGAACTCTTAAAATTCAATAATAAAAAGACAAGTTAACCTAATTTTTTTTAAATCCAAGGCAAAGTATTTGAATGGACATAACTCCAGAGAAAATATACAATGGCCAGGAGTGTAAAAACGTACAGCCACCTTGGAAAACAACCTGGCAATTCCTCAAGAGGTTAAACATGGAGTTAACATATAACCAATTAATTCCACTCCTAGGTGAATAACCAATAGAAATAAAAACATATATCCGGATATCTGGGTGGCTCAGTCAGTTAAGCATCTCCCTTTGGCTCAAGTCATGATCCCAGAGTCCTGGGATAAGTCCCACATTGGGCTCCCTGCTCAGCAGGGAGTCTGTTTCACTGCCCCTCTCCTGGCTCATGCATGCATTCTCTCTCTCTCAAATAAATAAAATCTTAAAAAAATTTTCCACACAAAACATTATGTACAAACATTCATAGCATCATTACTCATAATAGCCCAAACCATAAACAACCCAAATGTCCATCAAGTTAATAAATAAAATGTGATATATCAATACAACAGCAATAAAAAAGGAATGAAATATTGACATATGCTAAAACAGAAATGTCCCTTGAAAACATTGTGCTGAGTGAAAAAGTCAGCTACAAAAGATCATATATTATATGGCTCCATTTATATGAAATGACCAGAATATTTAAATCTATAGAGACAGAAAGTAGATTATTGGTTGTCTAGGGCCTAAAAAAATAGAAGTATTAAAAGGAAACAGATAAAGAGTACAGGATTTCTCTTGGGGTGATAAAAATGTTCTAAAATTGAATGTGGCAATGCAGAACTCTGTAAACATATGAAAAAGATGGAATTATATACTTCAAATGGATGAATTGTTTACTTATGTGAATTATATGTCAGTAACACTATTACAAAAAAAAAAAAAAAAAGATTCCCATCACAAAAAGCAAATTTCTAAACATGCAAAACAAAGCAAAAAGATGTTAGAATATATTTTCAGACACACAAAAGCTAAAGGAATTTATTACTACCATATCTATACTGCAAGAAATGTTGAAGCTCTTTAGGCAAAGAGAAATTACTGGATGGAAATCTGAATCTAACAAAAGAAGAATATAAGAAATGTATACATGTGGGCAAATATGAAACATATATCTATCTAAAGTACAGAAAATAAAATAATGTAAAATACTTTTTTCTTATTTAAAAAATCTCTTTAAAAGATAATTATCTATTTAAAGAAAATTAATAACATATTGTGAGGTTCATAACATATGTACAAGTAAAATGTCTGACCACAATTGCATAAAAGCAGAAGAGGAGAATGGAAGTATACTGTTGTAAAGACCTAAAGCTGTAACGGAAGTGATAAAAATATCGCATGAAGGTATACCGTAATAAGCTAAAGGTGTGTATAAACTAAAGGCACTATAGCAATACAAACAACAAAATCACAGTTAGAGCTAGTAAGTCAACAGAGGAGGTAACACATGCTTAATTAATCCAAAGGGAGACAGAAAAAGAGGAAAGGGGGAACATAGAACAGAAGATACAAACAGGAAGAAAAGTGGTAAGATCACAAATTTAAACATAATCATATCATTAATCACATTAAATCTAAATGGTCTAAAAATTTCTTTAAAAGGCATAGATTATCAGATTCAATTTTTAAAAAGCAAACCTCGGGGCATTTTGGTGGCTCAGTCGGTCAAGCATCCAACTCTTGGTTTTGACTCAGGTCATAATCTCAGGGGCATGAGATTGAGCCCCCCATTGGGCTCTGTGCTCAGAGGGGAGTCTGCTTGAAATTCGCTCTCTGCCTTGCCCTCTGCCCCTCCCCACTCTCTCTCAAAAATAAATAAATCTTTAAAAAAAAACAAAAAATAAAAAAGCAAAACTCAACTATATGCTTCCTACATGAAAACACACTTTAAATAAAAAAGGTAAACCAAGCTAACACTAATCAAAAGGAAGCTGGAATAGTCATTAATATCAGACAATGTAGATTTCTTTTTTTAAAAGTTTTTATTTTAATTCCAGTTGGTTAACATACATTGCTATATTGATTTCAAGTGTACAATATAGTGATTCAACAATTCCATACATCACCAGGTGCTCATCACAAATGCACTTCTAAATCTCCATCACCTTTTAACCCATCCCCTCCAAAACCATCAGTTTGTTCTCTATAATTAAGACTCTGTTTCTTGATTTCTCTATCTCCCCCCCTCTCTTTTAATAGGCACTTCTCTACTTCCCCTTTGCTCATTTGTTTTGTTTCCAGAGAAAGTAGATTTCACAGCAAAGAATATTTACCAAGGGTAAAGAAAAACATTTCATATTAAAGAAATCAATTCATCAAGAGAATATAACAATTTTAAATGTTTATATACCTATTAGGAAAGCTTCAAAATACAGGAAGCAAAAACTGCACAAATTCACAATTATAGTTGGAGACTTCAATATCCCTTTCTCAATGATTGATAAAACAAGTAGACAGAAAGTCAATAAGGTTATAGAAGACTTAAACACCATCAGTCGACTTGACTTAACTGATGTCTATAGAACACTCCACCCAACAACAGCAGAATATTCACTCTTTTTGACTATTTACCATGATCATGAACCATAAAACAATACATTTAAAAAATTTCAAAACAGGTGAAGTATGTTTTCTGACCACATGGAATTAAATTAGAAATCAGTAATAAAAAAAATCTGGAACATCTCCAAATTTGGGGAATTACGTAACAAACTTTTATTTATTTTTTTAAAGATTTTACTTATTTATTTGAGAGAGAGAGTGTGTGCAAGCAGGGGGAGGGAGAGGGAAAGCAGACTCTGCTGAGTGCAAAGCCCAAAGCGAGGCTTGATCCCACGACCCTGAGATCATGACATGAGCCAAAATCAAGACTTAACTAACTGAGCCACCTAGGTACCCCTAAGTAACAAACTTTTAAATAACCCATGAGTCAAAGAAGAAATCAAATGGGAAATTAGGAAGTATTTCATAGTAAATGAAAGTGAAAACACAGCATGTCAAAATTTGTGGGATACCATGAAAGTTATTATTTTTTTTTAGATTTTTATTTATTTATTTGAGAGAGACAGAGATAGTGAGAGAGAGCATGAGCAGGGAGGAGAGGGCGAAACACGCTCCCCACTGAGCACGAAGCCCAACATGAGACTTGACCCCAGGACCCCGGGATCACGGCCCAAGTCAAAGACAGACACTCAACCAAGTGAGCCACTCAGGTGCTCCACCATGAAAGTTCTTTAGAGGGAAACTTATAGCTTTAATGTCTATATTAGGAAACCAGAAAAGTTTCTAATCAACAACTTCAGCTTCTACATTAAGAAACTAGACAAAGAAGAGCAAACTAAAACCCAAGCAAAAGAAAGGAAATTATAAAGATAAGGTCAGGAATCAAAAAAATAGAAAACAAAATAAAGTAGAGAAAATCAATGAAACCCAAAAGTTTATTCTCTGAATTTCAAGAAAACTTATAAACCTCTAGTTAGACTGAGTAGGAAGAAAAATAAAAAGAGAGATGACACTAATTATCAATACCAGAAACGAGAGAGAAGACATCACTGTAGATAATACAGACATTAAAATATCAAAGGAGGGGTGCACCTGGGTGGCTCAGTTGGCTAAGCATCTGCCTTGGGCTCAGGTCATGATCCTAGGGTCCTGGGATAGAGCCCCATCAGGCTCCCTGCTCCGTGGGGAGCCTGCTTCTCCCTCTGCCTCTGCCTCCCTCCCTCTCTCTCTGTCTCTCTTTTTTTATTTTTTTTTTAAAGATTTTATTATTTATTTGACAGAGAGAGAGATAGCGAGAGCAGGAACACAAGCAGGGGGAGTGGGAGAGGGAGAAGCAGGTTTTCTGCCGAGCAGAGAGCCCAATGTGGGACTCGATCCCAGGACCCTGGGATCATGACCTGAGCCGAAGGCAGACGCTTAATGACTGAGCCACCCAGGCACCCTGTCTCTCTTTTTTTAAAGATTTTTTTTTTTTAATTTGACAGAGAGAGAGACAGCAGAGAGCAGGAACACGAGCAGGGGGAGTGGGAGAGGGAGAAGCAGGCTTCCCGCGGAGCAGGGAGCCCGATGTGGGGCTTGATCCCAGGACTCTGGGATCATGACTTGACCAAAGGCAGATGCTCAACAACTGAGCCATCCAGGCGCCCTCTCTGTCTCTCTTTAAAATAAATAAATAAATAAATAAATAAATAAATAAATAAATAAATAAATAAATATCAAGGGACTATTTTGAACAACTTTATGCCGATAAATGATACAACTAGGATGAAATGGACAAAGCCCATTAACCTCAACCCTTACCAGATAACATACAAAAATTGACTGGTAATATATCATAGACCTAAATGTAAGAACTAAAGCTATAAAACTTCTAGAAGAAAACATAGTTCTCCTATGTTTCCATGTTTCCTATGTTCTTGACCTTGGGTTTGGCAAATTTCTTTTTTTTTTTTTTAAGATTTTATTTATTTATTTGAGAGAGAGAGAATGAGAGAGAGCACATGAGAGAGGGGAGGGTCAGAGGGAGATGCAGACTCCCTGCCGAGCAGGAAGCCCGATGCGGGACTCGATCCAGGGACTCCAGGATCATGACCTGAGCCGAAGGCAGTCGCTTAACCAACTGAGCCACCCAGGCGCCCCGGGTTTGGCAAATTTCTAAATACACATGAAAAACATAAACTCCAAAAGAAAATAAATCAATAAATTGGACTTCATCAAAACAAAAGCTTTTGCTCTCAATTCTATATTCACTGTTATGAAAATGGGAAGGTAAGCTGCAGACTAGGAAAAAATTTTGCAAAACATATATCCAAAAGAATTAAGCCTAGAATATATAAATAACTCTTACAACTTACAAATAAGAAGATAACCCAATTTCAAAAAAGTGAGCAAAAGATTTAAATAGACACTTCACCTTAGAAGATACACACATGGCAAACATGTATATGAAAAGATATTCAACACCATTAATCATTAGGAAAATGCAAATTAAAACCCCAATGAATAGGGCGCCTGGGTGGCTCAGTTGGTTAAGCAACTGCCTTCGGCTCAGGTCATGATCCTGGAGTCCCTGGATCGAGTCCCGCATCGGGCTCCTTGCTCGGCAGGGAGCCTGCTTCTGCCTCTGACCCTCCCCCCTCTCATGTGCTCTCTCTCTCATTCTCTCTGTCTCAAATAAATAAATAAAATCTTTAAAAAAATAAAATAAAATAAAAACCCCAATGAATATCATTGCATATCCAGTAGAATTACTAAAATAAAAAAGACTAATCATACAAGTGTTGACAAAGATGAGGACAATTGGGTTTTTCATGACACTGCTGGTTATAATTGGCAATTAGGCAGTTTCTTTTCTTTTCTTTTTTTTTTTTAAAGTTTTATTTATTTATTTGAGAGAGAGAATGAGATAGAGAGAGCATGAGAGGGGGGAGGTTCAGAGGGAGAAGCAGACCCCCCGCTGAGCAGGGAGCCCTATGCGGGACTCAATCCCGGGACTCCAGGATCATGACCCGAGCCGAATGCAGTCGCTTAACCAACTGAGCCACCCAGGCGCCCAGCAATTAGGCAGTCAGTTTCTTTAAAAATTAAACCACATCTACCATATGAACTCAATTTTTCCACTCTTGGGTATTTACTCAAGAGGAATAAAAGTTATTTCCTCACTAAGACTTGTTCACAAATGTTCATATTAGCTTCATTTGTAATAGTAAAAACAAACAAATAAATGAACAAAAAACCCAGGTGTCCATTGACAGATACATAGGTATTAAATTTTGAAATATTGTTCATCAATAAGGAGCTATTGTGGTGCCTGGGTAGCTCAGTCGGTTAAGCAGCCTACTCTTGATTTCGGCTCAGGTCATGATCTCAGGCCCGGAATCCAGCCTGGTGTTAGGTTCCAGGCTCAGTGAGGAGTCTGCTTGGGATTCTCCCTCTCCCTTTAACCCTCCTCCACTACTTGCACACATGCTCTCTCTAAATAAATAAATAAAATCATCTAAAAAATATTAGGAGCTATTGATACTGGCAAGGAGATTCTTAATGAACTAAATCAGACCAAAAAAATACACACTTATAATTCTATTTATATAAAATTTAGAAAATTCAAACTAATCTATAATGACAATTGTTGCTTGGTAACAGGACAGGGAGGCAAGGAACACAAAGAAACTTGAGGATGATGGTTATGTTCCCTCCCTTGCGGTGATGGTCTCAGGTGTATATGCATATGTCAGAACTCAGAAAACTATATAATTTAAATACTTAAATAGAATTTATTTATTTATTTTGAGATAGCATTTATATCTCAATAAAGTAAAAAAAATTATATGGGGAAAAGTAATTTATAATAATTGAAAGAAAGAGATAAAATATGGTTATCCTTAAAGGTAACTGAAGAGTCATAAACCAGGTAAATCCTAGTAAAGGTCTTAGTTAAACATGAAAACACTATGATTGGTTACAATATAGTGAGTCAGAAGAGCAACAAACACCTTTTTGTTTTACTCTGTCAGGTCAGCTTGCATAGTATCATTTCCTGCTGGGCACCCTGAGATCGTCTCTCTTTCCAGATTTCTGACTTCTTTTGTGTCCAGTGTCATCTCTTGTGGCCAGCATCTAGGAGATAGGTCCACTTGTTATACCTGTGCCCATGGAGGTCCAATCTTGGCTTCTACCCTCAAGGGTGTAGGAGGATTCAAGTGTGCAGGAGGACCCTGGATCCTATTATATTCTTCAGAGTGGAAACTCCTAAAAGATAAACAAATTTCTCTTGTTAAAGCCAGTCACTTTTCTTTGTAAGTATGGGGTGGGGGAAGGGAGGCAGACACAGAACCAGCCACACAATAAGTGCTAAAATGAAAACACATTTTCACATTCAAGACAGGTACAAATTCTAAGCACCAAAGAATTAAAAGAAGGAGGATCGTAAATGATAGTGGTGGAATTTGAGTTAGGTCTTGGTGAGTAGGTAGGATTTATATTCTAAAAAGAAAGGAAAGGGCAGGTGAAGAAAGTGACATAAGAGAAAAGAGAGCAGAATGTTTAAAGGACAGTAAGGGGATCTAATCCTAGTAAAGAGTAGTGGGAGATAAATTCAGGCAGCTAGAGTAGGTCAGATTAAACATGCCCTTGAAAATCAAGTGCAAGAATTTAGACTTAATGGAGTTAAGAGACAGAAAGCTGCCAGACTTTAAGTAAAGTGATCACATAACTGAAGTGGAATTTAAGCAAATATCCTGTTCTGAAAGCCAAGGAGGATGGAGTTCTGTGTTGGGCATGGCCAGTAGGGTTTAATTCTTCCCCACAATCAAAAAGCCATGTCAAAGGGTATACTGTACTGGGAATGAGTCATATACAAGGCAACTATATCTATCAGCATGTACTATTTGTCCAGTCCTGACAAATATTATCCCAATTTCTATTGTACGAAGAGAGAAACTCAAACATCTGAAATGGCCGCTAGTATACAGACTTATACAGAAGTTCCTGTTTCCGGTTCTGCCTAATTTACCCTGGCACCATTTTCCCAGAAGTCAAATATTTGATGTCTTGAAACAAATGTAGAACAGATTCCAGGGTGGGGCCTGTACAACCCAATATCTACCATGTAGACTGTTGGGCTTTATCCATTTACAGTTTTCAGATATGAATTACTTCCTTGCCAGGACAACAGCAGATGCAAGGGAAGCAATCAAAAGCACTAACCTAGGTAAGTGAGGTCCAATTGTGTGACCCTAGGCAAATCATCAATTTTTCTGAGTCTTAGATTCTTCACCTATAAAATTGGGGCTGATGTTAAAACCATAGTGTTTTTTTAAGAAGCAAATGAGATAATATATTAAAAGGTGGCCCCTTCATGTTGCTGAAATAATTAAACAGCAACATATCTGGCTCTCAGCCAACAGAGATGATTAATGGTACAAGAGTCTCCGTAAATCAATGACTGTCACAAAGGAGACCTTTTTTGATACTACCTTTCCTAGAAACTTCCCTTCTTAGTAAAAATCAGCAAGGCACGTAACAGCCTCCCAAGCTGTGCTTGGCAGGTCAAAAGCGCCTCCTGGAGGAGACCTTAAAAACTGAGCGGGAGAAAATACATTCTTTGGGATAACATACAATTACAGCCGACCTGTTACATACAGATCACACACCAAGACAAAGCAAACCTCCTGAATTGTCAGCATTTTAAATAATACATGCAGTATAAAATTAGGAACAGGAACATAAATACCATTATGAAGACTATTCAAGTGTGAATACCGAGCAATTACATATAGGAGGGGTAAGAGTTCCCTGCAAGTACGAAAGCTCATTCCATTTAAATCTACATGGGATATGAAATGGTATGGGATACATAAGAGGATGAATGAATGACATTAAACCAGAGTGACTAAATAGAGAATCTAAACATAATCTGATATTTCCCTTATTTCTCATGAATTCTCTAGAATATGCTGTCCAGGAGCAATATGATGCCAGCTACAAGTATAATTTAAAATTTCTACAAGTCACGTTAGAAAGGTAAAGCAAAACAGATGAAATCAATTTTAATAATACATTTTATTTAAACCAGTATATCCAAATTATTATCATTTTAATTTGTAATCAATGTAAAAATTATTGAGACATTTTACATTTTTTAAATTTCATATTAAATCTTTGAGATCTGGCGTATATTTTATACTTATAGCACATCTCAATTCAGACGAGGTACATTTAAAGACAGCACAGGGTCGAGAAAGCAGGGATTAAAAATTAACATTAAATCCATACATGTAATTGTACATTATTTTGCATATTTATTTTTTTAATTTTATTTATTTGTCTATTATTTATTAATTTATTTGACACAGAGAGAGAGCACAAGTAAGCAGAGCAGCAGGCAGAGGGAGAGGGAGAAGCAGGCTTCCTGCTGAGCAGGGAGCCCGATGCGGGGCTTGATCCCAGGACCCCGGGATCATGACCTGAGCCAAAGGCAGATGCTTACCCAACTGAGCCACCCAGGCAACCCTATTTTGCATACACTTAAAGAAAAACAAAGCTTAAAATTCTGTTACAGGATATAAAATATTTTTGGCCAAGCTCTTTTGGAGCTTCTGCAGAAAGAGAAAGAATGATGGTGGTTATCTCAAAACCCCCAATATTTTGTTTGTTTGTGATTAGAGGTTGAGATTTTTGTTGGAATATCTAAGAATTTCATTGCTTCTTCAGATGAATCTAAAATCTTTAATGAAAAGCATAAACTATGGTCATCATTAAGCTCCTATACTAGTCATGCTTTTATCATTTGTTTTTTTAAAAAGATTTATTTATTTTAGAGAGAGAGAGAGAGAGCATGAGTGGGGGGGAAAGGGAGAGAGAGAGAAAGAATCTTTTTCCTTTAAAGATTTTATTTATTTATTTGAGAGACAGAGAGAGAGAGAACACGATCGGGGTGAGGGGCAGAGGGGGAAGCAGACAGGGAGCCCGATGCGGGGATCGATCCTAGGACCCTGGGATCATGACCTGAGCCAAAGGCAGACAATTAACCAACTAAGCCACCTGGTGCCCCGAGGGAGAATCTTAAGCAGACCCCCCACTGAGTATGGAGCTGGATCTCATGTTCCATGAGATCATGATCTGAGCCAAAATCATGAGTCCAACTTGAGTCACCCCAGTGCCTCTTTATTATTTATTTCTTATAATTATCTTAAACATGTTAACCATTCTTGATAAACACAAAGAAACCAAGAATGACATTTATATGGGTAATACAACAATGCGACTACACAAGAGCCCTTATCCCTTCATGTTAAATTGTAGAAAAACACAATTATGGGTAAATAAGGGACCAGAGCATGTTACTAGTTTAGGCAGTGTTTCTTGCTAGACTCTATTGGCATTTTAGGTGGGACAGTCCAACCAATTGCAGGATATACAACAACCTTGGTCCTAGCCATGAAATTCAGTAGCATTTTTAGTCATAGCAACAGAATAAAAATTGCCCCCATGCACTCCCAAACTCCCCTTGGTAAGAATGGTACCACTCTCCTAGTTGAGATGCACTGCTTGAGACTTTTGTTAAAATCTGATCAGTTAAAAAGCACCTATGTTTGAGGCACTTGGCTGGCTCAATTGGTGGAGTATGTGACTCTTGATCTTGAGGTTGTGAGTTTGAGCTCCACACTGGGTGTAGAGATGACTTAAAAATAAAATTAAAAAAAAATGCATCCATGTTTATAAATATTCTATATTCTGTATTTTGTAGTTTCTCTCATCAGCTAAAAGAAAGATTATAACATCAACCTAAAAAAAAAAAGAGTCCCTATAGATCCAAATGACTTTATAGTTTGTTTGTTTGTCATTAAAGCTAATACCACCTTAATGGACATCTCACATTTCTGAATTTGTATTTTTTTTCTTCCAAGAAGGGTTGTGTATTGCTCTATTTCCACCTTCTCACATTTAAATTTAGATCTGAATACATTTTATTGTTTTTCTTTGTGTTAATCAAATCATGGGCACATTTTGAATTATTTGGAATGGATGTAGAAGGTTTTTTTCTTAATGAAAGAACATGTTTCTTTTCTTTTTTTTTTTTAAGATTGTATTTATTTATTTGAGAGAGAGAGAGAGAGTGCATTAGCTGGGGGGAGGGGCAGAGGGAGAGAGAGAAAGGGTGGAAGCAGACTCCCCACTGAGTGTGAAGCCTGATGCAGGCCTCAATCCCAGGACTTGAGATCACAACCTGAGCGAAAACCAAGAGTCAGATACTTAACCAACTGAGCCACCCAGGCACCCCAAGAACATGCTTTTTAATTAAAATGTAGGGGAATATAGGTTCAGATGCCATACATAGGTGTATTAGGATAATAATTGTAATAAATGGATATCATCTTTGTGATGGCTGATGTCATTTACCCAATTATAATCAGGTTTCTCTACAATAGAACAGTAAAATTACTTCTCAGCATTAACATCTACTGACTGTATGTTTGAGTACTCAGGTGAAGCACTAACTATGTAGTCAGTGACAGTCAAGGACTGAGCTGTATGATGATATCAGTAATTATTTTTTATTTTTATTTTTTTTAAAGATTTTATTTATTCATTTGAGACACAGAGATACAGAGAGAGAGAGAGCGAGCATGAGCAGGGAGAGAGGCAGAGGGAGAAGCAGGCTCCCTGCTGAGCCAGGAGCCCGATGTGGGACTCGATCCCAGGACCCTGGGATCATGACCTGAGCTGAAGGCAGACGCTTAACCATCTGAGCCACCCAGGTGCCCCTCAGTAATTATTTTTTAGTAGATCTCTTTTTGGATGCAAAAATTATCACAGTACGCTTATGTATTTTTATAAGTGTATGCACGTGTATATATATCACAAGCAAAGCTCTGTTGTGAGACTAAACTTTAATTAGTACTCTAGAGCAACGGTCGGCAAACTGTGACCCACAGGCCAAACCCAGTCTGCCACCCGTTTTTGTGAATAAGGTTTTACTAGAACACAGATATGCTAATTTGTTTACATTCATCTATGGCTGCTTTTGTGCTGCAATAGCTCAGCTGAATAGTGGTGATGGAAACCATATCACCTGAAAAGCCTAAAATATGTATTATCTTTTTACAGAAAAAGTTGCTGACCCCTGCCATAGATTAAAAGTTAAAAGTCAGCAGAAAATATGTGCAAATAATTTTTCTTTTTTTCTTTTTTTAAAGATTTTTATTTATTTGACAGATAGAGACACAGCAAGAGAGGGAACACAAGCAGGGGGGAGTGGGAGAGGGAGAAGCAGGCTTCCCGCGGAGCAGGGAGCCCGATATGGGGCTCGATCCCAGGACCCTGGGATCATGACCTGAGCCGAAGGCAGACGCTCAACGACTGAGCCACCCAGGCGCCCTTTTCTCGTACTCATAAAGCTCTGAGTAAAATATATGGTCAGTTCAGTATGATTGCCTTGCAAGTTTTGGCCAGTTTTTCAAAGACTATTTTGAAATGTACTTTTTAAGATGATTTTGGACTCCATCAACAATGAAATTGTCCAATCTGAGAGACTTTACAAGGTTTCTATGTAATTTGGCCTAAGTGGGTGTCTATCACTATGATGGACAAGGATATAAGGAATGCAGTATTTTTACTTTGAATCAGGATAGAGTAACTGCATTAGACTTGCCTTTCTGCCACAGAAGAGTATAAAACTAGACAAACTACTTAGAGCAACTATTTTCAGGCATCAATAAATAAGCAGCACATGATTGTCATACTTGAGAACAAAACACACAAGGTAAACTCCATAATTAGGGAGGTGAAACTCAAGTAAAGTAGTGGCCTTTCTGAGATGAGGATAGTGTTATCAGAGGTCAAAGTTACTGAAGTGGCTGGAATTTTGCGGGTTAGAATACCTGAGCTATAGTGTGTGTGTGTGTGCGTGCGCGCATGCGTGCATGCATGTGCATGTGTTCGGGTGGAGGGACACAAGTATGCCAGGCAAGTTTGCCTGCTGCAGGAGGAAGGCTGAAGAGTGATACTAAAAATCATGCCGTGCTAAGAGACATTGGATTTCCAGCCAGCCCAAGAACAGCAACTTCGCTAATACCTTGGGCACTTAATTGAGAATCCAGAATCAAGCCCTAAGAGAAAGAACCATACAAAAAAGTGAGAGGCACATGCTAGGGCTGAGTATAAAACCAAAATGGACACATGCTGCTAATAATAGTCCCAAGGCTAACCTAACAAAAGGACCCACCAGTAATTAATTTGCATGATGCACAGATGTCATACCCTTTAAAGGAAGACAACATAATCCAGACTCCCTATAATGTATTACCTACAATTACCTAACATACAATTATTTATTATCAAACATACAAAGAGATAGGAAAATGTGAACCAGAAGATAGAAGTAGTCTATAAAAAAATTTCTGTGAGATGACCCAGATTTGGGGATTAGGAAAAAAAATTAAATAACATTCATAAATATTTTCAAGGACTTAAAGGAAGACATAGTCATAATGAATGAACAGATAAGGAATGTCAGTTTAGGGGAGGATCTCTGTGATCACTGAGGAGCTGGGTGTGTGGGCAGGAAGTCCTCACTGTACGGTGGCCCAGTGCAGGGACCCGGGAGGCTCAGTGCATCTCCGCCCAACACGGAATCCCAGGAGTTCTGCACGCTCAGCCAGGGCTCCTCGGCCTATGCTCATTGCCCCGCCTGCTGCCCAGAGACAGGACTGAGGCCTGGTCGACTGTCTCCTCGCCGGAGCCATGAACCAGTCCCGTGCTGGCTCCCGCCTGAGCATCGTGCTGGGACACCTCGGCCAGCATTTGGCTGGGGCCGGCGTAACTCACCCCACTTCAGGGGCTGTTTCTCCTAACAGTTTCCATCCTCCACAATTCCAGTATACTCGGGATAATAATGTTCTAAGCCTAGAACAGAGACAATTTTATGAAGAAAATGGGTTTCTTGCCATTAAAAATTTGGTATCTGATGCTGATATTAAATGCTTTAGGAGTGAGTTTGAAAGGATCTGCCAAGGGGAGGTGAAACCACAGCAAATGATGATAATGAGAGATGTGTCCATTGCAAAATCAGAATATATGCCAAGTGAAAAGACAGTTTCAAAGGTCCAAGATTTCCAAGAAGACAAGGAACTCTTCAGATACTGCACTCTCCCTGAGATTCTGAAATATGTGGAGTGCTTCACTGGACCCAATATTATGGCCATGCATACAATGCTGATAAACAAACCTCCAATTCTGGTAAAGGGCTCTTATTTGTTATGGGGAAGGCCCCTCCCCCAAAAAAAGAGGAAAAGAAAAAAAAATTTAAGGTGTTCTAACTATACCTGTGTGTATAACTGTTAAACTTTGATAAATAAATATATGTGTCCTTTATTTTTTATTTTTATAAGATTTTATTTATTTATTTGCGAGAGAGAATGAGAGACAGAGAGCACGAGAGGGAGGAGGGTCAGAGGGAGAAGCAGACCCCTCGCTGAGCAGAGAGCCCGATGCGGGACTCGATCCCGGGACTCGATCCCGGGACTCCAGGGTCATGACCTGAGCCGAAGGCAGTCGCTTAACCGACTGAGCCACCCAGGCGCCCCTATATGTGTCCTTTAAAAAAAAAAGGAATGTCAGTGTATAAGTGAAACTTTTAAAAGTTATCTGCCCCTCCCCTCTCTCACACACGCACTCCTGCTCTCTCTCTCTAAAATAAAGAAATATATCTTTTTAAAAAAGATTCATTCTTACTTTCTTTTATCTACAGTTACCTCAGGTTGTCTGAGAATGTTAAAGTAAATAAAAGATTTCTTCCCCACTTTTGTGGGAGAATAGATTTGTAGTTTTACAAAATCAGTTCTGGGTTGGTTTGAGTGAAATTATACCTTGTGAAATTCAAGAAAGGAAACCTCTTTTAGACGGAGCTGGGAGGCCAGAAAGGGGAGCTCTCAGGCCCCGCTGCAACCCTTTGCAGACCCAAAAGGAAGAGATGATCTTGCATTCCCAATAGGAAGAAACCTACTTCACTATCCCAGTAGGAAAAAGGATTTTCTCCTTGCCCAGTAAAGGCCCAGCCAATGAAAAACTGTCACAACTCAGCCAATGAAAAGCTACTACACTTCAAAGCCCGTTTACTCCAATGGACTTCTTGTTTATAACAGCTCCTCCCAACTCTCCCCTTTCCTATATAGAAGAGTGGTACTCTCCTTTGTTCTCTGGACTTGTCTATGGCTTTTGCTATAGCTCTTTTGTCCCAAATTGCAATTCCTGAATAAACACAATTGCTGGTAAAATAATAAGCTCTTTTACTTTCAAGATCAACAACCTCATAGCAAAGGAGAAATGTAGCCAGATCAAGTCTCTAGAATAGAATATGGCCCTGTTATTTCGTTTGTGCGCCTTGCTGGACCACATCATCATTCAGATCAGCCTTGCTGTAGCGCACAGGCTTGAGTGAGGCAAACGGGTTACAACACAAGGAACAGCCATAGGAACTTTTCTTTCTTTCCTTTTTTTTTTTTTTTTAAGTAATCTGTATGCCCAAGGTGGGGCTCAAACTCACCACCCTAAGATCAAGAGTTGAATGCTCTACCAGCTGAGCCAGCCAAGCACTCCCGGAGCTTTCTTGCAAGCCCATAGTTCCTGCATGGTGTTCATGAGGAAAACGCAGAATCAAGTATTTCTGGCATTTTAAGGAATTCCTGTAGAAATTCTTACTACATCCTTTAATCAATTCTACAATACTCTGATTCTGTTCAAATGGTTCACTTTCAGTGTGGGGAAAACCCAAAGACTCCTGTGGGAGACTATGCCATTATTTGTGCAGCCTTAGGTATGAACAAAATCTCTGTAATGACTTTAAAGCTACCTCATTTTAACTTTTACTCCTTAGTCCTAGTTTTGTTCTCTGATGCAATGGAAAAATGGTCTGACCCTTCTTTAACAGATCAAACCTCCAAATTGCGGAGATACATATTGTGTTCCCGTGAGTCTTTGCTTATTCAGAGTCATCTTCTCCAGAACTCAACTTTCCCTCATTTCATTTTTTTTTTTTTAGATTTTATTTATTTATTTACTTGACAGAGAGAGACACAGCAAGAGAGGCAACACAAGCAGGGGGTGCCGAAGGCAGGTGCTTAACGATTGAGCCACCCAGGCACCCCCCTCATTTCACATTCAATCATCTTACTTTTGACCCCTCTTTCATGTAAGTCCATCAATGTTCCTCATGAAAAGTGACCCCAGATGTGTCCCCAGAGCCATCTCTGCTGTGAGGGAAAAAGACATTCTTGCCCAATTTTTTTTGGTGGGGTGGGGATGTCTCCTTAAATTCAAAGCTAAAACTTTAATCAAAGAGAAAAAAGAGGGCGCCTGGGTGGCTCAGTTGGTTAAGCGACTACCATCAGCTCAGGTCATGATCCCAGGGTCCTGGGATCGAGTCCCGCATCGGGCTCTCTGCTCCTTGGGAGCCTGCTTCTCCCTCTGCCTCTCTCTCTCTGTCTCTCATGAATAAATAAATAAAATCTTAAAAAAAAAAGAGAGAGAAAAAAGATTTCGAGGAAGCAATTAAGAGGTTAAGCAGATTTATCTTGGTCAGGACCACCAGCCACGCCTCTGAGGCTCGCCCAGTGCGCCCTTGAGCCAAGCAAAAATTTTAAGGTTTTGGTACAGTGAATTACTAGGGTAAAGTGACATTCTGCTTTTTTGACTGCTCACCTCATCCAGCCACCATCCCCTCGTCCCAGCCACCAGCTGCATTTAAAGTCTCGCATTTTCCACTACGACAGACTAAGGCGTAAAACTAGGACTAACCCAAAAGGAGGGCAGCGGCCCGCCGCCACTTCCGGGGTCGAGCGGTGGATGGCGACGCCTCCGCCGCGGAAGGAGGAGTTAGGGGCGGAGCCGCGTCTGCGTGCCGCCTGAAAGCGCAGGCGGACTTTGCGCATGCTCGTACGAAGGCGTCTCTAACTCCGCTTCCGGTGGCGCTTCGCTCGCGTTGTTCCCCAGTCGGGAGGCTGCGTTTAGGGTCGCAGAAAGATTGGGCGTTGGGCAGGTAAGTGCCGCTTCTCCTGTTCATCAGTCATTGCCAGCGTTCGAAGTAGAACTTGAAGGGCTGTGCTAGGATTCACCCATGTTCTGCTGATATTTTCTCCTGATGTTCTGAAACCTTTATTTCTGGGAAAGAGGCGGAAGGGGTGGGAAGCTATGGTGGTTACCGTGGCAACTGCATAGCACCGACTTAGTTTTTGAGAATTTGGGAAGGGAGAGCTTCTTCTATAAGGGCTCTTTAAATGGTGCGTCGGATGCAGATTTAGGTGTTAACTTCAAACCCATGCTCCTAAACCACAGCATTTGATTTTAAAAGGTGTACTCTGGCTATAACGTGGAATAGCAGAATTTGAGGCGGGTTAACTAGTTGGAAAGCTAATTCAGTGATGGAGACAGTTTGAAGGTGTCCTGAGCTAGGGTAGTGGTGTAGGACTGCGGAGAACAGGGAAAATTGGAGAAATTCCAGCAGGTAGTATCAGCAGGACCTAATGATTGACTGGATATGGGGAAAGAGGGAAAGGGCCCTGAGCATCTTGAGGATTAAGTCCACACTTACCTGGGTATATGGCTCTCTTTCTAGATTCTTTTCCCGTCGTCAGTTCTGTCTTCCGACCCCCTACTCCACGCAGACCCAAGACTCTATTCATGCCGAGTAGTTTGATGTTCTAGTTCCTAGAATATTGTCTTCACCTTTCTTATGACGTTGCGTCAGGTTATATAATTTAATTAAGTCCCTCAGTTTTTTCAACATGAAAATGGAAGAAAATAATAGTACTTTCCTCAGGATTTTTATAAGGATTAAATGAGATAATTTATATGCTTGGTGTATAGAAAGGGACCAATATATATTTAGTATTGCTCCTATTATTGTGCTTGTATTGCTTTATTATTATGTGTCATTTTGCTGTTTCTTCCTCTAGACTTGAGTTGTGTGTTTTTTTTAAGGAGCATTATCTTATCTATCTTTGTATGTTATTGTAACATAGGAGTAAAGATTAAAAATTTTTTTTGAATGCATCATTTATTTTGGCTGCTGCTGACATAATTTTATTTCTTACTTTAAAGGAGCTACCTAATAGAATTGATTTTAATGATCGGATGTTATTTACTAGATAAAAAGATGGCAGTTTTTCTGTATAACTAAGAAGACTGTGAGATAAGATGTACAGAAAGTAACTGATATTCTCAGTTTGAAGCAGGTATGAGTGATTTCAGTGAAGAATTGATAAGGTCCAAGACAGAGGATGACCAGGAGGAATCATCTGTATTCTCTGGTACAGGAATGTCTTTTCCTTGGCTCCAAAAGTATATAGGGACTGTGGGTAAGTAAAATAATGACCCAGCCATTTTAACTCTAATGCAAGGAGATGATAGGATTCAGTATGGATACAGAGTGAATAACCAAGCTGATTTATTCAGTTTTCAAAATGGGACTATATGAGGGTTTTTGAGGCTGTAAGCAAAAAAATCATAAAAAGAATACATCTTTTTTGCTACTTTTCGTTTGAACTAATAACAGTCTGTATTGTGGTAGATACACTTCTTTTTTCCTCTAGCAATACTTACTAGGCACTTATATGCCTAGCATTGGCTAAATATTGGGGATACATAGGTGAAGAAAATGTGGCCATTGAGGAGTACATATGTAGGAAGTGTTTTTAAGAAGTTTCTGTTGAGGGTGCCTGGGTGGTGCAGTCAGTTAAGCGTCTGCCTTCGGCTCAGGTCATGATCCCAGGGTCCTGGGATTGAGTCCCTCACAGGGCTCCTTGCTCAGCAGGAAGCCTGCTTCTCCCTCTGCTTGCCGCTCCCCCTGTTTGTGCTCTCTCTTGCTCTCTCTCTGACAAATAAATAAATAAAATCTTAAAAAACAAAAGTTATTTATATTGAATTGCATTGAAATTCTTCTTTTTTTTTTAAGATTTTATTTATTTATCTGACAGAGGGAGAGAGAGAGCACAAGTAGGCAGATAGGCAGGCAGAGGGAGAGGGAGAAGCAGGCTCTCTGCTGAGCACAGAGCCCGATGCGGGGCTCAATCCCAGGATGCTGGGATCATGACCCGAGCCGAAAGCAGACGCTTAACCGACTGAGCCACCCAGGTGCCCCGCATTGAAATTATTCCTAATAGAATTGATCTGTAATAGATTTCAAAAAAAAGAGTATTTTCCCCATATACATATAAATATAAGCAAATAAATATAAGCAAGAATTTCTGTGGGATATATTTCCTGTAAGAATATATAAAAGAAGTGGTTATCTGTAAATGGGCATGTTGGATGGTGTAGTTCTGGGAATATATTAGAACTGACACTTATTGCCTTCAAATACATCTCTCTTAACCTATTTTTTTTTTTTTAAAGATTTTGTTTATTTATTTGAGACAGAGAGAATGAGAGACAGAGAGCATGAGAGGGGGGAGGGTCAGAGGGAGAAGCAGACTCCCCGCCGAGCAGGGAGCCCGACGCGGGACTCGATCCCGGGACTCCAGGATCATGACCTGAGCCGAAGGCAGTCGCTCAACCGACTGAGCCACCCAGGCGCCCTTCTTTTTTTTTTTTTCTTTTTTTTACATCTCTCTTAACCTAGCCATCTTTCCCCTTGACTGAGATTCTTTGGCTCCTAGAACTTGCTCCTATTTCTTTATCTTTGAGTCTAAATATTATCTTATTTAATCATCTCAGCAATTAATCCTCAAATCCATGTGCTGGGCGTTTTAGAGATGAGGGAAATGAATTTCAAAGAAATTAAACTCTAAGGGTTGGTATTAGGAGTTAAACCCAGGTCTGTCGGATCTCAAAGCTTATACTTCCAATAACTGAAATATATTTTTAAAAATGAGATAATCTATGTGAAGTGCCTAGCACAGAGCGTCATGCATAGCAAGTGTTGCAAAAATGAGTTTCTTTCCTCTCATTTTATTTTTGCTATCGAATGCACATGGTTTAAACATGGTTTGAATGGATGGCACTTCAGAGGGTGTGCTATTTCCCCCCATTGTAGGGAACTAGTAACTAAAGTTCCTGCTAGCTAAGACATGCTTGGGCAAGTTTCTGTCATCAGTGTTCTATAGAGAGCTTGTTCAGTCTGAAAGCAGATAGGTATAAGACCAGAATTTACATGCTTACAAATGTTTCGTAAGTTATGGGTAGCCTGTTAAACCCACAATACTTCACGTCTGCAATGAGAAAATAATTTCAGGTAATATTGACATTGTAGTAATAAATAACCATAATAGGAAAACAAAATTGCCTAGCAATTTTTTTTTTCCTAGTAGATATCTTTCAGGGTTCTGAAGGGTATACCCCCTAGAATAAAAACTTTGAAGTCAGGGGCCAATCTGGATTAAAACTGTATGTTGAGTACCTAAAATAGTACTTGGCTCAAAATAGTGCTCAAAAAATATTTGTTGAGGGTGCCTGGGTGGCTCAGTCAGTTAAGTGTCTGCCTTCGGCTCAGGTCATGATTCCAGGGTCCTGGGATTGAGCCCCACATTGGGCTCCTGCTCAGTGGGGAGCCTGCTTCTCTCTCTGCTGCTCCCCCTGCTTGTGCTCGCTCACTCTCTCTGTCAAATAAATAAGTAAAATCTTAAAAAATATATATATTTGTTGACTGACAAGTTTCCAAATTCTTTCAAGGGCATTAGAGATGGGTTGGTGGCACTGGTTCTTTATTTTACCTCATTCCACGTCAAAATTCCTTTTCCTAGGCAATTATTTTTGAAAGTGTATCAGCAACAAATAAGATGATCTTTTGCTCATAAAAGAATGAAGTGAGAGATATTCCTGAGGTAACTAGGCTAAGTTGGAAGACAGAAGGGGAATTTTACAAGGATTTAAGGACAGTAGTCTAAAGTCCAATTTCCAGTCTGAGCAGTGAAAACTTGAGATAGGTGGGAGCTTGGCCTGAGTTCAGTCCTCCTTTATGTGAATAAATGAGGTGTTAGAGAAGAGGTGTTTCGTCCGTTTTCCAGACTACCTCCCTGGTGTTGCTGCTGGTCCTGGGCAGCTTGTTGTAAATCTTGCTAAATGCAGCTTCTTATTCAGAGAGCTGGGGGGTGGGGGGTGGGCATAGTATTCTGCATTCCTGATAAGATCTGCAGTGATCCTAAAGGCTTTTGTTTCCAGGACCATACTGAATAGCAAGGATCAGGATCCCCAGGTGATCTGTATGTATTTTTTAGTTTTACTTTGAGAAGACTAGTGTAGAGCAGTAGTCTTCAAACTTGTTTTGCTCACTTTCCCTTTTTTGTTGTTGTTTTTTTAATTATGTATTGCCTTACATGGTTTTAAGATGCCTTCCTAAAAATTGTATTGGAAGTTTAATAGTTGCAAAAGATATAATTCCAACAGAGGTTGGCATTTTTAAATGAAATTAGTTTATTACTTTTACAAATATATCCAGTGGAATCTAAATAGCATAGGAATGTGATACGCCTTTCATCATCCATTTAAAAATATTTCTGAAAAAGATCTTAATTGATGGAGACTTTATACTGTTATTTTCCTTTCATACTTTTATCTTTGCAATAAAACTGTATCTACATTGTTATTTTTTTGTTAATATTCTGAAAGGCTTTATTAAAATTCTCTCTGGAGTGAGACATCATAATTAACAGTTTTACACAGCTGATGAAAATAACATAAGTATTAAAAGTTGTGTTAAAATTTAATTAAAAGTAAATTTTTATTCTTTTTTTTTTTAAAGATTTTATTTATTTGAGAGAGAGAGAATGAGAGAGAGCACATGAGAGGGGGGAGGATCAGAGGGAGAAGCAGACTCCCTGCTGAGCAGGGAGCCTGATGCGGGACTTGATCCGGGACTCCAGGATCATGACCTGAGCCGGAGGCAGTCGCTTAACCAACTGAGCTACCCAGGCGCCTGTAAATTTTTATTCTTTAATAAAATAAATAAGGTTATCACTTTTTCAACTTATTTGATACATCTGTGAAGGAATGTTATATATTTCCAGAATGAGAAAAGATTTAGCTTCAGTTCTGTTTTGTTTTCATTGTGATGTAATTTTGAGAAACCTTAGTTATATAAGTAAGTAGATGACACCGGATAGAGTTTAATTATAGCAATGTATCAGGTTTTTGAATTCTTGAGTCACTCATGAAGAAACTGCATAGTGATCTATTATAAAGAATTATTAGGGCCTTCCACACTTTTTTTTTTAAAGATTTATTTATTGAGAGAGAGAGCGTGTGTAAGCTGCGGTAGGGGGAAGGAGGGAGATAGAGAGAATCCCAAGCCGACTCCCCGCTGAGCGCAGAGCTGGACATGGAAGCGTTTGTTTCAAGTGAAGCTAGCTTTGATATTGGGATGGGCTGGGTTAAGTAATAACTCCTGTTCCACTCCTTAAAACTTCTGCTTATCAGGGTGCCTGGGTGGCTCAGTGGGTTAAGTGGCTCAGTGGGTTAAGCAAATGCCTTTGGCCCAGGTCATGATCTTGGGGTCCAGGGATTGATCCCTGCATTGGAGCCCTGCATCCTTGGGCTCCCTGCTCAGTGGGGAGCCTGCTTCTTCCTCTCCCCCTGCCCCTCGCGCCCTGCTCCTATGCACGCTCTCTCCTCCTGCATGTTCTCTCTCTCTCTCTCTTTCTCTCTGTGAAATAAATAAATTAAATCTTTGGGGGAGAAAAAAGACTACTGGAAATAACAAGGGAAAGAACTCTAAAAAAAAAAGTGCTTATCAGAAATCAGTTTTTTAAACTTGAATTGCGATCACTATGGGTAAAGATTCTTCTCTTTAATCTATAGCAACTGGAGGGAAGAAGGAGAAGGATTTTGCTCAGACAACAAATGCTTGTTTGAGTTTTATCCAAGAAGCGCTGCTGAAGCACCGATGGCAGAAGGCTGCCGAATTCATGCACAGTTACTTCCAGATCTTGGAAGATTCGGATAGCCACAAGAGGCAGGCTGCGCCCGAGGTAAGTGGCAGGCAAGTCTGCTGGAGGCCATCACAGATAGAGGAGCGTTTCTGCCTGTGGAGCTCCACCCTAAACAGCTTTTGCAGAATCTCAAAGTGATTTTCTAAAAGCTACTAAAAGTAGTTTTGGGTGGAGAGTTTGTATTGGGACGTTGTTTCTCGCACTTCTTTTTACTTATTAGGATTTTAGAGGAAACTCAAAATAGTTTGAACTCTTGGAGTCCCCACTATTCCTTCCTTCCTTCCTGCCTTCCTTCCAATAATTCTTCCTTTTTCTTCCATGTCATTATTTTCCCCTCTCTATAGGATGTTTCCTATCCTACAAACATGTTATTTCTTCCATCTCAAAATCGTCTCTTGACCCCCACTTCCTCCACAGGTGTGTCCCAGTTTTCCACTTCCGCTTTCAGCAAAAGTACTTGAAAGAGTGTGTATACTCGTTCTCTCTAAACCCTCTCCAGTTAGGCTCCCCTGCATCACCATTTCTTCCAAATTACTTTGTCAAGGTCAACGGTGCTCAGTTCTCAGTGCTCGTATAACTTGCTCTGTCAGCAGGATTTGAGACAGTAGATCACTGCCTCCTGTGTGATAAACTGTCTTCATCTGGCTTCCGGGACACTACACTCTCTGGGTTTTCTCTCGCCTCACTGGCCTTCCTGCAGCCTCCTTCTGTGAAAGCTCCTCTTCTCCCTGGCCTTTTGACTTGGCAGTTCCCCAGAACTCAGTTCTTAGTCCTCGTCTTTATCTGAACTCACTCCTGATGAGCCCATTCAGTTTCATGGCCTTAAATTTAGTCTCTATAATGGATGATTCCCATTTGTATATCTGTGGCCCTGACATCGCTTCTCATCTGCGTTCCTGTATCCAGCTGTCTGTTCCACATCACCGCTTGGGTATCTAACAGCCCTCTCACACTAACATATCTAAAATGGATCTTCTAGGGCGCCTGGGTGGCTCAGTTGGTTAAGGGTCTGCCTTCGGCTCAGGTCATGATCCCAGGGTCCTGGGATCGAGTCCTGCATCGGGCTCCCTGCTCAGCGGGGAGCCTGCTTCTCCCTCTCTCTCTGCCTGCTTGTGATCTTTCTTGTGATCTTTCTCTCTCTGTCAAATAAGTAAATAAAATCTTAAAAAAAAAATAAATAAAATGGATCTTCTGATCTTTACCATCAAACCTAATTGTCCTCATCTCAGGTGACGGTTATTTTTTTTATTTTTTTATTTTTATTTTTATTTTACTTTATTTCTTATTTTTTTAAATTTTTTAAAATTTTATTATGTTATGTTAATCACCATACATTACATCATTAGTTTTTGATGTAGTGTTCCATGATTCATTGTTTGCTTATAACACCCAGTGCTGAGCACCTGGGTGGCTCAGTCGGTTGGGAAGCTGCCTTTGGCTCAGGTCATGATCCTGGGGTCCTGGGATCGAGCCCTGCATCCGGCTCCCTGCTCAGCGGAGAGCCTGCTTCTCTCTCACCCTCTGCCTGCCACTCTGCCTACTTGTGCTCTCTTGCTCTATCAAATGAATAAATAAAATCTTAAAAAAAAAAAAATAGGGGTGCCTGGGTGGCTCGGTCATTAAGCATCTGCCTTCAGCTCAGGTCATGATCCCAGGGTGCTGGGATCGAGCCCTGCATCGGGCTCCCTGCTCAGCGGGAAGCCTGCTTCTCCCTCTTCCACTCCCCCTGTTTGTGTTCCCTCTCTCACTGTGTCTCTCTCTGTCAAATAAGTAAATAAACTCTTTAAAAAAAAAACAAAACACCCAGTGCTTTATTCAATATGTGCCCTCTTTAATACCCATCACCAGGCTAACCCATCCCCCACCCTCCTCCCCCCTAGAACCCTCAGTTTGTTTCTCAGAGTCCATAGTCTCTCATGGTTCATCTCCCCCTACGATTTCCCCCCCTTCATTTTACCCTTTTTACTATCTTCTTTTTTTTTTTTAACATATAATGTGTTATTTATTTCAGAGGTACAGGTCTGTGATTCAACAGTCTTACACAATTCACAGCACTCACCATAGCACATACCCTCCCCAATGTCTGTCACCCAGCCACCCCATCCCTCCCACCCCCCAACACTCCAGCAACCCTCAGTTTGTTTCCTGCGATTAAGAATTCCTCATATCAGTGAGATCATATGATACATGTCTTTGTCTGATTGACTTATTTTGCTCAACATAATATCCTCCAGTTCCATCCATGTCATTGCAAATGGCAAGATTTCATTCTTTTTGATGGCTGCACAATATTCCATTTTGTATATATACCACATCTTCTTTATCCATTCATCTGTCGATGGACATCTTGGCTCTTTCCATAGTTTGGCTTTTGTGGACATTGCTGCTATAAACATTGGGGTGCATGTACCCCTTCGGATCCCTACATTTGTATCTTTGGGGCAAATACCCAGTAGTGCAATTGTGGGGTCGTATGGTAGCTTTATTTTCAACTTTTTGAGGAACCTCCATACTGTTTTCCAGAGTGGCTGCACCAGCTTGCATTCCCACCAACAGTGTAGGAGGGTTCCCCTTTCTTCACATCCCCACCAACATCTGTCATTTCCTGACTTGTTAATTTTAGCCATTCTGACTGGTGTGAGGTGGTATCTCATTGCGGTTTTGATTTGTATTTCCCTGATGCCGAGAGATGTTGAGCACTTTTTCATGTGTCTTTTGGACATCTGGATGTCTTCTTTGGAAAAATGTCTGTTCATGTCTTCTGCCCATTTCTTGATTGGATCATTTGTTCTTTGGGTGTTGAGTTTGATAAGTTCTTTATAGATTTTGGATACTAGCCCTTTATCTGATATGTCATTTGCAAATATCTTCTCCCATTCTGTCGGTTTTCTTTTGGTTTTGTTGACTGTTTCTTTTGCTGTGCAAAAGCTTCTTATCTCAATGAAATCCCAGTAGTTCATTTTTGTCCTTGCTTCCCTTGCCTTTGGCGATGTTTCTAGGAAGAAGTTGCTGCGGCTGAGGTCGAAGAGGTTGCTGCCTGTGTTCTCCTTTAGGATTTTGATGGACTCCTGTCTCACATTTAGGTCTTTCAATCATTTTGAGTCTATTTTTGTGTGTGGTGTAAGGAAATGGTCCAGTTTCATTCTTCTGCATGTGGCTGTCCAATTTTCCCAACACCATTTGTTGAACAGACTGTCTTTTTTCCATTGGACATTCTTTCCTGCTTTGTCAAAGGTTAGTTGACCATAGAGTTGAGGGTCCGTTTCTGGGCTCTCTATTATGTTCCACTGATCTATGTGTCTGTTTTTGTACCAGTACCGTACTGTCTTGATGATTACAGGTTTGTAATAGAGCTTAAAGTCTGGAACTGTGATGCCGCCAGCTTTGCTTTTCTTTTTCAATATTCCTCTGGCTATTCGAGGTCTTTTCTGGTTCCACACAAATTTTAGGATTATTTGTTCCATTTCTTTGAAAAAAGTGGATGGTATTTTGATAGGGATTGCATTGAATGTGTAGATTGCTCTAGGTAGCATTGACATCTTCACAATATTTGTTCTTCCAGTCCATGAGCATGGAACGTTTTTCCATTTCTTTGTGTCTTCCTCAATTTCTTTCGCGAGTATTTTATAGTTTCCTGAGTACACATTGCCTCTTTGGTTAGATTTATTCCTAAGTATCTTACGGTTTTGGGTATAGTTGTAAATGGGATCGACTCCTTAATTTCTCTTTTTTCTGTCTTGTTGTTGGTGTATAGGAATGCCACTTATTTCTGTGCATTGATTTTATATCCTGCCACTTGACTGAATTCCTGTTTGAGTTCTAGCAGTTTTGGGGTGAAGTCTTTTGGGTTTTCCACATGAAGTATCATATCATCTGCAAACAGAGTTTGACTTCTTCTTTGCTGATTTGGATGCCTTTTATTTCTTTTTGTTGTCTGATTGCTGAGGCTAGGACTTCTAATACTTTGTTGAATAGCAGTGGTGATAGTGGACCTCCCTGCTGTGTTCCTGACCTTAGGGGGACAGCTCTCAGTTTTTCCCTATTGAGAATGATATTCGCTGTGGGTTTTTCATAGATGGCTTTTATGATATTGAGGTACGTACCCTCTATCACTGTACTCTGAGGGTTTTAATCAAGGAAGGATGCTGTACTTTTTCAAATGCTTTTTCTGCATCTATTGAGAGGATCATATGGTTCTTGTTCTTTATTTTATTAATGTATCACATTGATTAATTTGCGGATGTTGGACCAACCTTGCAGCCCAGGGATAAATCCCACTTGGTCGTGGTGAATAATCCTTTTAAAGTACTGTTGGATCCTGTTGGCTAGTATTTTGGTGAGAATTTTTGCATCCATGTTGATCAGGGATATTGGTCTGTAATTCTCCTTTTTGATGGGGTCTTTGGTTTTGGGATCAAGGGAATGGTGGCCTCATAAAATGAGTTGGGAAGTTTTCTTTCCATTTCTGTTTCTTGGAACAGTTTCAGAAGAAGAGGTATTAATTCTTCTTTAAATGTTTGGTAGAATTCCCCTGGGAAGCCATCTGGCCCTGCGGTCTTGTTTGTTGGGAGATTTTTGATGACTGCTTCAATTTCCTTAGTGGTTATATGTCTGTTCAGGTTTTCTCTTTCTTCCTGGTTCAGTTTTGGTAGTTGATACATCTCTAGGAATGCATCCATTTTTTCCAGATTATCTAATTTGCTGGCATATAGTTGCTCATAATATGTTCTTATAATGATTTGTATTTCTTTGGTTGATCTCTCCTCTTTCATTCATGATTTTATTTTTTGGATCATTTCTCTTTTCTTTTTAGTAAGTCTGGCCAGGGGTTTATCAATCTTATTAATTCTTTCAAAGAACCAGCTCCTAGTTTTGTTGATCTGTTCTACTGTTCTTTTGGTTTCTATTTCATTGATTTCTGCTCTGATCTTTATTATTTTTCTTCTCCTGCTGGATTTAGGCTTTATTTGCTGTTCTTTCTCCAACTCCTTTGGGTGTAGGGTTATGTTGTGTATTTGAGACCTTTCTTTGTTTCTTGAGAAAGGCTTGTATTGCTGTATACTTTCCTCTTAGGACTGCCTTTGCTGCATCCCAAAGATTTTGAACAGTTAGGTTTTCATTTTCATTGGTTTCCATGAATTTTTTGAATTCTTCTTTAATTTCGTGGTTGACCCATTCATTCTTTAGTAGGATGCTCTTTAGCCTCCATGTATTTGAGTTCTTTCCGACTTTTCTCTTGTGATTGAGTTCTAGTTTCAAAGCACTGTGGTCCAAAAATATGCAGGGAATGATCCCAGTCTTTTGGTACCGGTTGAGACCTGATTTGTGAGCTAGGATGTGATCTATTCTGGAGAATGTTCCATGGGCACTAGAGAAGAATGTGTATTCTGTTGCTTTGGGATGGAATGTTCTGAATATATCTGTGAAGTCCGTTTGGTCCAGTGTGTCATTTAAAGTCTTTATTTCCTTATTGATCTTTTGCTTAGATGACCTGTCCATTTCAGTGAGGGGGGTGTTAAAGTCCCCCACTGTTACTGTATTGTTGTCTGTGTTTCTTTGATTTTATTATTAATTGGCTTTTATAATTGGCTGCTCCCATGTTAGGGGCATAAATACTTAGAATTGTTAGATCTTCTTGTTGGATAGACCCTTTAAGTAGGATATAGTGTCCTTCCTCATCTCTTATTACAGTCTTTGGTTTAAAATCTAATTTGTCTGATACAAGGATTGCCACCCCAGCTTTCTTTTGGTGTCCATTAGCATGGTAAATGGTTTTCCACCCCCTCACTTTCAGTCTGGGGGTGTCTTTGGGTCTAAAATGAGTCTCTTGCAGACAGCATATCGATCGGTCTTATTTTTTAATCCAATCTGATAGCCTGTGTCTTTTGACTGGGGCATTTAGCCCATTTACATTCAGGGTAACTATTGAAAGATAGGAATTTAGTGCCACTGTATTGCCTGTAAGGTGACTGTTGCTGTATATTGTCTGTGTTCCTTTCTGGTCTATGTTACTTTTAGGCTCTCTCTTTGCTTAGAGGACCCCTTTCAATATTTCTTGTAGGGCTGGTTTCGTGTTTGCAAATTCCTTTAGTTTTTGTTTGTTCTGGAAGGTTTTTATCTCTCCTTCTATTTTCAATGACAGCTTAGCTGGATATAGTATTCTTTTTTTTTAATTTTTTTATTTTTTTAAAGATTTTATTTATTTATTTGAGAGAGAGAATGAGATAGACAGCATGAGAGGGGGGGAGGGTCAGAGAGAGAAGCAGACTCCCTGCTGAGCAGGGAGCCCGACGCGGGACTTGATCCCAGGACTCCAGGATCATGACCTGAGCCAAAGGCAGTCGCTTAACCAACTGAGCCACCCAGGCGCCCTGGATATCGTATTCTTGGCTGCATATTTTTCTCATTTAGTGCCCTGAATATATCATGCCAGTTCTTTCTGGCCTGCCAGTCTCTGTGGATAGGTCTGTTGCCAATCTAATGTTTCTCCCATTGTAGGTTACAGATCTCCTCTGCTGAGCTGCTTTCAGGATTTTCTCTTTTGTCTCTGAGACTCATAAGTTTTACTATTAGATGTTGGGGTGTTGACCTATTTTTATTGATTTTGAGAGGGGTTCTCTGTGCCTCCTGGATTTTGATGCCTGTTTCCTTCCCCAAATTAGGGAAGTTCTCTGCTATAGTTTGCTCCAATATACCTTCTGCCCCTCTCTCTCTTCCTTCTTCTTCTGGGATCCCAATTATTCTAATATTGTTTCGTCTTATGGTATCACTTATCTCTCGAATTCTGCCCTCGTGATCCAGTAGTTGTTTATCTCTCTTTTTCTGAGCTTCTTTATTTTCCATCATTTGGTCTTCTATCTCACTGATTCTCTCTTCTGCCTCATTTATCCTAGCAGTTAGAGCCTCCATTTTTGATTGCACTTCATTAATAGACTTTTTGATTTCGACTTGTTTAGATTTTAGTTCTTTTATTTCTCCAGAAAGGGTTTCTCTAATATCTTTCATTTCTCCAGAAAGGGTTTCTCTAATATCTTTCTCTAATATCTTTTTTCAAGCCCAGCTATTATCTTTATAATCGAGGTGACGGTTCTTTTCTTTTTTTTTTTTTTTTAAAGATTTTTATTTATTTATTCACGAGAGACAGAGAGAGAGAGAGGCAGAGGGAGAAGCAGGCTCCCAAGGAGCAGAGAGCCCGATGCGGGACTCGATCCCAGGACCCTGGGATCATGACCTGAGCCGAAGGCAGACGCTTAACCATTTGAGCCACCCAGGCGCCCCGAGGTGACGGTTATTTTATTATCTAAATCTGGGGCCAGACTCTGAAGTTCTCTTTCTTTCATAACCCGTGTCTGACTGATTTGAAAATCAGTCTGAGGGGCGCCTGGCTGGTTTGGTCAGTTAAGCATCTCACTTCAGCTCACGTCATGATCCTGGGGATCTGGGATTGAGCCACACGTTGGGCTCCCTGCTTGGCTTGTCCCTTTCCCTCTGCCCCCCCCAACTCATGCACACACTCTCTCTCTCGCTCTCTTTCTCAAATAAATCTTAAAAAAAAAAAAATTTCAGTCTGAATACCTCTTACCACCTGCTTTGCTGCATGTTGATCCAAGCCACTGTCCCCTCACTTAGATGTCTGTTTTCCCTCCTGCACCCCTAGTCTCTTTTCAACATAGTGACCAGGGTGATCCTTTAAAAAAATAGTTTTATAATTAACACACCATACAGTTCACATATTTAAATTGTACAATTCAGTATTTTTGCACATATGCACAGAGATGTGCAGCCATTACCACAATCTAAATTTCAAACATTTTTGCTCCCCCGCCCCCAAAACAGCCTTGTGCCCACTTAAAGTCACTTGCTGTTCCACCCCTTCTCACCTCACTCCCCAGCCCCTGGCAACCACTAATCTACTTTCTATTATGGATATTCCATATAAGTGAATTTTTCCATATATGACCTTTGTGCATGACTTCTTTCCTCCACACAGAATGTTTTCAAGTTTAGCCTTATTGCAGTATGTATTAGTACTTCATTCCTTTTTTTTTTTTTTAATTTATTTCTGAGAGAGCGAGAGAGCACATGTGTGCGCAAGGGGGAGGGGCAAAGGGGGAAAGAAGAGAGACAAGCAGACTCCGTACTGAGCACAGAGCCCAATGCATGGCTCAACTTCATGACCCTGAGGTCATGACCTGAGCAGAAACCAGGGGTAGGAGGCTCAACTGACTGAGCCACCCAGGTGCCCGAGTACTTCATTCCTTTTTATTGCAAAGTAATATTTCATCACATTTTATGTATCACTACCTCAGTTGTTGCACATTGGGTTGTTTGCCCTTTTTGGTTATTATGAATAATGCTGCTATGAACATTCATGTACGTGTTTTTATTAGGGATATTTGTTGAAATTTCTCTTGGTTATGTACCTAGGAGTGGAGGGCTGGGTCATATGGTAACTGTATTTAACCTCTTAAGGAACTACCAGATTGTTTTCCAAAGTGGCTGCACCCTATTACATTCCCACCAGCAATCTGTGAGGGTTCCGATTTTTCCACATCCTTGTCAACTTTTGTTATTGTCTGTCTTTCTGATTGTAGCTGTCCTAGTGGTTATGGAGTGGTATCTCATTGTGGTTTTGATTTGTATTTCCCCAGTGACTAAGGATGCAGCATGATCCTTTTAAAACAGAGGTCAGATCATGTCACTTCTGTGCTGAAAGCTGTAATGACTTCCCATTTCACTCAGAGTAACAGCCAACGTCCTTATGATTGCCTGCAAGTTCTGTATGGTCTGCTCACTCCCTTTTCCCCTTTGACCTCTCTAACCTCATTTTCTATTACTCAGATACTTGTTTTGGTTTTTTCCTCCAACCTCACTAGCTCTTTGTTCTTGCTTGAATGGGCCATATGTACTTTTGCTTGATAGCCTTTGCCTTACTTGGAAAGATCTTTCTTCAGATATCACTGTGGTTATCCACTAAGTCTCATTTTCATTGAGGCCTACGGTGACTGTTTAAAATTGCAACTCCATACCACCCCCCTTCGCTTTCCAGCTGTCACTCCTGATCCCCTTCGCCTGGTCCATTCTTTTCCCATGATACTTGCAATTTAATTATTTTGTTTCTTGGTTATTGTCTGTCTCTCTATAATAGAATGTAAATTTCATGAGGGGAGGGATCTAGAACAGGGCCTGGCATATACTTTTATATTTGTTCAGTAAAATACAGTTTATCCATAAATAACTTCACATGAATAAGCATTGTACTATTTGATATTTAGTAGAGCCCAGAAAAAAAAATCTGAGTGAAGAATATTTAACTATTGGTTGAAATATTAGTTTATGGACAAAGCTATGTGCATCTATAAAACACTGGACAAGTTATGTTCTTTCTGTTCAAAATTTGTAAAATGAAGGATTTGAATCCTTGGTTTTCAGACACTTGTCTGCCTTTTATTTAAAGATTTTATTTATTTATTTGAGAAAGAGAAAGAGGGAGAGAGCACAAATGGGGGTCGGGGCAGAGGGAGAGGGAGAAGCTGACTCCCCGCTGAGTGTGGAGTCCGACAGGGGGCTCCATCCCAGGACCCCGAGACCACGACCTGAGCCGAAGTCAGCCACTTAACCAACTGAGCCACCCAGGCGCCCCTGTCTGCCTCTTTTTGAATTAGCTAGGGCTTTTTGAAAATATAGATTCTTGGGACACCTTGGTGGCTCAGTTGGTTAAGCATCTGCCTTCAGCTCAGGTCATGATCCCAGGGTCTTGAGATGAGCTCCACATCGGGCTCCCTGCTGAGCAGGGAGCCTGCTTCTCCCTCTGCCTCTGCCCCTCCCCCTGCTTGTGCTCTCTCATTTTCTCTCTCTCTGTCAAATAAATAAATAAAATCTTTAAAAAAATGAAATACTTTAAATTGGGGTGAGAGAAATAGGTTCAGTCCCATGAAAAAGAAAGGCTCCAAGTTCTGTCACCAAAGTTTCGGTGCTCTGGGGAGAAAATATATTAAAATTTGACTGTAGTTGAAAACAAATTTTAAGTTGGAGTTCTAAATACAGATTAAATATAGTCAAGAGTTATCGAGCTTGATGGATCTCAGGAAGCATCTAGTCCATTGCTGTCATTTTGTGGATAATAAAGATTAGACAAGAACAGTGAAGAAGCCAGTGTTAATAGAAACCCAGTTTTCTGACTTTAATATATTTGCCCATATACTAATTAAAAATTCTATCTTCAATACGGATCTTAACTTCCTACCTTCTTTGTACTACAAACTTTAACATGGCATTAGTACAGCCATCTGGTATTTTCATTTAATGGATGGAAAAAACTTTATCGCATATGATGTAATATTTAGTTTTACTGGGTGAAATGAGAAACACAAAATGTTGACAGTAGTGGTATCTAGGAAAATGAATTACAGGTTGTAAGAAAAAAAATAGCATTCTTAGAAATTTCTTAAGGCAAGGGTTTTACATTTTTTTTTTTTTAAAGATTTTATTTATTTATTTGACAGAGACACAGCGAGAGAGGGAACACAAGCAGGGGGAGCGGGAGAGGGAGAAGCAGGCTTCCTGCTGAGCAGGGAGCCCGATGCGGGGCTCGATCCCAGGACCCTGGGATCATGACCTGAGCCGAAGGCAGATGCTTAACAACTGAGCCACCCAGGCACCCCAGGGTTTTACATTTTTATTAGTAATTTCTGTTTTGACAGATTATTTGGAAGCTCGGAAGTGAAATTCTGTTTTATCATCCCAAAAGCAATGTGGAGACTTTCAATACCTTTGCTGACAGGATGAAAAATATTGGTGTCATGAATTACTTAAAGGTGAGAATGCAGGTTTTGTGAATTTACATTTGCAGTGTTCATTTTTTCTTTTTTTTTTTTATTCTTATATTAATCCCCATACATTACATCATTAGTTTTAGATGAAAGCAATGTTCATTTTTTAAAGAAATTGTTTGTCTCAGTAATAAGGTAGGTAATAACGTAAAAGGTATGGAAAAGGGTGGGACACCTGGATAGATAAAAGAGGCTGAAAGGAAGTTGTGTTGTGAAAACCATTTGCTTCTCCATTTCCTGCTACCTCCCTAGTTCTCTGAGACAAAATACCCTCTCTTTGTATATTTCTGGCTGCCAAAACCAGTCCTCGAGTGATGGCCCTTGTGCTTCTTGATGATGATGGGCCAAATTCTAACATTTTTGCTTAAGTCATTTCAGTCATTTGCTGAAGTCATTCTCTAGGAATTGGTGCTTATGGGGAAAAAGGAAAGAGCAAAAACAAATTGGGAATTTGAATATGTGAAAATGGGTTTTTTCCCCAGCCTTATTAAGATAATAATCAACATATAACATTGTGTGAGTTTAAGGCATACAGTGTGATGATTTGATCCATGTATATATTGTGAAATGTTTACCACATAAGGTTAGTTAACACATCCTTCACCTCACATAGTAGTACCGCTTTGTTGTTGTTGCTATGGTGAGAACATTAAAGCTCTACTCTCATAGCAACTTTCAAGTATCCAATCCAGTGTTACTGATTATGGTTACCATCCTATACATCGGATCCCTGGAACTTACTCATCTTCTCATTGAAAGTTTGTGCCCTTTGACCTACATCCCCATTTCCTCCACCCCTCAGCCACCATTCTACTCTCTCTGAGTTTGATGGTTTTAGATTCCACAGGTAAGTGGTGAGATCATACAATATTTGTCTTTCTCTGACTTATTTCACTTAACATAATGCCCTCAGAGTCCATCCGTGTTAACCAAAATGGCAGGATTTCCTTATTTTTTTATTATTGAATAATCTTTCCATTGTACATATGTGTATATGTAGACATATATGACATTTTATGTATTCATCCATTAGATGGACACATAGCTGTTTCCAAGTCTTGGATATTGTGAATAATGCTGCAGTGAATGTGGGAGTATAGAAATCTCTAAGATAGTGACTTCATTTCCTTTGGATATAGACCCAGGAGTGGAATTGCTGGGTCATATGTAGTTCTCCTTTTAGTTTTTTGCCATAGTGGCTGTATTTATATTCTCATCAACAGGGTACACGGTTCCATTTTCTCCACATCTTAGCCAGCATTTGTTATCTCTTGTTTTGATAATAGCCATTCTGATAAATGCGAGATGGTCGCTCATTCTGTTTTTGATTTGCATTTCTCTAATGGCTGGTGATGTGGAACACCTTTTTATGTACTTGTTGGCCAATTGTGTGTCTTTGGAGAAATGTCTATTCATGTCTTCTGACCATTTTTGTAATTGGATGTTTTAAAAAATATATATTTTTTAGTTTTATTTATTTAAGTAATCTCTACACCCAGCGTGGGCCTCAAACTCACCACCCTGAGATCAAGAGTTGCATGCTCCACTGACTCCTGGGTTTTTTTGCTATGGAATTGTATGAGTTCTTTATTTATTTTGGATATTAATCCCATATCAGATATCTGACTTGCAAATATTTTCTCCCATTCCATAGACTACCTTTTCATTTTGTTGATTGTTTCTCTTGCTATACAGAAGCCTTTTAGGTTAATATGGTCCCAGTTGTTGATTTTTGCTTTTGTTGCTTGTGCTTTTGGTGTCATTAAAAAAATCATTGCCAAGACCAATGTCAAGGACCTTTTTTCCTATGTTTTCTTCTTGGAGTTTTATGGTTTCATGTCTTAACATTTAAGTCTTTAATTCATTTTGAGTTAGTTTTTGTGAGTAATATAAGATAGAGGACCAATTTCATTATTTTGAGAATATCCAATTTTCCCAGCACCTTTTATTGAAGAGACTGTTTTTTCTCTCTTGAATATTCTTGGCTTCCTAGTCAAATGTTAAGTTGACCATAGATGTGTGGTTTTATTTCTGGGCTTTTGATTCTGTTCCATTGATCTCTGTATCTGTTTTTATGCCAGCACCATACTGCTTTAATTACTATAGCTTTATAATATAGTTTGAATCAGGAAGTGTGATGCCTCCAGCTTTGTTCTTTCTCAGGATGGCTTTGGCTATTTGGGGTCTTTTGTGATTCCATACAAATTTTAGGATTGTTTTTTTCTGTTTTTGTGAAAAATGCCACTGGAATGTTGACAGGATTACATTGACTTTATAGATGGCTTTGGGTAGTATGGACATTTTAGCAATATTAACTCTCTAATCCATTCGTAAAAATGTGTTAATATTCCTAATGTGTAGGTGGAACTTCCTCTCCAGGTGTTTTATTTATTTATTTGTTTGTTTGTTTGTTAGAGAGAGAGAGAGACAGCGAGAGAGGGAACACAAGCAGGGGGAGTGGGAGAGGAAGAAGCAGGCTTCCCACTGAGCAGGGAGCCCGATGCAGGTCTCGATCCCAGGACCCTGGGATCATGACCTGAGCCGAAGGCAGACGCTTAACGACTGAGCCACCCAGGCGCCCCTCTCCAGGTGTTTTTTTATTAAAGTCTCATCCATAAACATTGAGATGTTTCCAGAATGTTAGGTATCTCCCTCTCTGTGGTATATATTTGACTGAAAGAGGAGTTTTTCAATAAATTTTAAAATGCTTTTTAATTTTTTTTCAATATCTCTAAATAAAGTTATTGAAACACAGCCACACCCATTCATTTCATTGTCACAGCTGCTGCTTTCAGTGTGACAGATGACAGAGTTGAGTAGTTGTGACAGAGACCATATGGCCTGCAAAACTAAAATATTTACTCTGTGGTTGTTTTTTTGTTTTGTTTTTAAAGATTTTATTTATTTATTTGACAGAGAGAGAGACAGCGAGAGAGGGAACACAAGCAGAGGGAGTGGGAGAGGGAGAAGCAGGCTTCCCGCAGAGCAGGGAGCCCGATGTAGGGCTTGATCCCAGGACCCTGGGATCATGACCTGAGCTGAAGGCAGACACTTAACGACTGAGCCACCCAGGCGCCCCTGTTTTGTTTTTTCCTTTTTTCTAATTTTTTTATCGTGGTAAAATATATATAACATAAAATACGTTATTTTAACCAGTGTAAGTGTACAATTCAATGGCGTTAATAACATTCACAGTGTTGTGCAACCATCACCAGCATTTCCAAAACTTTTTCATCATCCCAAATGTAAGCTCTTTACCCATTAAGCAATTACTCCCCATTCCATCTTCCCAGCCCCTGGTAACCTAATCTATTCTCTGTTCTATGAATTTACCTATTCTAGGTATTTTATGTAAGTGGAGTCACATGGTATTAAGATCCATTGTGTCTAGCTTATTTCACTTATCAAAATGTTTTCAAGATATATTTATATCGTGGCATGTATTAGAACTTTTTATGGCTTTTTATGACTCATTAGTATTCTGTTGTATGTACCTATCACATTTTGTTTACGCATCTGTTGTTAGGTTGTTTCCACCTTTTGGCTCTTTTGAATAATGCCACAGTGAACATTGGTCTACAAGTATCTGTTTGAGTCCCTGTTTTGAATTCCTTTCAGTATATACCTAGGAGTAGAATTGTTGGGTAATGTTTTATACGTATAAAATGATAAAAATGTATATATAAGTAAATATAAAATGTACAAAGATAACTCTACATTTAAATTTGCATTCTTTTACATTCTCACTGCTTTCTTATTTTGAAAAAAAAAAAAAAAGATTTTCCCCAGTTTAGGATTCTTATTAGAAAAAATTTTCTGAGTTTCTATTTATGTGCCACGTGCTCTCTTAGGATCTTATTCTCTGGTAGCCCAGGTCTACTATGAGTGAAATTTAAATGGAAGCAGCTTATGGTTCTGCATAAGGAAGAACTTTCCAACTGAACAGTTGGAAAAAAGAGTGTCCTGTCTCAGTGTGTGCTCCTTTCTCTTCTTTCAAGAAGAAACTGGGTAGCCATTTGATTGGGGAGGGAAGGTCGAATTTTAACTAAATTATTGTTTGGGGTTTTTTAAGCCCGTTGAATCTATTCAGTTGAAGTGAAGAAACCTGAAAGAAATCTTATTTCACACTCCAGAGTCTGAGGGTAATAATTAAGATAGGCAGTAAAACATTTCTTGTTGATAATTAAAAACCACTTACTGCTATTTTCCAAATAATGTGCTAGACCTAGACCCTGCCATAGAGGGAGACAGGAACATACATTATTATGGGTACCAGAGTAGAAACGCCAGATACAGTGAGAAGGCAAAGGAGGGGAATGGTCAGCTCTCTGGAATCGGAGAGTGTTGGGAGTAAATGAGTAGGGGAGTCAGGGAAAGAAGTGATGCTTCAGATGAGTCTGCAAAAGCGAGTGGGTGTTCACTGGGCGTATTAGGGGAGAGGGTGGACAGGAATGGCAGGGTTGATGAGAGTTTGATAGCCCTGTATCCAGTGCTTTTCATCTAAAAGTTACTTGGGTAGAAGCCAGGGGAAGTCGGCCGGGCCCTCTGTGCCATCCCCAAGGAACTTAGATTTTATTCTGTAGGCACTGGGACCCATTGAGGGGTTTTACACAAATGAGATATCTTTGGCAGCCACATGGAAGGTGGATTGTAGTGGGGGCAGGACTGGAGAGACCAGTTGAAAAATTGTTGTGATTGTTTGTGATGAAGGCCTTGAACTCTGACTCTACTCACATGATTAACTGTACTTCCCATTATTCCCCTCCTTAGTCCTCCCTACTTGGGATGCTCATTCTTTGTGTATTTTTTCTTACAGCTTCTGTATCAGGCATTCACTTTTCCATCTGAACCAATACCATTCTTTAGTACTCCTTCTTAAGATGTTTTCTCTGGGCTTATATGACATATGTAAAATAATACACTGATCACCTGCTATGGGCCAAAGTAGGCACTAGGTGGTATGCAAATATTATCTCATTTAATCCTCATAACAGCCTTCTGAAGGGTTAATAATTGTTCCATATAGCCCATAAGACTCACAAAGGGCAAGTAACATACTCAGCTTTCTGTAGCTTTAGGTAGCATCTGAACCAGGACTATCTGTCTTGAAAGCCCATTTGTTGCATTGAGTTTATATAATTTAGCTCATTTACATAATGTTAATTATTTCATGTATCTTTCCTCTGCTAAATTGACATTTTTGATGACAGAGACAATGTTGTTACATCATCTGTGTCCTACTAAGGTCTTAGCCCAGTGTATATATTCACTGAGTTTTTGGATTAATGGATATCTAATGACCTATTTGTCTTGGCTTTTTCTTATTGTTGCAGATCTCCTTACAACATGCATTATACCTTCTGCATCATGGAATGCTTGAAGATGCAAACAGAAATCTCAGTCATGCAGAGACATGGAGATATGGTGAAAAATCGTCTTCCCAGGAAGTGTTAATCAACCTTATTCAGGCCTATAAAGGGCTTTTGCAGTATTATACTTGGTCTAAAAAGAAGATGAAATTGTCTACGCTTGGTGAGTGAGGAGGACTGTACTTGTGTCGATGAGACTGAATCACAGGGACAGTCAAGATCTTTTTTTTTAACTTAAATTCAATTAATTAACATATAGTATATCATCCAGTTACCCCATTCCCTCACCGCCATCCCCTCCAGCAACCCTCAGTTTGTTTCCTATGATTAAGAGTCTCTTTTGGTTTGTCTCCCTCTCTGATTTCATCTTGTTTTATTTTTCCCTTCCTTCCCCTATTATCCTCTGTTTTGTTTCTTAAATTCCATATGAGTGAGATCATATGATAATTGTCTTTCTCTGATTGACTTATTTCGCTTAGCATAATATCCTCTAGTTCTGTGCACGTCATTGCAAATGGTAAGATTTCATTTTTTTTTTGATGGCTGAGTAATATTCCATTGTATATATAGACCACATCTTTTTTATCCATTCATCTGTTGATGGACATCTGGGCTCTTTCCATAGTTTGGTTATTGTGGACATTGCTGCTATAAACATTGGGGAGCAGGTGCCCCTTCGGATCCCTACATTTGTATCTTTGGGGTAAATACCCAGTAGAGCAATTGCTGGGTCATAGGGTAGCTCTATTTTCAACTTTTTTTTTTTAAAGATTTTATTTATTCATTTGAGGCACAGAGATACAGAGAGAGAGCATGAGCAGTGGGAGAGGCAGAGAGAGAGGGAGAAGCAGACTCCCTGCTGAGCCAGGAGCCCGTTGTGGGACTCGATCCCAGGACCCTGGGATCATGACCTGAGCTGAAGGCAGACGCTTAACCATCTGAGCCACCCAGGCGCCCTATTTTCAACTTCTTGAGGAACCTCCATACTGTTTTCCAGAGTGGCTGCACCAGCTTGCATTCCCACCAGTGTAGGAGGGTTCCCCTTTCTCCACATCCCCGCTAACATCTGTCGTTTCCTGACTTGTTAATTTTAGCCATTCTGACTGGTGTGAGGTGGTATCTCATTGCGGTTTTGATTTGTATTTCCCTGATGCCTAGTGATGTCGAGCATTTTTTTCATGTATCTGTTGGCCATTTGTATGTCTTCTTTGGAGAAATGTCTGTTCATGTCTTCTGCCCATTTCTTGATTGGATCATTTGTTCTTTGGGTGTTGAGTTTGATAAGTTCTTTATAGATTTTGGGTACTTAGCCCTTTATCTGATATGTCATTTGCAAATATCTTCTCCCATTTTGTCGGTTGTCTTTTGGTTTTATCGACTGTTTCCTTTGCTCTGCAAAAGCTTTTTATCTTGATGAAGTCCCAATAGTTCATTTTGCCCTTGCTTCCCTTGTCTTTGGAGACATGTCTGGCAAGAAGTTGCTGTGGCCGAGGTCACAGGTTGCTGCCTGTGTTCTCCTCTAAGATTTGGATGGATTCCTGTGTCACATTTAGGTCTTTCATCCATTTTGAGTCTATTTTTGTGTATGGCATAAGGAAATGGTCTAGTTTCATTCTTCTGCATGTGACTGTCCAATTTTCCCAACACCATTTGTTGAACAGACTGTCTTTTTTCCATTGGACATTCTTTCCTGCTTTGTCAAAGATTAGTTGACCGTAGAGTTGAGGGTCCATTTCTGGGCTCTCTATTCTGTTCCATTGATCTATATGTCTGTTTTTGTGCCAGTACCATACTGTCTTGATGATGACAGCTTTGTAATAGAACTTGAAGTCCGAAATTGTGATGCCACCAGCTTTGCCTTTCTTTTTCAACATTCCTCTGGCTATGTGGGGTCTTTTCTGGTTCCACACAAATTTTAGGATTATTTGTTCCCTTTCTTTGAAAAAAGTTGATGGTATTTTGATAGGCATTGAATTGAATGTGTAGATTGCTCTAGGTAGCATTGATATCTTCACAATATTTGTTCTTCCAGTCCATGAGCATGGAACGTTTTTCCATTTCTTTTTTTTTAAAGATTTTATTTATTTATTTGACAGAGAGAGACAGCGAGAGAAGGAACACAAGCAGGGGGAGCGGGAGAGGGAGAAGCAGGCTTCCCGCGGAGCGGGGAGCCCGATGTGGGGCTCGATCCCAGGACCCTGGGATCATGACCTGAGCCGAAGGCAGACGCTTAACTGACTGAGCCACCCAGGCGCCCCTGTTTTTCCATTTCTTTGTGTCTTCCTCAACTTCTTTCATGAATGTTCTATAGTTTTCAGAGTATAGATCCTTTGCCTCTTTGGTTAGGTTTATTCCTAGGTATCTTACAGTTTTTGGTGCAATTGTAAATGGGATCAACTCCTTGATTTTGCTTTCGTCTGTCTCATTGTTCGTGTATAGAAATGCAGCTGATTTCTATGCATTGATTTTATATCCTGCCACTTTCCTGAATTCCTGTATGAGTTCTAGCAATTTGGGGTGGAGTCTTTTGGGTTTTCCACATAGACTGTCATGTCATTTGCCAAGAGTAAGAGTTTGACTTCTTTGCTGATTCAGATGCCTTTTATTTCCTTTTGTTGTCTGATTGCTGAGGCTAGGACTTCTAGTACTATGTTGAACAACAGTGGTAATAGTGGGCAAGAGACACTCTGAATCTTAAGGAGTAACCTCATTCCCTTACTTCCAAGCCCAGTTCTTCCTAGATACTTCAAAGAGCAGACATTTCTATTGATGTAAACTTTTTGATCATCCTTTGTAATATTTCTGTTTTTATCAAACTTTTCAGATATAAATTAGATGATTTGTAAATTAAGTCCATGACCATCTTAGATTTATTGCTTTTTAAAATACTTCTAAGAAGGGTTACAAATTTTTTTCAGTGGACATTATTGCCTATAATAAGTATTTCTTCCTGTGTGTTTAGAATGGAGTTTAGTTTGTTTTCTAATTTTTTTAAGACATTTATTTATTTATTTTTAAGTAATCTCTACACTCAATGTGGGGTTTGAACCCACGACCCTGAGATCAAGAGTTGCATGCTTTTCTGACTGAGCCAGCCAGGCACCCCTGTTTTATAATATTATTCATCAGAATAATATGTTTAGAGAATAGGGCAAGGTAAAATTGTTTTATTTCTGTACAAAGATCAGAACAGATAAGTCTTCTTGATTGACCACACCAGAAATTGTCTGTGTGTCCTTACTTCCCAGTTCCCTCTCTTACTTCCAGTGGTGGTGGTATCCTCTCCTCCCCACAGATTTTTGTTTGATTCTCTGCATCTTCCTTACCTTGTATAGTTTTTCTTCATAGCTTCTCTAGGATTAACCCTTTTAATTTTCTCATCCCCCATCCAAATCTCAGTCCCTGCATATATTGGCTCATAAGTATAAGCAGTGATTCCTTATTATCCTGATGTGGGAAGTAGTATTTCCTTTGTCTCATGGGCATGGAGGTTCACTAATCCTAAAATTCCTTTCCCTCTTTCTGAGTAGGATCTCTCCCAGGACACTTCAGAAATACTGTCTTCATCATGATGTTTGCCCCCCCCCCCATCTAGAATGCCATCTGCCCTGCAAGACTCATTAGACGGGTCATTCCCATGCCACAACCCTTATATGTTAGCTGCATGTTCAGCCTATATCGTTCAGCTCTTTATCACTTGCTTTTCAATTGTCCTAAGTTTTTTCATGTCCATTTTATGTTGTATCTCTTCTTCTAGACTAATTGGTCTTCTGAGGTCACATACCTCTCTTATGTCTTTTGTTAGTCTTGCCATAGTGCCTGGTATAATATTTCTTTTAAAAAAGGCTTCTTGAGGGACGCCTGGGTGGCTCAGTCAGTTAAGCATCTGCCTTCAGCTCAGGTCATGATCCCAGAGTGCTGGGATTGAGTCCTGCATTGGGCTCCTTGCTCAGCAGGGAGTCTGCTTCTCCCTCTGCCTGCCACTCCCCCTACTTGTGCTCTCTCTCTCTGACAAATAAATAAAATCTTTAAAAAAATAAATAAAAATAAATTAAAAAGGCTTGTTGATATTGATTAAATGAGTTTTATTTTTTTTTATTTTTTATTTTTTTAAAGATTTTATTTATTTATTCATGAGAGACAGAGAGAGAGAGAGAGAGAGGCAGAGGGAGAAGCAGGCTCCCAAGGAGCAGGGAGCCCGATGTGGGACTCGATCCCAGGACCCTGGGATCATGACCTGAGCTGAAGGCAGACGCTTAACCATCTGAGCCACCCAGGCGCCCGATTAAATGAGTTTTAAAGTCAATATTTACCTTTTTCTTACACCTGATTGGGTAGAACTCAAGCAAACATTGATGATTAAAGCAGTTGGAACCTGGCATTTACACTGGGTAGATGATTCAGTACCTTTCTGCAGCTGACATTCTGTTCTGTAGCAAGAAGAGATAAAGATGGGGTAATATGTGGAGCTCTTTAGATGATCTTTAACCTTGAATGTCTGTTTAATAAGAAAAAAAAAGGTTAGGACTAGTTCTGATAACCAAACTCATGAGAACATAACACATGCATTGTATGCTCAGTGTTGGCTTGGGATTTGTCTCATTTGCTGTGACCTGTCCTGGTTGGGTTTGATGTACTTGCTGACTGGAAACCCCCTTCCATGGCAGATTCACACTCAATTTATTCTGACTCAGGTCTGCTTTTTTTTCTTTTAAAATTTCTTTCTATATAGTTTCTTACCTACTTTCCCTTTATCCATATTGATATTTATTTAGCTGGTCCTCTGGAAAGAGAATACCAATGCCTTTTGGGGTGAGGGGAGAGCTTGGTTTTTTTGCCCCAAAAGTGGCCAAAAATAAAAAGTATTTTGTTTCTATTAGCTGTCTTTTTTGAAGGACTGACTTTCTTTTTAGACCTTTAAGATTGTGAAATACAACATGCAGAAAAAGTGTGTAAAACAAATGTGTGATAAAATCAATAATTTAAAACAAATATCCATGTAGCTACCACCTAGATTCATTCTTAAGGTTCCCCATGTGTGCACTTCCTCCCATTCTGTCTTGTGTGGGGGTGGGGGGCACGGAGAGTTTGTGAAGAATTAGTATTATTCTTTAAATTTTTAATATTTAATAATAAATAATTTAAATATAAATTATTCTTTAAAATTCTTTGTTAGAATTTACTGTCAAAGCCATTAGGGCCTGAACTTTTCTTGTGGATAGTTTGTTGATTGCTATTACTATCAGCAAAGTCCTCAATACTGAATGACTTTTAAGAATCTTTTATCTTTGGACAGATGAAGATGATTATGCTTACAACACAGCATCCCAGAATATGCTCAACCACAGCTGGAAGACATCTGTAAACCTTTGTGCATTGATTCAAACTCCTGGAGTTTGGGACCCTTTTGTGAAGAGTTATGTAGAGGCAAGTAGCCTTCTCATAAAGTTTTATTAGTTTCATTTTGTTATAAGCCTTAAAAGTCTTTATTGATCAGAAGGCAACTAAATGGAGAAAATTGTTTTAAAAAAAGAGGGGTGCCTGGCTGGCTCAGTCAGTGGAGCATGCAACTCTTGATCTCCGGGTTGTGAGTTTGAGCCCCACGTTGGGTATAGAGATTACTTAAGATAAAATCTTAAAATAAATAAACACAATTTTTTTAAAAATTGAAAAGAGAGAATATGTCTTTTTGGTCTGGATAATTTTTATTTTACTAATACACTGTAAATGTTACTGTTTTTTTTTTTTTCTTTGCTACTGGATAACGTGTCATGGTCAAATATTTATAAAATAAGTATCAATATAGTTCATAAATGTTAATTCTATATTATTCTTACTGATCTTAGAAGAAAAGAAGAGCGATATCTTACAATTTGGTGGTGATAGAGAAGACCAGGGGACAAAAATCTGAAAGTGGGTCACAGTACGTGGGATGAAGACTAATGGCATTTAGGAAGTTTATTAGGGTGCCGTGCCAGCTCATCTCAGATCAGTGTGAAAGGACAGGGAGCCTTGGCATGGGCACTAGGAATAAATCTTCAAAATAACTAGCTTTTTGAAAGTTTCCTGGATGCTAACATGATCATTATGTTGTCAAAAGATAATCTCTGAAACCACATGCCAGTGAATCTGGGAATTCCCATGTATGGGTGGGAATGAAAGGAAAGGAATTCTGGTTCCCATGTACCCCTTTTGTGGATGAAGTTGTGTTGGGCACTGAGGTTAGTTGCTTCATATGGTCTCTTTCCTTTGTTAGTATGCTCTTCTTGAGGACTTTGTTTCTTATAGGAATAGCTCCTAGGTTGAAGTTGCTGCATTTTTCATAACAAATATGTGATAAGGAAGAATGGAAACCCATGTAAGCCTTTGTTGTAAGTGATCTGTGTTCCATAGAGTTGTGACATATGCTGGTGAAAGCGAAAACTGGCATTACAGTAAGTGCTATTTGTCATTTTAATGAATTTTTGTACCCATCAACAGAGTTAAGTTGTGCATTATCTTTCATACAGCTATCCTACAGAATTTAGCTAAGACATTATGACTTATTTTATATAGATGTTGGAATTCTATGGGGATCAAGATGGAGCCCGAGAGGTACTCACCAATTATGCCTATGATGAAAAGTTCCCATCAAATCCAAATGCTCATATCTACTTATACAACTTTCTAAAGAGAGAGAAGGCACCGAGAGAGAAACTGATAAGTGTGCTTAAGGTATAAAATGTTTACTTCAATGCTTGAACCAGGTTGGGGATCTACTTTAAAACATTCTTAGGGGTGTCTGGCCAGCTCAGTTGGTGGAGCATGCAACTCTTGATCTCAGGGTCATGAGTTCAAGCCCTGTGTTGGGTGTAGAGATTACTAAAAAAAAAAAGTAAATTTTGAAACATCTTTAGGTCATCCATTCCAACTTCAAATTCTAGCAGTCATAGCAAATGACTGTGTGTGCCCTGAGGTGGACATACAAGGTTGCAGGCTCTGGGTGACCCCTCCACTGCCATTCCCCCACCACCCTGCCCAAGTTAGGCTGAGGGCAGAGGATCAGTATTTTGGAAATCCCACCCTTGTGGGAAAGTTCTACTTTGATATTTTTTGAAAATCAGCTTTATTGAAATTTAATTTACATATAGTAAAACACTTATTTTAAGTATACACTTGAATGCATTAAAATTTTTTTTTTAGATATTTATTTATTTAGAGGGGTGGGGGTGGGGAGAGAGAGGATCTCTCCCTGTGTGGAGCCTGATGCGGGGCTCGATCTCACAACCCTGAGATCATGACTGAGCCGAAATCAGGAGTCAGGCGCTTAGCTGACAGGGCCCCAAGAAAAATTCTTACCTATTAATCTTCTTTTAAAAAGTACATTCGCTGGGGCACCTGGCTGGCTCAGTTGGTGGTGTGTGCGACTCTTGATCTTGGAGTTGTGAGTTCAAGCCCCACATTGGGTGTAGAGATTTCTTAAAAGTAAAATCTTAAAAAAAAAAGCCCATTAACTCTAATCTATACTTAGGTGTTTATCAAAATTGACACTATCAAAACTTGATATGTGGAAACTGTACATTTTAAAGTTTTCAGCAGGCTTTATTTCAATGCAAAGTATTTTTAAAGTTGGTATTTTATTCAAGATTTCTTTTTATCCATTTGTACAACAAAATATTAAGGATAGTTATATCAAAAGCAAGTTGGTGACTTCACTTAGATTGTCAATCACTAATGGTCTTTTTGAAAATACTTTAAAAAATGTAACAGGGGCCCTTGGCTGACTCGGTCGGTAGAGCATGCAACTGTTGACTTCAGGGTTGTGGGTTCAAGCCCCATGTTGGTGTAGAGATTAATTAAAAATAAAATCTTAAAAAAAAGTAACAGAAAATAACTATGTTGAACACTTAATTATGTTCAAGACAAAATGGATTTAGGGAAATTCTGTTTTCCTGTTGAAAAATGCAGTGTTTGAAATTAAGAACTCAATAGATGGGTTTGATAGCTGATTGAACATAGCAGAAGAAGGTTAATGAACTGTATAGAAAACAGGCTAAAGCACAGAAAGCAGAAAGGATGAAAGGATATACAGAGGACTCAGTTAAGGTCCGACATACTTGTGATTGGAATTCCAGGGAGAGAACAGGGCAAAAGCAGGTAAACAAACAAAACTAGTATTTGAAGGGTTAATGGCTAAGAATTCTCCAAGACGCACTAAAGACTACTACGGTTCTGATAACGTTCTAACTTTTGATCTGGGTGCTGAATATATGAGTGCATATAACTTTGTAAGAATGTGTTGAATGGCACACTCATGATTTGTATACATTTCTGTTACATGTATTTCAATAAAAAGTTTTTAAAAACCTAGGTGAATTGAGCCATTTGCAGAATTCCTTAAATCAGAAGACAAATGTGATTTCATAGGAACCAAGTTTTAAAAATACTCTGATATTGGTATATTGATTGTGATTGATCTCCACTTAAAAAAACTATTAAAACCACTAAGAGTAATTAATAATATTTACTTTTCATTTTGTAGGAAATAATTTCAGTGTAAGGTCAAAAGGACCCCAATGAGCAGACAGAATAAATTGATTTCTAATGTGAAGTATATTGAAATGAAAAATATAATTTTACTTTAAATCCTATGTTTTACATATTCATAAAAATAGTCTTTCTTATTCTTAAATGAGTAAGAAGGAATTAAAAACCTTTAATTTCTCCCTAGTGTGTAAAATGGTAAAATGGTAAAAATATTTTCTTGAGTACTCTTACTGTACTGTGTCCCTGAACACAATCTTCCAAAATAGCCACCCCTGCCCTTTTGGGCTTTTTGATTTATGTAAATATTTATTGTCTTTTTTTGTGTGTGATTTTGATGCTTTTTTTTTTTCCTGGCTTCTGAAAAGAAATTAAGTTTTTAAGTGTGGTAAACAATATAAAAATATATAAGGAGTAAATAAAAAGTTCTTATGTATTTCTCCTCCCCTCCCCCCTGACTATCTTGTTATTAACAGGGATTTTTTTTTTTTAAGATTTTATTTATTTATTTGAGAGAGAGAGCAAGAGAGATCAGAGAGGGAGAGGGAGAAGCAGACTCCCCACTGAGCATGGAGCCTGACTTGCGGCTCCATCCCAGGTCCCTGAGATCATGACCCCAGCCGAAGGCAGACACTTAACCAACTGAGCCATAGGCACCCCTAACAGGGATTTTTTAAAGTAAGCTTTACATAGAACACCTTTCTATACCCAAATTGTAACTGGATGAAAGTAAAGTATCTTTTAAATCCTTGATTCATTTACTGAGGGATTATTAGACAGTAAGAACTTTATTTTTGAAAGTAAAATTAGGGGCGCCTGGGTGGCTCAGTCGTTAAGCATCTGCCTTCGGCTCAGGTCATGATCCCAGAGTCCTGGGATCGAGCCCCGCATAGGGCTCCCCGCTCAGCAGGAAGCCAGCTTCTCCCTCTCCCACTCCCCCTGCTTGTGTTCCCTCTCTCGCTGTCTCTCTGTCAAATAAATAAATAAAATCTTTTAAAAAAAAAAGGAAAATTAAATTTGAGAAATGCCTTTGAAATGTATAAAAATTACAAGATTATTTTTTCTTTCAGATTTTGTATCAGATTGTACCATCTCATAAACTGATGTTAGAATTCCATAGGTTACTGAGGAAATCAGGTAAATAGTTTTTGTTTTGTATCTCTTTGTGCAGACAAGCTATAGACTGGCAAACTGTGGCCCATGGCCAAATCCACTCCTCCCCTGTTTTTATAAATCAAGTTCTCTTGGAGCATTTTTGTGTTGTCTGTGGCTTTTGCGCTACAACAGCAGAGTTGCGTAGTTGTGACAAAGACTATATGGCTCACAAAGCTTAACTATTTACTATGTGTCCCTTCATAGGAAAAGTTTGCTGACCTCTGCTGTAGAATATTAGGTAGTAGTAGCACAAGTGAAATGGCTTCAATTTGTATAATTCACCTCGTTTTAATCTCTACTGCATTTCAGCTCGGTATAGAAAAGAACATAGTTCTTCATAGAAGGAAGTCAGCTTAAGTCCATTAGGTACTAGGGCTGCGTCAGTCCTCTCATGTTAGAAGAGAGAGCAGGTTCTTTAAATAATGTCCTCTCTCAGTAGAATGTAGCCCATTTAGAAATCAGACCCACCGAAGGCAGACGGGTAATGACTGAGCCACTTCGGCTCAGGTCGTGATCCCAGGGTCCTGGGATCGAGCCCCACATCAGGCTCCCTGCTCAGCGAGAAGCCTGCTTCTCCCTCTGCCACTCCCTCTTCTTGTGTTCCCTTTCTCGCTGTGTCTCTCTCTGTCAAATAAAATCTTAAAAAAAAAAAAAGAAAGAAAGAAATCAGACCCACCACTCTGACTTCATTAGCCAGGACAGATTTATCACAGGAGAGTATAAGCATAATGAGTTATTTTAAACTGTTAACCAAACTAGAAGACTTACAACTCAGTAGTATTTTATCAATAGAATATATATTTTTTTAGCCTTGTGTACTTCAGTACTTTGTGTAAGTTCTGATTGTTGTGCCCATTGCAGAAAAAGAAGACCACCATAAACTGGGGTTGGAGGTATTATTTGGAGTCTTAGATTTTGCTGGATGCACTAAAAATATAACTGCTTGGAAATATTTGGGAAAATATCTGAGACAGACATTAGTGGGGTAAGTAAAGGACACAGTGTTTATTACTGGATCAGCATCAGTAAAATTTCCCAGTATTTTAGCTGATATCTCTCAGTGTTTAAACAAAGTTCTTATGTTTTTTGTTTTTTTTTTTTTTGATTTCTTGAACTGTGTCCTCAGCTCTTCTGAGTACATCAGAAGCACGAAAATACAGTCCCAAGTAAAACATGCAAAAATTCTGTTAAGATTTTTTTTTTTAAAGATTTTATTTATTTTTTTAGAGAGCGAGCGAGAGAGAAACAGCATGAGAGGGGAGAGGGTCAGAGGGAGAAGCAGGCTCCCCGCCGAGCCGGGAGCCCGGTGTGGGACTCGATCCCAGGACCCTGGGATCATGACCCAAGCCGAAGGCAGACGCTTAACCATCTGAGCCACCCAGGCGCCTGTGTTAAGATTTTTTATGCTGTAGGGGAGCCTGGGTGGCTCAGATGGTTAAGCGTCTGCCTTCGGCTTGGGTCACGATCCCAGGGTCCTGGGATCGAGTCCCACACCGGGCTCCTGGCTCGGCGGGGAGCCTGCTTCTCTCCCTCTGCCTCTGCCTCTCTCTCTCTCTCTCTGACTTTCATGAATAAAATAAAAAAATTAAAAAAAAAAAAAGATTTTTTATGCTGTCAGAATAAGTACTGTGCCTTACCACTGCAGTATTCGGAAAGTTATACATTTTCAAGTTGGAAATAATGGCATTCCCACTCTTCACTAGACTCTTTGTAGAGCTCTTGATAATCTGTGTGTCATCATCTTGTAAGATCACATAGGAAGCAGCTTTTCTTCCAGCTGTTTTTCAGTAATTTTCAGTGGGGCTTTGAGGGCCTCATAAGATCATCATAGCACATATTTGTTAAGTCCGTTGTGAGCTGGATATCTGAAACTATACCCCTGTGATCATGATATCATTAGTGCCACATTTCGAGTGACAGCAGGAGTGGTCCTGGTCATTTTTACTTTGTGAGAGGAAGGGATTAACTTTGTGACAAAGTTAAGTTTCATTTATTTATCCTATCCATCTTAATTGGTTAGAAGCTTCATCATCGATGGGAACTTGTGTCAGGCTTCAGATCTGACTTGACCTTGGAGATGGAAGAGGGCCGATTATAAAATGGTTTTGGTGTGATAACTATAAACCACTTTCCACATCTACAGCAGCATGTAAACCCCAACTAATTGCAAGATTCATGAAGGCAGAGAAATGTACTATTCAGTTTTTTAAACCTTTAGAAGTTCTGCCACAGGGACACATGGGTGCTAATAATAATAAGTATTTGCTCAATTAAATTATTGACAAACACTTAGCATTGTCTGGGTTCAACTGTCAGACCTGTGTGTTCACGTATTTGTATAATAATGGCATCTTAATTTGAGTAGTAATTCTTTGTAGCATATGAAGTAAGGTTTTTAAAGTAATTTTTAAGTGATAATCATCATAGCTGACATTTATTGAACTTTTACTAAGTACCAGACAACATGCAAAGAGCTTTATATGAGACCGCTATATTCCTGGGCCTGTTTAATCTAATAATGATGTGTGAGATGGGGACCGTTAATAGCTTCACAGAGATTGAGGCTCAGAGAGGTTAAGGAACTTGCCCAGGATCACATAGATAATAAATGGAAGATCTGAGATTCAGATCCAGAATTTTGAGTTCAGGGTGTGTGCTCTTAACTGCCGTGTGTATGGAACTGGCTTTTTAATGAAATGGAAAGCAGAAATCAAAGAACCTAAAAGGATTTGCTTTCATGCGTGTGCTATACCATGGATGGTCACACTCAGAAATTAGAACATCTTCCTTGTCATCTTGCCACAGACTTTTTTTTTTCCCGACTGGGAAAATAACTATTTGGCGGGGGGGTGTGGACAGATGTCTCAGAATTCCTGGGATTATTTCTTGGTGCCGGTGGCCTTCGTGACTTGGAGCATGTTGAAGCCGTCTTGCTCGAGGGCTGGTACTTGCCCACTGTGACCATGTCACCGATCTGGACATCCCTGAAGCAGGGGGACAGGTGCACGGACATGTTCTTGTGGCGATTCTTGAAGCAGTTGTACTTTTGGATGTAGTGGAGGTAGTCTCAGCAGATGACAGTGGTCCTCTGCAACTTCATCTTGGTTGGTCACCACACTAGACAGAATCTGCCCGCGGATGGAGATGTTACCAGTAAAGGGGCATTTATTATCAGTGTAGGTGCCCTCAGTGGCCTCCTTGGGCATCTTGAAGCCCAGACCGATGTTTTTATAATATTGCAGGAGCTTCTCCTTGTCTGTTCCTCCAAGCAGGACCCTCTTCTCATTTCGAGAGATGGTTGGCTGCTTTGGTAGACAGCCTCAGTCTGAATGTCCGCCATCTTCCCGGCTGCCTGAAAAGGGACGCCACAGACTCTTCTTTTTTTTTAAGATTTTATTTATTCATTTGAGACAGACAGAATGAGAGAGAGAGCACATGAGAGGGGGGAGGGTCAGAGGGAGAAGCAGACCCCCTGCCGAGCAGGGAGCCCGATGCGGGACTCGATCCGGGGACTCCAGGATCATGACCTGAGCCGAAGGCAGTCGCTTAACCAACTGAGCCACCCAGGCGCCCTACCCACAGACTCTTCTTAAGTTCAAATTCTGGCAGTATAGGTCCACCTCCATCACTGACCTTCCCTTTTGACATTTTTCTTTTCTAGGAATCACCTTGCCTGGGTTCAAGAAGAGTGGAACTCCAGGAAAAACTGGTGGCCAAGCTTTCACTTCAGCTCCTTTTGGGCAAAAAGCAATTGGAAAGAGGATAAAGCATTGGCTTGTGAGAAAGCTTTGGTAGCTGGAATATTGTTAGGAAAAGGTACAAGGTTTTATTTTCTTCTTATCTAGACATAGCTTTTGGATGATTTTGAAATTACAAAGGGTGACCATTCATTCATGCCACAGCTTACTGGGTAATTGCCCAAGGACATCAGAGGCTGGAGAAATAACTGGCAGATGGGAAAGTGAATGTTGAGTTGGGGCCAGGTGATCTGCTTGTTGGGGCTGTCCATGGACTAGAAGCAGCGATTCCATCTTGTTGATTGTGGTGGTGGGTTTTTAGGCTGTAACTTGAGTATCTTTAGGGGCCAGTTAAGATAGAGGATGCAGACTGTTTTCACAGCAACTGTATAGAAAGTTTACTGATCCTGTCTACCTTGCAGTATTAGAAAGAAAAAGTAAATAAAAATAATTAAAAGAGAGAAAAATATTCTTCGCTGACCTCATTGTTGTATAATTGCTATTATATTTACCTATCTGTTCCTATAAGGATGAAACATTTCTCCCCTATACCTCCTATAACTTATTTAAAAATCCTCTTAAAAGAAAGGGAAATTGACCTTTTCTCTGTGGACTCTCTTGGCTGTGAAGACTCTCTGCTTTGTGCCACCGCCGCTGGGTCTGTTCAGAGATGAAGCGAACATAAGCAGTCTGTTGCTAGAGAATTCAGAGTATCCTAAAGAGCTTCTTCAGCTTGGTTTTAGATATGGTTGATACTGTTTGGAATTAGTATTCTCAGTGAGTGTTTCAGATGGTTACTAAGGTTAATAAAATGCCAGTTTCTCAGAGGAAGGGGACAAGTAAATATGAAAGCAATTGTAAGATTTCTCAACACACGTCAAGGAACAGAAATGTGCTTCAGACTGTGATTTTCTACTGCTTATGAGCATAGAGGCATCTGGTACAGTTACCTAAAGGTGTCTGTTTGAGCAAAGTCTGAAAACCTGGGCTGATTTTCCAGTTTTGTCACCTTTCCCTGTCACTTAGGTCCAGCAGTTAACCTTTGGGAGACTTCCGTGTGAGTGGGCTTTGTTAACACCTGTCTGTGTTGCTTACAGGATGGTTGTAAGCGTCAAGTGAGCATCACATTGAAGTGCTTTATACATTCAGAAGTACTCTATGAATATTAGGCATAATCATGCCTGAAAAGCTTTCCATCTCTTCTTTCGGGCCTTAGTGTTGGGGTTCAGTCAATCTGTTCAGGAGTCGAACTGGGTTTGGTCCGTGCTCGGGTGACCCTCATTATATCACAGGATTCAATTCTGGTCTGCCTTTGCTTCATGCTTAGAGTAGGGTATGGTAGCTGCCCTTCTTCCCCTGCTCTGCTAAGGCAAGCCCGGCCCTTGCCCCTCGTGACTCCACATCCGGTGGCTCATGAGGAGGTGGGAGCTTGTAGTTTATTTGGCTTTTTCTCTGTGTTAGGGTGGAAGCAAAACTCTCCATCTTTCTGTATTCTAGATAGAAGCAGAGGTCTGTGTACAAAGTATTTTGGTTTTGCTAAAGTGGTAGGTGTGTTTAGAAATACAGGTTATTACATTAACACCACAGACACCACTGCTTCCCAGCTAATAAAATATTAGTAATTCTGCCGTACTGTTTTCAGGGATAATAAAATGGTTACTGTAGGTACAATATATATCCTAGCAGTTTCCTAGAGAAGATGGATGGATAGGTACGTGCTGAGAGTATAATGAAGTTAGTTTTTCTTAGGTGATTGATGGTCTCGCTCATTTATCAAATATATATAAAAAAAAATCTCTTGTAATATCCAGTTTACATTTTTTTTTTGAGAGAGAGAATGAGATAGAGAGCATGAGAGGAGGGAGGTTCAGAGAGAGAAGCAGACTCCCTGCCGAGCAGGGAACCCGATGCGGGACTCGATCCTGGGACTCCAGGATCATGACCTGAGCCGAAGGCAGTCGCCTAACCAACTGAGCCACCCAGACACCCCAGTTTACATTTTTTTTTTTACAGAAGTTTGATTCATGTCTGAAATACTTAACCAGTGATCTGCTTAGCATTGTAAGACTATGAAAAGCAGGTAGAAGGAACTTCTCATGAGCACGAGGCTCCTTTCTCAGAGCTGCACAGTCACCATCTGGCTGCTCGCTAGGTGCTGGAATGACTAGCTAAGTTCTCATCTCTTCTGACCTGTGAGTTGTTTATTCTAATCCTCACCTCAGAGTTTTCTTACAGAGAACTTTCCTATTGTTACAGGTGCCTCTTGGGCTGTTTTACAAGCTAACATTGAAAGGGAAGCTGTAATTTACTTTTGGAGAAGGCACATTTAAGATATAAATATGTGTATAATACACATGTCACCTTAACTAGAGCTTGGAAGGCAGGGTGAGAAACCAGTTGAAGTACGTGGTCTGATTATGATGGATCAGAGATGTTTTCGTGTGTAGGAAACGTACATTTCATTGGTAATGGCCCTTAGAATGTGTTCACACTGGTACACATCATACAGACCCCCCCCATTTCATAATCACTAGTACGTCAGAGCTGAGGCAAAACTTTAAAAATGTAGAAATATACTTGAAGAATTGATAAGTATTAAAACTCTCTGTTTTGTTTTTTTAGGTTGCAGATATTTTCGGTTTATCTCCAAACAAGATGATCAAGTCTTAAGGAAAAAAATTAAGCGGATAAAGAAGTCAGTGAAAAAACACAGTATTGTAAATCCAGGACTCTGATATTGAATATCAGTTATTTCAGATGAGTAGCTGCAGAATAGTAGTTCGGTGGGTAATCATTGAATGTATTATTTATTTGGTGTTTCTAGGAGGTAGTTTATATGGCTGCAAAAAAGTCATTCTTTTTTTTTTTTTAAGATTTTATTTATTTATTTGAGAGAGAGAGAATGAGAGAGAGCCCATGAGAGGGGGGAGGGTCAGAGGGAGAAGCAGACTCCCTGCCGAGCAGGGAGCCTGGTGCGGGACTCGATCCCGGGACTCCAGGATCATGACCTGAGCCGAAGGCAGTCGCTTAACCAACTGAGCCACCCAGGCGCCCCAAAAAAGTCATTCTTATATTTTTTTATATTTTCTTTTATTATAATTATAGCTAAAGAAACAGTCTCACTGCCTTTGTTCTTTGTAAATACATATTTTTCCTTTTTTGTACTGTGAAATACAATATTTATTACAGAATAATCTCCACGTAAGAAATACATTTGTTTAATCAGAGAATACAATTGTATAGCAGTTATTGCCATTTGCAAATAATTTGCTTCTGTTGTATAATAAAGCATAACTTGTAGTATTGTGAAGTGAATTTATATTCTTCTTTAAGATTCTCAATGATCCATGGTAGGTTTACCATCATAAAGAATATATTAGAGGGGCGCCTGGGCGGTTCTGTCGCTTGAGTGTCCAGCTCTTGATTTTGGCTCAGGTCATGATCTCAGGGTCATGAGATCAAGCCCCTCATTGGGCTCCACACTCAGTGGGGGTGTCTGCTTCTCTCCCTCTGCCCCTTCTCCTGCTCCCATGTGCTTGGAAGCATGTGCGTGCATGTTCTCTCTCTCTCTCTCTCTCTCAAATAAATAAATCCTTAAAAAAAAAAAGAATATATTGGTCATGAGGTCTGTTGAAGAATTTTGGAAACAGAGAAGGATTTAGGAAAGGAATCCTCTTTCTTTTTTGATATTAAGACATGTCAGTCTGGGGCTAACTGACCTGACATAGAGCTACCTTTGACTCTAGAAGACTAGTTTGGGTCAGAGAAGGTAGAGGGGTGGCCTAACTCAGAGGGCTCTAGTTTGTTGCTGTTTGCCGGACACAGCAATCATCTAAGACATGCTTCGGAATTCCTGTGTCCCTCACCTTTCTCTTGGAACCTGGGATGTGGCAGTTGGCAGCTGGACAGTGGAAGAGAATCTGCCAGTGAAATAGTGTCCCAGCGTCACCCAGTCAGCCCAGTGGGAAAGCGTGGTGCAGAAGCCAGGAACAGCTTTCCTGGAGCAGGAGTTGGAACTTCATAATATGTTGTGGTAACTAGTAGAGCAAGTGCTTCTTCCAGACTGGCTCGGCTCTTACACCCTTATGGTTCAGGTAACTTGTTTTTGAGTTCCAGGAAGACCCACTAACTTTAGAGCACCTCCAGTATTTAGATGGCAAACCACACATTTTCCCCATGGCTTATGCTCCTACTAATTTAAAACCATCTGCAAGAGGGGCGCCTGGGTGGCTCAGTTGGTTAAGCGTCTGCCTTCGGCTCAGCTCGGGTCATGATCTCGGGGTCCAGGGATCCAACCCCTGCATCAGGCTCCCTGCTCAGGGAGAGTCTCTGCTTCTCCTTCTCCCTCTGCCCCTCCCCCTGTTCCTGCTCTCTCTCTCTCTGCTCTCTCTTTCTCAAATAAATAAAATCTTTAAAAAAAAAAAATCTGCAAGAAAATTGGGGGACAAATTATGCTTTGTCAATAATTTGATTCAATATTTTATACTTAGTGAGATGACTATCAAATAACTACTCATCCTTATAATATACATATGAAACAAGTAGGTGCCCCACAGACCAACGTGAACCAAGTTCAAGCTACCACATGAGTAGGGCCAGTTTTACTTCTGGGAGTTGGTGAGTGGGTTGTGTAGGAATTCTGCAGAAGAACAACACTATAGGAATGAAATCCCCAGATGACACAGACAAAATCTCAAAGCATAGGCTGGGATTGTCACGGCATCTGCTCCTTGAAACCTTTAGTCAAAAGCTGTTCAACAGGATTGATGAGTTCTCATGATCTCTGGCAAATGGAGGTGGGAATGAAAGAGAAATGAGTAGATAACGGTTCTTGGTTTCCACACAAAGCTTAGTTTTCTAGAACTTTTATATCAAATGTTCGTATCACATTAGGCAGTAAGAGCAGTGCGAATCAACTGTGAAATTATTTTAGGTCCACTAAAGTCAGTTTCATGAATTATGGCTAAAATTTATCAAGCACTTCGGGCTTTACATTTTATCTTACTGTCACCAGAATCCTAAGACTTATCCCTGTTTTACCTAGAAAAAAAGTGAGGTCTCACAGATTGACCTGCACAAGGTCAGAGCTGGTAGGTGTTGGCACCAGGACCTTGACCTGACTAGTGTGGTTCTAAAGATCACACTCTGTCTGTCCTGTCTGTACTGCCTCCCAGTTGAGTCAGTGTTTATAACCTGCAGAGCACTGAGCTAGGTAGCAAGGTGAAGAACAGAGGGGATTCATAACCCAGAGCCTATCAGCTCCAGCAAAACCTGTCCTCTCTGCCAGGCTACTTGGTAGGTTCCCTCTCTGTGTCCTTCCTGGTCCCTTCCTATACAGCCTCTTATCAAATCACTGCATTGTTACATTGTCTTTGCACATCTGTCTTTCTTGATGGTATATTATTTGGGCTTAATAATCTCCTATTGTCAGCCCCTAACAATTTCTAGCTCATTAAATACTGAGTAGAACTGAATGGAAATTAGTGAGAGTTATGGAGCTGGTGTGCCTGTACCGTAGGGAGTCCCATCTTGGGGTGCCTCTCCCAAGTGTGAAGCCTCCGGAGACTGTTCGGCTTGAATTCTGCGTTTATCGTTAGGTAGTTCTGTGACTTCTTGGGCAGGTTACTGAGCTTTCATAGTTCCTTTACCTGTAGATGAGAGACAGGAGGATTTATCTCATCGGATTGCTATGAAAAATGAAAAATACAGTGAATGCCTAGGATAATAATTAATACTTAGCATATCTTAAGTAAGTGACCATCCATCATGATGGTTTTAGACACTAAATAACAGGCACTAAATAAGGATAATTTAAAGTCTTGTTTTCTTGGGGCGCCTGGGTAGCTCAGTTTGGTTGAGCAACTGCCTTCGGCTCCGGTCATGATCCTGCAGTCCCAGGATTGAGTATGGCATCGGGCTTCCTGCTCAGCAGGGAGTCTGCTTCTCCCTCTGACCCTTCCCCCTCTCCTAATCTCTCTCTCTCTCAAATAAATAAAATCTTTTTTTTAAAAAAGTCTTGTTTTCTCTTAGAAACCTCTGAAATACAGAAATTGTGTAATAGTTGAGTTATGCTTCCCACTAAAATACACCTATCTTTCAAGCTATGTACCATCCAGCCATCAACCATGGACTTGAGGGCTTCACACACACTTGAGATCATTCAGTCCACACAGTTCCTCCTTGCTCAGCTGCCCCAATCTCTGATCTCTGGCTCATCAGCTTAGTGGGACTCCCATGCTTTGCTTGGACTGTGGCCCAATGCACTGCTCACGAGAAGTTGTCCTGAGATAGAGAGGTTAGACTATTGTAGAATTTACTTTATGAGTTTCACTTCAGTAATCCCAGTCTTGTGTTGTCTGTTGCCCACTACTTTGAAAACAGTTGTCTCATATATTTTATCTAGATTAAATAATGTGTAAACTAACTAAATTAAATTAGGGCCTTTTGCCTACCAAATGATACCTTTAAGAAAATTAAATACAGTCTATTAAAAGAAGTATTTGTGGGGCACCTGGCTGGTTCAGTTGGTAGAGCATGCGACTTTTGATCTCTGGGTTGTCTTTAAAAAAAAAAAAAGTCTTACTGAGAAAAACATAAACATATACATTCAACATATACATTAGTCATTAGAATGACTAAAATGTTTATATGTATATGTATTTGCAACACATGAACTGACAAAAGATTAAAATAAATTCAAATCAATAAGCAGGACAAAGAACCCAATAGAAAAAAATGGGCCAAGCACATGAACAAGTATTTCACAGAAGAGGGTAAACATGGACCATAAACACATAAGTCAGGGAAATGCAAAACAAGAGTGTAGTGGAATACCAGTTCAGACCCGTTCAATTAGCAAAAATTACGATACTGAGGTTGAAGAGGATGTGGATCCACAGGGTCTCTTGCACATAGCTGATGGGGTGTAAAATATTGCAGTCATTTTAGGAAACAGTTGCTTTACCATTTACTAAGACTATCCTCGAGTGTTTACTTGAGAAATGCTTGTACACGTAAGCCAAGAGACAATAGCACAGTTCATAATAGCAGAAAAACTAGAAAAACCCCACAAATGCCATTGGCATGAGACTGGATAAATTGTGGTAGAGTCATGTAAAGAAAAATGAATAAGCTGTAGCTTTATACACCAACATAGGTGGGTCTCAGTAACATACCGGGTAAAAGAAATGAGTCCCACTTACTACTCTATGACTACATGGAGTTCAAACTTTATTATAAAGTGCAAACTAATGACTAAAATGTTTGTAAATGCATATAGATTGTGATGAAACTACATATAAAAACACAAGAGAAGGGTAAACACAAGTGGTTACCTCTGGATGGGAGAGGCAGAGTGATAGGATGGAGGAAAAGCACAGTAAAGGATTTGAATTACTATTAATGGTCTAGTTTTTTAATTAAGTGGCAGGCTCTACATGGACTAATGTTGACAGTGTATTATGAGCCAAGGATTGCGATTTATCCCATTTGGTGCACAGGTTATTTTAAACAATGAAAAGGACCATATAATATAATTTATATGAAATGTCCAGAATAAGCGAGTCTACAGAAATGGAAGAAAGTAGATTAGAGATTGCCTAGGGCAGGGGAAGGGGCAGTAGATGGGAAGATGAGGTGAGAGTGATAGTCAAAGGGCACAGGGTTTCTTTGGGGTGATGAAAATATCCTCAATTTGGGGTGATGGTTGCACAATTCACTCTGTTGAATATACTAAAAAGCATGTTAATTGTACACCGTAAACGAGTTTATTATATGGTGTGTGAATCTTATCAGTGACACTTAGCAAAAAGAAACAAAACCAAAAAATCAAGCTTTATGGAGTCAGAAAGTTCTGGATTCAACAAAGCACCTCACCGAACTGAGCCTCAGGTTTATTCTGTAAAATGGGGCGATCTGAGAAATGTTTAGCATGAGTCTTGATGTATTTTTTTCTCAGTAAATGGTAATATTATGAACCAAAAAAAGGAAAAGAAACTAAAAAATGAACACAACCATTCTTTTTTTTTTTAAAGATTTTATTTATTTTATTTGAGAGAGAGAGAGAGAGCACAAGAGGGGCATGTGGGAGAGGGAGAGGGAGAAGCAGACTCCCCACTGAGCAGGGAGCCCGATGTGGGACTCGATCCCGGGACCCTTCGGCTCATGACCTGAGCCGAAGGCAGTCGCTTAACTTCGCTTAACCAACTGAGCCACCCAGGTGCCCTGAACACAACCATTCTTTAATAAAAGAGTAAGTGTGGCCTTTTTGGATCTAGCTATTTATCCATGTTTATAAGCACAAGGGCTTTTTCTGCTGGATTGAAATATTTCAAAAGGAAATAGCAGACCCTTGATGGATGTGGGCTACAAATCCTATGACTAAAATCTGACTAAGTTAATTTTTAAAAAATCTATTTGGGGTGCCTGGCTGGCTCAGTCGGCAGAGCATGTGACTCCCTATCTCAGGATTGTGAGTTTGAGCCCCATGTTGGGTGTGGAGTTGACTTAAGAAAAAAAAAAGTTTAAAAATTAATTTGTTTGAAACTCTTCCTCCATCCAAGATTCATGCTGCCAAAAGAAACAATCAGGCACCAAAAGAAGTCCACTCCTCTTCAGTCCTACAAAGAACCTTCTCCATGCAGATAGAGATGTAGTCTTTAACTCAGTGAATAGAGGCAGATCTTGAATTTCTGTCCTGTCAGCCCCACAATGGTAGTTGCCAGTTGTCTGCTTAAATCTCCCATTATGCCGATACCAAGAATTTACATAATCTTGTCAACATGCCTGGATCTTCATTCAGTCAACATACTCTTCAGTTGGCTGGCTGCATCTGGCACACATCTTTTCTAAATGAAGATAAACAAGTAAAAGTGATTGCTGTACTTTCATGTTTTGATACATCATGATGGAATGAACAGGATCTGGGCCATAATCCAGAACAACTAAATTTAATTTTTTAATTTTTATTTTTTTAAAGATTTTATTTATTTTAGAGAGAGAGAGAGTGAGAGAGCATGCAAGCAAGGGGAGGAGCAGAGGGAGAGGGACAAGCAGACTCTGTGCTCAGTGTGGAGCCTGATGTGGGGCTCGATCCCACGACCTTAGCCGAAGTCAAGAGTCGGATGTTTAACCGACTGAGCCACCTAGGTGTCCCAGAACACCTAAATTTTATTGCCATTTTTCCCATTCACCCAAAGCATCTCCCTAAGCATTTCATGGAGCCACTCTGAGACTTAATTCACATGTCTATATGTTGGGAATATAGCTTACCTTGGAGAATTTTTGTGAAGATCAAATGAGATGAGAAAATACTTTGTAAACTGTAATACAAATGAAGAGTTATTAATACATTCCCTAATCTCAAACACACCTGTTCATTTTTATACGGTGAGAAGGCAGATAAACTGTGAGAGTAAACCATAAACTATACGGGAAGGGACTGAGCTAGAACATTTCTTTTTCTATTTTTTCTGTTCTATTCCATGACATGATGCTAGAATAAACACCAGACCTGAACCTCTTCAACATTATTTTTGAAAGGCACTTGCCACGGGCACCTGGCTGGCTCAGTTGGAAGAGCATGCAACTCTTGATCTCAGGGTCGTGAGTTTGAGCCCCACGTTGGGTGTAGAGCTTACTAAAAAAAAAAGGGCCCTTGCTGTATGAGAGAGAAAGAGTGTGTGTGTGTGTATGTGTGTGTGTCTGCTATGGGTTGAATTGTGTATCCCCAAAAAGATATGGTGAAGTCCTAAGCCCCAGTCTTTCATAATAGTGACCTTGTTTGGAAATAGGGTCTTTACAGAGATAAGTCAAAGTAAGGTCATTAGGATGGGCCTAATCCAAAATGACCGGTGTCCTCATAAAAGGGAAAGTTTGGACACAGACACGCACACGGAGAAGTCCATGTGAACACAAAGACAGAAGTTGGGGTGATGTATCCTCTGGCTGAGGAATGTACAAGTTTGCCGGTAAACAGATTCTTCCTGGCCCTGAGAGGAACCAACCCTGCTGACACCTTGACATCACTCTGTCTTCTAGCCTTCAGAGTGTGAGACACCTGCTGTTTATGCAGCGTAGTTTGTGATACTTTGTTACAGCAGCCCTAGCAAACTAATACAATATTTTTAAAAATGCTCTGTTAGCAAACTAATAGAATATTTTTAAAAATGCTCTGTTTGCTTCAAAGGTTGGAGCTCAGGTGATTTCAGATACCCAGTTGGTCCCAGCTTGTATTCAAACTTACCTCCTAAGCTCACCTAACAGTCAAACTTGTTTCCTGGTCTTCTCCACCTCTACCTCGTCTGAACACCCTGGTCAACCCTCATGAGGATTTTCTTAGCCACCCTAGCCTGATGCCCTCTCTCCCTCCTGGGGATTCCTAGTGGCAAGTTTGTTCCTCATTGATACCTTAATATCATCTGCCTAGTATTATTTGGACTCTTATTTTAACCTTTCTTCTCAGAGCATAAACTCCTTGGGAAAAAAAAACCCTCCTTTGTGCATCCGTTTTCTGTTAAACATTCCTCTTTCAGCATAATGTTTTGTGCATGATAATAGCATAATGATAAAATAGTAACTGCATAATTATTATATAATCACATGTATTGTGTAATTACATCGAAAATATTATGTAGTCCCATCTGAAATATTGCATTTTTTTTTTTTTAAGATTTTATTTGACAGAGAGACACAGGGAGAGAGGGAACATAAGCAGGGGGAGTGGGAGAGAGAGAAGCAGACTTCCCGCTGAGCAGGAACCCTATGTAGCTCCATCCCAGAACCCTGGGATCATGACCTGAACTGAAGGCAGACGCTTAACAACTGAGCCACCCAGGCGCCCCTGAAATATTGCATCTTTTAATAATCAGAAATTTATGCTGTAACTATGTCTGATGGGACCTGCTAGCTGATCTGTTCCCACTAATTTTGAAATCCCTCTGCCTAAAACAGTTAGGTCTGATTTGAATTTACATGTCCTGGGTGGACAGGAATTATTATGTCCAAGGTTTTTGTTGTTTTTCTTTTTTTTTTTTTTTAGCACTGTGCTATAATTTTTTTTAAAGGATCCGTTTTTTTTTTTTTATTTAATTTTATTTGAGAGAGAGAGAGGGAGCGCACGAGTGGGGGTAGGGGCAGAGGGAGAAAGGAAGACAAGCAGATTCCCCGTGGAGCTGGGAACAGGACTCGTGGGACTCGGGGCTCAATCCCACGACCCAGGAGATCATGACATGGGCTGAAACCGTGAGTCGGGTGCTCAACCGACTGAGCCACCCAGGCACCCCTGTGCTATAATTCTTTAAATACAGTCATTAAGAATTATTTTCCAAGAAGGAGGCATTCCTTTTGAACTCAGTATTTTTCGTGGCAAAGGGAAAACTGAGACATAAATGTCAAAGATCTAAAAGCAGTTTCAGGTCCCACATGGAATGAGAGAATGCACTCATTCTTACGCCTCATGGGGTCAGACTGTTACCTCCCATTTCTGAGAAGGCCGTGGTGCGTGAATCTGGGGGCTGAAGTTGGTCCACGTGTTTCTCATTCCACCCGCCCAAGGCTTCCAGAGCGATGACATTATCTAACTTTTCAGCAAACAACCCCATGGAAACAGCACAGTCACCAGTGAATCATGGTGCTGTACTATGTTTTAAAAAGCAATATTTGGGGCACCTGGGTGGCTCCGATGGTTAAGCGTCTGCCTTCGGCTCAGGTCATGATCCCAGGGTCCTGGGATCGAGCCCCGCATCGGACTCCTGGCTCAGTGGGGAGCCTGCTTCTCCCTCTCCCTCTCCCTCTGCCTCTCTCCCTGCTCATGCTCTCTGTATCTCTGTGTCTCAAATGAATAAATAAAATCTTAAAAAAAAAAAGCAATATTCAACTAGGGCTGATATTGAACAGTACAAACGGGAAAGTAGGGATGCGTTGTCGATTATTCTTAACTACTCCCTCCTCCTGACTTTTCCCTTAGTTATAAAAATGTTGTTTGTTTGTATTTCAAGTGCCATCTGGGGCCTTCATCATCCACAGCATTGTGAGCACACACTTGACTAGACTGAGGCTCCTTGTGCCCTCTTGATGACACCCTGGAAAGGCTATTTGGGGTGGTGAGCGGAAGCCCTCCATAGAAGCCCCTCCAGGCTGAGAAGAATCTTTGATTTCATCTGCATTTCAAAGGGCACTTTTTGCCCGTAAGGAAATTTCAGGGTGGAGTAGAACCATGGAATGTACCAGAAGGAGAGTGAACTCAGGTACCTGATGCCTCTGCAGACTTGTGCCCAGGTTCATGCCTCTGTCTGGGTTTGGGGTTGCGTGAGTTTGGGACCCCCATGTCCTTCATCCACTTATCCAAGAAATATATATATACATTTTTAAAATTTATTTTTTGAGAGAGAGAGAGAAAGAGAGGGAGCACACTTGGGGGAGGGGGAGGGGCAGAGGGAGGGGGAGGGGCAGAGGGAGAGGGAGAATCTCACGCAGACTCCACGCCCAGCACCAAGCCTGGCTGAATCTCACAACCCTGAGATCATGACCTGGGCCAAAATCAGGAGTCTACACTTAAGCCACTGAGTCACCCAGGCGCTCCTTTTTTAAGAAATATTTATCAAAGGCCTGTTATGTGCAAGGAACCTGTATAAAGTGAAACGCATTCTTAAATGCTAATGTTGAAATATACACAAAGTGAGGAGGTGTGCCCTGAGAGCAAGTGCAGATTTGGCAAAAACAAAGACCCCAGGGGCGCCTGAGTGGCTCAGTTGGTTAAGCGACTGCCTTCGGCTCAGGTCGTGATCCTGGAGTCCCTGGATCAAGTCCCGCATCGGGCTCCCTGCTCAGCAGAGAGTCTGCTTCTCCCTCTGACCCTAACCCCTCTCATGTGCTCTCTCCTTCTCTCTCTCTCAAATAAATAAATAAAATCTTAAAAAAAAAAAAAACCAAAGACCCCAGATGTTCGGTGCTTCCTGATGACCCTGTTCCAATAGCCCTTTGCTGACTCCTTGTTTCCACCAGGCCACACTCCCTCCTTTCTTCTTCCTCCTGCTGTGGATGCAAGATTCATGGCCTGTCTTCTCTTCCTACCACTGCAAGGATAGACTTTCCAGATCACAGGGACCATACAGCGCCCCCTGCCTCCCCCTGTCTCCCCGCCCCCACCCTGGAGTCCCGTTGGTGCCATTCAGCACCACAGGAACGCCCGCATCTTGCCCTTGCACACTCCAATGTCTGGGACTACGTAATACGCGGTCTTCTCTCCCGGAGACTTCTCTGCGGGGGACTCTGGGCAGCTCAGGCTTGTGAAGAAACGGCAAACAAAGTGTGAATTTCCTGCCCCCCACCCCCAGGAATTCTTGGCAGTTTTAATGAATCACAGCAGGCCTGCCATTGACACCACTGTACCTTTTCCTAAGCAGCCATGCACCCCAATAACTCAGCAGTAGGGGTCAGAACTTGCACCAGCTTCATGTTTAGACGGGATTGGAGGGGACAGGGACATCTCTCATTGTTTCCATATGAGACACTTAACTACCCAGACCGCAGAAGGGACACTGCTCAGAAACCACCTCAGGGAACTTGGTGGGGGCGGGGACAGAGGGAAGGAAGAAAACACCCTGGGGGTAGAGAGTGTGGGGTGGGGGCGGGGAGGGACCTAATGCACAGCAGGGGAGCCAACCTGAGCAAACACAGCGGCCGGAGTCTTTCCGAGCCCAAAATGCTGAGGACATCCATTCCCGGGGGTGGTCTCAGCTGCTGGGCCCCCAGACTCCCTACCTCTTCTGGCATTTTCCACCTCTGCCTCACATTCTGGTTGGGCCAGGTGGGCTTGCTGCAGGGACACCCCCAGTGCCTGGATTACGGGCCCCCCTTCCAGCCCCCGCTGCACCTCGAGTTTTGCTCAGCCTATGAGTCCTTCGGCTGCTGTGACCAGCACAGGGACCGCCGCCTCGCTGCTCGGTACAGGGACATCATGGATTACTTTGACCTCGGGGGCCATGAGCTGTGTGGGGGCTACATTAAGGACATCCTCTGCCAGGTAGGCTTGAGCGTAACCCTGCAGGGCAGCGAGGGACCCAGCTTAGCAGAGTGCGGGGTGCTGGGCTTGGTGGCGGGGGTCCTGGGGCGGGGGGCGGGAGGGCTCCTTGGGCACCCGGCCCTTTAGAAGCTCCCCTGGCAGCTGCCTCACCTTAGAGCTCTGGTCCCTGGACGGGCACACGGAGGCGAGCGGGTGCTGCGTTTGCTTTCCACTGAGAGACCCAAAGGTCTCGCCCTGGGGTCTGCTGGTCCTTGTGCTTTCTCAGGCAGAAGGCGGAGATGGGTGTCCTCCACGGAGCTCTCAGAGCAGCGCTGTCGGGGTCCCCCTGCAGTGCACAGCTGTGGTGGTTACCGAGGGCTTGGGGGGAGTGGCGGCACCTGCTGGGGCCCATCCTCGTCTGGGTCCTTGGTGCCGGGGGAGTCTCTGGTGTGATGACGGTGGTGGCGGCGGTGGGGGGGCTCTCCCCAGCATTCTGGAGCTGGGCTGAAAGGGCTTCAAGCCGCTGACTTACAGAGGTTCTGCTTCTCCTGGCTCTCCAAGGGCCAAAATCCACATCCCTGGCAGGCATCCTCCATCACCGACTCCGGGAAGAGGTGTTCAGGGTGCAGGGGAGAGTCGCATTGGAGGAGAGCCGCTGAGAGAGGCTGCCAAGGGGAGGGGTGCGCTAATGAGGTGTTGGGGGCGAGGAGGCAGGAGGTCCAGGCAGACCTGTGATCTGAGACCCTCCTGGGCATGTCAGCGCAGCTCCCGGGCTCTCGGGCTGCCGCCGTTCCCGAGCTCACGAGGCGCCCCATCTCCCCGCCTGCAGGGCACACCGCAGATCCCCACACAGCAGCCAGCCACCTGGGTGCCATCTCCCCGGGGCTGTACTCGCCTACCTCAGGCACCACCCCTCAGCTGTTAACAGGAGAATTAACTATGGGATAACCCCGTAGGGCGGAAGCTGCGCTCTTCTGAGCAACACTAAGACTGAATTTCCGAGATGCCCCCTGGTAAAAATGTCTCCACCCTCCCTCTGCCCTCCCTCCCACTTTCCCTGTTGGGAGAAGTTTCTGAAAGCCAAATTAGGCAGCTGTCCTGTTTTAGGGATTTGAGGAATCAGAATAACCTACATGAGTCTATTTATTAAAACTCTCAAGTCCCTCCTCTCTCTTTCCACACACATGTAGTGTATTCCCAGCAGTGATTGTGCAGGAAGTTATTAGGATCCTGATTTTACTGATTAGGAGTCAGGAGCTTTAAAGAACTTGTCTAAGATCAGACGGTGCCGGGGCACAAATCTAGAGGCTTACCTCCAAGTCTTCTGCCCTTTGGATCATACCTCGCCAAGACTGAGTCCCAGCAGCACCAACCCATTTACTTCGTGGTTTTCTGACCTGGGCGAAGTGTACGTCCCATTAGAACAGAGCCCTGGTGCATCTTGCTCCCTGTCCTCGGTGCAAAGAACAGAGTCTGACACCACAGGGGAGACTCTTCCTGGGCCTTACTTTCCTTAGATAGAGAAATGATATTCTGAGATAACTGAGTCGAAGCAACTGTGCAGACTCTAAGTTTCTGCCTAAGACTGTGCCATGATGGTTATATTTCCATGGCCCCCTCTGTTCCCTGGTAGCTCATCCTTATTTCTGTCTCCCCGCTTCTTACCACTCCTCCAGAGTGGACAGGCCAGTGGGTCAGACTCAGAGCAGTTCCTTTTGCTTCTTGTCGGCAGCTCTGACAGGTTTCCTGAACTGAAACTTACCACCCAAGGAGAGACACTGAATCTTCTAGAAGGACTCTTTCTTCTCCTCTTTCCAATAGCCAGGAGCTTGCTCTGCAACCTGCCATCAGGGTTGAAATAAGAGTGAACGGGGAACTCAATGAGATACCACCTCACACCAGTCAGAACGGTTAAAATTAACAAGTCAGGAAACGACAGATGTTGACGGGGATGCGGAGAAAGGGGAACCCTCCTACACTGTTGGTGGGAATGCAAGCTGGTGCAGCCACTCTGGAAAACAGTATGGAGGTTCCTCAAAAAGCTGAAAATAGAGCTACCCTACAACCCAGCAATTACACTACTGGGTATTTACCCCAAAGATACAAATGTAGTGATCCGAGGGGGAACGTGCACCCCGATGTTTATAGCAGCAATGTCCACAATAGCCAAACTGTGGAAAGAGCCTAGATGTCCATCAACAGATGAATGGATAAAGAAGATGTGGTATATATATACAATGGAATATTATGCAGCCACCAAAAGGAATGAGATCTTGCCATTTGCAACGACGTGGATGGAACTAGAGGGTATTATGCTGAGCGAAATAAGTCAATCAGAGAAAGATAATTATCATATGATCTCACTGATATGAGGAATTCTTAATCTCAGGAAACAAACTGGGGGTTGCTGGAGTGGTGGGGGGTGGGAGGCATGGGTGGCTGGGTGATAGACATTGGGGAAGGTATGTGCTGTGGTGAGCACTGTGAATTGTGTAAGACTGATGAATCACAGATCTGTATCTCTGAAACAATACATTATATGTTAAAAAAAAAAAAGCAGGAGGGGAAAAGTGAAGGGGGGAAATCGGAGGGGGAGACGAACCATGAGAGATGATGGACTCTGAGAAACAAACTGAGGGTTCTAGAGGGGAGGGGGGTGGGGGATTGGTCAGTCTGGTGATGGGTATTAAAGAGGGCATGTTCTGCAAGGAGCACTGGGTGTTATACGCAAACAATGAATCATGGAACACTACGTCAAAAACTAATGATGTAATATATGGTGACTAACATAATAAAATTAAAAAAAAAAGAGTGAACGGAGAAGTCAAGCACATCTGAGAAATGATGCTGTCCCTTCATTAGATGGCGGGGAACACAGGTGAACTTGGATGGTCTGGCCCCGGCGGCTGCTGGGAGAGCGAGCGGTCAGTGATCAGAAGGGGTTCTTGGGCCAGTGGGCTCTATGCAAGGCCCCGAAGTGCACCCTTTAAACTGGCCTTTTTTTTTTTTTTTTAAGATTTTATTTATTTATTTGAGAGAGAGAGAATGAGAGAGAGCGAGTACATGAGAGGGGGGAGGGTCAGAGGGAGAAGCAGACTCCCTGTCGAGCAGGGAGCCTGATGTGGGACTTGATCCTGGGACTCCAGGATCATGACCTGAGCCGAAGGCAGTCGCTTAACCAACTGAGCCACCCAGGCGCCCAAAAACTGGCCTTTCTTACTTAACTCCCAGTTACCCGTTTTTCATTACTTTTGGGAGCTGGTTGTCTGCCCACAATATTCTGTTTTCCTCCTAAAAAAATGCTACAGTTTACGGAGCCCCGAGTAGCAGGTACTTGGCACGCAGGTCTTGTGTGTTTGTGTAAAGAGCAGTGTGGCCCCATAGCCACAGTTCAGATTTGTGTAACTCCCAGCGTGGTGCTTTGTATATATGAAGCACTTAAATATTTTTTTTAAAGATTTTATTTATTTATCTGAGAGAGAGAATGGGAGAGAGAGAGCATGAGAGGGGGAGGGTCAGAGGGAGAAGCAGACCCCCTTCTGAGCAGGGAGCCCGATGTGGGACTCGATCCCGGGACTCCAGGATCATGACCTGAGCCGAAGGCAGTTGCTTAACCAACTGAGCCACCCAGGCGCCTAGCACTTTAATATTTTTAATAAGTAAGTGAAGAAATGACTAGATGCCTAATCTCTGGGAGTGATACATTGCATGTCCAGTTTGGTAATTTTATTTTTTAATCATAAACTATTTCAAACATACAAAAAGCACAGAAAATTCAATAATTAACACCATGTATCCAATACCCAGATTTAACAAATGTGAAACTTTTGCCACTTTGCTTCAGATTTGGATAAAGAAATAAAATCTTATAGATACAGCATTTATAATAAAGGGAAAGGTGGAGAAATTAGTCCTTTTTTTTTTTTTAAAGATTTTATTTATTTATATGAAAGAGAGCGAGTGCCTGAGTGGGGGGCGGTGGGGGCAGGGGGAGAGGGAGAAGCAGGCTCCCCGCTGAGCAAGGAGCCCAATGTGGGGCTCGATCCCAGGACCCTGGAATCATGACCTGAGCCCAAGGCAGATGCTTAACCAGCTGAGCCCCCCAGCCGCCCCGAAATTAGTACCCTTTAAAAAAAATTCGCTTATTAAAACTTTTAAGTGTTAAGAACTAAGTTAAAATGCTAAAGAAGGTATAGTGAACATGAAAGATTTCTCCCCCTTTTTGCCTTCCAAGAGCACTAACTGGCTAGAAAATTGGGGTCCCAGAAAAGAGCTTTACCAGTAGTTGGTCATAGAAACTCCAGATTCTGATTCTTTCCTAGACCATTTTTCCTTCTGCGTGCTCAAAAATTGGGACCAGCCCCACTGTGGCCAGTCTGACTACTAATCAAGCTTCCCTTTCTTTCCTAGGAGTGCTCGCCCTATGCAGCTCATCTCTACGATGCTGAGAACCCTCAGACACCCCTCCGGAACCTTCCTGGCCTCTGCTCTGACTACTGCTCTGCATTCCATTCTAAATGCCACTCTGCCATCTCCCTACTGACCAATGACCTTCGCCTCCAGGGGTCACATGAAAAGGATGGCGCCCATTTCTGCCACCTCCTCAACCTTCCCGACAAGGACTATTGCTTCCCCAATGTCCTGAGGAATGACCATCTCAACCGCAACCTGGGTGTGGTGGCCGAGGACCACCAGGGCTGTCTGCAGCTCTGCCTGACTGAGGTGGCCAATGGGTTGAGGAACCCTGTCTCCATGGTCCACGCTGGGGACGGCACCCATCGCTTCTTTGTGGCCGAGCAGGTGGGGGTGGTGTGGGTCTATCTGCCTGATGGGAGTCGCCTGGAACAACCCTTTTTGGACCTCAAGAATATCGTGTTGACTACTCCCTGGGTAGGGGATGAGAGAGGCTTCTTGGGGTTGGCTTTTCATCCCAGATTCCACCGCAACCGCAAGTTCTATATTTATTATTCATGTCTGGGCAAGAAGAAGGTAGAAAAGATCCGGATTAGTGAGATGAAGGTTTCTCGGGCTGATCCCAACAAAGCTGACCCCAAATCAGAAAGGTGAGACATGCTCAACTCTGTACTATGCTCCAGAATAGTGTCAGTCCATCCTCTAAGATGATAAAGGGAAATGTTTCTGGTTTTAGAGCCCCTAGCTTATAACGCTGACCAAGGAGTCATCGTTGAATAATGAGGACAGACAAGTTAGACTTTTGAGTCGGGGTTCTTCATGGGGTGTAGCCATCACCCTATAGTTACCTAATCAGAGCCATACTTGCTTGTTTTTATGGAATGTAAGCAATGGCCAGCAGCCACAAAGGTTTGAGAAATGATTGTAGATAATATCAATATATTAAATATAATAGTGCCCTCTGATTATTATGTGGCCATTGGATTCCAGGCCTTTGGCCTTGAACAAGGGAATCATCCTCACAGGAGGCTGTGACCCAAGGCCATAGAGCTGTGGATGCATGGTCTGATGAAGGACTTAATTCTGTCCCTCCAAGCTCATGGTCTTTCCACTCCACCATTCTGTCTTTTTTCCTTCTTGTTCTTTCTGCCTTGTCTCTCTTTTCCCAAATAGCCAGGTTGGGGGATTGAAAAGATCATGGAGAACTAACTGATAGATTTACCCCTGCTGGTTTGCCCAAAGGAAGGGATTAAGAATTCTGGTAGAGCAGAAAGTAAGGCCCAGAAAAGAGTGATTGTTACCCTGGCTCTGTCTACGGCTCATGAAATCATGGTAGGAAAGAAAAATGATCCATGAAGGAGTCATACTGGGAAATAAGGGGTGTCTTAGCACTCCAAGCTTTGTGATTCTTGGAAACTCCGAAGCAGGTCTTGGCTGGCTTGGACCAGTCATCTCTGGGTGTCTGAAGAGGATGCAGTTTTAGCTTATATCAAAGCCTAATGCATGGTTTCTTTTCCTTCCAGAGTCATCTTGGAGATAGAAGAACCAGCCTCAAATCATAATGGCGGACAACTTCTTTTTGGTGTGGATGGCTACATGTACATATTCACTGGGGATGGAGGACAGGCTGGGGATCCCTTCGGCAAGTTTGGAAATGCTCAGAACAAGTAAGCAGGGTGGATCTGGGCCCCTGTCCCTTTAGGGTGAGCCCTTGGTATGTTTTTGCTGAGATGGAGTCTACGGAGGGTGAAACCCAAACCACTTACTTCAAGATGTAGCCCCCTCTGTTGAGGCAAGTGGGAGGAACATTTGGTTTTCTGTCCTATAAATTTTAGGCACAGTGTATTTTAGTAAGTAATACTATGGATGCTCAGTGTAACTCTCAGTGCTACGGAGACACGAATTCAGAGTGTTCAATGTATATTAGGGGGACTTTATTTACCACACCAAGATTTTACCCATTTCAGTTCAACTCAGCGATATTATTGAACACTGTGGTTCAGGCACTGTGCTAGACCCTGGAGACATGTGAGAAGGCTAGTTAATAAGCGGTATGTATTGAATGCTTACTGTGTATCAGGTATTGTTCTGAATACCTTGTGTGTCTTTAAGAATGCAATTCTATTTATTTATTTATTTGAGAGAGAGGGAGAGAGAGAGAGCAAAAGCGGGAGGGGCAGAGGGAGAGAGAAACTCCAGCAGACTCTGTGCTGAGCATGGAGCCTGATGTGGGGCTCAGTCTCACTATCTGAGCTTAAACCAAGAGTTGGACACTTAACTGACTGGGCCACCCAGGTACCCTAACATCGCACAAGGGCAGGAATTTTTATCCATTTGTTAATTGATGTATCCCTAACACCTCGAATAGTGCCTGGCATGGGAGTCACTTCAGAAATACTTATGGAATGGACGTCTCCTATGAAGTGTAGGTATTATGATAGTTATTTCACCGATGGGAAAATAGAGGCAGAGAAGTAAAGTAACTTGTTTAAGGCCATACAGCAAGTAAGTGGCAGAACCAAAATTCAAACTTGGAGCAAGCTGGTGCAAGAGCTCAGTGAGGGCCGGACTGACATAAAAGTCACATGATCCTTCCGCCCTTTGTACCAGCAAGCACTTGAATGCCATTATCCCTGGTATTAAAATATTGAAGTTATAATAATCAAGAGCTAACAGGGGTGCCTGGGTGGCTCAGTAGGTTAAGTGGCCGACTCCTGATTTTGGCTCAGGTGGGGAGTCTGCTTGCCTCTCTCCCTCTGCCCCTTCCTCCACTCTCTCTCTCTCTCTCAAATAAATAAGTCTTTTTTTTTTTTTAAAGATTTTATTTATTTATTTGAGAGAGAGAGAGTGTGTGAGAGAGATCACGAGCAGGGGGGAAAGGGTAGAGGGAGAAGCAGACTCCCCCCGCCGAGCAAGGAGCCCAATGTGGGACTCGATCCCAGGACCCTGGGGTTATGACCTGAGCCGAAGGCAGACGCTTAACCAACTGAGCCACCCAGGGGCCCATAAATAAATAAATCTTTAAAAAAAATAATCAAGAGCTAACATTTGTCAAATGCCTACTGTTGTGAATTGTTTCACCTGCTACACGGAAGGTAACTCACTTAACCCTTACAACCACAACCACACTTCGAGGTAATGTTTCTCTCTCCTGCTTTACAAATGAGGAAACTGAGGCCCAGAGGCCACAGTCACTGGCAGAGCCTCGCAAAAAGCTCTGATCTTTTTCTATGACCACAGTGCTCTATGAGGAAGAAGAAGCCAACTCCTTTTAAAATGCATAGTATTAGTGGCCACTTCAGCAGCAAATATCACTAAAATCAGAACACTACAGAGAAGGTTAGCATGGTCTCTCTGCAAGAGTGATGCACACATTCATGAAAAGTTTCATACTAAAAAAAAAATTCATAGTGTTAAACCAAACCTGAGAGAAACCACCTCATCAAAAACATTTTTAAAAATTGAAGCTGTAGCTGGCTTGCTCAGGGTCTTATGGGCCAGGACCCCATCAAACTTTTGCCTACTAGTTCTCCTTGAGCCAAAACTTGGCAAGTCTTAACATTTTGCATAGATCTATATACCTATCTAACCTATCTATCTATATATATCATATAGACATGACTTTATGTATATATCTTGTATATATCTGTAAAAAATCATGTCTTCCCATGTGATTCTTAGTAGTTGTTTTGTCATTGACCATCAGTAGGTCCTCCTGGGCAGTCTCTGGTCTGGTGCCATTTTATTTTATCTTCTATTTAGTTTTAGTTAGTTTTTATTTTATTTAGTTTTAAATTTTGAATACTTAACACCAAATCTACCCTCTTAAAAAAATTTAAGTGTAAAAAAAATTGTAAGTGTAAATACAGTATTGTTAATGATAGGGACAAACGTACAGCAGATCTCTAGAACTTACTCATCTTGTAAACAAATGTCCAACAGGTGTATGAAACGATGCTCAGTGTCACTCATCATCAGGGAAATGCAAATCAAAACCGCAATGAGATACCACCTCCTATCTATTAGGATGGCTCTCTACCTCCCCCCAACCCTCAAAGGAACCAAACACAAAAGACAGCAAGTGTTGCTGAAGATGCGGAGAACTTTGTACACTGTTGGTGGGAATGCAAAATAGTGCAGCCGCTCTGGAAAACAGTATGGAGAGGCTGCGAAAACATTAAAAACATATAAAACTAGCCAATGAGCCGGCAATCCCATTTCGGGGTACTTATCCTGCGCCTGTTTCCCGGCCCCCTTTCTTTCAGAAGTTCCCTGCTGGGGAAAGTGTTAAGGATCGATGTGAACAGGGCAGGCTCAGACGGCAAGCGGTACCGAGTGCCCCCGGACAATCCGTTTGTGGCTGAACCAGGGGCCCATCCTGCGGTCTATGCCTATGGGGTCAGAAACATGTGGCGCTGTGCCGTGGACCGAGGGGACCCTGTCACGCGCCGGGGCCGAGGCCGGATATTCTGTGGGGACGTGGGACAAAATAGGTTTGAAGAAGTCGACATCATTGTGAAAGGCGGGAACTATGGCTGGAGGGCCAAGGAAGGGTTTGAATGTTACGACAGAAAGCTTTGTCACAATGCCTCTTTGGGTAAGTCAGAAGTTCTCCGGGTGATTTCTTGAGTGAATTGAGGGGGCGGACGTGGAGGTGGGGGGATACGACCTGAGAGTGTTGTGCCCTGCAGATGGCTCGGGGGTCTTCCTTTATGTCCTGTGGGATTGTGTTCTCAGGTTGGCGCTCCAGCCGCTGGACCAGAAACACGCTGGGTAGTGCTTGTTGACCTGATGCATTTGAATCCTGGGTGGATTCAGGAACTGGGATTGACCGAGGAATCTATATTTTAGATAAATTGCCCACATGATTTTTAGGCATGCTATTTCGAGAACCACTAGTAGAGGAGAATTGGTGGCTCTGTGTTTTTAATTTATTCCTATTTGGCACAGCCCACTGAAACGACATCCCATATGCAGTCAGGTGACATATTCCATATACAAACCCTAAATGTCAGTAATCAAGATGTGCTTTTCTGGGGTACCTGGGTGGCTCAGTCGTTAAGCGTCTGCCTTCGGCTCGGGTCATGGTCCCAGGGTCCTGGGATCGAGCCCCACATCGGGCTCCCCGCTCAGCAGGAAGCCTGCTTCTCCCTCTCCCACTCCCACGACTGAGCCACCCAGGCGCCCTATTTCCAGCTCCCTCTCTCGCTGTGTCTCTCTCTGTCAATAAATAAATAAAATCTTAAAAAAAAAAAAGATGTGCTTTTCAGGCATATTTTATCACAGGTGCTTCATCTTTTTGGGTTCTCTAAGTTACAAAGGAGTCTTAGAGACCCTCACAAGTTTTTTAAATCCTTAAGCCTGAGTATCTGCCATGTCAGCCTAGGGGATAAACGTAGGTGTGTGGATTCCCAGGTCACTGCCTCACAGGTGGGGGAGTTTTTGGCTCCCTTTCTGCCTGCAGAGACCAGGCAGATGGGAAGCTCACAAATATTGTGGCTGGTCTGTTGAGAAAAATAAACCTGATTCTTTTGGCTGCCTGTGCTACCAAAGATCAAGAGAGAAACCGTTCTCCACCCAATCAGGCAACTACATTTGAAAGTCCCCGTCTTCCTCCTTGAAGCTCAATTTTTTTTTTTTTAAGAGAGAGAGAAAGTGTGTGTGCATGCATGAGCAGTGTTGCGGGGCGGGGGTGTGTGTGTGTGTGTGTGTGGAGGGCAGCAGGAGAGGGAGAAGGATCCCAAATAGGCTCCGGGCTCAGTGTAGTCTGACAGGGGGCTCGATCTCACAACCCCGAGATCATAACCTAAGCCGAAATCAAGAGTCAGATGCTTAACCGACTGAGCCACCCAGGCACCCGAAGGTCGCAGTTTTCAGCTATGACACTTTTTGTTCCTGGACAGGTGACACTCTACCAATCTATGCTTATGGCCATGCAGTGGGGAAGTCAGTCACTGGAGGATATGTCTACCGTGGGTGTGAATCCCCAAATCTCAATGGCCTCTACATCTTTGGGGACTTCATGAGTGGGTAAGAAAGGATTGATGTCTCCTTTTTTTTTATTTCAGCATTTTTATGGAGATATAAATTACATGTGGTGAGATACAGTCTCTAAGAGCACAGTTGGATAAAGTTTTACAATATATACACTTGGAACTATGTTAAGATGCAGAACATTTCCATCACTCTGGAAGGTTCCTTCTTGCCTATTAGCCTGTCAGTACCACCCCTTTCTTTCTCACACTCACACACCAGCACATCAGCCAGAGGTAACCACTCCCATCACATTAATTTTGTTTCTGGAACTTAATATAAATGGAATCATACATATGTATTTTTTTGTACATATATGGCTTCTTCATTCAATAACATCAGTGAAATTCATCACTGTTGTCACGTGTCAGTTTTTCTCTTACTGCTTTGTAATATTCAAGTGCATGAATATAACACCAGTTATTCATGTATTCTCCTGTTTTGGCTATTTCCAGTTTTTTTTTTTTTTTTAAAGATTTTATTTATTTATTTATTTGACAGAGACGGAGATAGCGAGAGCAGGAACACAAGCAGGGGGAGTGGGAGAGGGAGAAGCAGGCTTCCCGCGGAGCAGGGAGTCCGATGTGGGACTCGATCCCAGGAGCCTGGGATCATGACCTGAGCCGAAGGCAGACGCTTAACGACTGAGCCACCCAGGCGCCCTATTTCCAGTTTTTTACTACATATTTATTATATATTTGTTACGTATATTTCAGTGTGTGTGTGTGTGTGTGTATTGAGCTTATATCCAGCAACCTTGTCTAACTCTTATTAACTCTATTGGCGTGTGTGTATGTGTGTGTAGATTCTGTTGGATTTTCTGTGTAGAAGACCATTTTGTCTGTGAATATAGATACATTTACTTTTTCTTTTCCTGAATTGCAAAGCTTTTATTGTTATTCTCTTGACTTATTGCTTCATCTTAAACGTCCGTACAATGTTGGATAGAAGGCTTCCATTTTCACCAATGAGTATGATGTCAGTTGTAGATATTTGTACATGCCCTCTACCAGGTGAAGTTTTCCTTCCATTCCTAGTTCACCGAGAGTTTGTATTGAGTATGGATGTTATGTTTTGTCAAATGCATCTGTGCATCTAGTGAGAGAATCATGTGGTTTTCTCATTTTTAGTTTTTAATATAGTGAATTATATTGATTTTCTTTTATCATTGAAGCAATCTTGCATTTCTGGAATAAACACCACTTGGTCATGATGTATTTTCCTTTTAATACATTGTTGGATTGGATTTGCTAACATGTTGGAAAATTTTGCATCTGTGTTCATGAAAGGGATTTCTTTCTTGGAATATCTTTGCCAGATTTTGGCATCAGGATAATGCAGGCTTTATTTTATTTTTTTAAGATTTTATTTATTTATTTGACAGAGCAAGAGAGCACAAGTAGGGGAACAGTAGAGGGAGAGGGAGAAGCAGACTTCCCGCTGAGTAGGGAGCCTGATGTGGGGCTAGATCCCAGGACCCTGGGATCATGACCTGAGCGGAAGGCAGACGCTTAACCTTAACGCTCAGATGAGCCACCCAGGCGCCCCTAGGATAATGCAGGCTTTAATAGAATGAGTTGGGAGAGTATCTCCTTTTCTTCAATTGTCCGAAAGAGTTTGTATAAAATAGGTATTATTTCTTTATATGTTTCTTCCAGGTGAAGCCATCCAGGTTTAAAGTTTTCTTGTAGACAACGTATAGTTGTGTCTTGTCTGGCGATTTTTTCTGTCTTTTTTTGTTAAAGATTTTATTTATTCATTTATTAGAGAGAGAGGGAGAGAGTGAGAGAGAGAAAGCAGGGGAAGGAGAAGAGGGAGAGGGACAAGCAGACTCGATGCTGTGTTTAGGCCGACGTGGGGCTCGATCTCAGGACCCTGAGATCATGACCTGAGACAAAATCAGTCGAGGCTTAACCAAATGAGCCACTCTGGCACCCCCGTTATTTCTTCTGTCTTCTAATTGGTGCATTTAGACCATTAACATTCAAAGTGGTTATGGACACAGTTGGATTAATATCTACCATATTTATTATTGCTTTCTATTTGTTGCTCTTGTTCTTTGTTCTGTTTTTTTTTTTTTTAAAGATTTTATTTATTTATTTGAGAGAGAGAATGAGACAGAGAGAGAGAGCATGAGATGGGGGAGGATCAGAGGGAGAAGCAGACTCCCTGCCGAGCAGGGAGCCCGATGCGGGACTCGATCCCGGGACTCCAGGATCATGACCTGAGCCGAAGGCAGTGGCTTAACCAACTGAGCCACTCAGGCGCCCTCTTTGTTCTGTTTTTGTCTTTGACTCTTTTTCTGCCTTTTGTGGATTTAACTGAGCATTCTATAGAGTTCCATTTTCTCCCCTTTCTTAGCACATCAATTATACTTTTTTTTTCTTTTTCAGTGGTTGCCTAGAGTTTGCAATATACATTTACAACTAATGAGTCCACATTCAAGTAACATTATGCCACTTCAGGATAGAAACTGAGGTCACTGAGTTGAGACTGTCATTTTTTCTTTACTTTTTAAAAAAAAGATTTATTTATTTATTTTAGAGAGAGCGAGCAAGTGGGAGTTGGGGGAGGGGCAGAGGAAGAGAATCTTTTAAGCAGACTCCCTGCGGAGCCCAACCTTGATCCCACAACTTAGAAGATCATGACCTGAGCTGAAAGCAAGAGTTGGATGCCCAACCAACTGAGCGATCCAGGTGCCTTGAGACTATCATTTTTTCTAATACATATGTTTAGTGCTCTAAACTTCCCCTCAAGTCCTGCTTTAATGGTGTCCCATCAATTTTGATACATTGTGTTTTCATTTTCATTCAGTTAAAAATATTTTCGGCTCGGGTCAATCCTGGAGTCCAGGGATCGAGTCCCGCGTCGGGCTCCCTGCTTGGCGAGGGGGGGGTCTGCTTCTCCCTCTGATCCTCTTCCCTCTCGTGCTCTCTGTCTCTCATCCTCTCTCTCTCAAATAAATAAATAAAATCTTTAAAAATATATATATATATTTTCTGATTTCCCTTTGACTCATCTTCTCACAAGTTAGTTTGAAGTGCGTTAATTTCCAAATATCTGAAGTTTTCCTGAGGTCTTTGTGCTATTGATTTATAATTTAGTTTGATTGTGGTCACAAAGAGACTGTATTTGATTTGGAAGATTACCCTGGATTATCTAGGTGGGTCCTAAATGTATCATTGGAAGAAGGAGGTAAAGGGAAATTTGAAGACAGAAGAGATAGAAGTCAGTGTAACAACAGAAGCAGTGTGATGAGCCCATGAGTCAAGACTTGAGGACAACCATTGGAAGCTGGAAAAGGCAAGGAAATTGACTCTCCTCTAGAGCCTCTGAAGGGAGCACAGCCCTGCCAACACCTTGATTTTGGCCCAGTGGAATCCATTTCAGCACCATTCCTCCGAAACTGTAAGAGAATAAGTGTGGGTTGTTTCAAGCCACCAGGTTGTGATGATGTATTACAGTGGTGGTAGGAAACAAATATAGTTACCATTTTCAATACTCCTCATTAATTTGTGCGTATTTCCTTCTGGGGATGTCATTTTTTTTAATGCTTGAAGAAGTTCCTTTAACATTTTTTGAAAAATGGGTCCATTGGTGATGAATTCTTTCTGCTTTTGCTGTCTTTTTTCCCCCTTCCTTTTTGAAAAATATTTTCGCTAAATATAGAAGTCTATGACAACATATTCTTTCTTTAATTCTTTAAAAATGTTGTCCATTATCTTCTGCTTGGCCTTAATTCCAATGAGAAATCTGCTGTCATCCTTATACTTGTTCCTCCATATTTAACATGTCATGTTTTCTCTGGCAGCTTTTGAGATTTTATCATTGGTTTTGTGCAATTTCATTATGATATATATTGGTGTAGTTTTATTCATATTTCTTGTGCTTGGATTTGGTTGCACTAATTGGATTTGTGAGTTTATAGCTTACATCAAATCTGGAAAAATTTTGGCTGTAATTTATTTCAAATAGTTTTTGTTGCCCCACCCTCTCTTTCCTTCTCGTTTGGATACTTGAATTATGTGTATATTAGGCTACTTAAAGTTTCCTGCAGCTCGCTGATGATCTATTTGTGTTTAAGTTTTATTTCTCTGTGTTTAATTTGGGGTAGTTCCTATTGCTATGTCTTCAGTTCATGAATCTTTTCTTCTGCAGTGTCTAATGTGCCATTCGTTCCATCCAGTGTTTGTTTCTAAATCTCAAGCACTGTATATTTCATCTCTAGAAACCTGATTGGGGTCTTTTGTATATTTCCCATGTGTCTACTTAGCTTTTTGAACATATGGAATCAGAGTAAAAAGTCACCGTTTTAATGTTCTTCTCTGCTGAAGTGAACATCTGTCATTTCTTTGTCAGTTTTGATTGATTTTTCTCTTTATTATTGTTTCTCTTTATATTCGTTTGTATTTTCCTTCTTCTTTACTGCCTTATAATTTTTTACTGGATGCCAGACATTGTAAATTTAACACTGTGGGTGCTGAATATTGTTGTATCTCTCTAAATAAGTTACTTGGAAATAGTTTGATCCTTTCAGGTCTTGCTGTTAATATTTGTCATGTAGGACCAATGTGGTGCTTATTCTAGAACTATCGATTCCTCAATATTGAGGAGGGACTTTCCTAGAAACTCTTCCTAATGCTCTGTGAATTATACTTACACTATGCCTGACCCTGAGTAAGTGCCAAGTACTTTTCTTTCTAATTCTTTCCTCTGATTTAGAAGTTTTCCTCACATGTATGTGCTGTTAAGTATAGTGATGGATATTCAAAGGAGACACTTCGCAGATCTCTGGGGCCTATTCTCTGTACCCCCCTCTTCTCTCCAATATCTGTCCTGTAGATTGTTCTGCATAGGTCTTTCTGACTCTCATCTCTGTCTTTTCAACTTAAGGAGTCTGCTGGCTCTGCCTGTGTTTTCCTTCCTCGTGCTAGAAACTTTATCAGGGTAGTAAGCTGGGACAATTTTAGGGCTTACCTTGTTTGTTTCCCATCTCTTAGGGAATGTAGTCCTTCATTGTCTGATTTCCAGTTGTCTTTTAAAAATTATCATTCTATTTTGTCTAGGTTTTTGACTGTTTAAGGTATGAGGGTAAATCTGGCTCCCGTTACCCCATTTTTGTTAAAAAAGTTAGTAATATTTTCATACTGCAATTCTTGGTTTCAGAGACAGGGTAGAGCTAGTAATTGGTCAGTTCCTTTATCATCACTCGTTAGATCTTTGGGATTTAGTTGTTCTTTGTTTTTCCCACAATTCCATCTCCTTACATATCACTTGGTTGATATTCAGTGATTCTTAGTCAAAGCACATGCACCAAAATCACTGGGATTGAGCATCTCTATTTCTATGAAATGTTTCATGTGAAAAAAAGATTTCATATGACACATGAGTTGACCCATCTTCCTTTTCTTTTTATTCTAAAAACCTGCTTTGAGGTCAGATAGAAGACGAAGGGATGTGAAGCATCGACCTGCTACTACATAGACATAATAATGACACAAATAGCTACCAGTTTTTGAGCCCTTACTATTTGTGCCAGGCACGCCGGGGAGCTATTCATGTATATTACCTTACTTAACCTTTGCGACTTTTGTCCGTGGGAAATTCATTTTACAGATGAGAGAACTGAGGTGTAGCCAGTTGAGCACCGAGCCAAAGGGCACAAACCAACAGAAACTAGATTAGTCTTCTGTAGTGGTGCAACCTTCAGAGGGCACCAGACTCCTCCTATAATGGAAGATGAGCTTCTCCGTCTAGGGCCAGCAGCTGACTGAGGTATCTCTTTTTTTTTTAAAGATTTTATTTATTTATTTGAGAGAGAGAATGAGATAGAGAGAGCATGAGAGGGGGGAGAGTCAGAGGGAGAAGCAGACTCCCTGCTGAGCAGGGAGCCCGATGCGGGACTCGATCCCGGGACTCCAGGATCATGACCTGAGCCGAAGGCAGTCGCTTAACCAACTGAGCCACCCAGGCGCCCCGACTGAGGTATCTCTGAAGCAGCTTTTTGATTCCTGGGAGAGGCTAGGTGTTGATCTCCTAAGGGAGGAGGAAGAATATCCTGCAGGGTGAAAATATGGATTCCTATAATAAAGGTTTTCTTTTTCCTCTAGTCGACTTATGGCTTTGCAGGAAGATAGAAAAACCAAGAAATGGAAGAAACGGGACATTTGCCTGGGCAACGCTGCGTTCTGTGCCTTCCCAGGGCTGATCAGCACCTACAGCAAATTTATCATCTCTTTTGCTGAAGATGAAGCAGGTGACAGATATATAGGGTTATTCTGTTTCTGCTTATTGGAACTTAAATCATCACAGGCATCGTGAACTAAACATTTGTTATAATCATTGTTATTACTGTTATTATTATTATTATTTAAAGAGCAACTACACTTCTGTTTTCACTACCATTTAGTCAACTTTTTTTTTTTTTTAAAGATTTTATTTATTTATTTGAGAGAGAGAATGAGAGAGAGAGCGTGAGAGGGGGGAGGGTCAGAGGGAGAAGCAGACTCCCTGCCGAGCAGAGAGCCCGATGCGGGACTCGATCCCGGGACTCTAGGATCATGACCTGAGCCGAAGGCAGTCGCTTAACCAACTGAGCCACCCAGGCGCCCGTCAACTGTTTTTTTTTAGAGAGAGAGGGAAAATGTGCGGTGGCGGGAGGGGTAGAGGGAGAGGGGAGAGAGAGAGAGACAATCTTAAGCAGGCTCCGTGCTCAGCATGGAGTCCAAGTCGGGGTCCAGTCCCATGACCCTGAGATCATGACCTGAGCCAAAGTCAAGAGTCGGATGCCTAAGTGACTAAGCCACCCAGGCGCCCCATAGTCAACTTTTATATTGTACTGGATACTATTCTAAGCGCTTTACATTTTTTTATGTTATTTAATAATTACAACACCCCTATGATGTAATGATTATGCTTATTTTGCCAGTGAGGCAACAGATCGAATATGCCAACCTACGTCTTCTTGGGTGAGGCCCACACCTCACTGTGTGGGGCAAGTCAGGGTTTACACTTTGGTCTTTTGGTCTTTTGACCATGGAGGAGATTCATGTTCTCCTACCTGATTTGATTCTAATCTGCAATCACAGGAAGGTGGACAGGGCCAGTAGGGGGGCAGACGTGGTGGGTGGACACTGGTGTTTATCCTCCTGGTGCTGCCTGGGAGGGAGAGCCCCTGATCAGCCCCTGACTGGGCTGTTCTCCTTCCTGACCCTACCAGGAGTCTGTGAGGCTGTGAGTGATCCAGGGAGAATTTCCTTCCTGAGAGATCTTGGTAAAAGGGTAGACAGCTCGTTAGGAGGCTATTCGCTAGACAGATGAGGTAGTTATTAAGGGCATCAGCAAAGCAAAGCATGTGTGCACGTAGAGAGACAGAGACTCCACTCTACTAAATTGCCTCAAATTCTGTAATCAGAAAATGGAGTTTTAATTTCAGCTTTACGTAAGTTATGTTACATTTGAAAGATAAAATTTTATTTTGTGAGGAGGACAGGGCCTGTGATCTCTTTGGTATGTGGCACTGCATCTAGCCATGCTTGGAGTCTCACAAGGGAATAAAATGGCCTCTCAGGGCCCCTTCCAGACCTGGGCTTCTCTGTGAGTGTGAACCAGAGCCTTGAAGGTTTCCTCAAACTGGGTTTCTTTCCGCTCTGAGTCATGGGGTGGCCGTGCCAGACCTTCACTTGAACAAGGCGTACGGAAATCGAGTCAGCTCCTGGACCTTTTCCTAGCTTATAGTTTGAGATGAATATTTTAGAGGAGCAGAGGCTATTTTAGAGAATTCAAGCATTCTTTTTTTTTTTTGAGAATTCAAGCATTCTTAATAGAGAAAGTCTAAGTGCGTTCCAAACTGGAAGTCCAAACATATAAAAAAAGGAGAGAAACCACAGGCTGGCAGGATGATGCTCCATGGAAGGAGGATGATGTGGAAGCCACAGGCCTGGTGGGGTCTCTGCCCTGGCGGAGCCCCTCTAGGCTGGTGCCCCAGGGAGGCTGGAGTCCTCAAGGCTGGAGCTCGCTCTCCCCGGAGGCTGGAGCCCCGGAGGCGGGTCTGCCCTGGGATCCTGGGCTGCTCTGTCTTCTGCAGCTTGCTCCTCAGAAGGCCTCCGAAACCCTGGCTTGGGTGGTTTGGTTTGCCGTGCCTGTGAGGCCACTCGGAGGAGAAAACAGGCAGCTTTTAAATACCAGTCAGTACATCTGGCCAACAAAACTAAGTGTCCTTGGCTGAATTTTATCGAGTGGACTTGCCAGGGTGTTCCCAAGCCAGACTTTGCCCAAAATGGCCCTAAAGCCAGGAAAGCTGTTTCGAGGCAAGTTATTTTCTTCCTTCCTTGCTTTTTTAAAGATTTTGTTGATTTATTTGAGAGAGACAGATAGTGACAGAGAGCACAAGCAGGGGGAGTGGGAGAGAGTGGGAGAGGGAGAAGCTCCATCCCAGGACCCCGGGATCATGACCTGAGCTGAAGCAGAAGCTCAACTGACTGAGCCACCCAGGCGTCCCAGGGCAAGTTATTTTCTTCCCGAGGTGCTTGCTCTTGTGTGTTGGCATGGAGTGATTCGGATTTTCTGCTCACATCCTAGCCTTTCCCACTTATGGACATATTTTTAGATCTGAGTATTTCATTATTTTATTATCCATCATCAGCCGTAGACATCTCCTTTTTGGTTGAACCTCCAGTACTGCTGCGGTGTATTTCCAGGTTTTTCTAGCTGAGAGCTGCCATAAATAAGTGACTTTGGAGGGAGGGGTGGGCGTGGGGCTGGCCATTGCTGGGTGGGTCCCGATGGGTTGGATTTCTGAATCAGGCACATTCTCTAGAGGGCTGGTCAAAGTACTAATGTTTGCACTAAATTTACATCTCATGCGTTTTGTTTTACATGGCATGTTACAGTTTTTTAGGTAGTCTTTTTTGGTCCTAAAATGTATTTTTAAAATTGTCAGTTGGGCATGACAGAGGAAATTTGCTTCTAGCATCGTTTTCCCCTAAAAATACAGTGGGAAGTCTATGGCATGTTTAAGACATATAATATACATAAACTGGTGTTGTGTAGGGACTGTGCCACAATGTGGGGTTTTCAATTAGAGCGGGAATTATTTTCATGGTCTAGGGGGGCTCCTGCGTGATGGCACCCCGGGTACGTGCAGACACTTCGTAGACCCCTTGTTTTATCTAACGGACAGTGCCTGGGTTTCCAGTCAGAGGAGGCAAACTGGCTCTAGGGTGGGGTGCGTCCTAATGTCTCAGACCCCTTACAGGGCAAGATGACAATATAGTTTGTGAGTACACAAAGTCCAGAGTTTATTAGGCAGCTGTGCGTGGGGGCTCCATGAAGACCGGAGGCCTCACATTCGGCACGGGACAAACGTTGGTCCACGTCCTCCACAAATTCAAGGAAGAAGGTTGTGGAAATAACTCAGAGCTGTCTGAAGTTCTAGGCTTTTCCGATTAGCAGTTTAGTAGACATTTACTTCCATGAGGTTGAGAGAGAGCATACAACAAGCGAGCTCAGGTCAGTGCAGTGGCACAAATGTTAGAAGGTGTAAAGAGATAAGAAGGTAAGAGTAACGGCTGATCATCACTTTCTAATTTTTTAAAACATCTATTTAGGTGCACCTGGGTGGCTCAGTTGGTCATGATCCCAGGGTCCTGGGATTGAGCCCCGCGTTGGGCTCCCTGCTCGGCAGGGAGCCTGCTTCTCCCTCTCTGTTGGCCGCTCCCCCTGCTTGTGCTCTCCTGCTCTCTCTCTGTCAAATAAATAAATAAAATCTTAAAACAAAACATTTATTTATTTGAGAGATGTGGGGGAGGAGCAGAGGGAGAGAATCCTTAATTAGACTCGCCGCTGAGTGCGGAGCCTGACGTGGGGCTCGATCTCAGGACCCTGAGATCATGACCTGAACCGAAACCAAGTTGGACACTTAACTAACTGACTGAGCCACCCAGGTGCCCCATCACTTTCTAATTTAATCCCTAATAATCGTGTGAAGTATTATCAGTCCCATTTGACAAATGATTAACAAATAACGTTAGGGTTACACAGGGTGAGAGGTTGCCCGAGATAACACAGCAACTGGTGTTGTCAGGATTCCAAGTCAGCTGATCCAGCTCCGAAGTCGGACTCGTCAACCCATCCTATCCTGTCCCTCACAGGTAACCGTGAGAAGAGGTGGAATGAGGTAGTGACCATGAGCAGAGAGTATTCAAACAGAGGGAAGTGGTAGGAGCAGGGGCTCCTCAAGGAGGTGAAGGAGACTGTGGGTAGAGGTGATTTCTGGGAGATGTGGAGAAGGCCAGGAGAGCCTGAAGAGTGGGAGGGCCAGGGAAAACAAGGGACCCAAGGACCAAGGAAGGAAGGTACAAATGGAGGGAGAAGTGAGGCGGGGGCAGTGGGGATTGGTGCCAGTGGACTCAAGAAGGGGCAACAGAAGGTGACGGATAGGGCGCCTGGGAGGCTCAGTCAGTTAAGCGTCTGCCTTCAGCTCAAGTCATGATCCCAGGGTCCTGGGATCGAGCCTCACGCCGGGCTCCATGCTCAGCAGGGGAGTGTGCTTCTCCCTCTCCCTCCGCTTCTCCCTCCTCTTGAGTGCGAGAGCTCTCTCTCTCTCTCTCTCAAATAATTAAATAAAATCTTTAAAAAAAAAAAAAGTGATGGATAAATGGTCCTTAACCGGTAAATGGCTATTTCAGGGTTTCTCAGAGAATTCTTAGTAGTAGTAAAGAGGTGGGAAAGGACATGGTGAATCGTTAAGGCGAAGTTTCTGAGAGCAGAGAGATGAAGCTGGTTTGTTCATTGAACGTAAATAGAAACGCACGTCTGTTGGGGTGCACTCTGAGCTATTCTTTGGGGGTCAGAGAAGGGCTTTCTTCTTGATGAGCTCACAGTCCAGTGAATGCCAAGCTGTCGGCCAGGGCTCCGGGGTTCCCTTCCTGGGGCTCACTGCATTTCAGGGTTCTAACCCCAGGTCGAGGGTTTTCTGTGCATCCAGCTCTGTCTCAGCCATGCTATCCGATCACCTGTCCCTGTTTCCTCAGGGGAGCTCTATTTCCTGGCCACCGCCTACCCCAGCGCCTATGCACCACACGGATCAATTTACAAATTTGTTGACCCATCAAGGTGAGTTTTGGTCTCATTTTCTTCTTAGGTGCATCCCTATCAGCCCTTATCTTCATGGCAGATCATAAAAACAGTCCTGACTCCCCAGAAGTTACCAGAAATTATCAATGAAGCAAATCTTTGCTTTAGATAAAAAGCAGATGGGGCAAATAAATGTAGGGCAATGTGTCTAGGAATTATGAAATATTCAGGAACTGGTCTCTTTGTGGTGGGAAATGAGGATCTTGAGCCTTTCTTGGATGATTAGTCTAGACTTGTGGCTCCTGTTTTATTTTTTTTTAATTATGCTTCTGGAAACTTCTGTCTGGGATCATCTGACAATGGGTGTATAGTTCTGACCACCTGAGTAAGTACTGTTGCCCTCTCCCCTGGGTTTGGTTGAGGTCTCAAGATCCTAGGCAAATATTTATTTATCTATATTATTATTATTATTTTCTGCAGGAGCTACTTTTGAAGGGCTCCTACTGGCCAAATCTGGGACAGTTTATTTATTTTTTAATTTTTAAAATATTTTTAATTTAAATTCAATTAATTAACACATAGTATATTATTAGTTTCAGAGGTGGAGTTCAGTGATTCATCAGTCTTACACCCAGGCGCCCCTTAAACTGATTTCTTAGTGTCTCCACCTGACCCTTTCTGGAATTCAGTGGCAATATTTATTCACTTGGTGGATTCCGTACTGTTTACTTCTGCTCTTTTGCCGACCTCTCTCAGAGGCTAAGCAACTGCCCAAAGGCCACAGGACAGCGTCCCATCTGAGGGTGTCAAGCGTGTGGTTTGTACCCTCCTGGGAGGTGATGCAACGTATCCAGCCTGAGGGCCTGGGGCAGTGCATGGATTTATCACAGGATTCTGCCCCAAAGCAAGCTAGTCTCCCCCACAAATCAGCTTGAAGACAGACCCGCAGAGGAAAACTTCTCTGTGAGGCTACATTGCTCCTCTGTGGGGTGGTGCTCAGACGACATTCGGCAGCTGCGTGTAGATTGGGGCTCAGGATCAGGAGCCAGGCCCCGCGCAGCTCCATTTGGCAGCAGGGTCTCAGTCTCTGTGTTCTCGGGAGTTCCTGGAAGAAGCTCAGTCCCTGAGGCTGTGCCTGGGGTGCTCTCCGAATGGCACCTGTGGGGTTGCTAAGGGCCGAATTAGGTACAGGGCTGGCTTCGTATTTCCTGTGCTTGTGGGGAGCAAACCCAGCACCCAGTTCGAGTGCCTCAGGTGGCAGATAATAGCTGGGTCGGAGTTCTGCTCTTTCCACTCAGAGGTTTCCTGTGTGAATCACTTGGTCTTTCCTTTGACAGTGTCCTCGTTTGGCTAGGGGTAATCAAGCTCCCCACTCTCCTAAGAGCAGCCATAAAACAACCGTAAAGCCTGTCCACACGGAAGACATCCCTCCGGGCTCACCTGTCTCTCAGGTTGACACTCACTGGTTGTCGCTGTCTGCCAGGCACTGTGCTGGGTGCTGAGCAGGTGGGCTGTCATTTAGTGTGGACGGAATCCCAGGGAGACAGGCTCACACCCGTCACTCTACAAGGAAGCTAGCTGAGCTTGGCCAAGTGAACTTACTTGCCCGAGGGACAGCTAGCAAGAGGGGGCCCAGGATAGGGACACCGAGGGTCAGAGTCATTTTAGCATCTCTCATTCACTTCGGCCATCATCATGTGGAGTTGGACAGACTTTCAAAGCTTCTCCAGCAGTGGATCCAGATTCTGCTCTGCTTACCTAGTCAGCCTGTCTTGCACTGAATGCACCTATGACAGCTTTCTGAGGAGCAAAAGATTTATTTCCGTGTGATTTTTTTCTTTTTTTCTTTCCTTCCATCTTTTCTTCTTGCCCTTCCTTGAGAGTTATAGACCCTGGAGCCTGGGTTTGAAACTTGACTTTGCTACCGACTAGCTGTGTGATCTTGCATCTGTGTCTTAATCTTTGGGTGCCTCAGTTTCCCCTCTGTAAAATGGGGATCATAGGGTTATTAGGAGGTTTCATTGAGTTATATTTATGAAGGATTTGTGCAGCGCCTAAGCACGAGGTGTCTGTTAAATAAAGAAAATTACTTTTTTTCCCACCTGGAATGAGGGCGATAGGAAGGAGAGACAGAGCTGGAGCGAGGAAGGCAGAGGAGGAGGCAGCAGGGACTCGCTGGAAAATTCCACGTCTGCTCTGAGTAACGAGTGCTCCTTGTCTCCAGGGTCCCTTTTATTTCAGAAGATGCACCCAGGAGACAGCAGTTATGGAATTCTTATTCTGATAGGCAGAGAGACTGGCAATCCTTCAGGGGCTGTGCCATGAGTTCTTGACGGGATTCTCTTTAAAGGGAATCACCTCCATCATTGTCATCATCATCATCATCATCTTCATCTGTGGGGCAGTTGTTATGTGTTGGGTGCTGTTCCAAGTGTTGTTTTTTAAATCTCCTTAAAAAATAATTTTAGAAGTGACTTATCAGTCACTTATGGTATGTGAAGTACACAGCTCTTATTTTTATTTTAATTTTTTTAAAAGATTCATTTATTTGAGAGAGAGAGAGGGTGCTCATGCATGCGTGTGGGGGGAGGGGCAGAGGGAGAGGGAGCGAGAAAATCCTGGAGCAGACTCCCTGCTGAGCAGTGAGCCTGACTCGGGGCTTGATCCTAAGACCCTGAGATCATGACCTGAGCTGAAATCAAGAGTTGGCCACTCAACCGAATGAGCCAGCCAGGCGCCCCTCACAGCTCTTATTTATTCCTGCGAGGATGGGTACAATTACTTTTTCTATTTTATCGATGTGGAAATTGATGCTTAGCAAGGTTTAGTTGCCCCTGGTCCCCAGAGTTTGAACCCAATTCTGTCACCACGCCCGTGCCCCTGACCCCCTCACTACAGTTTGTCCCAAGAGCTTGTAGTTTCCCTGTTCTTTCTCCTATTTCCTACTCCCATCTCTCTCATCCCCATGGATAAAGGAGAGCTGAATCCAATTCTTGCAAATGGGTGACCTTGACTTCCTGGTCCCATCCTCAGAATCTTGTGTCCTCACTTTTTCTCTCTATTTTTAGGCGAGCACCCCCCGGCAAGTGCAAGTACAAGCCAGTGCCGGTGAAAACCAAGAGCAAGCGGGTCCAGTTCAGGCCGCTCGCCCGTGAGTCCGTCTCTGTCTCAGGCTCAGGCTCAGGCCCTGGCATCGAGGCACTGGCACGGCGCCCACTGCAGACGTGCTCCAGTCCTCCCATGGTGGGAGCTCTGTTTCTCGCCGAAGGCCTATGCTCTGGATGAGGACTGTAGTAACTGTGGCTCGGTCTGTACATCTCCGTATACTGGAGTATGCACATGTGCTTCTGCAGAGACCCGTTGTCCTCTGTCCGTCCATCAGTTCTTCACTGGGCACTGTTCATTTAGCCCTGAGATTGCAGTGGCCACTGTGCTAATCCCTGGGGCTATAGCAGTGAACCTGACCTGTAGGAGCTCAGAGTCACATGTAGTGCAGGCAAATGAAGAAATAAATACAGCACCGAGGCTCTGGGAGAGAAGGATGCCCAGGGGACCGAGGGGCCTCTAGAGTGAGCAGAGGCAGGGTGGGGATTCAGGAAGGGCTGATTGAGGAGGGAAACTAACTGTTCCAGAGCCATGGATCACTGGAGTGACCCTCTTAAAAAAGTAATTTATTTATTTATTTATTTTAAAGATTTTATTTATTTATTTGACAGAGAGAGACACAGCGAGAGAGGGAACACAAGCAGGGGGAGTGGGAGAAGGAGAAGCAGGCTTCCCGCCGAGCAGGGAGCCCGATGCGGGGCTCGATCCCAGGACCCTGGGATCATGACCTGAGCCGAAGGCAGACGCTTAACGACTGAGCCACCCAGGCGCCCCCAAAAAGTAATATATTTAGATCAAGGCCAGTCACGAGGCTTGAGCTTATAACCCCAAGATCAAGAGTCCCATACTCTACCACTGAGCCAGCCAGGCGCCCCTGAAAAGAATTTATATTAACCCTCCTGTAGTCATAGGTATCCTGGGTGGTGTTTCCCTTAGGGTTACTTTTCCAGGATTTCTGTTTCTCACTAAATAAATATTTGTTTCCCAGAGACAGTTTTGGACTTGCTGAAGAAGCAGTCGGAGAAAGCTGCTAGAAAATTACCCAGTGCAACTTTAGCCTCCAGCCCCGACCGGACCTCATCTCAGAAAGGCCCCTCCAAGAAGCCAGCTTTTCCCACAAGCAGCAGGAAGGCATTTCAAAGGCCTGGTGTGAAGAAGAGAGCCAGAGTGTTGTCCCCAGGCCTCCAGGGCAAGAGGAAGCTGAGCCCGAAACCCCCCAGGGGCAGGGACCGGCAGTCAGCACAGCCGAGGTGAGCTGGCCAAAGTCTCCCTCGGCCTCTTCTGTCAAGGTGGCTGACCAGGGGACGTGCCAGGGGAGAACCACCTTGCCGCCGGGAAGCTGCTCATGCCGCTGCCGAATGTGGGCTTTAGCTGTATGGGAGCCGGGGCTGGAGGTGGGGGTGGGCAGAGGGAACCTGACTTAGGGCCAGCGCGGTTGTCCTCTCCGCAGGAATTTTGCTCTCTGAATGGACGGATGCTCGTTCTCTGCTTCCGTGGAGACACCAGAGCCCACGTGGCCAGGGCCCCGGCTAACCTTGTGCGGTGGTAAGCCTTGGAATCCCACTGCGCATCTCTCTTGTTTCATAAGTGCCTCCAACCTAAGGTAATAAATCAGTACTTGCTCAATCAGGCCTGTACCCTTTGATCTCTGGGATGTTTGTCTGGCATTCAGAAATCTGGTGTGCTTCATCCATTTGCCTAAGAACCCTACTTCCCTCTCCTGCCTCATCCCAGGTCCAGGAGGAGGCCCGTAGGGACATGTTTCCAGGCAAGCCCCTCTAAAAATGGTTCTCTCCTTTGCCCCAGGCTGTAGCTCACTGACTAGAGGCAGGTCCTGGTCTGTAACTCCAGTGCCCACTAACTTGCCTTGGCCAGTAGCATAATGGACGTAACTACATTTTGAGTACTTCTTATGTGCCAAGATTGTATAAATTACCTGCAACCTCACAACCTTGCTGCTTATATGTGTTGCCAAGTAACCTCTGTTGAAGAGAAGGCAAATGAGTCTTCACGCCCTAGACCGCAGCAGGGAGGGGACAGCTGGACTTGAACCAACGCCCCCGTCGATGTCCCGTGCACCTGCCCCCCTGCAGGGCCCTCGGTGAGGGTCGGTGGCTTTTAACCAGGTATTTGAGGAATAAAAGGGCTAAGAGAGGAAGTGATCCCCGTCTTTAGGAAGTTCTCCAAATCCTGCAAATCATCCAGAATGGTGTAGGCAATTTGGTTTAAGAACAAAAACATGAAATGCCAGGGTTGTCGAGGACCTTCAGAGGTCATGTAATCCCTGCTTTCCATACGGTGGCCAAACCCTGCACAGAGTTTTTTTTTAGTTTTCCGAAGAAGCAGATTCTGTTTTTTTCTTTAGCAATCTTCATTTGCAGGCTAACCTAACTTAACCTAAATACATCAGGCCTCTTTTTGATTCTTTTCTCTTGTTCTGCCTTTAAGAGTGCTGCAAAAAACACTAGTCATCATTGTCTGCAGATCATTTTTAGATAAATTTTTTAGCTGCTTCCTTTGCCCTATCTCATGGCTTTTGTTTTTCTTTACTTTTTGCCTACCTTTGTAATGCGTATGAACACTCTCTAGGATAGGCATGAACTTCAGGATCGAATCAGCCCTGATCTTTTACACTTGTAGCGTCTTCTCAGATGAAGACACCAACATAAAGGCGGGAGGAATTCTACCCTGGATCCATTGTCAAAAGATGGCTGGACATCCAGGTCAGTTTGGAGAGATTGGACTGACCTCTTGAACAAGTATTTGAACTCACTTGTCTCATTTTTTTCTGTACAATCTTCCTTTGTTTTTTTTTTTAAGATTTTATTTATTTGATAGAGATAGAGAGAGGGAGAGCACAAGCAGGTGGAGTGGCAAACAGTGGGAGAGGGAGAAGCAGGCTCCTAGCTGAGGAAAGACCCCAATGTGGGGCTTGATCCCAGAACCCTGGGATCATGACCTGAGCCAAAGGCAGCCGCTTAACCGACTGAGCCACCCAGGCGCCCCCTGTACAATCTTTCTTCTAAGACATGTGGCACAAATAGGGTCTGGCCTGGAAGTGTTTTGAGCCCTGGGGGGAAGGTGCTCAGAATTCGTGCATCAAAGGACCGTGTCCTTCAGGTTCTAGGCTTCCGCACACAGGTTTTGAATAGGAGGGTGGCGGGTCTAGGGAAGGGAAATGAACAGGTCTCCCTGAAATGCCAGGAAGCTGGGGCGGGGGGGGGGGGGGGGGGGGGGGGGAGAGGCGGCGTATTCCCCTCTGGCAAAGTGGCTTTCTTTTCTGGAAATTGGCTGGCAAGGCCCGTGAGCTGTCACGAAGGGGCCAGTACTGAAAGAACAATCATTTAGGTCATAGCCTAGATGTTTTTGGCTTCCTCAGAGGCGAAGGTGTTGAGAAGTCCAGAAAAAGGCGCACACGCTTGTGCTTGCTCTTTTTAGAGGCCTGCTGGGGGAGAGGGCTAGGGGAGGGGCTGCAAGGAACAGGTCCTGCCAGAGGGAGAGAACTGGGATGCTTCAAAGGCATCTTTTTCCTACTAACTCTGTTACTTGATGACCAAGTAACTCAAAGCAAGCAGTCTCGGTATTACGTTATTTGAGGATCCGAAATGGTTTTGCAAAAAGGCATTCAGGGTCCGTGAAGTGCTGACCCTTCTGTGATCACTATGGATCTTGTTTTTGCACCAGTGGGGCCTATTTCGTCGGGGCACTCTGAGCATTTCACCTCCACAGCATCCCTAGCAGCAGCTATCCTGACCACAGAAGGGCTAGTAACCAACAAAAGTAGGAGTGTGTGTTTCCAGAGCCAGCATCTTACAAGCCAAGATAGAACGTCTGACAGTTCCATCCTTCCCAAAGCTAACTCAGCTTAAGAAATACATTCTCTTAAGACAAATACCATATGATTTCACTCAGATGTGGGATCTAAAAAACAAATGAATAAACAAAAAGCAGAATCAGACCTATAAATACAGAGAACAAAGTGGTGGTGGCCAGAAGGGGGGGAGGGGGCAGGGGCAAAATGGGTGAAGATGGGTGGGAGGTACGGGTTTCCAGTTATTGAATAAATGACGGGACTAAAAGACACAGCTTAGGGAATATAGTCAATGATGTTGTAATAGGGTTGTATGGTGACAGGTGGTAGATACACTTGTGCTGAGCACAGCATAGAGAAGGTGAATCACTATGTTGTACACGTGAATGCAACTGTCAGCTATACTCAGAGCAGAATTAAAAGAAAGAAAGAAAAAAGAAAAGAGAGAGAAAGGAAGAAAGAAAGCAAAAGAGAAAGAAAAAGGTAAGGAAGGAAGACCTTGCCTTCTCCTGTGGAATTTAAGATTATGTTGGGAAGATATTTAATTTCACTTCAACCAATGCCATACTTATCTGCAAATACAGTACTGACTCTGGGAAACTCACGCATGAAGGAGACTGCCCACCGGTTTACTTGATGTGAGCACAGGTTAAGAATTAACTTGAACTCAAGGTCACAGGACTCAGGCTCTCTAAAGCTACACTATCCCACGGAAATAGGAGTGTTGCAAAGGGGAGCCATGGATGTGATGTTAAGTTTTCCAGTAGCCACATTAAAAAAATAGGTAAGATTAATGTAACTACATATTTTATTTAATCCACTGTATCTACAACACTATTTCAGCACGTGGTCAATTAAAAATTACTAATGGGGGAGAGTTTACGTTCTCTTTTTGGTACTGTATTTTCTAGATCCGATGTGTTGTAACTCTTGCACACAGCCCAACCCAGATTAGCCCCATTTCAGACCCTCAGTGGCGCGGAGGCTAGCGGCTACTTTGCAGATAGCCCGCTATCAGCCCCTGGCCCTGAAATACGGGAAAAGAAATCCAGGGTGGGGAAAATCCGCCTAGTCTGAAAAAGACTGGTGGCGGCAGTCCCGGGCGTTCTGGAATCCAGGGAACCACGGAGGAAGGGGAGCGGCTGCACACACTGGCTTCCCAGCAGCCGGGGGCTGTTTACTTTCGGGAGCCGCTCCTCCTCCCTCTGCAGGGGCAGGCGCTCCGAGCGGGGCTGGGCGCGGGGGCGCGGCTGCCACGTGGCGGCCACCGCGCGGCTTCCGCCCCGGCCACGCTGGCCGCGCTCGGGCCCGGGCAGGGCGGGCGGCGGGACGCGCGCTCGCCGGCCTCCCGGGAGGCGAGTGGGAGCCGGCGCGACAGCGCCGCCCGCCGGCCGCGCGGCGTCACTGCAGGCGCAGCGCCGGCCCCGCCCCCCGGCAGCGCCCTAGGCCCGCCCCGCCCGCCGCCCCGGGAACCCGCCGCCGACGCCCCCGAGCTTCTCCTACTGCGGGCTTGGGGCTCGACTTGCAGGGCGTTGAAAACGAGCCCTGCGTCTCTCTCCTTTGTCGAGGACCGCGTCCCACGTCCCGGTAGCGCTGGGGTCGCCGAGGACGGCTTTCCTTCTTTTTCCTGCTCTTTGTGTCGGTCCAGGATTTTCTCTTCCGGGTCACCTCTAACTCACTAGAAGGACGCCCATCATTTGCATTTCAGGAGGAGTAATTTTTACTCCTGCCAGAACTAGCGTTTTCAGAAATCGCTTTTCTATTTTGGAATTTCTGTTCCGTGAAGGGAGGAATTAAAAAAGAAAAAAAAGGCAGAGGCGAGCGAGCAAGAGGCCCCAGCGAGGATCGAACTCGCGACCCCTGGTTTACAAGACCAGTGCTCTAACCACTGAGCTATGGAGCCTACCCGTTACCTGGCTTGTCTTAATTCAGGGACATTGGAAGCAATATTGCTTTGGCTGGCAGTCTGAAAGCTGACCTCATGCATCCATTATCAGTTATAATCGGAAAGACTATGAAATGTTAGAGAAAAATGCCTACAATATGACAAGCATTAAAAAAGGCCCCCTTATGTCAAACTCCTATGTTTATGATTACAAAACACTAAATCTTACCTGCGTAAGTTATGTGTACAGATGGGGCTGGAAGGGAAAACGCAAAACTGAAATCGTGTTCTGATCGTATTCTCTGAGTGGTTCTTTTACATGTGAAAAAAGCCTCCGAGCCATTGTTTATAGGACACATTGTATCAAGTTTAGTACTTACTGGGAAGTTATGAGGGGGTGTCTCTGCTTCTCATACACTAAATAAGTTATTGATTATGGATGAGTTAATTGATTTAACAGTATTTATTGAGTACTTGCATTGCTCTAGACTTTGGAGATAGGGTGGATAAGTAAAGCTCTGTCTGGGATCACGAACTATGCCTCATTCTTTTTTGCTTAAAGAACTGTTTATTGAGGGAATGAAGTTATGGTCACAGCATGACCCATTCCCGCAGAAAGGACAGAATGAAGGTCATGCTGCCCAGTGGTCTGCGGGCCTCTCTCCCTTACCTCCTACCACTGTCTGCTCACGTTCACTTGCTCAACAGAACCTTTCCTGACCCTCTATTTGAATGCACCGTAGTCCTTACCCCGTCCCTTTTACCCCGTACTATGTGAACCTTCTTTCCTATTAATGTGCTTTATTGGTCTTTTTTTGGTCTCTCCCTGTTAAGAGTGTCAGCTCTTTGAGCCCTAAGGGTTTTGTGTGTAACACACAGTAGGTGCTCAGTAATGCGGAATGACTGACATCTGTGTTCATTCTGTAAGCCAGGAGAAATCGGGGAGGTGCTTGGGGAGAAGGTTTCTCATCTCAATTCCACTTCCACTGCCTCTCCATCCAAGCTGGAATTTTGTTTACACCCTTTGCATTGTCTCATGGTTCTGGAGGCTACAAGTCCAGTTCAAGACATGGGCAGGGTTGTTTCCTTTTGGAGGGCTCTGAGGGAAGGACCCACCCCAGCCTCTCTCCTTGGCACTTGTAGATGGCCGGCTTCTCCCTGTGTTTCTCAACATCCTCTTCCCTCTGTGCGTGTCATTTCAAATTCCCCCTCTTTATAAGGACACCAGTCCTATTGGATTAGGGCCCACCTCGCTTTAACTTGATCACCTCTGGGAAGACTCTGTCTTCACATCGGTCACACTCCGAGGTACTGGGGGCTAGGGCTTGCACCCAAGAATTTTGAGGGGACACAATTTCTCAGTAACAAATGCAGTCAGGCTTTCAGTTAAGGCAGAAGCAAGGCCTCCTTCATTCCCTTGACCCTGTCTGCCTCTGGTTAGCAGACCGCACCAGCGATTTTCACTTGCTTTCCCCCCACCTCTTCCCCAGACCAAATGATGAATCCCCAGCACGTCTCAGCAGGAGGAGAGATGTGATAGAAAAATAGAGCCTCTCCTTATCTCAGTTCTAACTTGTGATCTGTAGGATAAAGGCTATAAAGATAAAGGACAAGGTGAAGGAAAGCTAAGGAGGGTGGACATCCTATAAAGACTTCAGTCTGCTTTTGTGTAGCATGGTCTTAGAAGAAAAAGTCTGGGAGGCCTTTCCACCAAATCTTATGCCCCCTCCTCCTCCCCATCCCTCCTGATGGGGCTTTATAGCCCACGTACGCATTCACCACCTGTGAAATGGAGGTGATCATTTTGGCTCTATCTCAGAGCAGTTTGGGGGATTCAACCCAACAATGAACTTGAAAGTGCTAGGAAATTGTGAAGTGCCAGAAACAAACATGATAGGGAGGGAAGGCATCCTAGGGTCCAGTTTGGGTGGAGGGAGAGGATGAGATGGAAAATAGAAGTCTCAGCAGCATCCCTTGGCTGTTCTATGTTCTTTTTGTTTTAAGGTGACAGTTTCCTTTGCTCACCCCTGCCCTCATTCTCTCCAGATGAGTCTAGGGCTGGAGTAAGCAGGAGGGATAGCTCCTCCCATTGGCTTGGGGCAGGGGCTCCCACCCTCTCTCTCCCTCTCCTTGGGATCACTGTCCCACATCCTCTCCTCCTGGGAGGAGGCCATCTATGTCCCCAAAGTCAAACTCAAGGTCAGAGGGTATGAGGGTGCCAGGGCTAGGAGGGACTTCCAAGCTCATCTAGCCCCGGTTCATTTTGAAGACAGGGAAGCATTGGCCCAGGAGGGGGAGGGGCTTGCCACATCGTGTAGTACAATGGTTGGCAGAAGGCACACTGCAGTTGTGGGGTTTGAGACTCCCCATGGTTTTTGTTTCCTACTGTGAAGGCTGGTCAAAGAAAGTTAAAAAACAAAACAAAAGACAAAGCAAACTAAGCGCAAACACGTATGTAACCTAGCCAACCAACCCACCACCCAAAAGAGAGGGCAAAGCGGCTTTCTGAATTTGTCCAAGATAAAGTAGGCTCTTTAGTGCAGACCCCAGGGGTGGTGGTGGTGGTGGTGGGTCAGGACAGGGAAGGAGGGAAGAAGGTGGAGGGTCCTCCCTCTGATCTGGTCCTTCCTTATACCCACCCACAACCCAGCTAGAGGTGGAAGGTGGGGGATAGGATCCCCAGGGCCAGCAGAAACCCAGAGGGAGGGAAGAACAAAGCTAAAGAAGGAGAGGGGGAAGGAAGCAGGATGCTGTTCTTGTTGCTTTATAAACCCAACACAGATTTACATGAAGCTGGCCACCTGGCCCAGGCGTCTGAGCTCTTCTACCCCACTCCCCGCCAAGCCCCTTTCCCCCAGTTGAATGGGGAGGCCAGCAGGAGCCCAGGGCACAAACAGGAGGGCTTTAGTAAACCTGGGATGCTGGGGTCAGGGGCTCTGGTCCCAGCTGACCCTCTCCTCCCATTTGCCTGGATCCTTGGTGGGAGGGGCTGTAGCATCCTCCACAATAACTGAGGACACACAACCCTTCTCACCATCCTAGATGGAAAAGTCTTAGGGTAGACAGCTCAGAAAGTGGGTGGGCAGCTCAGTAGTGAATGCCTGCCAGACTTCTGCGGGCCCAATGGAATGCACTCACTTATTAAAATCATTGTAACAAATTCATCTCCTGGATATTGATCCTATCCCACACCAAGTAGCCTTCTCTTGGGTAGGTTTTTAATTAGATTGCTGGGCTTTTGGGTGGACTCCATGGAAGGACTGCAATTTTGAGTCTGGAGATAATGTGCACCAGCCGTGCAGAGATGGCATTGGGTCAGGTGCTCGGCCACTTGGCAATACGACGGGGGCTACCGGTGATGTTTAGGTTGTTCTGGGATGGAGGAGTCTGGTGGGGTGAGGACTGAAGAGAAGGATGAAGAAAATGCATCCTAACCCCACCACCAAGATACCTGGTTTGCAGGACGAATTTACTAGCTCAAAGTCCCGTTTAGTGGGCTCCCCGCCAGCCTTGCGTCTCTTCCCTTCCAGATCAAACGCAGGGGGCCGGCGGGCAGGGGAAAGATCTTGGGCTTTGGGGTCAGTTCGAATCGGGGACTCGCGGAGACACCGGGTCCCGGCCACCTTCCGCTGAATTGCAGAGGGTGACAGGCTGCCCCTGGGGTGAGCTCGGGCAGGAGCGGCAGAGGGACCTGGTTCCTGGCCCAGTTCTGCCCCCTGCTGGCGGCACCGGAGTCACCGTACTCTCAAGGCTCGGGTTCTTCGCGGGGGCCGAGGGGCTGAAGGGTGGTGCTGCCCAGGGTGGACGCGGCTGTAAGGCGGTCAGCGGGGCGGCCCCGCCTCCCCTCCAGGTACTGCCCACCTGGACGTGCGCGGCCCCGTCCGCTTTCTTGCCTTCCCTCCGGTTGCGACGGACGAGCTCTCCCTGGCCCCGGAGAAAGCCGTCCTCCCCTCCCTTCTGTGCTCTTCGGCAACCCCGCCATCCCCGCTCTGCCCTTGATCCCTGAAACATCCGGCCTCTCACTCTGCACTGGACCCTTCCCATCAGCTTTATGGAGAGAGCCCTGGGAAAGCATCAGATGAAAGAAAAGCATCAGAAAGTATCAGATGAAAGAAAAGGACATAAAGCCCTCCACTCCAATGAGTTGTCTGCACGGGTTCCCTCGTTCCTCACCTCCCACCCACTCCACTTGTCCTCTGTCTTCTATACCTCCCCGCCCCCCCCAGGTCTGCGTGGATGAACCTTGGTGTTTTGGCGGCGTTTGTTCCCACTGTCCACTTTCTCCTCCCTAAAGACTCTTTTCTGTGTCCCTTAGGGCCCACACTCCTGAGTCCGCCCACTTCCCAGGAAGCTGCTTGTCAGCCGTCTTTGCAGCCCTCCCTTCCCTGGGGCAAGGGGAAGGGTGCGCAGGGGCCAGCCTCCTGCATGGGAGTTGTGGTGCGTCTCCGCCCGTTTGGGAGGCAGTGGTGAGCCAACCCAGAGGTGGTCTCTGCCCTTGCAGAGCTCATGCGCCAACGGGGGAAGCCACCGTCATTTGGATAACTGGTGCAATCACAGAGACCACCGCGGGGGAACGGGAACAGTGAACAGTGAATACAGACAGCTCGGTTTCCTCACATGTAAAACGGGATGATGATGATGGTGATGATGATGATGATGATTACAAAAATAATGTGAACACTAATAGCCTCTCATGTGGGTACTTGGGAAAAATAGATGAAAGTAGATGAAAATAGATGAACTTGGCATCTGGGGAGTACTTCATGGATACACATTGCTTTTATGACCAGTTGTACCTAGAAGTAGTGTGTGAAACCCCCCTGTTGTGAGAGGGTCATTCACAGAAGGCTGGATGGCAGGAGGTGGAGGAGGGGATGAAGAGCATGGGGCTCAGAGGGCCCAAAGCCCCTGTTCTGTAGCCAGAGCTCCTCTCGGGCACCTGCTGAGTGAGACGTTGTTACTCTCCTTTGGGAGCTGACATAGGAGTTGGTGAGTCATACCCAGAAAGGGGAGATTCTCTCACCTCTTGAAAGACCGCGGATTAGAATTAACCTTATTCAAGTCAGACAGGGCAAGCACTCAACGAGGCCAGGAAGAGGATAGTCTTTCAGATGACGCAGCGTCTTCTGTCATTTTCCCTGCCCCCTGCAGTCCTTTGGAGGAGTTTCCAACCCCCAGCTACCACAGGACAGTGGGGTGGGGGTCCATAGTTTTGGTGGGCAGAATGATACTGGAGATGGTTAATTCAGGGACTGGATGGCAGTTGAGACACTGAGAGCCTCTCAGGAAATTGTTCAAGGCTTTTGGGGCAGTCTTATGAGACCAGGAAACTCCCCCAAAGAGCTCTTATATGTCCTATGATCCTGGTGGGAAGGGAGAAAAGAAAGCATCCAGCCTAAGGGGAGTTGGGCCCAAAGGCAGAAAGACAGAACTTGAGAGTCTTAGAGTTCATCCAGCCCCATGGGTCTCAATTCTGGCTGCACATTAGTTATCTTGGGGCTTAAAAAAATGTCATTACCCAAGCCCCAGAAATTCTGGTTTAATTGGCTTGGGGTGAGGCCTAGGCATTCCTTGTTCAATGCTCTCCACGTGATTTCAGTGTGTAGCCACAGCTGAGAACCTGATCGAACCAATCCTTTTTGTCTTGTAGATGAACAAATGGACTTTGAGAGCTTAAATAATTGACCCCAAATAAAGACCTTACAGTCAGTTATTGGCCCCAGGGTCTGAACTCAGACCCAGGGCTCTCTCCATTAGCCTATAGCAACATCTCCTCAGCACCAACACTCAGGATTGGTGTTCCTAGAGAGAATAGCTACAATATTTATGGCTGCAAACATGAATCCAGACCTAGTATTCGAACAGTGTTAGCATACTCTAGGAGGACTGTTGAGAATGGAGACTGTTCCGGAAACATCTGTGATCTATGGTCCCAGGATCTGGAGATGGTGACAGGCTCAGGTTTCGGAGTCACAAAAGCCTGGTTTTAAACGGTAACTCTTCCACTACCATCTGTGTGACCTTGGCCACTTTACTTAACCTCTCTGAGCTTCAGTTTCCTTATCTGCAATGTAAATATTTCCTTAGAGAGTCAACACCGATTGGTTTCTTGACCGCAAAGATTAGATAGAATATTGTCATAAGGCCGTTGGCATACAATTTGTGCCTTTTAAGTGGTAGCAGTCATAGCAGTTGTTGTTATTAGTATTATTGTTATTCCGGTGTACTTGCCTTCTAGAACAGTGACTCTCAAGCAGGGTGATTTTGCATCCCCAGGGAGCACTGGGCAACATCTAGAGATAGGTTGATTGTCATAATGGGTGGGGAGAGGGATGCTACTGACATTTAGTGGGTACTGGTCAGAGATGCTATAAACATTTCCAGTGTGTAGGACAGGTCCTCACCCCCCCCCCCCCCCCCCGTCGAGTTGTCTAACCTAGTGGTACCAAGGATAAAAAACCCTGCTGTAGGGCGCCTGGGTGGCTCAGTCGTTAAGCGTCTGCCTTCGGCTCAGGTCATGATCCCAGGGTCCTGGGATCGAGTCCCACATCGGGCTCCCTGCTCGGCAGGAGGCCTGCTTCTCGCTCTCCCACTCCCCCTGCTTGTGTTCCTGCTCTTGCTATCTCTCTCTCTGTCAAATAAATAAATAAATAAAAATCTTAAAAAAACCCACAAAAACACAAAAAACCCTGCTGTAGGTATCTGAAAAGAGTTGGGATTTTGAAGGCCAGAGCTATTGGGTGGTATTAGGATGACAGTTCTTGGTTCTTTTTTTTTTTTTTTTTCCATTTACTTTTATTTATTTATTTATTTATTTATTTATTTATTTATTTACTTTCTTTTTTTTAAAGATTATTTATTTATTTGACAGTTCTTGGTTCTTGCGCTGATGAGGAGGCGGGGGGACGGCGAGTTTAGGGGACAGTGAGCAGCTCCATCTCTACTTTCAGTCCCCACGGAGGATGGACTTTCTACTTCTTGGCATATGAGTCCCTGTAGTAACCTGCTGGCGGTAATGACACTGGTGTTTAGACCGCTGAGAGGTGCTGTGAGGATAATCCTGCACCTAGAGCTTGGGGATGCTGGTACGAAAGGCTTAAATAACGCCAAGACGATTGCATCAGGTCCCACGGGAGGGCTGTCTTTCTCCACGGTTGTGTTCTGGGCACCTGGGACTTGGATGAGGTCTCCCCTCTCTCATGAGCTCATCATTTATAAATGACAGCCACCAAACTTGGAAAGTATGACACCGAGTTGGCAAGTGGAAAATTTACTCAGCTTTCTCGCCGGAGCCTTGTGCCTTACCTTATTTATCTTAAAGAGAAGATAAGCAGAACACTGCCAGGCCAGCTCTGTTACGTGAGGAGGGAAGAACGCGTGTAAAAATTCTCCCGAAGAGCACGAAACGGTCAAGGTTATCGCGGTGATTGACTTCGGCTGCAGTGGAGAGCGCGGGCACTAGGTGGCGCTACGCTCTCACGGCAGAGGCGAGCTCTCCCCTGGACGCACGGTATGAATGTCGGTGATGGAGCGCGTACACCCCAGAGTGAAAAATACAGTAACGGGAAAGATCTAGTTCTTAAAATAAGTCAGCAGCCCAGTGAAGCACATACTGCGTGGCAGGTACATTTTCTTGCTTGAACTGGTGGAAAAGGGCATTAACTGCCTACAGGCATCTGGCTACAGATATCAAACGATAAAAATACACAATTAAATGAAACCACGCAGCAGGCCCGGCCTCAGAAGGGAACGAGGACCGATAGGTCTGGGATCTGGCACCGACGTTCCTCCCTAATGACCGTTGTGTAAATGCGCATTGTCACGTGGAGACTCTTTTCATTGTCTGGTTGGCTCTTCCCCAACGAGGAGAGGGCTGGCCCCTCGCTTAGGTGCCACCTTTGCCGGCCTTCGTGTTCACCGGTTGGGACGGGGATCACGTTCGTTACCTATGTTAGAAGGTAAGCCAAGTGAAGATCACAGGAGGCGGTGGGTGGCCGTGAGAAGGGGGAGGCGCAGTCTGAGTGTTGTCATGGTGACGGGCCATCCACCTGCTCAGGGGGGCCAGAGTGGTCTCCTCGGGCAGTCTAACTCCACTGTGGGGGGATTCGGACTCCCTGGATCCGAGGCAAGTTCACAATCATCTTGACCTGCCCACACTCTTGTAGCCCTCTCCGTGGAGTCTCAGGTTGGCTGTGCTTTAGGAAGGGTGGGAGCAACAGGCCCGAGAGGGTGGTTTGGGGCCCAATAGTCCTGCATTCCAACTCCGCCACCAACTAGCTCTTTGACCTTGGAAATGTCATTTCACTCAAGCCTTGGTGAAAAGGTAATCTGTAAAAGGTGGATAAATGGGCAGGAAGCTTGCAAGAACTGCTCCAGATGAGCTCACAGCAGTCGGAAACTGGGAAGACTTGCAAATAAAGGGGCCAGAGAGCCCCATGTGTCACTGGAAGAAGTGTTACTCCCAGAGGAGGGACCTCGAACGGACATGGGCAAATGCCCTTTTCGACACTTTTAGCTCTTCATTTTTGCTTGTGGCTGCCTAGCCTTGGTCCCTACCCATGCTTAATAAATTGTTAGTTTATTCTCCCGTTCTTGGGTTTCTTGACCTCTAATAAGGGAACCGTAGCTGTCACGGTCGGAGCGGCGGGCATAGCATGTGAGGACTTTAGGAACAGTTACCCCCTCAGTTCAAGGTGCGCACGTACCTGCAAAGCAAGTGTCAACACCCGAGGAGATGCCAGTGAGTCCTGTGGACAGTCCTCTGACCGGTGGGCAGGAGAGTCTGGAGGCTAATTCCGGTCCGTCGGAGAAAGCAGGTGGGCACAAAACTCAGCTGCCGCATATGAGAAGCAGAGGTTCTGCCTTTTTCCTCAGATTATAAAGTGTCTCGAAGCTGCTCTGGAAAGAATATGCTGTGAGTTCTTGTTCAGTCATTAACGATACTTCAAAGGACATACACACGCACATACCCTCTTTCCCATAGATGCAGAGCTTCATTTTTATTCCAAGTCGCACGCATTCATTGTGTTATAAACAGCCATGGACTCAACTGGGTGTCCTGCAGGGTAGCTGTCCTCATGGCCAGTTAAGAAATTCGCCAACATGTAAAGGGCACGTGAGCCGGCTGGTCCAGGCCCGACAGAGTGGCCCCTTTCCGCTCCCATTTGGTTTAGAACAGGCCAGACCCCTAGCCCTGGGATGTTAAACCAGGGCCGTGTGGGCCAGTGATGCCTCAGCGTTGAACACTCACCTTCCAGCAGTGACGAAGTGATAGCTGTCTCCAGCACCCTTCTGAGGTCAAACCTTTGGGTTGGAAGTGATTCTTGAGATAAGTCTGATTTCCAGGTGGTTAGCATCTCACCGTCTCCCAAACTTCATTTCAGGTCCCTTTAGAGCCAAAGATCACCTGGTCTTTCATACTTTGTCTAAGAGTTGAGCCGCTGGGACCAGGATCTCTGGGCTTTGCAGTGTGAAGTACATTGGCCAACTTTGCCTTATATGCTGGTACATTCGGTATCATCAGTTTCAGGTAGGGTGCTTTCGGAAAGGGAACTAACATTTATTGAGGGAACTCTATGTTTCAGGTACTTATTGGGTGTTTTATATACATTGATTTATGTATATAAATAGTATCACTGCAATTAGCCATGATTTAGAAATGTCTTTAAAGATGACCTTGTTTCTAAGTAGGCAGCTTGCAAATGTACTTGGATTTAAAGCTCAGATCTGAGTTCCTTCCAGTGCAGTGTATTGAAGTTTATGCCTTAACCAACACATATTTATTTAAGTATCTTTTCTGCAGGAAATACTGTTCTAGGTAACCTTGAGCAATGCAAAGACATGTGGGCCAGTTCCTGCCCTCGGAGAATTACAGCACAGCGTGGGAGGAAGACTTACACGGACAGAGGTTAATGAGTAATATCAAGTATCACAAATACCCAGTAAGAAGAGATGAAATGTTCACTCAAGGGAGAGACACGTGGGTGGTCAGTGAAAGTTCATGAAGAAAGTGGGAAATGTGTTCCTTCTTGAAATTTGCATAAGATTTGGGTGGAGCCAGATTGGGCCAATTCCAAGTGGAGTTCACAGGGTGTGTTCCACGGACCCAGTGTTCAGTGGTCTCAGCGGTGTGGATTCCTCTGATGGAGAGGTGGCTGAGACCCTTCTCCCTAGAGCCTTGTTTAGAGCTTGGTTCCCACATCCCCAGAATGGCTGGGGGTTCCCTGGAGAAGGAGAATCAACTGGATGACCTCGATGACCCCATCTTGGTCTCCCAAATCTAGGAGGACTGGTAGGATTTACAAGTCTCTCCCTCAAACCACGGAAAGGTCATGTTGTTGCCTGCAACTCCCCGTACCTGGGGGCAGAGGGTCTAGTCTGTGGACGTCTGTGCTCTCTTTCTCCCAATTCTCCCTGTGGCTTGTGTCTCTTACAGCGAACCCAGGGGGCAGTGGAGTGGGGGTGCACAGACTCTGTATCAAGCAGCCGTATCATTTACTTGCTGTTTGACCTTGGCCGAATTGCTCTATGAGTCTCCTCATCTGTAAAATTCAAATTAATACCAGTTTCTGCTTTTTAGGGTTACTCTGAAGCTTAGGTTGGGTTGCGCCTAAAACCATTTTATACAGTCCTGGTCCGCATGAATAAAATGCATAGCTCGGTTAGCTCTTGGTTGCTCTCACGAAATGCTTGCTGTTTGAAACAAGTACAAGTGCTTTCAGAGTATCCACGGCCTCAGCATCTGAGTTATTCTCCTCCTATTGGCTTTACAATGACCATCTTTGCCTGTAGGCTTTCCAGTGTCTTTACTCGAATGACAAATGTTTGTCGAGAGCCTATAATGTGCCAGGGAGGCACTGGGTGTCCAGTGATGGATGATGCAGACATTGTTGCTGTCTTGTGAGTGTGCCCTGCGCTTCCCGCTGTGGGCTGTTCCCAGGTCCTCTAGAGAGGGACTGGGAGCAGAAGCCCTTTCCATGGGGCGGCCGGTGACTGCCAGGATGACCTCTCAGCTGGTGAACTGTGATTTTCTGGGGGGTCTTCACCTGCGGCTGCTTCTCTCTGCCATGGACTTACCTCTCTGCCTTCTCAGGGCTCAGACATCAGCCACCCACCAATACACCTTCTGTTTGTGAAGGCGCTCTGAGAGCCTTAATAAGAACACGACACCCCATTCCCAGGTGAGGCTCAGTCTTTTGGGCTGTGGATTGGGAATGTTCTTTTAGTCTCTCTACTGACAAATCCTTCCTGCTTTGAGGGCAGTTTATTGGGGCTCAGGTCTGGTTAATGGTTAGAACCACCTGGGAGCTTTGAAAAGATGCTGATGAGCTGGAGCCCTCCCTGGACCGACAGGATCAGTGTCAGGAATGGGGCCTGGGCATCGTGTATTTTTAATGTTTCCCAGGTGGTTCTAGTGGCATTAGGATTGAAAGAAGTTCTTGTCAAAACCTCGCAAGAGAGAATCTCCCTAGACTTGGGCTTTCAGCAGGCAGTTTGTGGGTGATCATTGGGGAGATGGTCTTAAATAGATTTCCCCAATTTTTTCCCCAGACTTCCTCCTGAGGGTTTGAAGTGTTGGGTTCAGAAGATCTTCTTCTCAGATACAACTTCTGACATCTTTTTCCAAGTGAACATGCTTTTTATTTTTTAATGAGTTCTGGAAGCTCTTTGCAGAGATGAGGTAACCTCTTTCCTATACAATGGGACCAAAATAATACATAACTTCTCACCTATAAGATGAGACATTACAAGAGCAAAATGAGTGGGGTTAATTGATGGAAGAAATTAAAAATTTATTAAGTACTTTTTATGTGCCATGCATAGTGCTTAGGGTATGTGTGTGTGTGTGTGTGTGTGTTTATACCCACACATATATATACAAGATGAATGGAATTTGGTTACCACACTGGAGGAACTATCAGTCTAATGGGGAAAAAGTCCACCTTCTGGGAAAGCACAGAAGGGCAGGTGGTAAAAACTGACGGCTTAGAGTTTGTGTGGGCTCTGCAGCCAGCCCGTCTTGTCTGGATTTGAGTTCTGGCTCTTAAACTTTTGAAAAGGCATTTGACCTTGAGGGACCTTGGTTTCCTTCTCTGTAAAATGGGGGACAAGACTCAGACCTGGTCGACTGGGTTGTCGTGAGGATGAGGTAGGTAACATAAATAAATTATGTAGAATAATTCCTGGAAAAGAGAAAGCCCTAGATGCAGGAGAGTAATTATTGTTGGGAGAGAACAACAGGAATCAGTACGACATTTCCCATTTTCAATGATATTCAAAGACTCTGAAATGGCAGCCCAACAATGAGGGAGGCGGACTCCCTGCATTTCAAATGTAGGGAGTTTGGCGGTCCATTTCCTTCACCATCGCTAGCCTTGTCTGTGATTTAGATGCTGTGAGAGCCTCCCTGGGTATGTTTTGAACCTTTGTGAGTCTTTTTTTTTTTTTTTTTTAAGACTTTATTTATTTATTTGACAGAGAGAGAGCAGGAGAACACAGGCAGGGGGCAGCGGCAGAGGGAGAGGGAGAAGCAGGCTCCCTGCTGAGCAGGGAGCCCAATGTGGGGCTCGATCCCAGAACCCTGGGATCATGACCTGAGCGGAAGGCAGACGCTTAACCAACTGAGCTATCCAGGCGTCCCGAACCTTTGTGAGTCTTGATGTTACCATCTGTTAAATGGGAAGAGTTGTCTATTTTGCCAAGCTAGCATGAGGATGAGATCCCCACACGGGGCTTCTCAGCCTAAGTGCTCAACAGATGGGTCTTCATTCTGCAGAGATGAGTGTGTGCTTCCCTGGAGCCAGGCACTGACCTACACGTGGGGATATTACTAAGCTTGGAGGAACGCAGCTGGGGGTGGAGTGTGGGGGGATGAGGATTTTGAGACTGAAACTTGGTAGCATTAATCCTTATTTTCAAAGCTCTTTTCTCCAATTCATCTACCTCCCCCCAGCTGATACGACTGTACTTTGCGTTTGACTTGGCGGGATTAAGTGTGCCACCAGATTCAGGGGACAGCGGTGAAGGTGAGCCGTGTGACATTCTCATCTGCATGACGGGATAAACTGTCCTTGAATCTAATCCACAAACTAAAGTGTAAAGCTATCAGGCAGGTCTCTAGGCAGAGCTTTATTGGACCGAAGTGTCTAGAGCGGCTCCATACCTGAAAGACAGTGTGGAAAGACTGAGCGTGCATATTAATTCCCTGTTTCTGCAAAATGAAATCCACTTTTGAGCAGTACCGGCTGGTTTCGCAACATGCCAGCGTCTATCGCTGGTGCGTGGAAGCGATTGTGATCACAGAATACGCTTTTCGGGCTCCCCTATGGCCTCGGGGAGGCCGTGCCCTCTTCGCAGGGTGGTTTGCTCTCTGGCTGAACTGCTCTGGGTGGCTGTTTCTAACTCTGCCAGGTGGCCATGGGAGTCCTTCCCCTGCTGCCTCTACAGAGGTGTGTGAAGTGGAGAAATGGCCTGGAAATTTCTCTGCGGCTACAAATGGGCTCAAAAATCTCTATGAAGAGTAAATTGGTATGTAAGGCATAAAATGAGACAAAAACCTGAAAAATATGCTTAACCGTTCACCCCTCTCCTTTCCCTTTTGGCCCCAATTCCTTCCTTAGACGTAAGTGCTAGGAACATCAGCAGAGACATGAGTAGCGAAGGCTGAGACAGTGGGTACCGCGTCTAGGAAAAAGTTAGGAACAGTCATTTTATGCAGCAGTGTGGGGGAAGAAAGCCTAGTTTGGGTTCTCTTCTTTGGTGATGGCTTCCCTGAAGGGAAACGGAGGCCATTTACAGATTCCAGAAGAAGGTGTAATCTGTACCGTGTGACCTTTAATTGCTGTATTTTCTTTATTGTTTCCTAAATAGCAAGCCTAGGAGTGATGTTCCAGGAAGAGGGCTTTGTGGTCACAGGGGCCCAGGGAAGCCTGCAGACTACAGTGCCTCTTGGAAATTCACAGCTCATGTTGGCAGGTTAAAGGATCTGAGAAGTCCCGCAGAGAAGAAAAGAGTGTTAATTTGTTTCACCAAGCACTTCACAAACTTATTTGAGTACGAAATCTATTTTACATGTGTAACACCTACACTTTGGGAACTGGGATTAAAGTGAAGGGAGTAGCATTTCCTGAGTTTTTCTTTCTCAGGAAACATGTCAGATGTTTCATAGACATTGTCTTATGTCGCCTATTAGCCTTCTGAGCTGCATATTTTCATTTCCATTTTACAGATGAAGAAACCGAGGTTTAGCAAGGCAAGGAGCTTGCTCACAGTGACACAGCTAGGGAACAGTGGAGCTGAGATTTGAACCCTGAGCCATGTCACTCCAGATGACATTTTTTTTTTTTTTTAACCTGGTAACTCTTTATAACGCCTCTCGCCTTTCTAACCAAGGAGGCAGAAAGAGGTAGATGGAAACAGTAAAGGACTTAGGGGTCAGTCAGGTCCAGGTTTGGCTTGTTTTGTCTTCCTTGTGGATACATTTAGGATCTTCCACCTTGTAGGAATCTCTTTCCGCCACGAGCAATGGTTGAGGGGTGGCCAGGTCCCACAGACCGAGGGATCACTGGGAAGAAGAGACAGCTACCCTTGGGCTGGGAGTGCAGACGGACCAACCGAAGCCTTTATAAGGATCCTCCCATTTCAAGTCATTCTTTCGCCAAGCTGCTTTCCTTTCCCACCTGCTGAAACTCTGTGGGCTGCGAAATGTGCCCCCAGTTCTGTGACAGTGTGCCAACAGAAGGGAAGGAGGGAAAAGATGTTGGATGAAGCCCTCCACACTGCTTGTGCTCTCTCTCAAATAAATAAAAAAAATCTTCAAAAAAAAAAAATAAAACGCTTATTGTGCTGACTGGGGCATAGAGATGAAGACAGTAAAGATGAATGAAAATAAACCACCCCTGGGAGGACACAGGTAAACAAGGAATGGCAAAAAAAAAATAGCCCGTTAGGGGAGGGACTTACACCGTGGGGGCAGGGAGTGGTCAGCGAGCCCGGGACTGGAGGTCTGAGAAGCTCAGCTTGGAAGTGAGAATTTCTTCTTGGACAAAAGGGCAGGGAGGGAGGGGAGGGCATTCCAGGCAGAGGTTACAGCGTGGGCAAGAGAATAAGAGGTTTCCACAAAGGGTGCCTGGGTGGCTCAGTAGGTTAGTGTCTGCCTTTGGCTCTGGTCATGATCCCAGGGTCCTGGGATCGAGTCCTGCATTGGGCTCCTTGCTCGGTGGGAAGTCTGCTTCTCCCTCTGCTGCTCCCCCTGCTTGCGTGCACGCACATGTGTGCGCTCTCTCTCTGTCAAATAAATTAAAAAAAAAAAAAAAAGAGGTTTCCACAAGCAGTGAAGGTGGGGGATGAACTTCCCCTGGGTAGAAAGCACTAGCTCTGGATCCAGGTGTGGAGGGGAGGGAAAGAGGAGAAAGAAAGACCACAGTTCAAGGGTGCGGGGTAGAAGATCGTGTTCCAGTACTTTCAGTGCAGTAGATGCTCTGCCGAGTCATTGTATGGACAATCACATTATGTTTGCAAGAGAATCGCTGGCTTGGTTTCGTGTGTGGGGCACAGGACTTAACATCTCCTCTATCTCGTCTTCAGGAGAGACCGTCGGGGAAGAGATGATGAGGTCCTTGTCCAGCCTTTCACAAAGCCAGTGCCAGCTTCTGAAGCCGATCCTTCACCTCAACAACCTCCCGCCCGCGCAGCACGGAGGTGAGGGCGGGACCCTTCCTTCTTCCCAAACCTTTGGGGCAGACAAGCGGGCCCTTTTCCCGGCTGTGGTGGGAGGGCCTTCTTGTTGGGGCCTGAATGGCAGCTCTGTCCCAGCCTCGGGTGCAGGCTGCCACGGAGAATGCCCCCATTGTGCGGGGAAAGGCCTTCTGCAGGGCTGTCAGGGCCTGAATATATACAGCGACCCGGGCTGCAATATGTCCAGAGTTGCCATCAAAAAGAAAATAAAGGAGATCTCCATGTCCACCAAGATGTCACACCTCAGAGATTTAAAGCTGGACGAAGCGACTTGCTGACCTCCATCCTGCTCACAGGGGACACATTCGTCTTCCCTGATGTAATTCTCCAGTCTCCCATTGACACTGCAGCTGAGCCAGGCTCTGCTGATGAACACCGGGCTGAGCCTGCAGGTCACTGAGAAGCTCGGCCTGCCACACGAGGCCCTCCCTGGAACAGGATGCACGAGGACTTTGCTTGCTTTTTTTCCTCTTTGTCTTAATCACCCCCAATGACCTTCTTTAGGATTTCTAGGGAATAATAGCATCGGGGAATGTCATGGAAGAGAACCAGGGGAATGATGGTGACCCATGCTGGCTCAGTGGCCTATTGGGTTCCTTCTCATGCTCTGGATAGAGGCCCTTCACCAAGACTCTGCAGGTGTTTCTGGTGCACGGGACTGGGGAGTGAGACAGGTTGAGAGACAGACCGGGTGAGCAGACGCAACAAACATATGGACCTAGAAACAAAAGCCAGGAGAGAGGCAGGGTCCTGGGTGCCAAGAAGCTCAGGGAGAGGAGCAGGGGGACATGTACATCATGGGCGAGGCCCAGAGGCCAGGCTGTGTGGTCTCAGGGCGGCGAGATGAAGAGAGGGCTTCTAGAGAGCCAAGTGCAGGAAAGGAGTTACACTTTTCCTTCTAGGCCCTTCTCAAAGCCCTTAGAAGTCAGGCTATGGAGGAGGAGGATGGTCCTGAACTTGTGGAAAGGCCTGCCTGGGGGCTTGACCTGAAACAGCAGGGTTTTATGAACCACCCTTTTCTTTTCCTCCTGTTTCCTTCCCCCTCCTTCCAGGCGTCCCCCGCCCTTTCTGGCAGTCCCGCACTACTCCCGTTGGAGGGGCACTCTGCGTTTTGTCCCGGCCTCAAGCATGGGGTTGCGTGAGTTTGGGGCCGAGGTACAGGGCAAAGCTTCTGACGTGTGGGCTGGACTGTGTGTGCGCTTCCTCGCCTCTGGTTAGGTGGGCGAGGCGGTGAGAATGGATGAGGGGTCTCCTGTTTGCTGCCTTTTCACCTCCAAGCTGTCCACCTCTGTCTGGGGGGAGCTGAGGGGCTGCCACAGCCGTCGGAGGGGGGTATGTGACTATCACGCACAAGCTGGGAGAGGGTGATGCCTATGTGGGACACTGAGTTAGGCTTTGTCCCACTTCCTGCGAAGAGGGTGAGACATTCTGAGGTCCTGGCAGAATTCTAGGTGATGGAAGGCTCTGGGTTGGCGGCGATCTGTTCCCACCTGGAGAGGGAGCAAGGCAGTGGCCACCTGGCTGTCTAAGAGGCAGGAAGGGACCCAGGTGCCTCCAATGACTCGCTTCCTATTATGGTTTGGGAAGGGAAGCTGCTCCGTAGTCCTGAATTAGAGTGATTCAGTTCTCTCTTGGCATTACTGAATCACGAGGTCAGGGTGTTTATCTGGTGGGGTGATCAATCACACAAATCCTTTCTCTTCTTCCTTCCATCTTCTGCTTTTTTCAAACACACACTCAGATCAGCAAACTGGGAAAACAAAAAACAAGGAAAAAAAAAAAAACCAGCCTAGAGGCAAGTCATAAGCACTCAAGAATAGAAATTGTCTTCATAAGACCCTCTTTTAACTGCCACCCCCCACCTCCCACTTTCCACAATAAGGGAATTATATTGAAAGCTGGAGTTTTCATTGTAGGAAGCCTGAGTCGGCTTTGTGATGGCTTCATGAGAGAGTTAGGAATAGGGTATTACCAGGGAACAGCTGCTTGGGGCTGATGGAGGCCATTCTTTGCCTCCCACTCGGAGAGTGGGCAGAGGCAGGGGTGCGAGTGTGGGGCTGTAGACCCTGACCTCAGAAAGGGGCCCTGGGGCAAATGGGGGTCCCTGCCCTTGACCTCGGCTCTCTGGTTCCCTTCATTTCTGCTACTTTGTAAAATGCTTTTGAAAGCACGGTTTATGATTTTGAGGTCCTTTACATTTTTTAATGCTGGGTAAACCCCGGTGGCCTTGTCCTTATAATAGCTCTGGATGCAGGAATAAAGGATCTATGCAAGGGAGCTATGTTATTTAAAATAACAACTGAAAATAGTCAAGAATTTTATATTCATATCAAATCCTTTAAATAGGTATTGGGTCCCTAAAAAGTCCTATGTTGGAGTCGTGAACTTCTAGGGATCACACATCTTCATCCATCACTAGACAATCTGTTTTCATGGTTTTGATGTTTGTGGAGCCAGTCTATCTCCTATGTCATGGTGTCCTTGGGGCAGGAGGACCTATGAGTTACTCAGTCCTGCCACGCATGGGTGCTTTGCATCTGTCATCTCACAAGGTCCCTCTGCCCTGTCTCGCCACCCTCGACACGAGTTGGTGTCTCTCCCTATTGTGCAGGTGAGGACAGGGAGGCTGAGTCTGGGTAATCTGTCCAGTAGAGTCAGAACGGAAGGGCAGGAGTTAAGAAGGGTCAACGCTGGGATTTGAGCCCAGGCTAGTCTGACTTGGAAAGCTTTGTTCTTTCCATTATACCCTGCCATCTTTCTATGGCTTTGGTTCCTGTTTTAAAGGTCACAAACTCAGCATATTCCATCTTTTCAGGTCAGATGTGCCAAAATTCCAGGTTTGGCATTGGACCCTTGGACTCTGTGAATGCCTTCGAGGTGGAGCCTGTGATTTGCATATATGCCCCCCTGCCTCTCACAGCTGTGCGCTAAGTTGGGTTGAGAGGGCAGGTGGCACATAAGGTGGATAATTGATTTTCTTCTTATGAATATTCATTTGAGGTTACTTCTCCATCTGCTCTCCTTCTGCAATTTCAAAATGGCCACTGAGTACTGAACAGGAGCCTGCTTGTCCCTCTCCTTCTAGGTCACTCCTCGTACCACTGGAGGGACAGGGCTGAGCCAGTTACTTTTGGAAGGCCAGAACAGAGAGCGCTGGGTGCATTGTCTGGGCTTGGGCCTTTTCCAGATTGCATATTCTTAATTGTATTGAGCTCTTTGGAGCCTTCTGATGAATCGATTCTCAGCATGGCCATCTGCACAGAAAGGCAGGGCTGGTTTTGGGACCGGGAGGCAGTTATGCCCAAGTTACGTGGCTGAGCCCCCGGGCAGCTCTCAGAAGGGGAGAACTCACAGGTCACCGATACTAGTCTATGATGGAGAAGAAGAGCCATAAAGTTCAGAGGCCTCATTAGTTTTGATGGATCTGGCCCAAATAATATAACATTTTAGTCCCTTGTGTAAAAGCCAGGCTAAGTACCAAATAAAAAGGTCTCTTTGGGCCCACAGGAACTGACTCTTGGGGGAGGGAAAATTCAGTGACCCTCTTGCTATGGTTCAAGTGTTCAAAAGTGACTGAATTTGCGTCGAACCCATGTCTTTGCCTCAGAAGAGGCTGTTTACCTGATATCCCATCAACAAGGACTGAATATTGAGTGACTCTTCCCCCATCAATGAAATGTGGTAATTGATATTCCTAATAATGACTTCTCAAGATGAAATACGTGAAGTGGCCCCTTGTATCATTACAGATGGACAGATCTTGTTCACTGAAGTTTTAATGTAAGATGCATTTCGTCGTTCCAATTCTGGGGACAATTGCAATGTGTGAGTTCTTTCCCCACACCACCAAGCAACTCTGGGACACCAGCTGGGTGTCCTACAGCTCAGCTCAATTCTGGAACTATCTGTCCGGAGATACTGTCAGATCCCACAGGTTAAAGGCTCAGTCGTCCACTCCAGGTACCATCTCAGGTCCGGGGTGTCCCCTGTACATCTGACCCCCTCTATGGGTCCGATTATTTTGCTAGAGTAGCTCGTGGGACGTAGGACACTAGTGTACTCGTTAGATTAGCAGTTTATTACAAAGGACATAAATATGAATGAACAGCCAGGTGAAGAGATCCATAGGACAGGATGACCCTCTGTCCTTCGGAATTTGGGCCCAGCATGATGGCACATGGAAGCATTCTGATTCACCAACCTGGAAGCTCTTCGGATCCTGGCCTTTTTTGGGGGCTTTTATGGAGGCTTTGTTACCCAGGCAAGTCACTGGTCTTTGGTGATTGATTCAACCTCCAGCCCCTCTCTCCTCCCCAGAAATCAGCAGGTGAGAATGGAAGTTCTAACTTCTACTCAGGTTGGCTCCCCAGGCAACCAGCCTCCATCCTTAGTTCCAAAAGTCACTTCATTAAGAGAGAGAGAGGGAGAGAGAGAGAGACCATAAGAGACTCTTAAGGATAGAGAACAAATTGAGGGTTGATGGAGGGAGGCGGGTGGGGGATGGGCTAGATGAGTGATGGGTATTCAGTAGGGCACTTGTTATCATGAGCACTGGGTGTTGTATATAACTGAATTCTACCCCTCAGACCAATATTACACTGTATGATTTTTAAAATTTATTTAAATTCAATTAATTAACATATAATGTATTATTAGTTTCAGAGGTAGTGATATATATATATATATATATCACATCTTCTTTTTTTTTTTTTTTTAAAGATTTTATTTATTTATTTGACACAGAGAGAGACAGCGAGAGTGGGAACACAAGCAGGGGGAGTGGGAGAGGGAGAAGCAGGCTTCCCACTGAGAAGGAAGCCCGATGTGGGACTCGATCCCAGGACCCTGGGATCATGACCTGAGCCGAAGGCAGACACTTAACGACTGAGCCACCCAGGCACCCTATCACATCTTCTTTATCCATTCACCTGTCAGTGGACATCTGGACTCTTTCCACAGTTTGGCTATTGTGGACATTGCTGCTATAAACACTGGGGTGCAGGTGCCCCTTCGGATCACTACGTTTGTATCCTTTGAATAAATACCTAGTAGTGCAATCTCTACATTGTAAGGTAGCTCTATTTTCAACTTTTTGAGGAACCCCCATACTGTTTTCCAGAGCGGCTGCACCAGCTTGCATTCCCACCAACAGTGTAGGAGGGTTCCCCTTTCTCCGCATCCCTGCCAACATCTGTTGTTTCCTGACTTGTTAATTTTAGCCATTCTGACTGGTGTGAGGTGGTATGTCTTTGTGGTTTTGATTTGTATTTCCCTATGCCAAGTGATGTTGAGCATTTTTTCATGGGTCTGTTGGCCATTTGTGTGTCTTCTTTGAAGAAATGTCTGTTCATGTCTTCTGCCCATTTCTTGATTGGATTATTTGTTCTTTGGGTGTTGAGTTTGATAAATTCTTTATAGATTTTGGATACTAGCCCTTTATCTGATTTGTCATTTGCAAATATCTTCTCCCATTCTGTGGGTTTTCTTTTGGTTTTGTCGACTGTTTCCTTTGCTGTGCAAAAGCTTTTTATCTTGATGAAGTCCCAGTAATTCATTTTTGCCTTTGCTTCCCTTGCTTTTGGAGACGTGTCTAGCGAGAAGTTGCTGTGGCTGAGGTCACAGTGGTTGCTGCCTGTGTTCTCCTCTAGGATTTTGATGGATTCCTGTCTCACATTTAGTTCTTTCATCCATTTTGAGTCTATTTTTGTGTATGATATAAGAAAATGGCCCAGGTTCATTCTTCTGCATGTGGCTGTTCAATTTTCCCAACACCATTTGTTGAAGAGACTTTTTTCCCTTGGATATTCTTTCCTGCTTTGTCGAAGATTAGTTGACCATAGCGTTGAGGCTCCATTTCTGCTTCTCTGTTCTGTTCCATTGATCTTTGTGTCTGTTTTTGTGAAGTCTGGAATTGTGATGCCACCAGCTTTGGTTTTCTTTTTCAACATTCCTATTACACTGTATGTTAACTAACTAGAATTTAAATAAATATTTGAAAGAAAAAAAACCCCAAAACAAAAATCACCTCACTAACATAAACCCAGTCATGGTGGAAAGGGGTTCGTTGTGAATAATAAGACACCCATTTTACCTTTATGGCTCTGAAGGGATTTCAAGAACTGAGGATAAAAGACCAAATATAACAAAAGATGCTCTTCTGGTGCTTGAGTGTCTCAGTCAGTTAAGCATACGACTCTTGGTTTCAGCTCAGGTCACAATCTCAGGGTTGTGAGATTAAGCCCTGCGACAGGCTCCTGCTGGATGTGGAGCCTGCTTGGGATTCTCTCTCTCTCTCTTTCTCTAGCTGTGCCCTTACCCCATCCCTCTCTCCCCATGCTCTCATGCTCTCTCTCTCTCTAAAAAAAAGATGTTCCCATTGCTCTTCTCAGGAAATTCCAAGTGTTTTGGGATCTATGAACAAGGAACCAAATTTATATTTATTATATAGACAAAGACCAAAATATATATTTATTATAAGTCACAATATCACACTAGGGTACAAATTCTTTGGAAATTATTAGGCTTTACATTGTATTTAGGAATACTCTCAGTATTAAGATAATTAGTACAATTCTGACCATGATTGACAATGTGTAGCTTCTATATTTCCCATTCAACATTCACTCATTCATTCCTCATTTATAATTAACTCTTTCATTCATTCTTTTTTTTTTTTTAAAGATTTTATTTATTTATTTGTCAGAGAGAGAGAGAGCGAGAAAGAGAGAGCACAAGCAGAGGGAGTCTCAGGTAGAGGGAGAAGCAGGCTCCCTGCTGAGCAAGGAGACTGATGCAGGACTCGATCCCAGGATCCTGGGATCATGACCTGAGCCAAGGCAGACACTTAACCGAATGAGTCACCCAGTCATTCCCCTTTCATTCTTTCTTAAGAAAGACTTACCCTGTGCCTGGCTCGGGGCAAAAACAATCAATAAAATTTAGAAGTTAGTTTTATGTGAAAAAGAGCATTAATTGAGCACGAGTCTTAGGCACCATGATGGGCAGAGAAGATCTAGAGTCCTGGGTAAGACACAGCTAGTGCTGGAGTGGAACATATGTCAGGTGGGGACACAGGCCAGGAAACCAAGCAGTGAATGCCTCAGAAAGGGGACATGTGGAAGGGCTTCCCACACTTCACGGGCTCAGGGAGTCTGAGGGATAAATGGATATTATCTCAGCAAAGGGGAAGGGTGCCCAAGGATGCTAGAGAGAGCACTGTATTCCAAAAGGGTGACTGCTCTCCCAGAGAGAGACTACTGCCTTCTATTTTGAGTTGGCCTCTTTCTTTATAGGAGTCATCATCTGTGTGAATTGCTGGTCTACACCAGTGGTTCTCAACTGGATTTTGCTGTCCCCCCCCCCCCCAATTCCAGACATTTGGCAACATCTGGAAACATTTTTGGGTTGTCACAACTGGAGGGGTGGGGTGCTACTGGCATTTAGAGGGTACAGGCCAGAGATACTGCTAAACATCATATTCGTGCACAGGACAGTCTCCCAACCAAGGGTCTCAGGTCCCAAATGTCAATACTGCCGCTCCTAAGAAATGGTAGTCTAAGTCTCTGCACTAATTCTCTGCCTCTGAGCTCCCTGCAAGAGCGCTTTTATAGGGAGGTGGGAGGTGCGCCCCCTGGCTGCTGGTGGAGGGATATTGAGGTACCTGCTGAGAGCCTTTTCCCAGGTCCACCCCCGCTAGATGCGGGCGGAAGGATTCCTCTCTGTCATTCGCGTTCCTCTCTGTACTGATATAAAAACAGTTAGCTAATAACTGTAAAATGAATCAAACTACAAGCCACGGCCTTACAATGGCATTTTAACAATAATCCCTTGAAGAGTGTGTGTAAAATGAAGATGATAATATCCCTTTGGGTGGTGGGGACAAGTTAGAGGAGATAATATATGTGTTTAGCATGGAATACGCCAACAGAGCTGCTGCCATCTCATTTTTATTATGGCCTGATGGCTTCTCTGATGTGTCAGCTTGGCTAGGCTCTAGGCCCCAGTCATGCAATCAAACAGACACTGATCTAGGTGTTTCTGGGGGGGGCCTGGCTGGCTTAGTCAGTAGAACGAGTGACGCTTGATTTTAGGGTTGTGAGTTCGAGTCCCATGTTGGGTGTAGATATTACTTAAAAAACAAACACTGATCTAGGTATTTTGCAGACATAGTTAATGACCCTAGTCAGGTGACTTTAAGTAAGGAAGATTATGCTGGATCACTTGGGTGGGTCTGACTGAATCAGGTGGAAGGCATTAAAAGGAGGGCTGAGGCTTCCCCAGGGGAAGGCAGGAACCCTTCCCTTGGATGACAGCATCAGGTAGATTGGATATGGAATTGGTCTGGCTGGTTAAGTGGACACGATCTCTAACCCTGTATAAGCTTGTAATCTAAAAATAGGATTTAGGGGGGCACCTGGGTGGCTTAGTTGGTTGAGTGTCCCACTCTTGATTTCAGCTCAGGTCATGATCTCAGGGTCCTGAGATCAAGTTCTGTGTTGGGCTCTGTGCTCAGTGGGGAGTTTGCTTCTCTCCCTCTCCCTCTGCCCCTCCCCCTGCCCTCTCTCTCTCAAATAAATAATCTTAAAAAAATAGGATTTAGGGAAAAATAACTTATTTTTATGTATAGTTAGTTCAGCTTTCTAATGAGGGTGGATCCCAAGGTGAAGTGTTTTTGTGTTGGGCTGGGTGATGATGGAGTAGAAGCAAATTACAGCGAATCTTTTCCACCTAAAAAATGGAGATGGAGGGACACTGAGGAAGGGCTGGGTGAGGAGACGGGCTTGTCTGTAGAGCTGCCGAAGCTGCAGAGGTGGCCTGAGAGGAGAGAAGGGGGCAGAGTGGCTGTGCTAGGAGAATTTCATAGGAAAGAATAGAAAAGTATCCAGGGGATGTTATTTTACTTTTTAAAGTTTTTTTTTTTTTTTTTTTTTTTAAGTAATCTCTACACCCGGCATTGGGCTTGAACTCACCACCCAAAGATTAAGAGTCGTATGCTTTTTCAACTGAGCCAGTCCGGCGCCCCTATCCAGGAGATTTTAAAGAAAGTTTTGCTTATGCTGTGAAAATGTAGACTTTCTTCCCTGCCTTCCCATGAAATCTTCAGTGAAGTATTCATTTGCATTAATGCATTTTGAAATTTGATCAATTTCTGGGATGTATTAAAGTGCTGCAAGGGTGGAAGTTGTAATGGAGGTTCACGTGGGATGTGGCCACGTATGGCTTAGAGAACCACAAAGGATGCACATTTTCTAGTTTTGTTACAGCAAGTAAAAAGTTTGTTATTTATGATAAAGTGGCTCATCCATGCATTCTTCATATATTTATTGCACTGTCTGTCTGGGGTACTGTGCTAGGTACCAGGCATATGTCTAAGAACAAGACTGCCATGGACTTTGATCTGGGTTGGGGGACATGCCACAGATAAACAAAAGGCAATTATAATATAATGTGGTGTGATGAAAAAGCAAGTGAGAAGTTGCTAGGGGGGGTCCATGTGAGCATACAACCTAAACCTGGGAGCTCATGGGGCTTTCTAGGGGAAGTGACACCTCATCTTAAACCAGACGGTGGGTAGGAGGTGGGGGGAGCAAAATATGACCCCAAAATATGCCACTTTGGCATATGGATTATTTTGAGCTGAAGGCAATCAAGACCTGGTAGACTCAAGAAAAACTTTTAACTGCCTTAACTACCTAAAAAAAAATTATATAGAGGCTTGGCTCAGAAAGAGAAGTATTACCAAAGATAACTTTTTATCTGAAAGACCTCTCTGTATGGCAGGGCAAACAGCTAATTGCCAAACGTCTGATCTCTTTTTTTTTTTTAAATTATTATGTTATGTTGATCACCATACATTACATCATTAGTTTTTGATGTGTTCCATGATTCATTGTTTGCGTATAACACCCAGTGCTCCATGCAGAACATGCCCTCTTTAATACCCATCACAAGGCTAACCCATCCCCCCACCCCTCTCCCCTCTAGAACCCTGTTTGTTTCTCAGAGTCCATAGTCTCTCATGGTTTGTCTCCCCCTCCGATTTCCCCCCCTTCACTCTTCCCCTCATGCTTTTTTTTTTTTAAAGATTTTATTTATTTATTTGAGAGAGAGAATGAGAGAGAGAGAGCACATGAGAGGGGGGAGGGTCAGAGGGAGAAGCAGACTCCCTGCTGAGCAGGGAGCCCAATGCGGGACTCGATTTTTGGACTCCAGGATCATGAGCTGAAGGCAGTTCCTTAACCAACTGAGCCACCCAGGCGCCACCCCCTCTCCTGCTATCTTCTTCTTCTTCTTCTTCTTTTTTTTTTTAACATATAATGTATTATTTGTTTCAGAGGTACAGGTCTGTGATTCAACAGTCTTACACAATTCACAGCGCTCACCATAGCACATACCCTCCCCAGTGTCCATCACCCAGCCATCCCATCCCTCCCACCCCCCACCACTCCAGCAACCCTTTGTTTGTTTCCTGAGATTAAGAATTCCTTGTATCAGTGAGGTCATATGATACACGTCTTTCTCTGATTGACTTATTTTGCTCAGCATAATACCCTGCAGTTCCATCCACGTCATTGCAAATGGCAAGATCTCATTCCTTTTGATGGCTGCATAATATTCCATTGTATATATATACCACCTCTTCTTTATCCATTCATCTGTCGATGGACATCTTGGCTCTTTCCACAGTTTGGCTATTGTGGACATTGCTGCTATAAACATCGGGGTGCACGTACCCTTTCGGATCCCTACTTTTGTATCTTTGGGGTAAATACCCAGTAGTGCAATTGCTGGATCGTATGGTAGCTCTATTTTCAACTTTTTGAGGAATCTCCATACTATTTTCCAGAGTGGCTGCACCAGCTTGCATTCCCACCAACAGTGTAGGAGGGTTCCCCTTTCTCCGCATCCCCGCCAATATCTGTCGTTTCCTGACTTGTTAATTTTAGCCATTCTGACTGGTGTGAGGTGGTATCTCATTGAGGTTTTGATTTGGATTTCCCTGCAAACATCTGATCTTCTTATTGTCCTGTGAATTACTCTCCTTCCTTTTGTAGACCCAGGTGCTTATCCCATTCCTTAGCTCAGGATGGCATATAACTCTCAACTGACTGACTTGTCCTTGGGTCTCATATTTTTGGGGCTCCTGTACATATATAATCAAACTTGTTTTTCTCCTATTAATCTGTCTTATGCCAATTTAATTAATAGACCAGCCAACAGAACCTAGAAGGATAGAGAAAAAAATCCCTCCCCCCACCCGAGAGGTAAGAAGATAAAGAGCTAGAGACAGGTGATTAATACTCTTAGTCTGGCAAGCAATTTGTTGAATAGGTGCTATGTTTCTTGTAACCACTCTTCTATTTTGATTCTTGCTTGGAAGTTCCATATGGACATCATACCTTGACATGAAATGGAAACTTGAGGCTAAGACTCTTGAAGTCTTTTCTAACAGAAAATCATCCACTGTGCAAACCTTCTAGGCAGAAGAACAGTCCAGTATGGCTGGTTTTCTGGCTGTCCTGTACATCCAGATTGAGGGCGGTACACTAGAAGTTAAAGTAATTATAAAGGGAACAAACATGGAGTTGATAACAAGTCTCACAATAACAGAATTTAGAGGCAACCCTTAAAACCTGAGATAGACAGTTTAAGGATAAATGCAAGCAAAGCCTTTATAGAGTTTGTTTTCTAGAGTTTTTATTCTCTAAAATGTAGCACAGACTGAGATTATAGAAATGTTCAAGACCTTGGATGGATTAACGTATGATGGATTCATAATGGGCTGCTAAGGGAATCAAGAGCTATTTGGAATTAATCACGCTACCATCAAGTTTTGACATCATGGAAGATTTAAATTGCCTCAATAACACTACCAGAAGGGGATACTGGAAGACATGGGTCATGAAACCTCAATGACAGTAATGCTCTTCCCTAAGTGGGTGTCTTAAATAATATATATTGAGTAATGTTTTTATTTGTACAATTTCTCTTTCTTTTTTTCTGGAAGACAGACATAGCCACTGAGAGCTCTGACTAATTTCAAACAACAAACTACATGTCTGTCACATGTCTCATTACCCATTTCCACCTGTCATACTTCATCCATATCTTCTGTTGGGCTTCTCTCTCCATGCTTCTTTTCCTTAGACCTTGATTCCATACAGCTGACATTTTAAACAAATCACCAGTGTCTGCTGATTTATTTCCTTCAGAACTCTGAAACTGAGTCTCAAGTTCACCATGGGGGGAGTTTCTTTTACATATGTTAGTACGAGAGTCAGCCAAAGTGAAAGACATTAACTCATCATTTGATATGGCCCCTGGATGAATTGATTTGTAAGTGGAAGTCTCTTTGGTTGATTACAGCAGGACATGGAGAATAATCTTCTAGAAAGGACTTTGGAAAAGAATTTCAGCAGAGTGAGAAAAGGGCTGTCATGCTATCTTTTTTTTTTTTTTTTTAATTAAGATTTGTTTTAGAGCAGTTTAGGGTTCACATCCTATCCTGTTTTTAAAGGGCCTGCTTTCCTAAACAAGTAGAATCAAGAACCAGTTATTTAGACAATTCTTGTTTCCAGTTAGTTTCCATGAACCATCTGAGTCATCATTTGTGTGTTTAGGGTACATTTTTGTCAGCATTTTCAGGATTCTTGACACAGTTTTCCACATCACTTCACACTGTGCAAAGATTATGCCATAATTTGGTGAATTACAGGAAAAGGCAGCAGAATTATCAAGGAGTGGTGGTGAAGGTATTCTTGAGGATCTATCCTGAGGCTTCCTTGAACTCCTTTCTCTAGCCTGTTCCTGGCCCCTCTCCACTGGGATGGGCTTGGGCTTGGTGATCCTCATCTACCTTCAGAACTATACTGATACCCTACTGTCTGCCTCCCATTCCTCAAAGTATCCCGTGGCCTTGGTCTAACTGGAACTTTGTCTTATTACTTCTGCCCTGTTATTAATTCACTCTTTAAGTTCTGGAGCTTTCATTTGAATGTGGAGTGGAACCTTGGTCAGGAGCGTAGGCAGTTGGGATGGAATGGGATTCCTGGCAAAAGACACCAAGTGTCCGCCTATCAGGGTGTGGTAAGAGAGTTCCTCTGATGCGGCAGGAGGAGGAGGTGGCTTCTGCTTCCCTAATATTCTTTGATTCTAAGATTTAAATGACAACTTACTATTTTTCTACACAATCTCCAAACAGATTTGTTTTTGTCATTATGTGTGTTGAGTAAAATATAAATTCTCTTTCTTTTTTTTTTTTTTTAAAGATTTATTTATTTATTTGAGAGAGCGAGAATGAGAGAGAGTACATGAGAGGGGGGAAGGTCAGAGGGAGAAGCAGGCTCCTCGCTGAGCAGGGAGCCCGATGCGGGACTCGATCCCGGGACTCCAGGATCATGACCTGAGCCGAAGGCAGTCACTTAACCAACTGAGCCACCCAGGCGCCCAAATATAAATTTTCTTTAATTTTCTTTTTACCTGAAAGCTTGTCTCCCATCTGATTGCTGTATCAACTAAGATTCTCCTCTTCTTAAATACTCCCCCCAACTTTTGTTAATTTATTTAGTAGATTAAGGAAAAACCACAAAATTAATATAGGATCATTGTAATAGTGAAACAATACAAAGATGTATATAAAATGGCTAGTAACAGCTGGTCTATAACACAGCTGCCTTAAATCCTATCCTTTTGAAATAACCAGTGTTAAAAACCTGTTGTATGAACTCATGCTCCTACAAGCCACCACAAACATACCTGACATGCATAGGTTTTTTTCCCCCCAAACATGAGCTCTTACTATCTAATATCCTCTTCCTTGCATTTCCCCCCTAAAAACACACCATGAGTATCCCTCTGGATGAGTAGATATCTTTAACCTTGCTCTGTTTAGTATAGTAGCCACTGGCAATGTGTGACTTTTGAGCACTTTATTTATTTTTTAAAAAGATTTTATTTATTTATTTGACAGAGAGAGACACAGCAAGGGAGGGAACACAGCAGGGGGAGTGGGAGAGGAAGAAGCAGGCTTCCCACGGAGCAGGGAGTCCGATGCAGGGCTCGATCCCAGGACCCTGGGATCCAGAGCTGAGCTGAAGGCAGACGCTTAATGACCGAGCCACCCAGGTGCCCCTATTGAGCACTTTAAATGTGGCTAGTCCAGATTTCTAGGGCTTAGTATGAAAATAAAAAGAATGTGAACTATCTTGTTAATAGTTTTTATGTTGATTACATTTTGAAATGACAATATTTTGGATATGTTGAATTAAATAACATATATTACTAAAATTAACTTCACCTATTTCCTTTTATTTTCTTTTAAAGTAAACTCTACCTCCAATATGGGGCTTAAACTCACAGCCCTGAGATCACGAGTCTTATGCTCTACTGACTGAGCCAGCCAGACATGTCTATTTCCTTATACTTTAAAAAAAATTGTGGCCGGCGGAGCAAGATGGCGGAGGAGCAGGAGACCTGGATTTCGCCTGGTCCCAGGAATTCAGCTGGATAGGGATCAAACCATTCTGAACACCTACGAACTCAACAGGAGATCGAAGAAAAGAAGAGCAACAACTCTCTCATCAGAAAAGCGACCACTTTCTGGAAGGTAGGACGTGCGGAGAAGTGAAATCAAGGCGATATTTGGGAGGATAGACGGCGGGGGAGGGGGCCTCTGTCAGCCACTTCTGGCAAGTGATAGAGCCGCGGGGCACAAAATCGGAACTTTTAAAAGTCTGCTCCGCCGAGGGACGTCACTCTGGTGGCTAAGCGGGGGGTGGAACCCTCCGGGACAGTGTGGTCTCAGGACCCTCGGGGTCACAGAAAGACCGGGGGTGCCTGAGGGCGGCAGAGCTCCCAGGGATCGGAGCGGGGAAGGCGGCTGCAGAGGCGGAGCCCAGGCGCGGGCTCTCAGCTCGGGGTGGCCATAAACCGTGACTCGCGGCACAGTCGGGCCACTGCTCCTCCAGCAGGGACCCAATAAGCGACAGATCTGGGGAGACTCACCTTCCTCCCCCGGGAGGAGCCGCGCGGGAGGGCACCGCAGGGATCTGCTGGGTTTGGAGACTCCAAACTGGGTCGGGTGCCGGAGATAGAAACGCGCGGTCACAGGCCGGGTGAGCACGGAGTGCGGCCGGAGACCGGGGAGACGGGAGTGACGGACGGCTTTTCTCTGGGGGCGCACTGAGGAGCGGGCCCCGAGTTCTCGGCTCCTCCGGGGCGGAGATTGGGAGGCCGCCATCTTCACTCTCCGCCTCCAAAGCTGTACGGAAAGCTCGCAGGGAACAAAAGCCCCGGAGAGCAAACCCGAGCAGATGACTTAGCCGGGAGGGGGCAAGGGCGGGGCACTTCCGCCTCCGGCAGAGACATTTGGAAACCACGGCAACAGGCCCCTCCCCAGAAGATCAGCGAGAACAGCCAGCCAAGACCGAGTTTACTGATCAATGAGAACGGCAGAACGCCAGCGCTAGGGGAATACTGCACATAGAATCCATGGCTCTTTTACCATGATTCTTTAGTCTTTCAAAATTAATTTTTTTTAACGGTCTTTTTTTTTTCTTTGAATTTTTCTTTTTCCCTTTTTCAACCAGTATCTTATCAATCCCTTTTTTAAAAAACATTTTTATTTTTCATTTTTAGAGTCATATTCTATCCCTTCATAGTAGTTACCTTTATTTTTGGCATATATATATAAGTTGTTCTCTCTTTAAAATTTTGAGATACAGTTTCTTCTAACAGATCAAAATATACCCTAAATCTCTAGTGTATGGCTTTGTTCTAGTCTCCTGCCTGATCACATTCTCTCCCCTTTTTAAAAAAAATCCTCTTCTTTCTTTTTTCAAACTTCTTATCAATTCCTTTTATAATTTTTTTTAAATGTTTTATTTATTTATTCATGAGAGTCAGAGAGAGAGAGAGAGAGAGAGAGAGGCAGAGGCAGAGTGAGAAGCAGGCTCCCCGCCTAGCAGGGAGCCTGATGCGGGACTCGATCCCAGGACCCTGGGATCATGACCTGAGCCGAAGGCAGATGCTTAACCATCTGAGCCACCCAGGTGCCCCCTTTTATAAATTTTTTTATAATTTTCATCTTTACAGTCATATTCCATCCCTTCATTGTATCAACCCTTATTTTTGTACATATATAAGTTTTTCTTTCTTTAAAATTTTGGGAGACACTTTCTTCTAACAGACCAAAATACACCCAAAATCTAGTGTGTAGCACTGATCTATGCACCAGCCTGATCATATTTGATCATATTCTGTTTTTGTTTTGTTCTGTTTTTGTTTGTTTTTATCTTTTTCTTTTTTCTTTCTTTCCCTTTCTTTTCCCCCAGTTTCAGGTCTTTTCTGATTTGTTTAGAGTATATTTTCTGGGGATGTTGTTACCCTGTTAGCATTTTGTCCTCTCATTCACCTATTCTCCTCTGGACAAAATGACAAGGTGGAAAAAATCACCTCAACAAAAAGAACAAGAGGTAGTACCAACGGCCAGGGACATACTCAATACGGACATTAGTACGATGTTGGACCTAGAGTTCAGAATCATGATTTTAAAGATACTAGCTGGGCTTGAAAAAAGCATGGAGGTTATTAGAGAAACCCTTTCTGGAGAAATAACTAAAATCTAACCAAGCCAAAATCAAAAAGGCTATTAATGAGGTGCAATAAAAAATGGTGGCTCTAACTGCTAGGATAAATGAGGCAGAAAAGAGAATCAGTGATATAGAAGACCAAATGATGGAAAATAAAGAAGCTGAGAAAAAGAGAGATAAACAACTACTGGATCATGAGGGCAGAATTAGAGAGATAAGCAATACCATAAGATGAAACAACATTAGAATAATTGGGATCCCAGAAGAAGAAGAAGAAAGAGAGAGAGGGGCAGAAGGTATATTGGAGCAAATTATAGCAGAGAACTTCCCTAATTTGGGGAAGGAAACAGGCATCAAAATCCAGGAGGCACAGAGAACCCCTCTCAAAATCAATAAAAATAGGTCAACACCCCAACATCTAATAGTAAAACTTATGAGTCTCAGAGACAAAGAGAAAATCCTGAAAGCAGCTCAGCAGAAGAGATCTGTAACCTACAATGGGAGAAACATTAGATTGGCAACAGACCTATCCACAGAGATCTGGCAGGCCAGAAAGGACTGGCATGATATATTCAGAGCACTAAATGAGAAAAATATGCAGCCAAGAATACTATATCCAGCTAGGCTGTCATTGAAAATAGAAGGAGAGATAAAAAGCTTCCAGGACAAACAAAAACTAAAGGAATTTGCAAACACGAAACCAGCCCTACAAGAAATATTGAAAGGGGTCCTCTAAGCAAAGAGAGACCCTAAAAGCAACATAGACCAGAAAGGAACACAGACAATATACAATAACAGTCATCTGACAGGCAATACAATGGCACTAAATTCCTATCTTTCAATAGTTACCCTGAATGTAAATGGGCTAAATGCCCCAATCAAAAGACACAGGCTATCAGATAGGATTAAAAAACAAGACCCATTGATATGCTGTCTGCAAGAGACTCATTTTAGACTCAAACACGCCCCAGATTGAAAGTGAGGGGGTGGAAAACCATTTACCATGCTAATGGACACCAAAAGAAAGCTGGGGTGGCAATCCTTCGATCAGACAAATTAGATTTTAATCGAAAGACTGTAATAAGAGATGAGAAAGGACACTATATCCCTTAAAGGGTCTATCCAACAAGAAGATCTAACAATTGTAAATATCTATGCCCCTAACATGGGAGCAGCCAATTATATAAGCCAAATAATAACAAAAGCAAAGAAACACATTGACAACAATACAATAATAGTGGGGGACTTTAACACCCCCCTCACTGAAATGGACAGATCATCTAAGCAAAAGATCAACAAGGAAATAAAGACTTTAAATGACACACTGGACCAAACGGACTTCACTACATGTTCAGAACATTCCATCCCAAAGCAACAGAATACACATTCTTCTCTAGTGCCCACAGAACATTCTCCAGAATAGATCACATCCTAGGTCACAATTCAGGTCTCAACCAGTACCAAAAGACTGGGATCATTCCCTGCATATTTTCAGACCACAGTGCTTTGAAACTAGAACTCAATCACAAGAGGAAAGTCTGAAAGAACTCAAATACATGGAAGCTAAAGAGCATCCTACTAAAGAATGAATGAGTCAACCAGGAAATTAAAGAAGAATTCAAAAAATTCATGGAAACCAATGAAAATGAAAACCCAACTGTTCAAAATCTTAGGGATGCAGCAAAGGCAGTCCTAAGAAGAAAGTATATAGCAATACAAGCCATTCTCAAGAAACAAGAAAGGTCTCAAATACTACACCTAAAGGAGCTGGAGAAAAAACAGCAAATAAAGCCTAAACCCAGCAGGAGAAGAGAAATAATAAAGATCAGAGCAGAAATCAATGAAATAGAAACCAAAAGAACAGTAGAACAGATCAACGAAACTAGGAGCTGGTTCTTTGAATTAACAAGATTGATAAACCCCTGGCCACACTTACCAAAAAGAAAAGAGAAATGACCCAAATCAGCAAAATCATGAATGAAAGAGGAGAGATCACAACCAACAACAAAGAAATACAAAAAATTATAGGAACATATTATAAGCAACTATATGCCAACAAATTAGATAATCTGGAAGAAATGGATGCATTCCTAGAGATGTATCAACTACCAAAACTGAACCAGGAAGAAATAGAAAACCTTGAACAGACCTATAACCACTAAGGAAATTGAACCAGTCATCAAAAATCTCCCAATAAACAAAAGCCCAGGGCCAGATGGCTTCCCAGGGGAATTCTACCAAACATTTAAAGAAGAATTAATACTTATTCTTCTGCAACTGTTCCAAAAAATAGAAATGGAAGGAAAACTTCCAAACTCGTTTTATGAGGCCACCATTACCTTGATCCCCAAACCAGACAAAGACCCCATCAAAAAGGAGAATTACAGACCAATATCCCTGATGAACATGGATGCAAAAATTCTCACCAAAATACTAGCCAACAGGATCCAACAGTACATTAAAAGGATTATTCACCATGACCAAGTGGGATTTATCCCTGGGCTGCAAGGTTGGTTCAACATCTGCAAATCAATCAATGTGATACAATACATTGACAAAAGAAAGAACAAGAATCATATGATCCTCTCAATAGATGCAGAAAAAGCATTTGACAAAGTACAGCATCCTTTCTTGATCAAAACTCTTCAGAGTACAGGGATAGAGGCTACATACCTCAATATCATAAAAGCCATCTATGAAAAACCCACAGTGAATATCATTCTCAATGGGGAAAAACTGAGAGCTTTCCCCCTAAGATCAGGAACGTGGCAGGGATGTCCACTATCACCACTGCTATTCAATATAGTATTGGAAGTCCTAGCCACAGCAATCAGACAACAAAAAGAAATAAAAGGCCTCCAAATCAGCAAAGAAGAAGTCAAACTCTCACTGTTTGCAGATGATATGATACTTTATGTAGAAAACCCAAAAACTCCACCCCAAAACTGCTAGAACTCATACAGGAATTCAGTCAAGTGGCAGGATATGAAATCAATGCACAGAAATCAGTGGCATTCCTATACACCAACAACAAGACAGAAGAAAGAGAAATTAAGGAGTTGATCCCATTTACAATTGCACCCAAAACCATAAAATACCTAGGAATAAATATAACAAAAGAGGCAAAGGATCTGTACTCAGAAAACTATAAAATACTCATGAAAGAAATTGAGGAAGACACAAAGAAATGGAAAAACGTTCCATGCTCATGGATTGGAAGAACAAATATTGTGAAGATGTCAATGCTACCTAGAGCAATCTACACATTCAATGCAATCCCTATCAAAATACCATCCACTTTTTTCAAAGAAATGGAACAAATAATCCTAAAATTTGTATGGAACCAGAAAAGACCTTGAATAGCCAGAGGAATGTTGAAAAAGAAAAGCAAAGCTGGCGGCATCACAATTCTAGACTTCAAGCTCTATTACAAAGCTGTCATCATCAAGACAGTGTGGTACTGGCACAAAAACAGACACATCGATCAATGGAAGAGAATAGAGAGCCCAGAAATGGACCCTCAACTCTATGAGCAACTACTCTTTGACAAAGCAGGAAAGAATGTCCAATGGAAAAAAGACAGTCTCTTCAACAAATGGTGTTGGGAAAATTGGATAGCCACATGCAGAAGAATGAAACTGGACCATTTCCTTACACCACACACAAAAATAGACTCAAAATGGTTGAAAGACCTAAATGTGAGACAAGAGTCCATCAAAATCCTAAAGGAGAACACAGGCAGGAACCTCTTCGACCTCAGCCACAGCAACTTCTTCCTAGAAACATCACCAAAGGCAAGGGAAGCAAGGACAAAAATGAACTATTGGCACTTCAAGATAAAAAGCTTTTGCACAGCAAAAGAAACAGTCAACAAAACCAAAAGACAACCGACAGAATGGGAGAAGATATTTGCAAATGACATATCAGATAAAGGGCTAGTATCCAAAATTTATAAAGAACTTATCAAACTCAACACCCAAAGAACAAATAATCCAATCAAGAAATGGGCAGAAGACATGAACAGACATTTTTCCAAAGAAGACATCCAGATGTCCAAAAGACACAGGAAAAAGTGCTCAACATCGCTCGGCATAGGGAAATCCAAATCAAAACCTCAACGAGATACCACCTCACACCAGTCAGAATGGCTAAAATTAACAAGTCAGGAAACGACAGTTGTTGGCAGGGATGCGGAGAAAGGGGAACCCTCCTACACTGTTGGTGGGAATGCAAGCTGGTGCAGCCACTCTGGAAAACAGTATGGAGATTCCTCAAAAAGTTGAAAATAGAGCTACCATACGATCCAGCAATTGCACTACTGGGTATTTACCCCAAAGATACAAATGCAGGGATCCGAAGGGGTACGTGCACCCCAATGTTTATAGCAGCAATGTCCACAATAGCCAAACTGTGGAAAGAGCCAAGATGTCCATCGACAGATGAATGGATAAAGAAGAGGTGGTATATATATACAATGGAATATTATGCAGCCATCAAAAGGAATGAGATCTTGCCATTTGCAACGACATGGATGGAACTGGAGGGTGTTATGCTGAGCGAAATAAGTCAATCAGAGAAAGACATGTATCATACGACCTCACTGATATGAGGAATTCTTAATCTCAGGAAACAAACTGAGGGCTGCTGGAGTGGGGAGGGGAATGGGAGGGATGGGGTGGCTGGGTGATAGACATTGGGGAGGGTATGTACTATGGTGAGCGCTGTAAATTGTGCAAGACTGTTGAATCACAGATCTGTACCTCTGAAACAAATAATGCAATATATGTCAAGAGAAAAAAAAAAGAAGATAGCAGAAGGGGAAGAATGAAGGGGGGGGGAAATCAGAGGGGTGATGAACCATGAGAGACGATGGACTCTGAAAAACAAACTGAGAGTTCTAGAGGGGAGGGGGGTGGAAGGATGGATTAGCCTGGTGATGGGTGTGAGGCGAACGTGATAACCGCTACACTACGGAAACGGGTTGCCTGGTGATGGGTATTAAAGAGGGCACGTTCTGCATGGAGCACTGGGTGTTATGCACAAACAATGAATCATGGAACACTACATCAAAAACTAATGATGTAATGTATGGTGATTAACATAACAATAAAAAATTAAAAAAAATTGTGGCTACCAGAAAATTTAAAATTACTTGTGTTATGTTTGTACTGGACAACACTGCTCTAACCCATTTTTTCAATAGGTAATTATATTCCAAAGAACTTCACGTAAGCTTTAGTAAGTTGGTAATCTCTGTCTGTATGAAAGTATTTTTTAAAAAGATTTATTTATTTATTTTAGAGAGAGAGAGTGTGTGAGTGGGGGGGAGGGGCCATGGGAGAGGGGAGAGAGAAGCCGACTCCTCACTGAGTGGGAGCCCAGTGACCCAGGGCTTGATCCCATGACCCCAAGATCAAGACCTGAGCCCAAATCAAGAGTTGGACACAACCGACTGAGCCACCCAGGTGTCCCTCTGTGTGAAAGTATTTTGTCTGAAACTCTTTCCATGGAGAACTAACCATTATAGTCTAGAAAAGTGGCCATTTTTCTTGAAGACCACGCTGAAGCTGTCATACCTAATGCAAAGTATGGATTTCTAATAGGATACTGAGCTACCAGCAAAATCACCAAACTACACCTGTTATACCAGCAAGTGTGCCTGTTCCATTCTCCTTGAGTAGCTATGATATATGCAGATAATTTTATAGAATTACATATATTCAGCACTGGACCCGATAGAGCAGGTAGAGCTTGGAAGGTTTTAGGGAGGCTTTAAATTTGAGGTAGAGTTTGCTAATGAGATGCATGTGGTATTGTAATTTGGAAGAATATTCTAGGAGGACAATAGTTGGAGAGACTGACTGATAAGTATGCAGAACCTGTAACATTTTCCTTTTATAGAGAATGAACCTTATTTGAATCAGAAGACCTGGTTTGGGATTTGGACCCAGCCACTTAAAAGCTATGAGATTTTAGATAAGACACTTAGCTTTTCTGGGCCTTGCATTTCTTGCTGAAATGAGATGATAGTGTACCTTTTCTTCCAGGCCATGATGTTTCTCAGGTTGATGAGGGGAGCTAATGATTTGGAATGAATAAATTGTCATTAAAAATAAAGTCCATTTTATAAATATGCATCAGTAATAATGTCATATATATGTATGTAATCTTTATTTCTAATTTCCCACACCATGTCCCTAGTTCTTCTTTAATTTTTCTCTATTTTGTAGTCATGGTTACAGATGACTCGGACTTACTTATTGTCATACTATTAGTGGTAGAGATAGGTCTAGATTCTCAGTCCTGTTCTTAATTTGGTTCCCTGCTCTTTAAAATACAGCACTGCACTGTTTTCCAATAGCTTAAACCCTTCATACATTCAGTGACTAAAATCCTTCCAAGAAGAAAAATCTGGAGGTTGTATATCTTGGAGGGGAAAATTTGGGTGATATATATCTTGGACATAAAGTTTGGCTGTATTATAGGAGAATATTTATAAGTAGGAACTCTAGAACATGGCTCTATTCTGCTAATGACTATTACAGAAGGCCTCACATTCGTTGGAAGGATTCTCCTTTGGGGGATTCTGGCTGCCTCTGTGCAGTGGTCCTCACTCTGCAGCTCCAGGGTGTATCTGTGGATATTTGTGATGCTGGAGGCTAGAAGAAAAGGGAGTTGCTTCATAGCCAATGGAAAGCATCAGCCTAGTGATTCCTACACTGGGTTTGGCTGACCGTCCAGGGTTAAAGACCTTGATGCAAAGCCTCTGTCAGTCACTGGATAGGTTTGGATGACTTCCACCAAGCAGGCAAATTTCAAGGCTTCAGGCTGAGCTTCCACAGGAGAAATGAAAAAGCAGAGGGAGGGAGGGACATCAGAGATTCTGGTTGGGGCAATAATCTTGTGTGTATGTGTGTGCGTGTGTGTGTGTGTTTCTAGAAATGCTCAGGTTACCCTCAGCTACCAGGCAAAGGTCACCCTACTCTTTTAGGTTATCTCGCAAAGGCCGTTAAATCCTCCAAGAAGAAATTGATCTATTATAACTCTGATAGTTTTGAGGCTGACTGTACTTTCCCAGAGTTTCACATTATTCATTTCCAGAAAGTAATTTTAGTTGATTGCCTTGTGGTCTTTTTGAATGAGGCATTTTATGAAAAAGGAGAAAGTTGAAAGGGTTGGCTCACCATCAAAATATATCCCTTCTGAATGCTCTTAAGGGCACTGCAACTGCCAATTTGGGATGGAAACTTGGAGTTTCTGTCCCTGGAGGTTTTTAATGGGAGTGAGACAATTATCTTTCTTGGTTCATTTAGCTGGATGCCTGCCTCGGACAGGTGTATCAGATGACCTGTGATCCCTTCCAGTATTGGCTTTTTATGATTGGGTAGATTCATGAGACTATATTAGGTTCAGGATTTTATCCATCTGCTTTATTATTTGGCCCAAAGTCTCTTAATCTCGTCTCTCTAAGCAGATTTTAAATTATTTGGAGGCTTGGATGATGCCTTGTGTTTCTTTCATTTTCCCCAATGGAAGAGAGATAGAACATGGGGATATCTTATGGGGAAGGGTTCTGGAGGAGACAGTGTCCAGGGAGATAGGAGCAAGGTCCAGGGTCGAAGATTGACCATTAATGAGAGGAACGATACCACATCTTCTGAGGTTGGAGGAATGTATCGAAACTGATACGGTTGTAAATGAATTAATAGATAGGCATGCAAAAAGATGAGGGAGATTCCATTTTATAATTTCAGTTTCACTGACGAAAGATGAGGAAAGATCATTCACTGAAAGAGAGAAATTTGAGGCTACAAGTAGAAGAGTAACCATTTGGAATGACTGTTGTGGGGAAGGGAAGAGGGAGCCAAGAACAAGTCAAAGCGTTAGTGGGTCGTGCTAGAGGCTCAGATGAAATTTGAAGCCGTGGATATGTAGCGGAGCCAACTCTGAGAACATCCTGGCTTTTGTCAGCAGTGTGCAGCTGTTGGGTGGCTATAGGGATGGAGAAGGGGGGTTGGAGAGTTGATTCAGGGTTGGGATTTTCCTGAGCAATGTGGTAGAGACAGAGAGATGCAAGGTAATCAAGGTTGCAGACAGAGGAGAGTTCAGACAACCCACTTGGGCATGTAGGATCAGCAGGGAAGGGAAAGCATTGCTGGGCGAAAAATGGGGAAGCCAAGAAACTGGAACACTCTGTGAGGCCAGAAAGCAAGTGAAATGGGAGGAACAGGTAAGTGGGAAAACTCAGAGGGTAGGCGAATATGGCCAGAGACTAGAATATTGGAGTTTAGGCTTTCTGGGTGGTGACAGAACCGAGAGTGTTACGAGGATGGGTGGTCCAAATGCAGGGCAGTAACTGAGTAGAGTTAGGGAGATCCATGAATTTCAAGATCACATTGTTGGGATTATCAGATGGGTGGTTTATCTTCACGGACATGCATATCCTCTGGGATTTGGGTGGGAGTAGAGATGGGAAGGACCATGAATGAGGCCTCAAAGAGCCATGATGGGAGGAGCACACAGTGCTTTGGGGACTCATAGGAGGGTCTCCTAACCCAGCCCTGGGAAGCTGACAGACTTCTGGGAGAAGTGATAGCTAACATGAGCCCCCCAGAATGAGTGAGGTTAGCCAAAGGAGGGGAAATTAAGGCAGGGAAAAGGGTAGGATTGCTCCAGGTAGAGGGAAGTAGGATGATAAATAGATCAATATTTTATAAAGTGTGTCGCTTCGTAAAATGAAAGATAATCTGGAGATGCAGAGCCTATTATTAAATAGCATAGTGTATAGCTTGGTAATCTCCACTTCCAGTAGCCCTTATGTTGTTATTTTTAATTAAAAAAAGTTTTAAACTCAGACTTCTGGGGGCTACATTTCACACCTTCACGTGCATAACATACTGTGAATAGAAGGAGATGAAGGGTTCCTGAGGACCCGTGCTCCTGACATTCGGTATGACTTAACCCTCTGTCTGTGGATTAATATTCAATTACAGAACAAGTGCACGATTTATTCTACATGACTGAATTGGGAAAAGAAGAAGGGAAAGAAAGACATGGAAGTGGCAAAGCAGAGAGCAAGCAACGGAAGACAGATAATATACCCAAGAGCGTTTTGACTTGTGCCTTGGTAATATGCATATGAGGGGCATTATTACTCTGTGCAAATGCTCACATGCTAAATGTGGATTAAGAACAGGTAAAAGCACTCAGAGAAGAGAGCCAAAAGGTCTGCAAGGAAAAAAAAGTCAGAAAAGAAGCCAACTCTATTTCAACCAAGTACGTTGGGTCATAAATTATATCCAAGGAGATTTAGCTAACTGACACGTTGGACTTGGAATCCACGTTCCTTTTTCCACCTTGTTCTGACTGTGAGAAGGGGTTGGATGTGGCACAGTGTGAAGAGCCCAGGCTTTGGACCAAAATGGAGCTGGGCCTGCGTCCTGGCTCTGTCGCCCCGCTGGTGGGTGTGCCCAAGCTTCTCTGAGCTGTCATTTCTGCATCAGTGGAAGAAGCAGCAAAAACTTAGGCCGAAGGATGGATGTGAGGATTGGGAGTTATGTAGGTGAAGTGCTCAGAACAGTATCTAAGACGTAGGAGGCAGCCAATAAGTGGTAGCTTTTAGCTAGAAGTACTCCTGATATTACTACTTCTGTTAGTGCTCTCCTCCATAAATGAGTCTGCACGGTCTGTACAATAGAGGTAATGCTTGCAAGGGATATTTTATATGGGTATGCCACACACCACACTCAGAAATTCTTGCCCTGATGAAATAATTCAAAATGCAAATGGTACCTCTGCCCTGCTGCAGACAGGGTCATAGTTCCTCCAGAGGCCAATAGACATTTGTCAGAAACCTTCTATTTGTGTATGCGTTTGTGGGGAAGGGATGTCAGGGAGATGTGAAAGCAGTTGGGAGGCTGGAAGCAGCTTCCTTCCTCTAAATACACAGTCTAGAAGTATTCTAGCACCGGAGGAATTTTTTTTTTTAAAGATTTTATTTATTTATTTGACAGAGACACAGCGAGAGAGGGAACACAAGCAGGGGGAGTGGGGGAGGGAGAAGCAGGCTTCCCGCTGAGCAGGGAGCGCGATGCGGCTCGATCCCAGGATCCTGGGATCACGACCTGAGACGAAGGCAGACACTGAACCAGCTGAGCCACCCAGGCGCCCCCGTAGGGGTTTTCTTGAGCTGACTTAGAGAAAGAACCCAATCCTCGTAGCAGTGTATGAATGCTGCTGTGATCCACTTTTCAGAGGGAAGATTGTGACTCTCTTGGCAACATCCCCAGCTCCTTCTTTGAGCAGGACACCTAGAAGGAGCATCATCTAAGTGGTTGGCATAAGAAGTATGACCCGGTGGAAGGGGAGATTCAGCGCTGAGCCTCTTTGTAAGATGCATGTGTTACAGGTCTTGAAGGCTCCATTGTTCACCTTCCTGGCTTATGCCATGGCTCATGTCCAGCTGGACCAAGGACAGTGCACCTTTCTGTTTTAATGGTGCACCTGTCCTGAGCAAGGTGCCAGGGAGCTGCTGTCTTCCTGCCTGATAAATAAATTAAGTCAAGTTTAGACTTGACCATTTACAAAGCTCCTGGCAAATACATTTTCTAAGTGTATAAACTCTTTTTTGACACCCCTGGGAATAAGAGAGCAAACTTGGTGTATTAGAAAAGCTACATAACTCTGAGAAACAAACCGAGGGTTCTAGAGGGGAGGGGGGTAGGGGGATGGGTTAGCCTGGTGATGGGTATTAAGGAGGGCAGGTACTGAATGGAGCACTGAGTGTTATGCACAAACAATGAATCATGGAACTCTACATCAATAACTAATGATGTAATGTATGGTGATTGACCTAACATAATAAAATTAAAAAAAAAAGAAAAGCTACATGAAAAATGGTCATTAGGAAAATACAGCAGGGATCAAGGCAAAATGTAGGAGGTAAAGCGAACATTGGCTTGGTGATTTTAGAATAGAGAATCGTGACGCCAGGAGGGGGAGTTTCTTTCAGTAAACACAGTTAAATTTCTAGGAAAGTTACCTGGTAAAGCTGTGGGTTTTCCTTCCTCAGAATACCTGAGGCTTCACCTTCATCTACTTGGAAAGGGGGAAGGAAGTTGGGCTATAGGCAGAGAGACTGATTAGATAATTGCTAGACCCACCTCTGTACATTTTGATTCTATATTCAAGAGTAGAGCTGCACATTTTAAACAAAGAATTTAAAAATAAATTTATTTATTTATTTATTATTTATTTATTTATTTATAGATTTTATTTATTTATTTGAGAGAGAGAGAGGGAGCTCACAAGCAGGGGCAGCTGCAGTCAGAGGAAGAAACAGGCTCCCCACTGAGCAGAGAGCCCCATGCGGGGCTCGATCCCAGGACCCCGGGATCATGACGTGAGCTGAAGGCAAGACACTAAACCATCTGAGCCACCCAGGCGCCCCTAAAAATATTTAGATGAGCATATTTCTGGAGCTATGCAACTAGCAAAGTATTCCATTGTCTGAATTCACTTAAGCGAGCCTGGATCATTTTGGCAAATGTATGCTGGCAACTGTTAAGACACTCCCACAGGTATGGACACTGGGATTTATCCTCAGTGACTGACCTCCCTTTCTGGCCCATTGCCCTTATTCCTTTTCTGGCCGAAGCATCAGGATTGACAGCCTGGTTTGACATCCCTTTTCAACCCAGCCCTGGGCTCCCCCACAGGATGCGGCATATGAATTTACTCACTCACCTCACCACGGTGACTCTCTCCTGCTCTCCGTGGGCTCCACCCTGGGCCCAAGGAACTGAACAATTAGGACCAGCTGGTTCCTTGTCCCCCAAAGCTCTACTCTGACAGAGGAGAGAAAGTTGCATTAATGCCTTGGGGTTACTATCTCTGTTAAGGGAAGAACAATCAGAAAATTCATAGTGCCTATAGCTGTTTCCCAAACCAAGGGTATTCATCTTCTTTATAGACTTCAGGAAATAAAAGTGTACTTGCAATTTTGCAAGTTTAATTAAAATTTGCAAAATTTTGCATATCAAGCCAGGGAGTTAGACTGCACAAACCTCCTTTCAAAGCTAACTTTTTTTTTTTTTTTTAAGATTTATTTATTTATTTGACAGAGAGAGAGTGAGAGCACAAGCAGGGGGAGCAGCAAAGGGAGAGGGAGAGGGAGAGGGAAAAGCAGGCTCCCCACTGAGCAGGGAGCCTGGTGCAGGGCTCCATCCCAGGACCCTGAGATCATGACCTGAGCTGAAGGCAGATGCTTAACTGACTGAGCCACCCAGGTACCCCTCAAAGCTAACAGTTTTTTTTTTTTTTTCAAGATTTTATTTCTTTCTTTATCTGATTGCCTTGTAAATTTTGGCCAGTTTATTTTTCAGAGACATATTTTGAAATGTACTTTTTTGAAAGACTTTATTTATTTATTTGACAGAGAGAGAGCACAAGCAGGGGGAGTGGCCGGCAGAGGGAGAAGCAGGCTCTCCGCTGAGCAGGGAACCCGCTGTGGGACTCCATCCCAGGACCCTGGGATCATGACCTGAGCTAAAGGCAGACACTTAACTGACTGAGCCACCCAGGCATCCCTCAAAGCTAACAGTTCTAATGACAAATTCTTTTAATTGAAAATTTGGCTTGAGTCTAAGGCCATGCCACCCTTAATGTGCCTGATCTGGTCTGAAAATTTGGCTTGGGAAAAGTATGCAGACAAGTGCCTAAACTTACTAGTTGTTCATGGACATAAACTTTTAGCCAAGTGGATGTGGCATCAGACTCCTCATTGCTTCTTGACAAGGCCTTGAAAAAGTGGGGAATTCTGGACTTCCGTCTCTTCCCACTACGAAAGTGTACTGTATGTAGGCTTATGACCACAGTCTCATCTTCAGAACAGAAAGTCCGGTGAAGAGTAAATCTGTTTCACAAAGTTCTCATCATGGTTAACCTGTTCACTGACAATGAATATGATCATGAGAATTATGCTCTGTCTGGGAAAGACACCATCAATCAACCAATTGTCACTATCATCGTCTCCCTGAAACCACCTGGATGGCCCACCTCAGAGTCCACAAAACACTGTCATGTGAGTGATCTTGTTTCATTCTCTCAACAGCCTTCGAGGCAAGTCAGACATCTTTCCCCCCATTTTGCAGATAAGCAAACTGTGGCCCAGAGAGGTGAAGAGACTTGCCTGAGGTCTCACAGCTATAAGGTTGCAGGACTTGGACTAGAAAGCTGCTCTTGGAAATCTGAGTCTGTGCTCTTGCTGTTGCATTGAAAATGTGTGTAGTCACACTGCAAGGGGCCTGCAAAGTGCTTTATGAGGCTGATGCATCATCTTCCTAAGTGCCTGGGAAACATCCAGCATTATTAATCCTTTCACCTCCTGACCCTGGTCTTCATCCTCTCCAGAGAGGGATCCAGCCTATTAACACATGACATCCTTTGGTCATGCCCTGCATTGTGGAGATGGGGCTTCATTTGTTCTGATGTGGAGCCCCCTGCTTCAGGGCGTGGTTCCCGGCAAGCCATGAGCTACCCTGGCCAGGAGAGGCAAGAACATAGGACCATTGTCAATCAGGCTGCTCGACTGTGACTCCACCGTCCATGGACCCTGCGCCCACAGCAAATGGTAGTGGCATGAAAACGGTGCTTCCAGGGGAATTCAGCCACCAGAGGAAAAAGGAAAAATAAATTCACAAATAATGGGTGCATGATAATGATAATGATGGTTGATTTTGCTACATCTTTTAGTTCAGACTAGGGATGATAGAACATAGCCTTATATTAATGTGCTGATGCCCACAGCAGCTTAAAAACAAGCTTGTCAATAGCTAGGAGGAGCCCTGAGCTGGCAGCTGGTGGCACTCTGGTTTTCTTTGTCAAGTGTCTTCAACTATACTTATATCAACGTGTCTCTTACGTACTTCTCTGCTTTGCCCCGCTTTCCCCATCTGTAAAGTGGGGATGATTTTGCCTAGCCTCGTCCTCTGTTACAGGATGAACCAGACTGCAGGTGTGAAGTGCCTGAATGAAGTGTCCTACAGACAAGATGATAACAAGTATCTCTGGCTACTTGGGCACAGGTGAGGGAATATTTGGAAGATGTCACTAGCTGGTATGCCATTGTATTTTATGAAATATTTTCATATGGATTATTCCTGTGTATGCTGCAAGTTATTATTCCTTCTTGCTTTTTAGACAGAAAATGGAGCTAATGTTCAGATCAGATCACTGCTAAAAAGCAGAGTTGCAATTCTGATTTTGATACTGGAACACCTACCTTTTCCTCTATAGGATGCTTCTCCACTCATGTGAAGTCCACATTAGGTTTTGGGCCTTACTCCAGTTTAAGTATTCTGTATTTTGGCCAACTGCTTGGGTGTTTTATTTCTGTGTTCTCTGTTGTCCTGCAGTATTGGGAAGGTTTGTCTTCTACTTTTTTTTTGGCGGGAGAGAGAGCTCCCTGATTGGAGCCTGCATCCTTGCACTGGGCAGAAACACAGATCCAACATGTTTCTTGCAGAGCATCCTTAAAACACTGCTAGAGCACAACCTCCAATGGTATCTCATGGCCAATATTATGAAGACATCTGTGATTCTACCATATCTTTGGGTGAAAGATGAGGAGTAAATGGGATGCTGGTCTCTGAGATCCAAACCTTGGGGTTTACTCCTGTCTTTCACTGTAATGTAATTTTATTAAGACAAAATTGGAAACATTCTAAGTGTCCATCAAGAGATGATGGGTTAAATAAATTATTATATGTCATTACAGAGAATAAAGTGAATTTGTTTTGCTGTTATGGAGAAATTTCCAAATAACAAGGTTAAACGAAAAAGGGATGTATAGGGGCGCCTGGGTAGCTTAGTTGGTTAAGCGTCTGCCTTCGGTTTGGGTCATGATCCCTGGGTCCTGGGATCGAGCCCCACATCAGGCTCCCTGCTCAATGGGGAGCCTGCTTCTCCCTCTCCTCCCCGCTCATGCTCTCTCTTGCTATCTCTCTCTCTCTCTCTCAAATAAATAAATAAAAGAATTTTAAAAAGGGATATATATATCATATATATATATCATATATGATTCTGTTTTTATAAAGAAAAGATCTATCATCTGTCTATCTATCTATCATCTATCTATCTATCTATCTATCTATCTATCTATCTATCTATCATCTGTCATCATCTAGGAGTCACAAGAAAATTTTAACAGTTGTTAATTCTAATGGATGGCCTGAGGGTTGGAAAGAGAGGGAGATTTTAACTTATCATTTTATGTCTTTCCATATTTTCTGAAATTTTAACCATAACCCTATTTTCTCTGTGCCTCATTTTCTTCATTTACAAAACAAGCATAATAATAAACAAGTGGAGTTTTGGTTTATGATACCCAAACGTTGGGGTTTGCCCTTGGTTTTTCACTGTAATGTTGTTTTTGTTAAGAAAAACATTGGAAGCAATCTAAATGTCCATTAAGAGGGGATGGGTTAACATCTCCTAAGATCGTTGAGAGGCTTGAATGATTAAATACATATAAGGTGCTAAGGGTGATGCCTAGCACATAATAAATGTTCAATAAATTGTTAGCTGTTCTTAGTTTTGTAGTTATTAGTAAAGAGGAATAACTGCTTCCCTTTGGGTTCTGCCAGAACCATACAACTATAAATAGAAAAACCTCAGGGATTCACTTCTAGGTCTGTCCTCAGTGGAGCCTAAGTGAGAGGTGATAGGGAGCCCAGGCTCAATGATTCTGCCCGTCCCTTTCCCCTTTACTACTACAGATGGCAGCCGATTTGTATCTTAGTAAGGGAGAAGATGTTGTGACGGTCAAATGGACTACATTTTCAAAATGTTTACATCAGATGGAGGAATAACTGAGTGTGGTATAATAAAGAATATATCTGTTATTTGTCCCTGGTTCCTGGCAAAAAGCTTCAAAACCTCTTGGAATTTCCTGAGTTGACAGGAGTATCTTTGTTATGCCAACAAGGTGAATCATGGCCCTTAGATAGCTTCAAGATGGCGTCACCAGAAAGACCAAACACGTGATTAGGAGGTTGGAACTTTGGATCAACTCACCCTTTGAGGAAGGGTGGGGGCTAGGGATTGAGTTGAGTCATATGGTCAATGATTTAATCAGTCATGCCTATATTCAATGAAATGACCTTAGAAACTCTGCACGCTGAAGATCAGGGGAGTTTCCTGGTTGGTGAACATGGATGTGCCAGGAGGGTGATGTGCCTGCTTCCACATGGAAGCTTTGCACTCCTTCCCAGACCCAGCCCTATGTGGATCCTTCACAATAGGCTGTAATTCTAAGTTAACACTTCCCTGTGTTCTGACTTGTTCTGATGAATTACTGCACCTAAGGGAGTCATGGGAACCCCCCAATTTGTAATCAGTTTGTCAGACATGTGGGTGGCCTGGGGACCCTGGAGCTTGAGGCTGGAAGCTGCAGTAGGGGCATCTTATAGGGGCTGAGACCTTAAACTTCTGGAGTCTGGTCATAACTCTAGGTAGCTAGTGTCAGAACTGAGTTGTTGCAGTCTACCTAGGTGGGGTGGAAACAGTGCAGTCACCTGGTTTAACGAATCATTAGCAAGATGTCTCTCCCATCAACTAGAGAGCCCATGTCCCTACAGTTGTTATGGGGCAGAGTAACCTAAACCAGAGAATTAGCTAGAATTATCTGGTTGTCACCATATGCCCTTTTCCCCTCACTTGTTCTCATCCCCTGCCCTTTGATTCTTGTGAAAAGTCATGCATAAAAATGGTGTGAAACCACGTAAGTGTCAATTTTTCATTTATACCCAGGAATTTTCTCCTCATATACTGAATGCAAGCCTTCTTGGTGTTCAAATTGCAGTAACTGGTTTTCCTCATTTTCTTTTTTCCCATTGACTTTCCACAAATAGGGACTGCCAAGGGCATATGTTTGCTGAATAGCAATTTCATTTACAAGACTTCCCCAATCTATTAGACTTGGAGCTCACACAAGAGTTGCTTCTCAGCGTTTAAATGTAACTCATTAATTGTGAGACACATTACTCTTCCTCACTGCTTAGATTTTTAAGGAATGCAAATGACATTTTATTTCAAAGCTGTGAAAAGCAACCAAAAAAGTGCCAAGAATTGTCTTGACTAGTTTGAGGTAATTGCTACAGGAAGACATAGCAAGTGCTCTAACCACAGACTCACCAGTGTTCTGTGGGAATCAGAGCTCTTGCTTTCCTGTGTCCTGACACAGAGATTTTATTTCTTTTTTCTTTCTAAAACTCGAGTATCTATCTGCAAACGAGCCACCATTTCCCATCACTAGCAGCATATTCCAGCATTTTCCCATCCAAATAAACAGGTGTATGCTTAGGAAATGCAGATCCATTCTACTACCAGCATAGTAGAATGAAATAAGAAATGCAAGCATGTTTTTTTTTTTTTAAGATTTATTTATTTATTTCACAGAGAGAGAGACAGAGAGAGAGAGCGTAAGGGGGGGGCGGGTGGAGAGAATCACAAGCAGACTCCCTGCTGAGCATGGAACCCGACTCAGGGCTCCATCCCACAACCCTGAGATCATGACCTGAGCCAAAACCAAGAGTCAGTCGCCTAACCGACTGAGCCACCCAGGTGCCCCAGAAATGCAAACATGTTAGCAAATATACATAATACACAAGCACCTCAAGACCACGTAGGTACAGGGTTTCAGATCACTCATCAGCCCATATGACTCTCCTCGGGGGATCAGGGTGGGGACAATGGCAAACCATACTTGTGAAGACCACAGAGAACTAAAAAAAAAAATCTTATAGGTGAAAAGATCTTCTTACCTATGACCCCCCTTCAACATCCCCCTTATAAAAAGTCGTCCAGATTCTGTAGGAACAGTCAAATACAGTGAAGCTTCCCATAGACTTCTGGGTGGTACACCCTCAGTTAGAAGGACAGCTCTAACTGTTACGTTTTTATGTTTCTTGCAGCCATTGGTCCTCTTTCTCCTTGCCAGCCCACACAGAGGCAGTAGCCGCCCTTCTCATGTGGGGAGACAACGTTCCCACGGCAGGCATCTGTGTTGGTTTCCTAGCATGGCTGCAATGAAACCCTGTAAACTGGGTAGCTTAAAACAATAGAATCTGTTCTTATGTAGTTCTGGAATCTAGAAGTTTGAAATCCAGGCGTTGGCAGCATTGGTGCCATCTGGGGACTCTGAGGAGAGTCTGTTCCACACTTCGGTCCTTGCTTCTGGTGATGGCACACCAGCTTGGAGTTCTCTGGCTTGTAGCTGTATCACTAGTCTCTGCTTCCATTTGTACATGGTGCTCTCGCTGTGTCTCTGTGTCTTCATATGAGCATCTTCCCTCATGTCTCTTTCTTTGTCCTATAAGGACACCAGTCATATTGGATTAAGGAGCCACCCCACTCCAGTATGACTTCATCTTCACCTAAATAATTATGTCTCAAAGACCCTATTTCCAAATAAAGCTTCCACTGTGAGGTACTGGAGGTTGGGACTTCAGCATGTCTTTTCTGGGGGACACAATTCAATCTACAACAGTACTTGAGTCCCTTGAACTGTTTTTGATAGAACAAAGCTTCCAGGCTCCTCCTCGTCTTGTCCATCTTTTTTCACAGGGTCCGGTTGTCAATGTCCCCTTCACAGCTGTGGTTTGAGAGATAATAGAGCAGAGGACAAGGAATTGACTTTTACTCTAGCTTTTTTGAGTCTAGAAATAAAACATTTCTAGTTATAAATGGTAGAAGGGGTCAGTTTCAAAAACTGGCAAATGAAACTTTTGAAAGTCCTGTTTATCCATTAATAAGAAAGTACTTAGTTTTCTCGTGTAACTGAAACCTTCCCTTCACAATGCCTGCCTCCTCCCTCCTCTCCTGCACCCATCCCTGGTTTTCTCAGATCCCAGGGCATTGTATCACATGTTCTCCTGTTTGCAGAATAGTTATTCCAGAAAACACATGAAAGTGAACCATACTCAGAGGGCAAAAGAAGCCATAAGAGGACAGCCTGGTTGGGGATGATGTCTGGATGGGAGATCTGAATCCTTGGAGCATTTATATTTTGGTGGGTTGAGCTGTTTAGGATTGATTTGTGGCCACAGTGAGTGTTGAATCCTTTCTACGGGGAGGTCACGTCCTCCCCTGGTGGGTTGCGAGGCCCCAAAGTGGGAGTTCGAGGGGGTTGGGCTGTTGTCCGTTAGCTGTCCTATTGCTGTGGCTCTACCCACATTCCTTCCTGCACAGCTAAGGGCAGCACTTTGGAAGGCTTCCCTGTGTTTATCTCATTTTGAGACCCTGACCTCGTCATTACTCTTTGTCATGTTCTTAGCCTCTGGCTGCAAGAAAGGGATCTTCTGCTGAGGGCGGGCCACAGCAGGGCTTGGCGGAGACATGGGAAGGGGGTTATGGAACGTGGGTAAAAACACTTAGTGAATCACTGCTCATGTTAGGGTCATGGTGCTTACAAGTATCTTTGGGTAGATATTCCCAGCATTATATAACAGGCATTCCCACGATGCATTTGAATCAGAAAATCCTCAAATTTATTTTTATAGTTTTTAAGAAACATTTTCATTCTTACAACATATACTTTCTGATATTTTTAACAAGAGAGACTAATTACTGAATGGGCATTCGTGACAGAGTGCATCAATAATGCATTGAGTTTTGCAATATTTTTCCTGTGTTATCATTGTAGGAATAGATTATGAGTCTAAGCAGATTCAGTTAATGCCACTGATTTATTGGAACATGATGTGTTTGGAAAGGCCCAGAAGTCTTCTTCACAGACAGGTGGAAGGAGTACGTTGTCATGGTGGTGGAAGGGGAGGGGTAACTCTGCTATTCCTTTAAGGTTTTTTTTTTTAAAAGATTTTATTTATTTATTTGAGAGAGAATGAGACAGAGAGAGAGCATGAGAGGGGGGAGGGTCAGAGGGAGAAGCAGACACCCTGCTGAACAGGGAGCCCGATGCGGAACTTGATCCTGGGACTCCAGAATCATGACCTGAGCCGAAGGCAGCCGCCTAACCAACTGAGCCACCCAGGCGCCCCTTCCTTTAAGGTTTTAGAAATATTATCTGCCCTCCTAGATCCACAATTAGCCACCTATTTTCTCTGCCTTTCTGCATTCCTATGGATTTAATGCAAATATTCATATTTCTATTTGTAGTGAGTACAATGGAAAAAAAGCTGTTTTGTATCAATGTTTATAGGAAAAGTAGAACTTGGAGTAGAGTTTTGGAGGTCATTTATTTCATAGTGCCAATGGGACAAATATATTTTGATCATTAGAATGTTTTACTTATTGACTTGAATCCAACGAGATAGATTCAGTTTCACTTAATTAAAGTATTTATTGAGTGCCTACTACATATAAAGTACATAGCAATTGGTGTGGGTAGGTCTATTAAAAATAGCTTTAACACAAAGCAGAATGAAATAAGTACCATAAATGAGAGGTGTTAAAAATACCATTTGGGGTCAAAAGAAGAAGGTCATTTATTATTTCAGCTGAATTCCCTTGAAAAAAATTGCCCCAAACAAAATCTTACATAGTAACACTTCACTGAAGGTACAATTCCCAAGAAAGCAACAGTGAGGCAAAAGAAGGAAGCGAGTCAAGAAGGGAGAGTGAATGCAAGATGGTGCATGGCCAAGCTGATTACAGCTTTGCAGGAAACCAGATGGTTGTTCAGTCATGAGGACCATCTCCAGAGAGAATGAAAAGAACAGTTATCTGCCTGTCATAGAGAAGGAAGAGGGACCAATTTATTGGCTGGCTTTTGCCTCTCACCTTTCCATCAAAATCTGCTCCATGGACACCAACTCCCTCACGATTTGGGGTTGTTATCCAGCCTTCCGTGGTCCATTCATACCCATGGATGCCTCTTAGTCTGTGGTAGCACAGTAGTGGCTTGGGCTTTGTGATGGTAGGAACAACATAAGCTGTCACTAGGGTCAATCTGGCCAGGAATTAAGGCAAGCAAATAAGGCTGGGGGTGAAGAGACAGCGAGGAGCAAGTCCGGGGTGGTCCATATCTATACTGTCAGGATTAAGAAAAGCTTTAAAGGGGAAGATGGCACATGAGATGGCACTTAAAAGGATGGGCAGGGTTTTGATGGACAGAGATAGGAAGAGAGAATGTTATTGGTAGTGAGATTTGAATCAAAGGCATAAGTTGGGAAATGAGAGTCTGTGGAGGGCACAGTGAATAGTCGACTCTACTCTAAGATATGTGTACAGAAGTGGGAGGTAGGTTGGAAATGGAGCCTGGGGCTTGATTAGGGAGGGCCTTAAGGGCGAGTGTATCAGTCACCTATTCCTGTATAACAAATACAAAAATCTTACTGGCATTAACAATAGGTATTTTTTGCATATTTACTGGTCAGGTGAAGTGGCTCTCCTCCAGGTTTCAGGTTTGTAGACTGGCTGGGCATTTCTGCTTTATACATGCTTTATGTCATTCTGGGCCCCAGGCTGAAGGGGCAGGAGCTCCCGGGGGGGGGAATTTCTTCTCCTAGTGATGGCAGAAGCTCACGAGGGCTTGTCCAACCACACAAGCACACTTCAAGCTGCTGCTTGTGTCATGCATACTAACATACCATTGGCTCAGGAAGTCACCTGGCCAGGGCCAAATTCAGCGGGGCAAGGAAATAAACCCTGCTCCTCTGAGATAGAGGCAAAGATGTGGATGCATACTTTTCCGCCAGGGAAATAAAGAACTGTGGCCAATAACCCAATCTACCAGAGCCAAGGTGAGAAGTTTATAGACTCAAGGTAAAGAACAGTGTTTCATTGATTACATTTGCACTTACAGTGCCCCCCATGGTGCCTAGAACGTAGTAGGTGCTCCTACTGAATGTGATCTGAATGTGATACTGAATGATTGCTGAATGTGATACTGAATGAATGCTAACCACCATGCGTGCAGCGCTTTGGCAAACACTGCAAATTGAGTTAAGGGCCTACCTTCTCCAGCGTTTTCCCCTGATTAGGCTTTACGATGTATAAAACTCACCAGTTAGATTAAGGCACATATTTCAAGGTAATCTGTCCAAAACGTGGCTTTTCTATGTCCTTTCCTTACTCAAGAGCTAATTTAACTTCTTTTGGATTACCTCATCAAGCCATACTTCTCCACCTGAACTTCCTTAATCTGGTAGTATTTCCCACTATTCCCTGATACAAACTGTCCAAGCCAATCATGCCTTGTCTTTGATGCTCTCTCTCTGCCCCTATTCCTATCATCGCTGTTGTTTCCTTAGTCCTGCCCAGACTGCTGTCTTTAAAGGAGGTGTCTTGTCTGCTTTCAGATCTATCCATATATGATTTACCCTCCTTGCTTGGCTAAATGTCTCTTTTTCCATAAGTCCTCTGGGACTATTCCAGACCTCATCAACTCCTCCTTTTTCTGAACACCTGTTCTACATGTAGAACATTTTAACTCTTTATTGTCTGCCCAATGATGGTCTCATATTGGTGTGTCCCTGATAAGAGGTTAGCTAAGCTACTCCATGGTATTGCTCTCTTGGTATCCATTCTGTTTGGCTAAATGGCCTGCAGAGACCTGGAACTGACACCAGCCCCCTTATCCATGCCCTAGATAGCAGCCACAGCATCACAAGCAAATGTAAGTTGCCGACATGACTCCCCAACAGCCCTTGCAATCAACAGTCTCTCCCACCTCCCACAACCTTCCCCTTGTGTGTCCCTTAGATAAGACGCCCATGGGGCTTGCTTACCAAAACTGCCCTCTTTTGGGTTTGAATTGACCAATCTGGCCTTAGCCTGGAAACCCCAAAACACTGTACCCATGGAGCCTAATAAAGGCATGTGCCCCAGGTCCTGCCCCTCTCTCTGCCTATACCCTGTCTTGACCTTCCTGGGTGGCCCCTCAAGGCATGCTGTGTACGTTCTCTAGGACCTGGGAGTAATAAATTTCTCTATTTCAATTTCTCTTGTGTCTGTGGTTGAACGCAGCTCACCATCTGGCACCCTGGGCTCTACTTAACAAATGTTAATTTAATGAAGTTATAACAGTTCCATTTACACAACCAGTTTGTGAATATTTTCAAGGCAGAGCCCAAATCCTTTGCTTCTTTGGGTCTTTCATACCATCTAGCATGGTGCTTGATACAAAGTAGATGAGTAGTAAATAAGTATTGATGGGTTGATCTTGTATGCACTAAGTACATATTTAATGAACTTGGCTGTTGACTATCTTGTGTGTATTAGGAAGCAGACTCCTTGAGGGGAAGAATATAGCCTTCTGCGTATATGTGGCTCCACAGTTGTCCTGACACAGCCCTTGAATCAATAACTAGGGAACTTTTGAAAGGTGATGAGCCCATCTCGTCATAGTAAATTATCATTTAGATACTTCATGATTAAGAGGCTGATGGGAAACAACAGAATTCTTTTGTTCTTGGTCCTTGCTGAGCGTGACCTGTGGGAGTGTGTCTGCCCCTCTTCTGGGCTTCAAAGATGTCGCAGATTATGTCATCCTGAAAGCCTGAAGAGGATGCCCATTGTCCTCTGGGCTATGTGTTGTCTCTTGTCTATTATGCAAATGAGATATGAGCATAATAGGCTGTTTTTTTAAATTTCTCCCTCTGAAGCCATGAAAACAGTGAACATATGGTTCTAGCTCTGCTGGGGATAAAAAGGAGAGGTTGACATTGTCCTTTTCAGTGAGGAAGAGTCAGTGTTTCTCTCACCACCTCCTAAAGGGATATTCTTGCTTGAGCACTGCTGACTCAGACGGCTCTCTAAGTGAGGCTGTCATTTTAAAGGAGGCTAGCTTTTGGGTCTTGCTGCTTAGAAGTCTGAATAACATTAGCTCTGCCTCTTCCCTGCATTACATGCTGTTTACTACAACCTGCAGTTTTGTTGATTTGGAGGATGATTGGAGAAAGTTGTGAATAGTCTAATCTTCTGTGCATCTCAATTGCATCCTTCTTTTCCCTCTTTCTATGCCTTCCTAGTGCCTTCTTTCCCTGACCACCCACTGCTCCAGGCTGTTTTCTCCCACAACTGTCCAGGACTCCACGATGATGTCCCCTTGGAATGGGACGATTGTATGCTCCCAAGCTTCATATCCACCTTCTTCCCAGCTTCAAAACTTACCTAATGTGCACTTCTTTCTCTCCGGGCCCATCGGCTGAGGATGACCAGATTAGGTGTTATGCCATAGTTTTAAACAGCTTAATGATATACTTCTTAAATAGAACTTTCTGGCGAAATGCCAGGCAGTCACAAGAAGATCCTGACATATCTTCTTCCAGCATCAGTTTTGTTCAGTGGCAAATGATTTTAAGTATTTAAGTTCCAAGACAGCTTGGCAAACTAAGATAAATGTTGTTAAATTGTAAAAGAGAACGCAAAGTTCAAATGAAATTTTAAACTAAAGCATGAGACTTAACAAATTTGTGCTCTCTGTGGAGTGTTCTGGGCTCTGAACTCTATTCCCACAGGCTTTTACCCCTAAAAGCTTTGGGAGGCAAAGCTTAACAAGCATTTTGTAAACGCTCCCTGACATAATGGGAGGTTGTGCAGAAATGCAAACAAAAAAGGTCAGAGCGAGTTCAGGGAATTAGTGCATCAAAGATGGAGTCAGTGTATATCCCAGAAGCAAAACAGCAGTTGCTGGAAGAAACTCGGTGTCCAGCAAGGTGGATGTCAGAAGTAGATCGGAAAGGAGTCCAAGGCTGGGAATTGGGAAGCACAGCTAAAGTCTTGAGGACTCTTCAGCTGGTTCTATTGATTTCAACTGCTTCTGCGTGGGGTGGCTTTTCTCTCAGGTGACTTAAAGAAGTGGTCTTCACACTTAACCTATGTTCATGGAGGTTCACAAAGACTTTTCAGAGAACTTTTAAGGGTATCAATATCCACATCCTGTACTCATAAACATTCTCTCCTAAAAATTTTCTTTCTTAAAATAAGCCTATAGTGCTTCTCACTTACCTCTCTATTTACAATAACAGTGGTCACACTTTACAAAAGAAATGAATACTCTCAGCCATTCTGAGTTTTACCATGGTACATCCTCGCAGGGTATAAAAATCTTTAGGGCGCCAAAGATTTCAAAATAATGCTTCTGAGAAAGCGAATGACTGTAGTGGCTGGATAGTGAAAACTTGTACAGGTCAGGTGGTTTCCAATCTTTGTTCCCCAAACTGAAGGAAGACTACATTGAGGTTTCAGCTCTAGGATCATTAAAATAAGTTCTTATTATAGATCATTGTATAAGTTTTGACATATAACTTAGAATGTCAAATAATAGAGGGACAGTGCTGTAATGAAATTCCTTCTCTTCCCATCATCATGTATGTGTGAACAAAGTTTCGTAGTGCTTTTGTCTATAAAAACAGAAAGTAGAGATATAACTGAGTATTACAGGATAATTTTCAAAAAGGAAAAACCCTATGTGCACACATATATATATAGACTCTCATAAATGCTGAAATGAATTTGTTAATAGATACTGAACTGGTTATTATCTATAGGGCAATGAAAACGGGAAATGAAATGGGTTTATGTTTTCTTTTTTTGTATTCTTTTTTTTTTTTTAAAGATTTTATTTTTAAGCAATCTCTACACCCAACATGGGGCTTGACCCTACAACCCCAAGATCAAGAGTTGCATGCTTCACCAACTGAGCCAGCCAGGTGTCCCTGGAATTATGTTTTCTAAAGAGCAGAAATATGTATTCCTCTTGGACAAAATTTGTTTACATTCCTAAAAACAAGAAACATTTTTATTACTTTTAATTTGCTACAATTTGCAGAATTGTAAAACTGTCAAACACAACCAAAGGCATACACCCCTACAGAATTGGATAACCTTCCTGGGGGCGAAGGGTATGTGGTTTTTCTGGACAACACCCATCTTTTCATTGGAAGAACATCCAGTAATCTCTTTTGCCTCTTGTGAGTCTATCATGAGTTCCCTGACAGATCCTAAACTCTTGTCTCAATCTAGGTGGCAATAAGTAATTTTTATCCAAAGATAGAAGAGCTGGGGTGCCTGGGTGGCTCAGTTGGTTAAGCGTCTGCCTTCGGCTCAGGTCATGATCCCAGGGTCCTGGGATTGAGCCCCGCATCGGGCTCCCTGCTTGGCAGAATGCCTGCTTCTCCCTCTTCCTCTGCCTGAGAGGGCACTCCCCCGGCCACTCGCCCTGCTTGTGTTCGCTCTCTGTCAAATAAATAAAAATCTAAAAAAAAAAAGATAGAATAACTAATTGAAAAAAACCCCAGTCCTACCATTCTCATTAAGAAAGAATTTTTTTTTAAAATTACATTTGTGTTTAATAATTATTTAGCAAAAATGTTAATATATTCATGTTATTTTGATCAATTGTTTATTAATAACTATAACAACTAAATCCAGAGAAATTTTGCATACGCTTATAGCCTTATAGTTACCAAAAATTTAAAAATAATTTAAATAATATACATATTTTAGTACATAAAATTATGATAGGATGATCAATAAAAGATGTTTAAGCAAATAAAATAGTACATTAGAATTAAGTCTTGTGGAGAAGTGGAAAGAAACTACAATCAAGGAGAAAAAGAAGTGACATAATTTTCTGACATAAAAAATTGCTCATGAATTTAAAAGAATGTACAATTGTGGTTATCAAATTATGTTACTTATATTCCAGTGCATATACTTAAGGGAGGAATGTGAGAATGTATTTTAAAGTATTGGTATTTACAATACCCATAAATCACATTCTTTGTGACTCTCTCAACTTATGGTGAAAAGTTTGAAATGTCAACTAAAAAGTACGAGGGGATATATAAATTTTCAAAAAACTTTTAGAGAGCACGGAAATGGAAGTCTGAAGGGGAATAGCCTAAGGAAACCGTCTGGCATCTCATAGGAATATAACATTTTTATTTCAATAGTTACTTTCATTTTTTAAAAGATTTTTATTTATTTATTTGAGAGAGAGAGAGAGAGAGAGGGAACACAAGCAGGGGGAGTGGGAGAGGGAGAAGCAGGCTTCCCGCTGAGCAGGGAGCCCGATGCGGGGATCGATCCCAGGACCCTGGGATCATGACCTGAGCTGAAGGCAGAAGCCCAACAACTGAGCCACCCAGACACCCCTCAATAGTTACTTTCAATACAGAATTGATACACAAGTGGTTTTCTTTTCTGTGCCAATGGCAGACATTGCTAACAGAATTCTTTCTTGCAGAGCCTGAGAATGGCCTCTCTCTATCAACACAGGGCTTCAGGCAGTCACTGTTGATGGACTGGGGCACATGATTTAATTGAAAGGATCTCAAACAAAATTCTTTTCTGGAAGCTCTGATAATAGTGGAATCTCTTTGGTTGAGTGGAGTTGGGCCTTTGGAGCATTCCCTGTCTTTCCCATTCCCACAGGTCACTGATGAGACAGACGGGGTGGCTCTCTGATGCTCCATGGAGCATCCTTTGAAAGTCAAGGTCTTGTATCTCAGATTTATGGCTAGAACCTGCTGCTCACTCCCTAGCTTCCTGGTACTGCCCTCATTTGACCTGTGAAGTCAAGTGCCCCAAATCTGAAAGTTGACTTCTTACCACCCTCCCCAGTACTGGGTACTTTCTCTGTCCTTTATGACTCTGCTGTAGAGCTGAAGTGGAAGCAGTTCTCAGAGGTCTGGAGTGTAGACATGTGAGTGTAGACATCACTCCCTTTGGAAGCAGTTCTCAGAGGAGAGCCTTTAAGGGACGGTGTTCCACTAATCTGTGTGATTGTTTGCCTTTGAAGTGAGGCTGGCTGGTGCTGAAGGTCAGGAACAGATTATATTCCTTAAAGTCTTGGACCTGGTGCCTCTCTGAACCTCCTCTACTTATGAAAATAGTGACATTGGACCTCCAATGTTTTAGTGGCCCCTTCAATAAAATGGGACCGACTACTTTTTCTTATGTTAAGGAAATTTCAAAAGACAGACAAGATTATATACACGAGTTCTCTGATTAAAACCAGATGCCCTGTAAACCTCTCCTCCTACAACTTTTTTCTGCTAGACAAGCACTAAGTATTTTTAAGTAGGCACGCTGGAGCCTTGCCCATTTGGACTTGAGTGGTAGACACAGGGATCCAAAGAGCTGCTAAGAGACATACTGCAGGCATTTGTGAGTGGACCTCTGATTAAAAGTGCCTTTTCATTAATGGAATAAAAATGCATATTATATCATAAAAAATGTAAATATATATTTATATTTGAAAATGTACACATAGGGTATGATGGAAACCACTGTACTCAGAAAAAGCAAAAGACATACTAAGTGCAAAAATCCCTGTGAGGCATCACAGGTAGTTAAAAGTTCAGAGATTGTGATTAGTTATTATAGATTGTCCTTGCACTTCAAGCTCCTTTAAGTAACTCTGTCTAAATATAACATGTGTACAAAAACTGAGTTGTGAAATAGATGGAAAGTGTATAGTCTTCATGAGAATGGTCTTGTGACTAAGCATGCTCATGTGTGCATGCATGGGTGTGCGTGCATGTGCATGCGTGTGTGTGTGCTCGTGCGCATGCGCACGCATCTGTCTGACTGTACAGGGAAGTCTTGGTCAAGGGGAGGGCCAGAGGGTAGTCTCTAAATGGCACTTCATCTTTTATTCTGTTTTCTTCTTTTTACCATTTAGGGAGTCACATAACAAAATGCTAATTTTTGATTGAGTAAAGAAGCTATGGGTGTTAAGTAGTTTTTTCTTTTTTTACTTTTTGTATTTTTTTACTTCCTCAAATAAAAATTATAAGAAGAAACCTTAGCTGCAAGAGCAGCTCTGCATTTCTAATATCTATTACATTTTGTCTTGCCCAACGGGCTACTTGCTGTTGTCATCTTCTTAGATCATCCTGTATATATTTGACTCCAAACCCGACTTCCTATTCTTGTCTTTGGTGCCCCCTTTGGATGTCTGGTATTCTTTCTTTTGTAGAGGAATTGTAACCATCAGAAAAACTTTGGCCCTGTAAGAATCAGATGCTCTCTTTCCAGGGGATGGGGGTGGGGGGAGGGCTCAGAAGCAGGCGGCTGCCTCAGGTTAGAGCAGTAAATCTCAGATGTCTAAGGATGAGGGCTGTACTGATGATGTGAGTGTAGACATGTGAGTGTAGACATCACTCCCTTTGGCACAAAGCTTGGGGCCTTCAGGGCTGGGTCTGGAGAATGGGAAACTCTTGTTTCTTTCATGTCTAAAGGGCTGGTCTGTCTGTTGGGAGCTAACTTTGCTTGACTTTAATCAGAATTTAAATAAGTGCCTTCCCCAAAGCCATCTGCAGAATGGCAGACACACAGAAGGATGAATTGAGGCTAAAACTAGTCTTAGGAAAGAAGAATTTAAACAGATGCTACCTCTATGGGGCATGGATGGCTGGAGTAGACGACCCCTCAAAGCACTTTCACAGATAAGGGGTTTTAGAGTTAGTAGGGATCTTAATGGGAGTCAAATTCTCTCATCCAATCTTCTTATTATACAAATGAGGAAACTTGAAATGACTTTCCTCAGGTCACACTGCTAGTTTGTGGCCAGTCAGGGCTCTGGACAGAAGTATGCCACTAAAAACTCAGGACTTATGAATCCATCTGTTACCACTGCATCTTTTATATTCAGCAGAATCCACTGTATCCAATGAGTAGGTATATTACCATAGACGATTAACAGATGTGGAAACAACCTCATTAGGGAGCGGTGGACGTGATAATGGTAGATGGTAAGATGAGTTTTCTCATCTGCAAAATGAGAAAATTACAATAGATGAACTTTAAGTTCCTTCCTCCTTAGACATCTCTGAGATCCTCCTTGTGTGATTGAGGATTACAGGTGCGGGATTTAGACGCTTCTTGGGCCCACCTGTTGTGACAAGGGAGCATTTGGTTTAGAGTTTGTAGACTGAGTTCTGCCTTTGCCACTTACCTGTCTTGTCACCATGGGTTTTCTGACTCTCTAAACTCAGCTTTCTCATCTTTAAGTTGGGAATAATGATGTTTGCCTTATCTACCTCACGGATTCTTCATTCTAATCAAGGAACACAGATAATGATTCTCAATTCTCTTAAGGATCCATTGATAGTAACATGAGTGAATAGGAGAGAAGTCAGTTCATTGATGGGTATGCATGTATGTATGAAGGTGTCTGCCTTCAGCATTAGAGCGTAACTCTCTCTAGAATCTTAGTTGACAAGGGCCATTGTACAAAGTGTACAACAGATTGTGCAGCATATACAACATGATAAAAGTGTAACAATATTTTCCTTTGTATCTAACTCTTTGTTAATTCTATATCAAAATCTCTTGTCTGGAGACTAGGGATGAGAGTCTGATGGCACCCCCACCTATTCTAAGGATGAGGTGGCATGACTCTAGGGGTCAGGGGATAGGTTAGGGGTGCCATGGTGTGGAGGAATGGGCTCTTTCCTTCTTACCATTCTAACCAAAACTTCAGCTGTTCCATAGTGGCTTTCTTCTCCTCAGCTTCTCTCCTTCCCATCAAGAACTTAGGCAGTAAAAATACCTGGATTTGAGATTGGCTGGCAAATCAATAAAGGCTCATATGTAGGGATGGGAGACATTTGGCTCATAGACTTCTTTGCATGAAGCCCTGAAAACAAGTACTTCTGAGAGTCCTTATGTGGGAACAATCCTCCATTAGGTGACCTTAAAGAAAATAATTGTTACTAATTATTGACTGTTTTCAATGTATCAGACTCTGTGCTAAGCATATCACATAATATCGTCTCATTAAATCCTTAGAACAAGTTGGAGACATAGACATCAAAATAGTCACTTTATAAATAAAGGGAAGCTGAGGATCGGGACAGTTAAACATTTGTTCAAGTAACACTACTAGTTCACTGCTAGTTAGTGGCTAGGGCTATGGCATGCCACCACTCTGGGAGCAGCATTCATATTGTAGTCTCTGTGAATGTTGCCCCTGGAGGTGACAGTGTGATGGAGATCTCAGAGAGTGGGAGAACTAAGGTGTAAACCCAGCTCCATCTGACCCTAAGTTCTGTTCTGAGCCACTATGGCATGTGCTGTCTCTTCCCCACTCAGGGTTGGATCTAAGTGAATCCAAGGGTTGGATCTAAGTGGTTGGTTGATGAGGACGGAGAGAGTGGCACTTACTTCCTAGATCTTAGTCCATGTGTGATTTATATGTGGAGCCTAGTTGAGCTGGGCCATTGAGAGAGCCAGTTCTGTCTTCAGTAGGGGGCTTTGGAAGGTGGACTGATGGTTGAAAGCCTGGGGAGGGTGGTGTGTGCGCATGCATGTGTGTGTGCACACATGCATGTCTGCGTGTGTGTAACTGTGGTTCCACTTCTAGGACTGTGATTTTTGAGGAGAGAGATCAGGAAACCTCAGGACATGGTGTTGGCCAGGACTGAGAGCCTCCTAGTAAATTATCTTCCTAGCTCCATTCTCCATGTCTCTGACTCTACTGTGTGTGTGAGTTGTGTGTGTGCCTGTGTGCACATGTTGAAATGCAGTTCTTCACACGCAGTGGGGGTACTATGGGGAAGGAGTGCAGGGAATGTGCAAGAGGCACCTCCCCATGGGTGCCATCCTCTGGCTGGCCACGTGGGTGCATTTCTGTGAGGTATAAACACTACACCCTACTTTTCTGAGTGACCATGCGGAGTTGAGACTAAAGAACGGGGTTCGAGGGCGCCTGGGTGGCTCAGTCGTTAAGCGTCTGCCTTCGGCTCAGGTCATGATCCCAGGGTCCTGGGATCGAGTCCCACATCGGGCTCCCTGCTCGGCAGGAAGCCTGCTTCTCCCTCTCCCACTCTCCCTGCTTGTGTTCCTGCTCTCGCTATTTCTCTGTCAAATAAATAAATAAAATCTTAAAAAAAAAAAAAAAAAGAACGGGGTTCAGAGTCAGATGACTTGGGTAATGGCTGAGTGGCCTTAGGAAATATGCTGACTCTGTGTGAGTTCTACCCATCAGGAAAAAAATGAGAAACATGGTGCTCATTGCTCATTTCACTGGAAAGCTTGAGCTTTCACACAGGTGGCCCATGACAAAGCAATTCATAAGCCTAGCTTTGGAGGGGGGTGGGGTGGGGGGACGACTTTAGTCCTTTTGTTATTTGAAGGAATTGTTTTAGCCAGAGCCCTCTTTCTCATCAAATTTCCACTGTCATTTAGACTTCGAAACTGACACAGCACATTGAAGGTACCTCCTAAAAAGTAACCTTCAGTTATGCATCTTTCTACTTAGGTGCTTCTCTTCAATGCAGTTAAAAAAGAGACCGTGCTTTGCCATTCATTCTCCATGCTCATTAAAGATCTCTCTCCTTCCGACACCTCACTTTAAGATTGGATTTGGTTTTGGAGATTGTGGAGGCAAAGACACTGTGAAAAGCCTGGTTGTTACACTGGCACACTGGATGAATTGCCAGCGCTGTGATATCATATGCAGGGCACACGGCACTGTGCTCTGTATGCAGGGCTGGCTCCTTGCTGGCTCTTCGGAGGTGTTAGTTTTAATTCATATTGTCCCTTTGTTCTCCCTACAGTCAGACTTAGTTAAAGTTGTTTCATAGGGGGATGGGGAGTGTGGGTGAACATCCTTCTGTTTAAGCTGAATTTCACGCAGCACAGCTCGGCTATTCCCACCTCCCCACCTGATCTCCCGCTTCCCCCTGGTTATAGGCAAATGCCTGCTTGCCCTTGTGGTGGCTGCTCTTTTCCCCAGGGTAGTTCATGGAGGTGGATTGCTGTTCCTTTCAGTTGATGTGGTTGCCGGTAGAGGGGTGGATTGTGAAACCCAAATCCAGTTAGGGTGTTCTTCTTCCCTCTCCTTTTCTGGAAGTTTTTACAAACCCTAGCAGCTGTGCATCACTTTGGAATTATTTAGGAGCCATCCCACTGGAGGGCAGGAGGACGGGGTGGACAACCTCTCAATGACCGTTTGCTTGAATGGCTCCCCTCCATACCTGAGCCTGGAGACGGACAAAGTAGTTCACAACCGCATCCTGGCTTCTGTGCAAAATCAGCCTAAGAAGCTCTCCCTCCCAAGAATTCTCTCTCAGGCCCCTTAAGAATCAGTTTAGTATCAACATGAAACCAAATCTCTACTTATAAACTGAGCATGTGTCCTTCCCTTAAGGCACCCCGGGAAGCTCTGAGTGACCACCTCTGCAACTGGGGGCTAAGACACCCCTTGCCTGGCCCCATCAGAATATTAATAATTCTTCACAAACTCATGGCTCTGGGTAGACATGGTCTCTATCTGTGGGGCTGTAGATGGGTCAAGAAGGCACATGGTTCAGGTAGCCAGCACCCCCTGGGTAGGAAGGTCTCAGCAGAAGGGAGGAGATGGACAGATCACATCAGGACAGAGACATGGTTCTGCTCCTGTCCCATGGCTGACCCTGGGCTCACAAGGGCTTATTGCAGCTCTCACCAGGGACAGGTGAAGCGGGTGTTTAGAGTGTCTTCGATGGTGCTGTGTTTCAAACAGGGTTGTTATGGACTGAACTGTCCAGCCCTCCCCCCGCAATCTGCCAAAGTCGTATGTTGAAGCCCTAACTCCCAATGGGACTGTCTTTGGAGACAGGGCTTTAAAGGAGGTAATTAAGGTTAATTAAGTCATAAGGGTGGGACCCTAATCCAATTTGACCGGTGATCTTATAAGAAGAAGGGACACCATGGGTGTGTGTGCCCTGTGCAAAGGCTGTGAGTAATGGCCGTGAGAAGACATAGTCAGAAGGCAGACATCTGTAGCCAAGGAGAGAGGCCTCAGGAGAAACCAAACTTGCTGAGACCTTGATCTTGGATTTCCAGTCTCCAGCACTGAGAGGAAATAAATTTCTGTTGTGCAAGCTCCCTAGTCTGTGGTATTTTGTTATGGTGGCCCTAGCTGACTCACGCAAGTGTCGTTCCACTCCTCTCCCAGTTAAAGCTGTGAATGCCAGTAGGGATTTTCAGCATGCAGGTACTCATGTCTGTTATGGTCTTCATTTATCATATAGAGGCAGTACAGTGTCCAGTGGTTGGAGCACAAGCTCTGAGTCACACTGATTGAATTCAAATCCTGGCTCTGCCACTCACTAGCCTTGTGATCTTCAGCAAGTTACTTAACCTCTCCGGATTTCCATTTATTCACCTATAAAATAAGGATAATAGTAGGACCAAACTCAAAGAATTGTTGAAAGGATTAAATAAATCAATCCATGAAAAGTGCTTAAACAATCATCTTGTACAAAGCTTATGCTCATTGATGTTTCTTTTTTTTTAAAGATTTTATTTATTTATTTGAGAGAGAGAGAATGAGAGAGAGCACATGAGAGGGGGGAGGGTCAGAGGGAGAAGCAGACTCCCTGCCGAGCAGGGAGCCCGATGCAGGACTCGATCCAGGGACTCGATCCAGGGACTCCAGGATCATGACCTGAGCCGAAGGCAGTCGCTTAACCAACTGAGCCACCCAGGCGCCCTCATTGATGTTTCTTTGATCATCCTTTCTGGCGTGTTTCTATTGGACTGTGGCCCCACTATATTCTAAGCATTATGAGGAAAATGACTATGTCTGTTTTGTAAGTCCAAGCACCTAGCACAGTTGGTTTTTTTCTTCACCCAACAAATATTTACTGAGCACTGACTTTATGCCAGGAGTGATTCCAGGTGTGGGGATCAAGGGTGAGTAAAGGCAGACATGGCTCCTGTTCTTGAAGAGCCTATAGTTTGGACACATCTTGGGTGCTCAATAAGTATTTGTTGAAATAAATGAATTATACTCTTTGTGTGCCTCTGTAAGTAGCAATCTCTGTAGGGAAGGGCAATTTAAAAGGACTTGAGCTAAAGTTGTGGCTTAGTGGATTTCTGGTTGTATGACTTCGGGGGAGCATCTTCACTTTCTGTTAATCAGTTTCCTCATCTGTTCTAGCCACTGGAAGTATTGCAATGGATGCACAAAATCCTTGCTCTCAAGAAACTTACATTCTAAGGGGATACATAAAATAAAAAACCCCAGAAAAATCTGTATTATAATTCATGTAATGTTAAATGTTATGAAGAAGATAGTGAACAAAACACAGTTCCTTGAATGGTAATGATTTTGATTTGGATCATGGTAGGGAATTATGTTTTGGTGTTTTGGTTGAAATATTATTCAACATTCTTTTCTCTCTTGTGTCCCTTCTGGACAAAGACATGCTACACTTTGGCTGGCTGGCCCCTGGGGCTCAGAAGATCCATTGGATACAGGTCACTTTGGAGACTGCTCACCCCTAGGGTAGTCTTTAACATTCTGGAGGGTTCCCACAGATGTACAGCAAACAAGGTTGTTGGCAGGATTCAGTTCCTCTCTCAACATTGGTTTACTCTGGGTCAGTGGTAGAAGTCCCAGCCTCGTCCTGGGAGAATGTCAGCTTCCCAGGTGTGCACCAGATGAGAAGAACCTCTGGGGCGAAGTAGACAGATTGGTGCCCTTTCCAGCCCTCCTGTTGTAGGAAGGGGAAATAAAAGGAGATTAGGAAAGAAGAGATGCTAACTCTTGATCCTTCTCCCTCAGGAATCTGCAGGCTTGTGCTTATAGTCTATTAATTACTTCTTTAAAGACAAGCTTCCTCAGCAGGTGATTAGCCCCTGAGGCAGTGACCACATCTGTCTACCTTGTTCACTTTTGTACTTGATTAATATGTGTTGAGTTGAGTTATATATTCTTTAGGGATATTACTAAATATTACTAAGTCAGAATTACATTTGGAGGCTGCTGTTATTCCATAAGATGCTTATTGGATGAGCCCTGTCACACATTGGGGTCTCCAGGAAGCAGAGTCAGAGGTGGAGTTTAGCTTACAGGCTGCTTTTTAAGGAGGGCTGTTGGCATCAATGGCCACAAAAGGGACAGGAGAGGTTAGAGGAAGATTTAGAAGGAGAGGCCTTACTATAATGAAGGTCCAACAGCCTCAGCTGGCCCTTTGGGAAGCTCTGGAGTTAGAATGTCTCCTCAGGGTTGTACTCATCATTCATTGCTAAGTAGCATTAACTCCAAAACTTGTCCCACAGCCTCTGTGGGCCAGGAATCTGGGCATGGCTTAGCTGGGTCCACTGCCTCAGGGACTCTGACATGGCGGCAAACTAGGTGTCAGCTAGGGCTGTGCTCTCATCTGCAGGCTCAGCTGGGCAGCGTCTGCTTCCAAGCCCACTCATGTGGTTGTTGGCAGGATTTAGTTCCTCAGGGGCTATGGGGTAAAAGCCTTAGTTCATCACAAGCTAAAGGTAGAAACCCCACTCTATTCCTTGCCATGTGGGTCTCTCCACAGAGCATCTCACAATGGAGTGAGCAGCCAAAGGGAAAGAGAATTCTAGCAAGAGACAGGGAGAGAGATAGAGAGAACGAGCAAACAAGCTTGCAAAATGGGAATCATAGCCTTTTGTAAGTTTGTCACAAGAGTGACATCCCATCATCTTGCCATATTCTCTTTTTTTAAAAGATTTTTTATTTATTCACTTGAGAGAGAGAGAGAGAGAGCACTAGCAAGAGCATGAGCAGGGAGGAGGGTCAGAGGGAGAAGCAGACTCCCTATTGAGCAGGGAGCCTGATGTGGGGCCCGATCCCGGGATCCTGGGATCATGACCTAAGCCGAAGGCAGACACTTAACTGACTGAGCCACCCACGTGCCCCTGCCACATTCTCTTTGTTAGGAGCAAGTGACCAGCTCCAGCCCACACTTGAGGAGAGGGGATTCCATGTGGGCATGAACACCAGGGGGTGGGGAACACAGGGCTGTCCCAAGCTGGGTTGAGATGGCCAGGCCTTTATATTCCCTTGTGGCTCAGTCACTGGATGTGGACACATGGACAAGAGCGTGACCCTGGGTGAGGTGGCTCTTGGCAACTGAGGTCATCCCCACAGGCTAACAGCTGAAAGCTGAGGCAGGAGGTCCTTCCCGGAAGGGGGTTGGAGAGGCACGCTTACATGTTCTCCATTCCACATTCAGACTTCGGACAACCACAACCATAGAGTTTGGCTCAGTAGCAAATTCTGTTGATGCATATGGGAGAGAAGAAAGGGAAGGAGGAACTGTTTCTTTCTGGTATTTATATTCACGAGGAATGGTGCTACTTAATTTTGTTTCTTCCCTTTATTTTCCTCTTGTTTTGACCCTGGGGTTGGAACTCTCTCTGAATGCTAAATAGAAACTCTATCTGGAAATAAAGTTGTGCTGTAATCATATGTTACCCCAGGCCATGAGTGCGAGACATAGGTGGTGGCTCATTCTCTCACACTGCTCGCAGGGGAGTGTTTGAGATTGCATCTCTGCAGGGCAACAACAGCCCAGGGCCCCAAGTTTCCCCTTCTTATCCTTCCCCCTCGTCATCCATCTTCTATCCTTTTTTTTTTTTTTTTTTTTTTAGAGAGAGGGAAAGAGAAGGGGGATGGGGCTGAAGGAGAGGGAGAGATAAAATCTCAAGCAGGTTCCACACTCAGCATGGAGCCTGATGTGGAATTCGATCCCGTGACCCTGAGATCATGACCTGAGCCGAAATCAAGAGTTGGACCCTTAATCAACTGTGCCACCCACATGCCCCATCTCTTATCCTTTTCATTCATCATAGCAAACCCACACCCTTTGGATACCTGGGATTGTATGATCTAAGGAGCCAGTGGTGTAAGGCACCTCAGAGGTTCTCCAGAAGCAGAGTCCCAGATGAGGATGCTGCAGCAAGTGGGGGAGTGCATTCGGGAAAGTGGATGGGGCAGGGAGGCACTAGGTGATAATGGGATCCCTGCTGGCCACTAGCTTTAGTCTGGTCCCCCGGGGAGGCTCTGCAGCACAAAGCACACACAGAGTTTGTCCTGGCGGGAGGCAAGGGGTCCAGCCTGCTGTACCTCCGTGTCAGTCAGCCAGTCAGTGGCTAAGGTGTGTGGTGGGGGCTGGGGGGAGGCCCTGGTAGCATCTACCACAATTCTTTCTTCTATCGACTCACTGTCTTCTCCCTCTAATTTTTCCTCCCAGGGCAGGTTTTCCTTTATGACTAATGGGAAGAACAGGGCTGGGAATCACATAGATGTAGCCTGGAATCTAATTCTCATTTTTTGGAAACTGACCACATTGGGTAAATTATTTTTAAGCCTCAGTTTGCCTGCCTGGAAAATGAGTATGATAATGCTCACCTACTAGGGTTGTGGGAAGGACTGAAGGGTGATGGTCGTGCAATGCTTCTTGCAGTGCCCTTCCTTTCTCTCCTCTCACAGTCCCTCTTACAGCAACACAGAGCAGCCTCTTCTTTTCCTGGCATGGCCCTGCAGAGCTCTGCAGGTTGTCATGCTGCTCCCTTAGCCTTCTGCTTTCCTCGTTAATGAACTTCTTTTCCTTCAGCTCATGTGACAGCCCTCCAATACCTGCAGTGTGCTCACTGCACTGCATGAGTTCCAGCCTATCACCTTCCCTCTCACCCAGTGGCTCCCAGCACTGAACTTGGCCTTCTTCCATGGGGGTCTGATGGGGAAAGGGCAGCAGAACCATGCTGCTCTTTGGCTCCACGCTAACCTCCTAGAGACACTATCCTTGATTACATTTCCTTTTTTGACAACTTTAGAGGCTACAGCTATAAGTAGCAAGGACTTAGAGCTCCGCAGGGAATGCCAAAATATTGTTCTCTTTCCCAGGTGTCTACAGAGATCTTTGGGCTCTTTCTCCTTTGTCTGCCTGCCTAGGCAGCTGGAGTTCCCTGCCAACCTGCCATCACATGTTGCAGAGCCGGCTCCCATCCTTCATGTCTCAGGGGAGCCCACCGCCAGATTGTAGAACTAAGATCTATATCAGGAAGGTTCTGATAATGGGATGCAAAACTATGTAAGCCGACTCCAGAGGTTCTGATATGCCTCTTAGAATCTCAGAGATGGGCACGTGTAGTTTGTACAAGCTCCCCAGCTAACTGACTAAGCTGTTGTCGCCACCTTGAAATTCACTGCTCTGCAGCTTCTGCTTCTGGAAATGAGAGTTTTCCTACCTTGGCACTTATCCAGATGGACCAGATGTTGTTATAAAGCCCTGAAGTATCTGAATCTTAGCAATGGCTCTAAAGCCTTACCTCTCTAAAGGTGGCATTTCCAACCCACCAACCTTTGTGATTTATGTTTGCTCCTCCCTCTTTCCCTAACCACCCCCACCCACCCTTAGCCAGATGCCTGGAGCCTGGGTGGGCTGCCTGAATATGCAGGCCTTTCTCTCTCCCTCTACCACCCCCGCTCCCCCAGGTCCATCCCAGGAGAGGAATCTCTCACTTTTCAAAGAATAAATCTATAAAAGAGGCAACATTTCCAGAGCAGTAAATCTTTGCTCTGTGTGTGTGGGCATGCATGTGTGCATATGTGTTTCTGAAATATGTGCTGTGTGTATACCGTGTGTCTGCAGAGAGAAACAGAGCCAATGGCATTAAAAGGCCTTTTAATGTCTGAAGGGTCAAGACCACAGAGGGAAGGAGGGGCTCAGGAAAGTGAGAGGGACATCAACCTGCTGTGAGAAATAGGATCGTCTGAGGGCAGGGGGCTGCTGGGCAGAAAGTGTTTCCAGTTTGATCTGCTCCCCGATATATCTGTGCACAATTCCATGGGAGCCACGGAATGTCAGAATGAGCTGCTCCTCCGCCTTACTGGGTACAGGCTGTCTGCTGCTTTGGGGAGGTTGAAGGGAATTCTGGCCCTCCCCGTATGCTGAGTCCCTTACACCTTGGCCAGTCAGCTACTGGGCTTTGTTTTCTTAGACACTATGTTGTATTTCCTCTTTCCTGTCCAGAGGAAATGATCAGAAGAGACCCCTGGAGAAGGCTCTGAATCAAGTTGAACACTCCACAGAGATTCCCTGAAAAGTTGTGAATGAAAACAAAACTCTTTCAGCCAACAACCAAGTAACTCACTAACTAGCCCCAAACAGAACCCAGATGTGTGGAGATGGTAAAGTCGCTGGGCTGAAATCCAGTTTTCTGGCTCCTGTTCCTGAGGGTGTGAATGAGATCAGGTGTGGTAGAGGTCAGCGGGGGAGTTAATTATGAGGGAGGGGGCTGTGGAAACCAGGGACTCTCACTGGACCACACGGTTGCTAATGATTGAGCATGGACCACCCTGACTCCTCATGATTTGGGGAAGAGGAACGATATGGATAACTGAAGTCCGCTGAGGGGTTTTCCATCTTATTTTAGCCTCTCCTCCCCTACAGATGACTTAGATGAAAGAAAGGCACCAAAAGAATCTCCATAGAAATCATGGGTGTGGCTGTTTAGTCAGGTCTGGGGGGAGACATTTGAGGCCCTATTAATGTACATAGTCTGAAAAAAGTCTGTTTCCTTCTAGCAATGAGTGGAATATTCCTGTGAGCATAGTGGCAGGTGAAGGTGGAATAGAGAGAAGGAACGAAGGGCTAAGAGGAAGGAAGAGTAAGAAAGTATTCCAGGTTTATTACTAAAGAGAGAACGTAGGCTCAGAGATAGAACGAGAACACAACGGGGAAGCTGGAAAAAGGCCCAATCCAGGGGTGTCCAGAAATGGGGGTTCTGTACAAGCCAGCAAGATGGGGTGCTGCCTGAGAGAAAGATTTCAGCCCGGAGTCAGAGATGAGTAGACTGAGGCTCAGCAGCAAAGCACTCACACCCCCAGGGTCAAAGATGAGTAGACTGAGGCTCAGCAGCAAAGCACTCACGCCCCCAGGGACAGAAGAGTAGGGCAAAGGGAGCTCACCCTTGCTCAGGCTGTGAGGGAGGTTGAGTGGGGTGGGTCGGGACTCCCCCAAACTGCAGCCCACTGAGAACTTGTGAGCTGGAAACTCCTGCAAGAATTTGTTCAATTCTTTAAACCCATGCTGTGGTAGGTAAATCAGTGGTATCCTATGCATTGTGACTTTGCCTCCATTGAACAGAATTTTGGCTTTAGATTCCAAACACATCCATCTGAGATGCATCAGGGAGAAGAAGGTATGAGAGGCTTCACCCCATGCACGTACTTATACTTATACTTTCTCCTTTCTTTCCACTTCTATCCACTTTAATCCCCTCCACTTCTATCCATAGGCTGGGGCCAGAAGAAATGTATTTGAAGGAGTCCTTTGGTTAGGGAGACTGTTTTTATCCTAGATTTTACTCAGCCAAAGCCTTCCTAAAGCTGTCATGATACAGCTAGATTTGCTAGAGTCTTTTCGCTTCTTTTGTTTTTGTTTAGAAAAAGTGCTAATGAGCAGAGAAGCACGGTCGACACCCAACATGCTCACTTATTACAGTACCTAGTTTGTGCCAGGCATTGCCTTAGGCTAATGATCCCTAATTAAACTAAACTACATTAACCACCTCATAAATGGGGGAGCTGCTACTGAGCCCCATGCAGTAGTGGCCCCATGAGAATATAGGCCCAATGTTGCCCAATTTTCTACTTTTTCGAGAGAAACTGGAACAGTGTCCACAAGTTGGAAATCACTTCAGGGTTCATTCACTTATTCAGCAAATATTTACCAAACACCGAAATGCCAGTAGTCACTGGGGTCCAGTGGTAAACAAGGGCGATAAGGTCCCTCGCTTTATGGAACTTTTTCTAGAGGGGAATGTTGGTATGTTTATGTATACATGGGTAAGGAAACAACCAAATGCATACTTTTGGGTAGGGTTATGTGCTGTGAAGGAACTAGAACAGGGTGATGGGGTAGAAAGGTGTGGAGGGGCAGCCTCTCTGGAAGGTAAGTGACCTGCATGAGGAGAATGAGGCTGTCATGCATCCAGTTGGAGGAAAGAGCATTTCAGGTAAGGGGGGAAAAGTAAGTGAAGCCCCATGGCTTGCTGTCTTCAGGGGTTGGAAGATGGCGGAGTGGGTGGTGTGCAGAAAGCAGGATGGGAAATGGGAGAAGGTTTCTGAATTAGAAAAGTTACCTCCTGCCAAACATTCCTTTCATTCTTTTTGGGTATGTTCTGGACTCCTTCAAGGGCCTCCTGGAGGCCAGAGGTGCAGAGATCTAGTGCTGTCATGTTGCAGTGAGGCAGAGCCCCCAAAGGGTGAGCTTAGACAAACCAACTCAGGGTTTTGACCCACCTTCCCTCAAGTATGTGGAGGCTTTCCTCCCATAGCCCAGGTCTCTACCCTGGACTTGGTAGGCTTAGGGAGATGGGAGGCAGAAAAAGTACACTCAACTCTTCTGAATTGGTTCTAGTGAGATTCATATGTTAGGTTCTGATGTATGGCCTGGTGGCTGTGGAGGTCCTGACGGCCGCCATGTTGTTTTAGAGGGAGGTACCACAGGCCCCTGTGACAGCTCTGTTTTGTGGGCGTAAGTTTCCTAGCTTCTATTTTAGGGAGATGATTTTTCCTGAGATGCTCATTATTTATGGATTCCAGATCACCAACTCCATTTGGAAACATTTGAAGCTGGTTGGTGTGTGGGGAAAGCAGCTTGGGAGAGGTCAGTCAGCAAAGCAGAAGTGTGTAAAAATCACTTCACACAGCACAGGCCTCCTTTCGGGGCCACAAATCAAGCCCAGGCATTCCCCTGCCTGGGGACAGGGGTGGGTTCTCTGGGCCTGTCATCCTCAATCAGGCTGTCTCTCTCAGAGAGCTAGGTCAGAGTCAATTTTTATAAAATTGTTATAGAAACCATATGTGTGTGCAAAAACATATTGCCTTTTTTTCCCCCATGGCTGGTAAAATTTCTTCTTCTTTTCCTTGGAGCCTTTCTGAAGGCTTCCACTGTGAAGCTCAGTGGAAGAGGATTACTTTTCATGCAACACAAGTCCAGCAAAAGGGGGAGTTCATTGCAGGAATGAATTGTGGACTTTTCCAACAAGAGTTCTTTTCAAACTGATGGTATATAGGGACCTATTGGTCACTGTAATGAGCCAGGTCAGTCCTAGAAGTTTCATGGCCTGAAGAAGAAGAAAGTCTTAACATTTGACCAAGTTAATTTTCCTTCCCACCAATTGGTATAATTGTAAATCTGAGCTCTCAAGGCCCCGGGTTCGAAACCAGCCATGTTAACTTCTATTGATTGTAATGGAAACAATAGAAAGATGCCCTCTTCCCTTGACCTATTTCCTGGGCTTTCAGGAGACAATATTTATGTCTGTACTCTTGCTCTTGCTGCTGTTCCTTAGAAGCATGATCACGTGGCAGATGTTGCCTGGTTCGGCGTCGAGGAGTAAAGAGAAGTAGTGACTTCTCATGTCTCTTGTCCTGCTGTCTCAAAACCAAGTGGCATGAACTTTACTTTATAGTTAAGCCTTTTCTTAACCACCCAAAAGACCAGATTTGAATCCTAGAAGCTAGGATGGCATTTTAGAACCTCGTTTTTTTTTTTTTTTTTTAAAGATTTTATTTATTTATTTGAGACAGAGAGAATGAGAGACAGAGAGCACGAGAGGGAGGAGGGTCAGAGGGAGAAGCAGGCTCCCCGCCGAGCAGGGAGCCCGATGCGGGACTCGATCCCGGGACTCCAGGATCATGACCTGAGCCGAAGGCAGTCGCTTAACCGACTGAGCCACCCAGGCGCCCAGTGAAACTTTATTTATTTTTTTTATAAAGATTTTATTTATTATTTGACAGAGAGAGAATGAGAGAGAGAGAACACATGAGAGGGGAGAGGGGCAGAGGGAGAAGCAGACTCCCCGCCGAGCAGGGAGCCCGACGTGGGACTTGATCCCAGGACTCCAGGATCATGACCTGAGCCGAAGGCGGTCGCTTAACCAACTGAGCCACCCAGGCGCCCCTCATTGGTTTTTTTTTTTAAAGATTTTATTTATTTATTTGAGACAGAGAGAATGAGAGACAGAGAGCAAGAGAGGGAGGAGGGTCAGAGGGAGAAGCAGACTCCCTGCCGAGCAGGGAGCCCCATGCGGGACTCGATCCTGTGACTCCAGGATCATGACCTGAGCCGAAGGCAGTCGCTTAACCAACTGAGCCACCCAGGCGCCCTAAATTACAATCTTGAGATCAAGAGTTGCATGCTCTACTGACTGAGCCAGCTAGGCTCCCCCCCTGTAATGTTTCTTTTTAGTCATTTTATTTTTCTGTGTCTTTCATGAAAGGCCAGAACGCTTGACTTTTTTTGTTTGTTTGTTTAAGATTTTATTTATTTATTTGACAGAGAGAGCACAAAAACAGGGGGAGCGGCAGGCAGAGGAAGTGGGAGAAGCCGATTCCCTACTGAGCCAGGAGCCGATGCAGGGGTTTGATCCCAGGACTCTGGGATCATGACCTGAGCCGAAGGCAGTCGCTGAACCGACTGAGCCACCCAGGCGCCCATAGAACCTCGTTTTTAAACAGAATCAGCCACCAGTAAAATAAAACACGTAGCGTGTACCCGTGGTTCTCGAGGTGTGTTCCCCTAAACATCTTCATCAGTGGCTTCTGAGAACTTGTTAGCAATTCTGATTCTCAGGCCCCGGCCCCAAACCTCCTGGATCAGTGCCTCTGGAGGTGGGACTCAGCAATCTGTTTTCAGCAAGTCCTCTGGGGGATTCTGACTTATGTTAAAGTTTGAGAGTCACTGCTGTATACCAGGACTGTTCAATGTCAAAGCATGTGTTAAACTTTACTTTTTATATTAATTTAATAACTCTGTATAAGTAAAAGAAATCATGTATTTTTTCTTATGTTAGTATACTACTTCTTCTGGCCTCCAGTCTAGAGGATCACCAGCTCTGATGAGGGGCCAGACTTCTTTCTGGACGAGGCTAGGGAGGCCTGGACAGAGAAGGAGATGGGGAAGCACTATGCTATGTAGCTGAATAGTTTCTCTCCAGAAATGCTCCTTGCTGTGTCTTCTGGTTTTGAGGCGGGGGATCTCTTTTGGTTGAGGTAGGGCAGGAGGTTTGACTTTTTCTTTATCATTTTGCCCCGCAGATCCTGTCTCCTGTTAAAATACAGCAAGAGAACCAACCAACGTTGTCAATGTTAAGAGGAAAGTGAGTGCCAAGGACAAGGTATGGTTAAGGTATGAAGTTTCTAATTGGTAATTTCTTTCTGCTTTTATTTAAAATGATAAAAAATTAAAATGAATTTTTGTATTTTGAATCCTCACTAATAGATGGTATATATTATATTTCAAACGCTGAAAAGCTATTGCTGGATCTAAACAGACAGACTGTAACAAATGATAATTTAATAACTGAGTCATATTAGTAGCGAGGGATGAAGGTAGGGTCACCAGGGCAGTGGGTTCTGAGCCCCCCCTTTTAAAAAAGATTTTATTTTTAAGTAATCTCTACACCCAATGTGGGACTCCACCTCATGACCAGGAAATCAAGAGTTGCATGCTCTAGGGACTAAGCCAGCCAAACTAAGCTAGCCAACCCCCACACCCTGCCCATTTTTTTTTTTTTTAAACAAAGTACTGGATGTGTATAAAATTAATATTGAACATTTTAATATAAAGCAGCATATTTTTGGTAGATATCGTTTGTTGAGATTCATCATCAATTACCTTTCCTGTTGGAAACAGCTGTCCACATTTCCTTTAGGAAAGCACCCCTCATCCTTCCCCAACCACGTGGTTTCATTTGAACAGATCCAACTTGGCTCTGGATCTGCACTCCGAATGGCTTAAGCCAACAGGCCAATTGCCATCTCTCAGCCACAGTGATTGGTTCAGTCATGGTAATGTAGTCCAGTCACAGCCAATGAGAATAACATTTGCTGGAATTTCTGGGAAATTCTTCCCCTGAATTCAGTGGTAGGAAGAGGAGATGTGAGCTTGATACACTTTGGTTGATCTGTATAGTGAGGGAGGCCCAGTGAGAATGGCCTGAAAAAGCACAATGTCAAGAGATGCAGAAAAACTGGGCCTGATAATTTGGATTAAACATTTCCAGAAGCCAGTCATACCCTTGGATTTTGAGACACATGAGCCAACACATCCCTTTTACTATTGGAGCCAGAATGATTTTTTTTTTTTCCATCATTTGCACCTCAAGGAATTCTAAGTCACAGGACTTACCACCAAAGTGATCACGAATAAGATTTGTCTCCTGTTAAGATGATTCAGAAGGCTCATCAGGAATTTGCAGGGTCATTTCCTGTGTTAGCAGTATTTTCTCATTTTCTGCATTCTGGATGCTCTGGCATCTGGGGCCTCACAGCCTGGAGGCGACTGCCCCTTCCAGGGTTAGCCAATTCTAGGAGACATCAAAGGACTCTCCCAGGACCATGCCTTTCATATGAAAATGAACCAATCCGGGGCCCATTCTCCATGCCACCTCTTCTATCTGGCTCTTACATTCTAGGAGGCAATATTCCTCTGCTGTAATCATCCCAGGACCAGGTACCAGACAACTAGAGAAAACCCCCATCTCCAGAGCCTGCTGAAATTATTCAGACTAGCCAATCCCAAACCTGCTTACCCTGTCCTGCTTTGCTTTTTGTGTGGAAGCCACAATAAAGGTTCTTGTCCACACTTTCCCCTTGCTCTTCTTTCTCCTGACTGACCCTGGTGCCTCCCTTCATGGCCTGCACGATGTAGTATACTCCCTCCTCTTGGGAACTGTGAGTGACAAACTATTTTTTCAATGGCTGTTATCTCCTGATCTGTCAGCCTCACCTCTCTGAATAATGATAAAATCTGTATTTTAAAACATTGCCATGAATTGAAGATATTACCATTGGAGGTATGCTAGGGATGCCAGAAAAGGCCATTTCATGAATATTCCAGGAGGAGGGAGCAGAGAACGCCTGTTGAAGATTTCCTTTTGTATTTGTTCCAAGGGGGTTAATGAGCATCAAAGCCATTTATCCTGCAAAGATTGCATAGCAATAGGTAATGATGGTTGGGATCCCATGCTCTTTGGAAGATATGTTGTATTTTATCTTCTGTTTTGTAGTGGAGGTGGTGGGGAGTAGGGGAAGTTCTAAACAAGTGCAAGTGGGGATGCCTAAGCTTTATGGTTCTGTTTTCCATCCTAGCAGCCCTCTGAGCATACAAGCATGATCAAAAGTCATTATATCAATTTGTATCACAATTTTTAAGATATCAGTTTTCATCTAAGAATTTCTTGTAATCAAGAAATGATTTAGGAGCCAGAATAGTGCCATCATTCATCTACTCCACAGCCCCCAAAGTAAAACACCACAATACCTCCAAATCCCCTATTTTTTTCTGCTGGTGATTGGTCCCATGAATCATTTAATGCTGGCAAGATGTGCAGGTCAAGTAGTATAAAAAAATAAGGAGCTTAGGTTTACCATTTGGGGTTCTAAACACCTGGTCCCCTACTCTGGGGAGCTGCAAGCTGGAGTTCATTTGTTCTCACATTTAATTCATTTGTAATGGGATGCCTATTGGAGATTGCTAAATTTTTTAAAGTTGGAAAACCACTATTTTGGGGATTGCAAGCAGTTTCTGAATTATCTTTGTGCAAAGCCTTCTGTGACAGTCTGTGTGCTTGGTTTCAAGAAAAAGAAACCAAGGCTGAATAGCTTAGGCTGAAAATGAATTTTGCGGGAGAATAATGGAAGGATATCAGCTCACAGAATGGACAGGGAAAGCTGAATGATTCAGGTTGGAAAATGGGCAGCAGTCAGCCCAGGATGTGGGGCCATTGCTTCAGGACATCACTACTATTGCTGGACTCAGCTGCTGCTGGACAGAGCTCCTACTGCTGGACAGAGCCACTTTTGTTGGACCTTTTCTAACCCTGGTTCATTGCCTTGTATATGGCTATGGTGGACATAGGGCTTGTGATATTGTGATTTATAATAAGAAATATATACCTAGTTTTTGTCCTATTCCTAGCACAGACCTCTTAAAACCCTTGGAATTTCCTAAGCAATAAACGTGCCTTTTGTTATGTTAATAAGCTAAGTTTTGGACTATCTCTAGGTAATCCAAGGATGGGGCTGGTTGCCAGGGGACCCAACAATGTTACTAGAGGTTGGAACTTTTAACCCTACTCCCTCCCTCTCGAGAGAGGAGAGGACCTGGAGATTGTTTCAAATATCAATGGCCAATGGTTTGGTCAACCATGCTTATGCAATGAAGCCTCCATAAAAACCCAGAAAGACAGGGTTTGAAGAGCTTCCAAGTTGGTGAACACGTGAAGTGTCTGGAAGATTGATGCACTCAAAAAGCACAGAAGCTCTGTTTGTTTTCTTCATACCCTGTGCTATAGATCTCTTCCATCTGGCTGTTCCTGAGTTGTATCCTTTTATAACAAACTGGTAATCTAGTTGTTTTCCTGAGTTCTGTGAGCTGTTCTAGCAAGTTAGTCAAACCCAAGGAAAGTGTTGTGGGAACCTCCAATCTATAGCTGGTGGGTCAGAAACCAGGTGACAACTTGTACTTTCAAATGGTGTCTGAAGAGGAGGGTGGTCTTACTGGGCCAAGTCCTTAATTTTTGGGATGTGATACTATCTCCAGGCATATAGTGTCAGGATTGAGTTAATTGCTTGGTGGTGGTGGGAAAAAATACACATATTAGAGGACTATATGTTGATAACTGGTTCAGAGTACATACAATATCCTATAGGGCTGCACCCATATCACAGAATAGTGTTTCCAAGCCAGCATTGTAACTGAGGATTTAGTGGACCGTTGCACCATTACATAACTGTCTTTGGGTGATGGGGTGTGTTATAGTACCATTGAATTCCGTGGACATCAGCCAGATTGACTTATTTTCTTATAAAATGAAACTCTTGGTCAGAAAATATGTTCTATGGGATATAATTATGTATAGGCATACAGTAAGTCCACTAATGGATCTCCTGGCAGAATCATGTTGGATGATGGAGAGAAAGCAAATTCACATTCAAAAGTCAGTGTCTATTTTGGTGAGAACAAATTGATGCCCCTCCATGATGGGAGGGGGTCCAATATAAGCATGTCTACAATCTCACCCCTCTGGAGTATAATGCCCCATCAAGAATCTGAGTAGGGTGTTGCTGGTGAGTTGAAGGTTATTTATTTATTTTTTTTTTGAACCTAACTGGAGCATTGTTTCCATCAGCAGGTACGAAGCTGCTGATTGAGATGTGATACTCTGTAGAGAGGAAGGATTGATGATGTGGGAAAGAGAGGTTATGATTGCAGGAGTAGAGTCTCTTGCCGAGGTGAGCAGGGATGAGTACCAGCGCACAAATGAAGGACTGCTGATACAGGATCAGGAATGATCCATTCATTTCAACAGAGGGAACGGAGAGCAGGTGTGTACAGATGTTTATCATTTGCTTCTATTTTTCCAGTGAAATGAAGCATGAAGTTATCAGCAAAAAATGGGGATAGGGAGAGGGGCTATCAGAGGAGATAATAGATTTAGTGGAGAAGAGAGAAAAAGGTGTGAAATAGTATCTCGAAAAGTGGGAAAGCAAATTTACTATGGAAAAATTATGATTGCTGGGCAGTTTTCATGATCATAAGTTTATGAGTTTTTTTTGCAGCTGTGCAGTGTGGGCATGGAGTTAGACGTGTCCTGGCTAACTCAGAGAATCAACGGGGAGGCTGGAAAACCAGGTGGTGTGGAAAATAGGCAGTAATCAGTGGAGGCTCAGCGGAATGGACATTTGGGCCAGAGTGTGGGCACTGTCACTGATGGACAGTGTTGCTGCCACTACCTATGGCTGCCAGTGGACATTGTCACCATGAGCTAACTGTAGCCACTGGACAAGGGTTCCAGGGCTTTCCAACTCTGCAGCTACCACAGAGCTAATCTCTCTGACTTTTGGTCTTTATTCCACTTTCTCGTGATTTAAAATATTGGCTGGGGCTAGGACTGCCACTGGCCTAAGTAGAGCCTTCACATGTAAATTCCTCTGCCAGAATATTGTTGTAGTAAATATGCAAATCAAGGATGGCTACACGTGCACAGCACGCCTGGAGTTGAGTAGTGTAAAAACAGACATAGCAGCAGCCCTGTTCTTGTGTCTATCCTTGATTTGGTTGCCAAGGTGTAGAAAGGATGAGAATCAGCCATATTTAGCTTCTGTGGACCTGCCAAGGGGGTTCCCCCAAATTGGGAAGGAGCTTTGGATTCTGCTTGGCAATCAAATGAAAATGTCTGATATACTTCCATAGTTTAGGAACTTCTCTTGGATAAGTCCTTTTAATCAGGCAAATATAAAGCATAAACCTACCATTGTGTTGAGGAAGATCTGAACTAATAAAGTAATTCTAATATAAATGAATAGATGTTGTCTTCTGTCTAGTAACACAAGTTGAATGTTATCTTTAGCAGTTAGATTCTTCCCACTTCAATGTGGATTTGTGCTCTGTTTCAAAGTTTTCGCTTTTTTCTTGGGAGATATGGATGTCTTTTTGACCTAGATTTGTTCATAGGACACTGGACTGTGTCAGGAGGGATATTAAGCTTGACCAGAGGATTGACTTTGAAAAGTACCAAGACTGGGCTTAGCACAGTGTTACCTGGGCTGTGGTAGTGATGTTTCTCATTGGTCTCATTTAAGATTGAATAAACTCACATTTTAGAAATTATTGATAAATACAGTGATTGCTTTTGGGGGCCATAGGGGCCACATTGCACCTTGTTCCTGAAGAGGATGATGTTTCCACTGTCAGTTTGTCCTAGGGTGGGAAATGAGACAGGGAGGGAGGACTTTCTTGTCATTCCCTGGTCTGGAACTGGAAAGGGGCCAGAGCCTCAGGCAGAAGAAGGTTTGGAAATTCTTACATGGAGGTTGAGCTGTCATCTCCCCCTTTCCCCAATACACAGAAACCTGAGAGGAAATAGGCAGAGGAATGGAGTCAAATATAGGTCAGGGACCCTGAGAGTATCCACATGGAGCAGCAGATGGAAGTGACTTGTGCGGTCACTCGGTCTCTCAGAGTCTTGTTAATGGATCTGTTAAATGCTGTACACCTGCTCTTAGCAGTGCATTGGGCAGTTGGGGTGGGGGTTCGCACTGGAGTTGAAATTATATGGAGTGAATGGCAACAAACCAATTAAAGGATGGCAAGAGGCAACCTGGAGAATGATGGATGGAAGAATTTCATGTCCACAGGACAGCTCTTGGGACATGTTAACCTTCTCTGGGAATGTCCAGAAATTATTTCATGAGAATAAATATGAAAAAATAAGGGATTCCCCAAGATCCATAGGGCTGGGGGCTTAGATTCTTTGTATTAGAACTTTAAAGAGAAATGCCATCTTGAAGGCTAAAAAGCTTGGGGACCCAGAGGTGGCACATTTAATAAACACACACTTTTATTGATCTTCTAGCATGTGACAGGCACTTTCTTTCAAGCACATGAGACAGACACTTAAATAAGATGCATTATTTTCCTCCTTCAACACCTAGCATGGGATCTCAGATTATCTTTTCATGCAAGGGAGGTAAGAGCTCCAAAGTTATGTTATAGCCAACATCTAAGCATCAGATTTCTTCATCTTCCCCATCCCTGTCTCCTCCAGTGGATTTTCTACAGCATTCAGTTGGGCTGATATTGGCCATGGTGCAATGCAGCCACATTAACATTCTGGTCATACCCAGAGTTTCCCCTTCCCTGGCTGTGATATATGGCTATCTGCAGCTTCGGTGTTGTAATCACAGATGCTGGGAGGGAATGGGCTGGGTGGTAAGGGGGTTGTCTGCCCCCAAAAGACGATGTAGAGCAGAACTGGAAAGCTCCTTTGCCTTCTGGGGGTCTCAGGGACCAGGGCCAGAGTTCAGTATCTGTGCAGTAAATCCTGAGGCCTGCAGAGAATCCTGCAGAGGAAGCTTCTCTAATTTATGAAAGACAATAGCTGTCTTTTATTGGGTCCCATCATGCAACAAATGCTCTTCACATAGTATCTTATGTGACCCTCAACAACACTTTAACTCCATGAGGTAAGTGAGAAAAGTGAAGAGAGAGTCTAACCAAATTGTTCAAGGTCACAGGACAATTAATGAAAACTGAATCGGAATTTAAACTTTTATCTTTCTGAGCCAAATTCTTGAGAGAATGTTTCTCAACCTGAGGTAATTTTGCCCCCGGGGGACAATTGACAATGTCTGGAGACATTTTTAAAAATTATTTTTTAAAAAGATTTATTTATTTATTTGAGAGAGAGAGAGAGAGGGAGCACAAGAGGGAGGGGCAGAGGGAGAGGGAGAGAGAATCTTAAGCAGACTTCATGCTGAGTGCAGATCCCGATGCAGAGCTCCATCTTACAACCCTGAGATCATGACCTGAGCCGAAATGAAGAGACAGGCACCCCCGTCTGGAGACATTTTTGGTTGTTATGACTGGAGGAGTGCTAATGTCATCTAGTGGGTAGAAGCCAGGGAAGCAGCTAACATCCTATAATGCCCAGAATACTCTCCTGTTACCAGCTGAATTGTGTCCTTCCAAAGAGAATGTTGAAGTCCTAAACCCCAGTATCTCAGAATGTGACTATTTGGAAACAGAGTGGTTGCCCATGTAACTAGTTAAGATAATGTCATGTTGGAACAGGTGGACCCCTAATCCAATGTGACTGGTGTCCTTCTAAGAGGATGGCCGTACGAAGACGTAAGGACACAGGCAGAACTTGTGAAGAGGAAGGCAGAGGTTGGAATGATGTACTTCTCTGTGCATCAACAAGCTGAAAATGCCAAGGATCACTGGTCATCACCAGAAGCTAGGAGAGAGTCATGGAACAGATTCCCTTTTCACAGCCCTTAGGAAGAACCGACCCTGCTAACACCTTGATTTTGAACTTCCGGCCTCCAGGACCAGGAGAGAATACATTTCTGTTGTTTTAAGCCATGCAGTTTGTGGTAGTTTGTTACAGCAGCCCTAGCAAACCAATTTATCCCCACAACAAAGAATTATCTGGTCCAAGACGTCAGTAGTGTCACTGCTGAGAAACCCTGCCTTAAGAAAACACTCCACTTCCCTACTCTTACTTAGCGAGGATTCTGCCCCCGTCCTCCCCTTCCCAGGGGCTGCTGAACCTTACAGGGAAGTTGGGAGCATTTATGCCTGTATCCAGAACAGGGGGAGAGCAGGCTGTTTCAGTGAGTAAAAACCAGTTTTTTAAAATGTTGAACATGGTTAGTGCATCTGGCAACTTAATTAGCCTTGATCCACCTCAGGAGGGAGGGATCCTGGCTGGAACTGTGCTGATAGATTGCGATAATATTTTCATAGAGCACGACCCTGAGTCTCTTCTCAGCCTGGGCTAGAAATTTCTGGCTTTCAGTACTTGGCTGGGTGGGCTGAAGTTTCCTGTAGGATGTCATATTCCGTTTTATTAGTCTCCATTGTCCTCCTAAGGCTTAGGGCTGTGTTTCACCCTGAACCAGAGTGAACTTGAGAGCTAGCAACTCTCAACATTGGTGCAGAGGTTTTAAAAATGGATTCTTCTCATTCACGGAGCAGAGTTTGAGGTGGGTTAAATAATGGCTTGAGAATGAGCCATGACTCATAAGAAATTGAGCAATGGTCAATGAGAAGTGGATCTTCCAGGAATGGCAGTCCCAGATCCCTTAGAGGAAAGTGAGGATCACCTTGACTTTGTTAACGTGCTTTGTTGGCATTGGGAGAGCTGTTTCAGCTGGCTTGCCCAGGGCAGGACTACATGTTCTATTCATTTTGTACACTCTCTCTCCATCTTCCCAATGCTCTGGTGTCTGGTGGACACTCAGCGATGCTTTTTTTATTTTTATTTTTATTTTTTATTTTTTAAAGATTTTATTTATTTATTTGAGAGAGAGAATGAGAGAGAGAGAGCAGGAGAGGGGGGAGGGTCAGAGGGAGAAGCAGACTCCCCGCCAAGCAGGGAGCCCGATGCGGGACTCGATCCTGGGACTCCAGGATCATGACCTGAGCCGAAGGCAGTCGCTTAACCAACTGAGCCACCCAGGCGCCCTCAGCGATGCTTTTTATTGGCACTGAAACTGGCGGTGGAATTTTCTAGTTCCTTCTGGGCCCACCCTCTAGCATTTTTATGCCTCAATATGTTTACAGGAAAAAAGGGGTGAGTAAGAAGGGGCCTGGAGGTGGATTTGCAATGTGGAGTTGCTAAGGGGGTGTTTCCTAGCATCGTGATACTCCATTTCTTGACCCTTGAATGGGCCAGTTGATTTCTGAGATGTCATTTTGAGATGCTTGACAATCTAATGCTTCCCATAAGATACTTATTTGTGGTTACTTAGTTCTCATAATAGCAGGATTTACATAGCAGGAAATGCTGGAGGGGGTTTGCCACTTACTAGCGGTGTGACCATGGGCAAGTCATTCTAGAGACATGCATTTGCCCATCAGTCAGACAGGAGTGGGTCTGTGTTGCCTATTTGCAAGGATTCTGTGAGCATCAAAATTTTTTTTATTATTATGTTACGTTAATCACCATACATGACATCATTAGTTTTTGATGTAGTGCTCCATGATTCATTGTTTGCGTATAACACCCAGTGCTCCATGCAGAACGTGCTGTGAGCATCAGATTTGATAAAGCGTGTGAAGGGGCTTTGGAAATGGCAAGGCATTATTTAAAGGTCAAGTATAATTATGAATAAATTCTGATTTGTTTTTAAATGTCCATGGTTTGCTGTGACCCTTTTCCTAGTCAGCCCTGCCTTTTATGCCAGGGACAATAGAGTACTTTCCTGGGCGGTCTGATTGTTTTTCTTTTTATTTTATTGTTATCCTGCTTGCTCTTCAGTGATCTGGCTCCAATTTCACGATCTTAAGATTGGTTCTTTCTGTGAACATGTTTACTTCTCCTGGTCATTAATTAGGATGAGGACGACTTATGCCCAGAGACACAGATGCCAAGGCATAGAATTTGAAAGTGCCACAGTACTTCTCCATCTTGGGGTAACGCCTTCCATTTGTGCCTGGGTTTAATTTATGATTTAAAAACAGTCTTTGGGGCGCCTGGGTGGCTCAGTCGTTGGGCGTCTGCCTTCAGCTCAGGTCATGGTCCCAGGGTCCTGGGATCGAGCCCCGCATCGGGCTCCCTGCTCCGCGGGAAGCCTGCTTTTCCCTCTCCCACTCCCCCTGCTCGTGTTCCCTCTCTTGCTGTGTCTCTCTCTGTCAAATACATAAATAAAATCCTAAAAAAATAAAAACAGTCTGTTTGCAGCCTTTTGTGGCAAATTCATGGCTAAATCTGCAGCTGCTGCTGAGCAATTGGTAGCACTAGTGAGCAAGGGGGTTTGATAACCTGGTGCTGGGGTTTCTGGTGCTTAAGAAATGGTTGAGAGGCTTGAAGGGGGCATTGCTGTAGTCTGCTAATCTACATCACTGCCGTCTTGGTATCTGCATATATAAGAACTGTGTATGGATTTCCCTCCCCCCTTATGACAATGCAGGACAGCAACATGGTGGTTTCTTTCTTTCTTTTCTGAGCCTAGCTGAAATCATTCATCTGTTTTCCTTCTGGAACCTCATGGCCAATGGTCTCACCATTGGGCTGTCCTGCCTTCCATCCACATCATCTCTTCTTTCCACTGTTCTGTCAAGGTATGGGGAGATGAGCCAGAATGGACAGGGTGCAGCCACCTTCTGGGGCCCTCAGTGACCCGGGGGCCTGTACCTGGAGCAGAGTGATAGGAAGAAGCAGGAATGTGGCTGCTCAGCCTGGAACTCAGTGATGAGCACATTCCCTGGCTAGTTCCCCTCAGAGGGCTGCTGGGGACTCCTTTTCTAATTCTAACTGACATGGTCTTTGGGCCACCCAGAGGGCCAGTAGAAGGTATTCATTGACATGGGGCTATGGCATCCACCCTGGGATTCCCGAATTCTTTGACTTTCCTGAAACTTACTACCCAAATTTAGGAGTCAAATCATTCACCCACCTTTGCCTATCTGCAGGTGGCAGAAGTTTTTGTTGATTTGAACAAGGGATCCATTGACTGAAATATATACTGGAAAATGCATCAGTGCCTCAAGATATTCAGAAATAACAAACACAGATTTACATAGTGCTCTTTCAAGGGAAAAGTTTCTCTCACATAAATTATCTTCACAACTCTGTTAGATAGGAAGGGTGAGAATTGTAATGTCTTTTTACAGTCAAGAAAATAGAGACTCGGAGGTTGATCAGCACAGGTAAGCAACCTCTTTTGCTCTAGTAAGCAAAAGAACCCAATCTGTACTTAACAGCTTTCATTTCTGAGATCAGGGCTTTTCCTTTATAGGATCTTGGGATGGTTGAACCATGGGAAAGAGAGGGAAGGGTAAATTGGGCAGAAAAGCTAGCAGATTTAATTTCAGTTATGCTTCAGTCAATTTATATAATTGAGTACATTGGAGGCCAAGAGTTTTGCTCCATGTTATTTTAGGAATTCCTAATCTTTATCTTTTTTAGAATAGTGGTGTTCAACCCTTTTAAAAATTTTATTTTATTTTTACTTTTTTAAGGCAAAAGACTTCCCTCTTTGGTCAAATGAATGGAGTATGATATAAAAATCCCAATATATGAAACTTAAATCGAATAGTTGTGATTCAAGTGGGTGTGAAATCTTTCCTGACCCATCTCCTCTTGCCCCTCAGGTGCCTTGAGACAGCTTTGAAAGCTTGAAGAAACGAGGATGGAACTTCCAGTTCAAAGCGGTTTTGTTCTCTCTCTTTCATTTCTTCTTCTCTAGTTTGGTCACTTGTCTATGCTCTAGCTGTCTTCTCCAAAGAGTTACCAAAGACCTCATGGCATTCTCCTGTCTTGGCACCCAGGACCTGTGAGCAGTCTGCTTTTGTTATACATTCCAACAAAGGCACAAGAAGAAAGGTGGTAGATATCAGCCCTTGTGTTATTCAACTGTTCTTTATTTCTGTTATGTCCAGAAAACAGAGGGCATAGCATGCGGTCCAAGGACACCTCCATTCTCAGACAGTTGGTCAATGAGCCAAGCCCTTGAACCTATTCTGGGCAGTCAGCATCCTTTCTGGGCATCAGATTCTCCTGAGTCAGTGGCACAAAGCACCAAACCATGGCCCAAAGTTCTCCAGCTACATATGGGCTATGGGTGTGTTAAACATCTGCTTGCCACCATCCACACCGGGATAACCTATTTAAACCCAGATGATTAGTGCCCAGTTGCTAAATGATCTAGACACAGCCTTTCCCTGCACAATTATAGCATTTCCTAAAAGTCTTCATAAGCCCTGGGATGACAAGGAATCCCTGTTGGCTGCGCTTTGTTCCCTCTACTTGTGGGTTATTACCCTACCTTGAGCCTGGGTGGTTTTCTGTGGAATTAGGGAGGAAGCTCATGCTTTATTGGCTGTTTAGCTAGGCATATGGGCTTCTCAGTAAAGCAATCATTAGATAGACTTTCTTGCAAATTCTTGTTCATATGACTTTTGTGTTTTCTCCTTGTGTTTCAGCATCTTTTAATAGACGACAGCAAACTCAGCTCTCTCTTTATATGGGAAAGTAATGACATGACTTTGAACACTCTCTTCACCCCCTTGCTAGCTCTATGTTCCACGACCTCCTTGCCAAGAAAGGCTTGCCAGTGCTTGGAGTATTGATTGGGCCACTTGAGACAGATTGGCCAGCCCCTTTCAAGGAGACCCTGAGCTCTTACGAAATTCCACCATATTTCTTACTCCTGGAATACATGCTTAAATAGGTAGGAGTCCAGCCCTACGCTGGGAGGGTGTGAGTGACCCCACTTGGGTCTTCTGTCCTTCTCTCCTTCTGTTGGGTCATGTGCTCCAATTCAGCTTTATCCAAAAAGTCCTGTGTTTTGGAGCTCGTAGGCTCTTTTGCAGTTATGTATAAAACTGTGTTTTCTCCATTGAGCTCCGTTGTGAGTACTCTCCTTCTACTGAGAATTCCAGAGGGAAAAGGTGAGAAGTATGATTTGGGCATAAAAATCTACCTCAAACCCTAACACTGCAAAGAACCTAAATGGCTTCTAAAATTCCACAGCCTCTGGAGAACATTCTCTTTGTTGTTGGGTTTTGGAGTTCAGGTCACCTTCAATTACTCACTTTCAATTACTTTTTAATATTGCAAGGAATGATCACAGGCAGCCTGTGTGGTAGGTTTCAAATCATCTCAGTGCCCCCAAAACTCTCTCTCTGACTCTGGACAATTGAATGATCCCTACTCAAGTTTCTCAAGTGGCCACCTTAGCCATCAGACCTGCCACTGTTCTTTGTCTCATTAGGCTAAGTGGTCACAGGTGTTTTTTGAATGGCCACTTTGCCCAAGTTTATAAAGAGATGAGAAATGTGAAGGTGGGGTGATGCAGTGACCTCAGTCAGTGTAGAAAGCTAATCAGGATCATTTGGAACAAGTAAGCAATATTCCTTTCCTGAGAGTTTTTCTCTGATTGATCTAAGTCATTCTTCCTTGAAAAATTTCATTAGCAGTACAAAAATTTACTCCAGAAGTACAATAAATTAGTGACATGGAATCTCCTTAAGCTGTGGTAAGAGAAGCAGGCATGGCTATTGCTGGGTCAAAATTATTTTGTCAAAATGAATTCATGGAGGAAAATGACAGGGGAAGGGAAGATACTTCGAACTCCCTCCTCACTCTTTATTTTTTTGATTTTATTGTTATGTTAATCACCATACACTACATCATTAGTTTTTTTAAATTTTTTATTGTTATGTTAATCACCATACATGACATCATTAGTTTTTGATGTAGTGTTCCATGATTCATTGTTTGTGCATAACACCCAGTGCTCCATGCAGAACATGCCCTCTTTAATACCCATCACCAGGCCAACCCATCCTCCCATCCCCCTCCCCACTAGAACCCTCAGTTTGTTTTTCAGAGTCCATCGTCTCTCATGGTTCGTCTCTCCCTCCAATTTCCCCCCCCTTCATTCTTCCCCTCCTGCTATCTTCTTTTTTTTTTCCTTCTTAACATATATTGCATTATTTGTTTCAGAGGTACAGATCTGTGATTCAGCAGTCTTGCACAATTCACAGCACTCATCATAGCACATACCCTCCCCAGTGTCTATCACCCAGTTACCCCATCCCTCCCACCCCACCCCCCACTCCAGCAACCCTCAGTTTGTTTCCTGAGATTAAGAATTCCTCATATCAGTGAGGTCATATGATACATGTCCTTCTCTGATTGACTTATTTCGCTCAGAATAACACCATCCAGTTACATCCACGTCATTGCAAATGGCAAGATCTCATTCCTTTTGATGGCTGCATAATATTCCATTGTATATATACACCACATCTTCTTTATCCATTCATCTGTTGATGGACATCTTGGCTCTTTCCACACTTTGGCTATTGTGGACATTGCTGCTATAAACATCGGGGTGCACGTACCCTTTCGGATCCCTACTTTTGTATCTTTGGGGTAAATACCCAGGAGTGCAATGGCTGGATTGTATGGTAGCTCTATTTTCAACTTTTTGAGGAATCTCCGTACTGTTTTCCAGAGTGGCTGCACCAGCTTGCATTCCCACCAACAGTGTCCTCCTCACTCTTTAATTTCTGATTTCCCTCAACCTCTCAAGGAAGCCTCCATCTGAGGAACTCTCAATTCTCTAAGTAGGGCAGCCCTGCCTTAGTTGTAAAGTAGATGAGGTGTCTGTAGTCCCCCTTTTGTTGCCCCTTATCCCCTCTGTGTTGTCACCCTCTTCTCCTCTCATGATGTTCCTAGTGACACCTTCCTTTCTCCTTCCTTACCTGTCAGAAAAGGCTCCTATATCAACCATTTATCCAAATGATGATTTATCTGTCTTAGGGATATGTGCATTTTGATTTTGGTTCTAACTGTGGGTTAACTAACCTTGTACCCTGTTAAAGAAGTCCTGTTATCTACAAGTGAAGTTATTGTTTGGGGAGATGAGAAATACTTTCTTGGAGTCCCTGACATTTCAATGTTAAGAAGGCATCTCCCCTAATACCTCCTCACTCCACCTGTAAGGATGATCTGCTCATCACTGTCCTTTTCCCACACCATTTCCAAACCCCCTGTTCTTCTGGGTTTCTCAATCCTTAAGGCTGTGTGTGCTTCATCAGGATGTTCCTGATGCCAATCCCATAGCAGCTCCAAGTGTTTTTATAGGATGCCTGCATTGGTATAGGAGCAGTCCAAAGGCTCTTGGGTAGACACTAGCTGATCCACACTTGCCTTCCCCTCCTTGAGGTTTTGTGGCCATAATATTCACTTGTAGGACCCTGCCAGCTGCCTCTGCCTGTGGGAAGCAGCTGTGAGATCCTTGACCAAATCAAATTCCTGGAAGACCAGATTTATATGCAAGAGGAAGGCAAGTCAGAGCTGATTAGCTCTGTGTGAGTTGTCCCTAAGGCCACATTTCTCTGGCCTCAAATGGAGGCATGCATACACTGGCTGGGATTACCGAATGGGTTCTCTACTTTAGCTGATGGATGAGTAATATATAGGTAGCTAGTGACGCATTTTGAGATCCATCCAAAAGAGGCAGCCCCCAGTAAATGGAAGGATTGGTCATTATTGTGACTCTAACAGTGAATGCATCACAGAAGTGCCACTTCCGTCAGCCCTCTAAGCTACTGATTGCAGCTAGGCTAATGCATTGCCTCCAAGGAGCATCTATTGATGTACTGCAGAGGAATTAACTTTGACGTAATGGAATTTTGTTTTCGCCACTGCTCATAAAAACAACTGCCTTGAGCAAATGAAAATGTGTGTGGCAATTTGTGCATTTCCAGCAATGACCGCACACGGGCAGAGGGTTCTTACAGAAGGAAATGGCATCCCTGCAGACCAGGGCTGGCTGATGAATGATTAATGAAAAGCAGTGCTACCAAGATGCTGGCTTTAGAAAGATAAGGGAGAATGATGGTGTGAGCTGGACGGGAGGGGAAGTGCGTGGAAAGGTATGCTCCACGTATGGGCAGGATTCCAAGGAATTTGGCTGGTGCCAGTGACTTAGAATCATTGCAGGGGAGTATGACCAGGATCAGTTGCCCTGCAGTTGGCGAAAGAAGAGGCCTACCCAGAACCTTCCCTCCCCTTGCCTCTTCTTGGAGACCTTGACCTTCCCTCTTGAGACAAGGCATGATGCCTTCCCTCAACTCTACTCTTCTGCCCTGTGTACCCACCCCTCCCCTCCGGTCGGTCACCTCTTCTTTCAGAGACAAACTCTCTTGGCTCTATTTCCCTGCAATCCCACTCTCCATTTCCCTAATTCTTTGCTAAAATCCTGAGGATCCCATTGCCATTTCGATCATTACTACTTACCAGTCCCTGGGTAACAGAATGTTCCCTACAAAGCCCCACGAGGGACCCCAGATTCCAACTCCACTCACCCCTACCCTCTGTGTTGTTCAGGTAAGGCCCTTAGGTGATTTCTGTACTTGGTCTGGTCTGCAACCTGGTACCGTAATAAAATTCTGAGGTCACCCCTTGAGTCTCCATCTGTCTCACCCCTGGCCTAGTCAAGCATTCAGAGAAGGAATCTGGGTTATTTTTGAATATATTTTACAAGGCCAGAATTCTGTGCGCTGGGGTCAGAAGGACTCCGAGCCCCAGGGGTGGGGCCTTTAGTTCCTGTACCCACAGGCAGGGGCCAACAACTGCACTGGGATTTCGTGAAGGGCAAGTCCTGAGGGAGCCAGTGTCCTCAGTTGCATTCCTCCCTGTGCTGGGGGATGACTCAGGCAGGCTTACTTCTGCTCCTACACTGGCAGCTTGAGAGAAGTGCCCTTCACTGGAAGAGAGTAGTGTGGCTACTTAAAGTGCACTGGGCAGGCTGGACCATGCAATGCATTCGACCTCAGTCCGTTTGTTTCATGGTTCAAAGTGGCCTTGGTTCTTCTTTCCACATAAGTATCCTTCCTCTATGTAATGATAGGGGCTGAGAACAAAAGTGGGCTTATCACAAAGCAAAAGAAATCAAGTAAAATATGACCAGAATGTATTTTTTTTCCTTCCCTCTCTCACTGAAAGTAGTTTTATACATAGTGGGAGGAAGAGAGTGGCATTTGCCGTGCTCTTGCTATCTTAAGTCATATTTGAAAGAAGCATGGAGACTTATTTTTCTCATACTCATTGCAGGACTATCACAAACTCCAGCCCATATGCCTGCTCTAATGAGAAGATTAAAGACTTGTTAATGCCATTTGTTTTGTTTCTAAGCAGTAGGTGACAGGAGAGCTAAATATTCTCTCTGAGTTGATTCAGTGGTTCCAAAGGCACAGGGACCAAATGGCTGCAGTGACCTTGCTTTTTATGTTCAATTAAACGGACCAGAGAGAAGATCTATGTTGTTTCTGAAGTGTTGAGATCCACAGACGGGATGAGAAATTTCCTTGCCTGGGCCACTGGGGAAAACAATGAAACACACTGGGAATTCAGATGTGTCCCCTCGGGTCTCATTTTTCACTCAAACCCTGCGATGCTCTTGTTTGATAGCAAGGCTTGGTTTGGGGAGTTGGTGGCACAGGGTCATGGGTAGTGATTCATGGGCTTATATTTGCTTGTGGATAATACTGTTAACAAGTAGTCTATTGAATATCAATTACCCGTAGGACACTCTGGTGGTGGGTGCTAGAGGGGTTATAAAGAGGCATAGATGTTTCTGCCTTCAACAATTAGAAAATCTTGTTTGGAAGCAAAGCATCTGTTCGTTGAAAGAGATCAGTACTGAGAGCAAATGCCAAGTGTGGCAGGATTGAGTTGCCACTAACCTCTCCTTCCTTAGGATTCTAGGGGCTAGAGAGATCATTAAAGCGACCTTAGCTAAATGGGAAATGAGGTACTGATTTATTGCTCTGGGCAATAACCCCAAATATTGCTTCTGATGAGTTGTACTGGGGAATATGAAATAGATCTGAGGTCGTGGGGAGGACTCATTGCTCCCACCCCAGTATGAGTGGACCTCTACAAGTAATTCTAAATGCTCTCGCCAATAAGCTGAATAGTAAGGGACGACAGAGAAGAGTGAACTGTTCCCATGTGCATACTGCATGGGGGGCAGGAAATGGAGGAGAAACTGTCACTGTCCACAGGAAAAACAACAGCAACATCAACAATAGACCCAGTTTCTGATTTCGAGCACAATTAACAAGCTTCCTAGTAAAACATGGGTCCGTGAACGTTAGGCTTCAGTCAGATTCTAACCCTTCCTCTCCTGGAGCCTTTAGAGATAGAGCTTGGAATTAATTGCTTCTTCTAATAATCCTTCACATGGAGAGGGAGCTCTTGAGTGGATATATGAAATATGAAGAGATGACAACAATGTGTCAAATGTGTTATAATCATAGATCGATGGTGGGGGACAGGGGGAGAAAAAACTCTAGGCTGGCACAGGAATGGGGACAGTCTGGGAGGTCTCCTGGAAAGGTTGGTTTTGAGTTGACTTAAAGGTAGGGGTGGGATAAAAGGCATCAGACCTGCCAGGTGGTGGATAAGGGTGCAGGTGCCCCTTCAGATCAGGATGCTGCTTCTTTGGCACCTCTTTCCTAAGCTCCACAATCTCAGTCTCATTTTCTAATTTTTGTTAGCACCATCTTATTTTTTCATTTTTTCCCACTCAGAACCCTGAACTTCGGCAATTCTGCAATCCCATGAGGACCTCCAACAAAGTGGTCTGACTTTCTTTTCACTGCCTATCATCCTTTCATACCCTCTCTCCACTTCCAGCTTAAATTCTATGATCATTTCTTATAATCTCTTCTTTATATGTACCTTCTGTTCCCTTGTCCCTCACTCCCTTTATGGTTTTAGTAAAACCACACCCTGGATAAATCTTTCTGTCCATCTCTTCTGTGTCTATGCCTGTACAGTTGAATGTTGCTGGAGAAAATCTCAACCCTGAGCATGGTTTGATTTTGTATTCATGACCATGAACTTCACATGAGACCCAAATGCTGCCCAGCATCATTATCATAATGTATTTCTCTGGTCCATTTATCGTCCCACTTTCCTAGGTGCTACCTCATCATTTCAAGTCTCCCACAACCCCTCCTTCATCCTCATTCTCACCTGCTGACCTTGATTCCTGCTTTACTAAGAAATTGAAGCTGTTAGAAGAGAAGATTGGCAGACTTCTAGCTCCACATTATACCCACATACCAGCATCGTTATCCATACCTCTGCCTTCCCGCCACCTGGTTGTTTGGGTGATTCTATCTAAATGCTATCCCCTCTCCCTACTCAAGGGCATTGCTTAGCAATTTTCTGATTCATAAATCAACTTTCCCTCTCCTGCTGATACAAACATGCTGTTAATTCCCCCACTTCTCCTACCAACTACTTCCCTAATTTTTGCTCCTCCTTGCAAAAAACTTCTCTAAAGAATCCGAAATCAAATTCAAAATCTAAATCCCCCATCTCCAAATCCTCTTCTCACATTTTCTTAAATTCATTCCAATCAGGCTTTCACCAGTATCCCACCACCCTATGTTGCTAAGTCCAATGATCAATTATCAGTCCATATCTTACTTGACACCACTGATTATTCCCTGCCCCCAAAGCTTTATTGAAATGTAATTGACATATAACATTGTGTAAGTTTAAGTTGTACTACATGTTGATTTGATACATTTATCTATTGCAAAATCATTACCACCATAACGCTTACATCTCATCACATAATTACCATTTCTTTCTTGTGGTGAGAACATCTAAGATCTAACTCCCAGTGACATTCAAGTATAAATACAGTATTATTAACTATAGTTGCCATGCTGTACATTAGGTTCCCAGAACTTGTTAATCTATAACTAGAAGTTTGTGCCCTTTGACCAATATCTCCCCATTTCCCATACCTCCCAGCCCCTGGTAACCACCACTATACTCTCTGTTCCTATGAATTTGGCTTTTCTTTTCCTTTTTTTTAGATTCCACATATAAGCAATGTCATACGTATTTGTTTTTTTCTGTTTGACTTATTTCACTTAATATAATGCCTTCAAGTTTCATCTAAGTTGTTGCAAACAGCAGGATTTCCTTCTTTCTCATGGCTGAATAATATCCTTTATATATATCATATGATGCTCAAAGCATCATAGCTATACCAACCCAGTATCTTTGTGGGGAGCTTTTGAGCCAACCTTGGCATTACCTACCTGCAGACTTCTTGGGATAAATAGTAAATATCTTAGGTTCAATGATATTGCTGGCAAGACTTTATGTTATTTACTGCTGAATGCAACTTAATTGATATAATTTTTTTAAATTTTATTTTTTATTATTAGAGATTGTATGATCAGAATTTCTTTGCTGACTATTGCCTGGTTTTGGAAACTAACTTTAAAAAAGACATATTCAATAATAAAATCCCTTTATCTTAAATTTATTTCTCTTAAATTTCCTTTCTGGAGTCTAGAAAATTTCTAGGCCCATCAGTAACTAAATAGTTACTGAATGCCTGTAGTATGTCAAGTGTTGTATGAGGAATTGGAGAAAAAGTAATGAACAAGATCGATTGTTTGTTTCTTTATGGTTTAATGGGGGAAATACTTATTTGCCTGGCTTTATCATCTTTTGCTATTTTGAATTCTCAGGTGATACGGTTTATTTTTCCCAAGCTACCTGCCATTTTTATGTTCTGTACCTCTTTCTTCTTTTGATCAGAATGAAGGCCAGAGTCACAGTTCCCACTGTTGCTACTTCTGCTTCCAGAGACATGAAATGATCAGTAAAACAAATGTGGAACTTACCCGCTAAGCTCTGTCTATATTGCTCAGTGGGACAGATGGTAGCATGTGGCTGAAGCACTGACCTTGCACACTAGCCCTGTTTCACCCAATTTCCTTCATGTGAGAAGTTCAGAAGATTAGAGGAGGCTTTTGCCAGGCTTGGAATCTATTTGGGTTATTATCTTTGATTACTTGGATTGCTTTATCCCAGAGAAACCAGCCTTTATTTAAATAAAAAAATTCAGAAAGACTTAAAAATCATAAATTGGCATATTAAAATGTTCATGCAGTTACCTGGACAGCAACTGCATCTCCCTAAAGCCATGCTATGGCCTGCGGAGTTGACAAGGCAGAAACAGATGGCCTGAGTTTCCCTTGGAATATACTAATGAAGAGAAAAAAGTGACTTGGCCCTTTACCATTTTAGATCATGCCAAATCTGCACAGGCAATGGACTCTAGACATTTGGCCTGAGCTCCAAAATATTGCAGAACAGGCCCATCCTGGGCTGTGATGTCTGGTACTTGTGGAATGTTTGATGGGGGACAACTTGTGTTTGTTCAGGTGGGTTAATGGCCCCCTCCTCGTCTAGTCTCCCATGTGCTCTCATTTATCTACCTTACTTCCGCTGACTCCCTCCAAATTGGCTACACCATAGGGTTGGTGAATGTTATTTATCTCTGTCTTGCTTCCTGTTTTCCTCTGTTCTTCCTTTTTGGAACTCCTTAAGATCTGGAAATACTATTCATGCTATTTAACCAAGTGGACTGTTCTTACCCTTTCACTGATTCATAATAAACTCCTGGAATTAGAAGGGCCTAGAAAGGTCCTTCCTCCTCCCGCTTCCCTCAGGAAACACCTCCGCCAGATTGCAAAGACGGGGCCTCCACGTTGTGGAGTGCATAACAACATCCACCGTTGGGAAATATGTCCTGATGCTTAACTCCAAACTTGCACAGGTCACATTTTCCTGAGTCTATCCTCGGTGAGGCTGGTCTTGGTATTTACCCTTAATACACTTGAAGGGCATTTAAAAGTCACTCTAAAGCAGTGGTCCTCAACCAAGGGCAATTTATTTTTGAAAAGCACGCTGGTGGACTTTCCTTAAGAGAGACCCCCCACCCCCAACCCCACTGATGTGCAGGAGACATCTGCTTGTATTTGAGAAAAATAACTGCAAAGAAGGGGAGGGTAAGGGGTGTGTGTGTGTGTTCATGTGTCCATGTGTGCACAGGTGTGTATGTGTGGGGAGGAGGTACACAACAGGGCTTAGGCCTATATATCTTATTTATTTTAAAGATGTAAATTCATTTCACTTTATGAAAACCTTTCGATTTTCTCCCAAGAGCTTATTCAGTTGACCCAAATAATGCATTTTAGCAAAATAAGAGACGTAGCTCCTTCCCTTTCTTACTCCAGCAAAGGGGTGTCTCCATGAATGTTCATGAGAGAGGTGATGACGTTTCCCTGGAAAGTCAGAGTCCTACACCAAATTTATTCTCAAAGCCAAATTTGTGCGTCCCTTGTGGGCAAAGCCAAAGGTGAGTGGAGGAGCAATTCTGTAGAGGCTCCACAATAATGGCTACCAGAGAAGGGCTCCTGAATATTCAGTTTAGATTTGTAAAGCATTTTATAGATTATGCAGCTTGTTATGTACAAAGTCATTTGATCTTCACAACGATCCTGGGAGGTATGTCTGATTATTCCAGGAGGAAACCAAGACTTAGAGAGGCCTTTGAACCTGTAAGTGGAAAGTTGGCCATGAACCTGGCTCCAGGTCCGGGGCACTTTCCAGCACACCACTCCATCCCCAGCATTGCCTCTTTTCCAACTCTGCCTGTTGGTCTAAACCAGCCTGCCAGAGACATCCACAGCCAGGTGATTTCAAGTTTCCTTCTCACTCCGCAACACAGCACCAGTGAGGACCCTTGGATTTAAAGACGTTATTTATTTGTTTGAGAGAGTGAGAGAGAGAGAGAGCCAAAGGTGGGGGGCAGAAGCAGAGGGAGAGGGACAAACAGACTCCCCGCTGAGCAGGGAGCCCTGGGATCATGACTTGAGCAGAAGGCAGATGCTTAACCTACTGAGCTGCCCAGGTGTCCCAGACCCTTGGATTTAAACCCAGTTCCTCCACTTACTACCCCTGGAATCTTAGGCAAGTTACTTTTCCTCTCTATGGCACGGTTACCCTGTTTGTGAAACAGGGATCCTCCTCCTCCTCAACATCATCACCACCACCACCACCACCACCACCATCATCATCATCATCATCATCACAACCACCACATCTACTTCACAGGATTCTTGTGAAGATTAAAACCATGCATGTGAATCCAAGTGCTTGACGCTTGGTAACTGCTCAGTCAATGTCAACTGTAACTACTACCACTTTAATTCAGACACCTCCATCTCCCCCTACCCTCCTGCCCAGGTCACAGTTCTGTGTTTAGAAGCCTTTCTCCATCTGTAACACTGGTCCCTGTTGGGCTTTCATCTCTTCTGGCAGAATCTGTTCTGAACGCAGAGCTTGTCATCCAGCCATGTCATTTCCTTGCCCACCGGAGAGGCCAAACACCTCATGCATCTTTTAAGAACACAAACCCACTGTGATGATGGATGCATATAATAAAATAATAGTAAAAACAAATAGTGGAAACAAGTCTTGAAAAATTAAAGTGAAGTATGATTACATACTGATATTTTAAATATGGCTAAAGTGATCACATAAACTGAGAAATGCTGTCCAGGCTACTGTGAAAGTGTCATAACAGAGTGGGACACTTGGAAATACAGCTTTCCAATGGACATGTTGAGACATTTTACCTCAGAACTGTCCCCACTGGGCCCTTTACTCTCACTGACTCAGGCCTGCAATGATGGGGTCATGGAAGACAAGAGGGATGTGTTGTTTAAAGAATCATCATGGTTTTGCTTCTTCTGATGGTAAAAACATTGTATGGTCATTTGAAAAAATTTGGAAAATGCAGAAAAATAAAGACAAAATAAAAATTGCTAGTATTTCCTCCATGCAGAGATAGTTATAGTTAACCTGAACATTTTTGATTATTTTATTGACATAATTCTTTATTTTTTCTACAACCTTCCCACTGCCCCTCTATGCCAATATTCCACATGTAGGACTATCTCTCTTGGGGACAGAAAACATGAGGCTCCTTCTCTCCAGGACACCTTTCTCCCTCCTCACCCCCTTTCCCCAGCTCCACCCATCCTGCTTATCTCAGCTCAGAGGTCACCTTCTACAGCAAGATCTCCCTAAACCCCACCCAAGATGGGGGATTCACACACTTCACATGGGCACCACTTCTGTGATACCTTGTGTCTATCTCTATCTTTGTATTTACAGTGTGTTTAATGATCTGTGTAGATATCTGCCTACCATATTAGACTGGGTGTCCATGAGACTTACTCATTGTTATTTTCCTGACGCTTAGAATAGTGCCTCATGCAGAGTAGGCACTCCATAGGTATTTGCTGAATAAATGAATGAATGACCTTAGGAGAGAAATTAGACTAGTTCTGTAAGGCTCCAAGGGTTAAAACTAGGACTAGAGGTTGGATACTGTGGGGTGACAGACTTTGCTTCAACGGAAAACAGCATTAAAGTAGGTGAACAGGGAATGGACCACTTTGGGAGGCAGTGAGTTCCTGGATGCTGAAGGTATTTAAATATGGGCTTAGCAACCACATCAGAGATACCGTAGAGTCTGGTCAACTTCTAGATTAGTTAATGTTGATCTAGAGGATTTTGAAAGCTCATTCAATGTTGAGATTCCATTGTTTTATATGGCAGAAGTCATGAAATGAGGTCATTTGTGGTTAGAAATTCCAGGTCTTGGTAGTCCCGACTAAGGTGCCCATAGATGAGATGAGAGTTCTCACTTCAGTATTTATGTAGCTTTAAGTAATTGTACAAGTATGCTCTTACACCAAGTGTTTTTCTTAATTCTCTATTCACACAGCTTTGTATCCAAATAAGTCACAGCCTTCCCAGAACTACAGATTTATTCCACCAGTAGTTTGCTCTGAAACCAAATGCCAGTGAATCCAGCTTCCCAATCCTTTGAAGAACAAGATGGTGACCTTCTCCTGAACTCTCTGTGTTCTCTTAGCTTTTGTCTGCTTTGCTCTCTTCAAATAACCATCATGAAGATTTGCAAGATACTTTCTCTGTTAGGAATGCTGTCTCCTGGCCCTCAAGGAAGGCCTGATTGATCACTTTATTGAGCTTGTTCCCTCTAAGTCTGAAATAAATGAGAAAGTGCAATAAAGCACCTATCTATAGCAGCCCCCAGCACTTGATAGGTGCTACCTTCCAATGACATCACTTCTCTAATGGTGCCCATTTAAGGCCTTACCTAGAGGCTCCATCTTCCTGACTTGGATCCTCTCCCAGACCCATGTGAGTTATCAGGGTTGCAAAGCCCACTTTCTCAACCCTGATCAGCCCTCCTTTGCCACTTCCTCCCTTGCTATAGGCCTTGCTCTCCTCTCTCTATGCACCTGCTACCAACTTCTGAGTAGATTTGTCTCATTGAATTCTCTCCCCAGAAGAACGGTTATGGGTAGGACCTTGTGCCCCATACTTCTTTGACATCTCTGAAAACAGCCCATGGGCCATTTTTCTTTTGCAGATTCCACTGCTAATCACCACAGGGAGGCAGCCATGCAGTAAGGGAAATTATAGATTTGGAGAAGTAACTCATATTCAATAAGGTCAAATAGGACTGATAACACCCCTGGACGGTTGTGGGGTGTAAACGAGGCTACTGCTCTTTCTCAGAGGCTCTTTTTGATTCCTATCTTATAAGACCAATAGAAAATCTTCTTTCCTCATTGATTTCTCCTTTAGTCTTTGACAATGGGCCTCTTCCAACCTGTATTATAGAACACCACATTACAGTCATTTGGGCAATTTGCCTCCTCACCTCCACTAGCCTGTAAATTCCTTTTGAGAACATCTGGCACATGGGAAGTGCTCAAGAAATTTATGTCTTTTTGTGTCTTACTGATTTTTGTTTTCCTGACACTTAAAATAATACCTAACACATAATAAATGCTCAACAGATATTTGTTAATTAAATGAGTGACTGGGTGAAAAATCAGGGCTTCCAGGCTTTAGACTTAGATTTAAGTGTGGAGGATTATCGAAATGTACAAAATTTGTAAACATGGGTAGATTCCCTTGACGATAGAGAAGAGAGTAGCAGCAAAGTAAAGAGGATTTTGAGGTGTGGGGGAGGGGTGGGATGGGCAGAGGAAGGAAGTGGAGGGATCACCATCTGGCCTTTCTGGCCTCAGTGGATCCAGAATCTGAGAGAGTGAAATTCTCCCCTTTCTCAGATCCCTCAGCTTTGTCCTGGGGCCACATCTCAGATCCTTCAGCTTGAACCTTCATTTGGGGCCCATGCAGCCACACAGTTTTGGAGCTTAGAACTTTCCTGGGTCATCATCTCTAAAAACAGTCAGTTTTGTATTTTTACAATATAATTGCAAGCTTGCCCTGTAACATATTATTTTCTTTTAAAATTTCATAATTTATATTATATTTCATGTTTCAAATAGGTAATATATACAATGGCACATGGTGGTAATACAAAGTTTCTTTTCTCTTGCTTTCTTCCAGTCTCTGAGCTGTCCTTCCCAGAGGTCTTCAGCATAATCAGATTCTTACATCTCCTTCTAGAGATTGTCTTTGGATATATAAGCATATATGCCTTTCTTTTCTTATAGAAATGGCATCATGTGGTATTTCTTATTTTTACATCTTGCTTTAAAAAAAAGTTATAATACATCTTAGAGTTCCATATTGGTTCATATAATGCAGTCATGTCCTTTTTAGAGGATCCACAATATTTCATAGGATGGAAGTTCCTGAATTGGTTTAATCAATCCTTTTATTGAGTCCTTGAAATTTAGTCCTTGTTCCATCTTTTGTTGTGACAGACAACGCCACCATCCATATCTGTGTGCATATATCTTACACATACACATGAATATATCTGTAGGTAGAATAAATTCCTACTGGTATGATTGAGGTGTGAAAGGATATGTGCAGTTTATTTTTTGCTAATAATATTAGTAATTTATTAGCATTAGTAATAACAGCAGTGATTCACTCAGTGATTTACTATGTCAGTCCCTATTTAAGCATTATGCATGTAAGATATTTCATTCCTTCCTCATTCCTTGAGGAAGGTACTATTATAACCCCTACTTTCTAAAGGAGCAAACAGGCACAGAGACTTGCTGTGTTCACACAGTAAATGGCAGAACTTAGGTTCAACCCAGGCAGTTGGACTCTGGATAGCTTAGGGCTCTAAACTGCCCTATTGCCCTTCAAAGTGGTTGGGCCACCAGTGAATGAGAGGAAAGCACTCTTCATACAGACACAGACACACCTGATTACACCTGCACACTTCTTGTGGCTTCAGTTTAGAACTTATTAATAAACTCTTGAAGACCCCTGCAGGACAGAGTAGCTTTTGATAAGTTCTTTTCCTAGAAACAGCAGACGCACCAAGGAGATGGTTTTTTTGGATGGAAAAGTTCGTCAAAACATGCTGATTTTTATAGCTTACTTGAAAAATAAGAAAAGGACCTCAGAATGAGTCATCTGATGACGTTTCTCATTAATTCATGGCCAGTGAAAGCTACCGTCTCCTGAAAGACAAATAGTGCTTTTACCCTTTACTGGTGGGCTTTAGGTCTGTTGGTTTAATCCCCCTAGATCAAAACTATTTTGAATCTGCAAATGAATCATATGATCAGGTTGGATCCTTTCACCTTGTCACCCATGCTGAAGACTTTTTTTTCCCCCTTTAAGTCAAGAAAGGACAAAATAATAACATTTTCAGAGTACTTAGTCACTTGAGTCTGATCCAACCCAAAAGAGTAAAAAAGCTGTTGTGGACATGAGTAGACCACAGGGCAGTCTCACACATTCTCCATCTTCATAGCTGTCTTTTTGAAATTAGAACTAAGAAAATAAAATAATGACTTCGTGATATTTTTATTTTTCAGACCCTGCAGTTGAAAAAAACTCCCCATCTCCTAGGAAAGTGTATTCATTCATATGGTTATTCAATAACCACCTGTGAATGTCCAGTGTAGGTTGGTTGGCATACTGGACACTAGACAATCAGTGAGGGGCCAGACAGGCACAGCCCCCATCCTTGTGGTTTATCGAGGTTTATCAAGGCTGCATAAGGCTGTGGGAGGAAAGTCTGGTTTTTAATTATTAGGCCGGATTCCCTGTAAGCAAGAAAACAGTCTTTTGGGGAGGGAAGGGAGAGGAATACCCTGATGGACTGATTTGTGTGGGGAAGTTGAAGCCCATGGAGATGGCACAGCTGGAGACAGACACATGGAGAGGGCTGAATCATCCTGTGTAAGACCCTAAATTATGTTAAGTTGGGCCAATGAGAAAGTCCTGGTGACCCAAAAGAATTTTAGAACTCTCGATGTCTCCTGGCCAGGGTTTAGGGTCCTGGCTATGTAGCGCTGTGACGCTCCCCTCTGGTCTGCAGAGGAGCTCCTGGAGCTCTTTGAAAGGCTCCTGAATTCTGTTCAAACTGTTTTCTTAGCAGGACCAACCTTTCACCAGCTGTGACACAACTCCTTACACCCACAAAGAGGGCATGCAAAGGTTATTATGTCTGACCCCCATATCACCACTGCAAAATTCCTAAGAAACTGATCCTGGGGAGGGACTTTTAGGCAAAATGGATCATCTGTCTACCCCAAGAAGCCATTAAGACCACACATATCCTGCCACACTTCTTTGTTTACCTCAGATGAGTAGACTACACTTCCCAGGACTGAGCTATCATCTGGACTCTTATCCCCCACATGGGTCTAGAATCACCCAATCACGCACTCCCCACTAAGCATTCCCTCCTTCTTTCTCCTGTAGTGTGCCTTCCAGAGGGTATGACCTGTATTAAAAAACATTATTCTGACACTTGTTAAAATGGTAAGGAAGCCCTTATGTAAGACTCTCTCAGTAGATGTCAAGACTATTGCAATAAGTGGAGAGAGGGAGCGCAACTTCAAATTCTGTGAAGACAGCTGGGGATTTATCACCAAGGAGCAGGGTGGGGGGTACAGGGAGTGAAAAATTACTGAGGGGAGACATTAAGGGTGGGTGGGTGGGGGATTCTTCCTAAACCAATGTAATAGGATTCTTGCTGAAGGCAGGCCAGGGTGATCAGATGTCAAGGAAGGGATCTTCTCATGAATCTGACTTAGTAGGATTCTTGCCACCACTGGGGAAGTCAGGCCTGACAAGGATGGGGGCTCCTTTTACCCCTTTTCCTTATTTCTGTTCATGTTCTTGCCCTTTTCTTACTCTTTGTGTATGGCTAAATGATTTTTTGAAGATCCATGTTCACACATCTGATTATCACAGAGAATTAATCATATGCATCACAGAAAAGGCCTCTCCACTACAGAATGACTCTCAAATCCTCCCTATTCCCACCAGAGGGAGAAGACCCAGTATGTTGCTAGTCTGTAACCTGATGGGATACGCTCGACCCCAGTCTGGAGTACCATGCCTGGCCACCCTCCTCAGTGTTCCTTCCTCTCTCCTTTCCACTTTCCCTAAGGAGATGGATCTGGGTAAAAGCTAGTTAAAGGTTAGCATTCAGGAACATTTGGAATAGGGTATAAGAGTCACAACAGGGCTGCTGGAAGGGGGTGGATAAACAAGGGACTGACTGGCCTCTATAAAGGAAAAGACTAATCATCACCACAATCACAATGATAATAATGATGATCTCAACTTTTTTAAAAAAAATACTTATTTGAGAGAGAGGTAGAGAGAGAGAGCATGAGCGGAGAGGATGAGGGAGAGGGAGAAGCAGACTCCCTGTTAAGCAGGGACCCTGATCCTAGGACCCTGGAATCATGACCTGAGCCAAAGGTAGATGCTTAACCAACTGAGCCACTCAGGTGTCCCAATGATCCCAACTTTTATAAACAATCCTGTGACATAGATTCACCAAGAGGCTGGTTTTAGTGAAGGCAATTGGAACCAAACCTTTTGGCAATTCCCAAGTCTAGAACTTAATCACGTACCAGACTAATTGTGTGGCTATAGGCCTCAGGGCATCTTTCTTCATTGGCTAGTGTGACCAGGCTGCTTGTCTTGATGAAGCCTCCTGAGTCAAGTGTAGGCAGCATGGAGCCCTCCAAAGTCTTTTTGGCTAAGGGATGGCTCTAGCTGCTGAACCCAACAAGACAGCACCACTGCAGGCTGACTGGAGGCACCATGGCTATGTTTCCTGTGGCACCACCATGTTTGTGTAGTCTACAGGCCCAAAAGGGACGCTTCAGTGTGGTAAGCACTAAGCAACAGTAGAACTGTTACAGAACCTGGACTGGATCACCCGACAGAAGAACCAAGCGGCATTTGGAGATCTTGGAGGATAGGATGTTTATTTAATGCCAGCGGGCTCAGAGGAGAGTGGTCTCCAAAGGTCTGAGCCCTGAGCACAAAGGCGGCAATTTATACACTTCTACTTCCGAATACTTGGCACGTGTGCAAAGTCGGGCAGGAGAAAAACCCAGACTGGTGTGTGCAGGAAGTAGAGCAGGGAGAAGAATCCAGAAGAGCCCCGGGGCAAGGACTGGGACTCTCCTGCTGGCTCAGTCGGCCATCTTAGGACACAGATTTTCCTTATCAGAACAAGTAAAGAATGCCACATCCAAAAGACAAGATGGGAAACAATTCTCTATATGCCTACTGTCCCCTTTTAAACTAGGACTTTAAAATGTTGATGATCTCTTAGAAAGATGTATTAAAGTAATCACAAATAGGAGACTTTCTTAATTGTCATTTGTAAAATGCTCCCACCCTTGTGGAAGCCCTTAGACATGTTTTCAAACACAGACTATAGCAAATGGAAAATTTGTACATTTTTTCTCTTGGCATTTGTAGTCATTTGGGGTATGAAAAAAGACATTTAAAACCCAATAACTCAAGGTCCTAGGGTTAGTGCTAGAAAAGTACAGCAAAGGGAACCACGGTAGGCAGGTTAAATGTTTTCACATAGCAGTGGTTCCCTTTATCTCAGATCTCTACCCTAAGTTTTATAATGTCAAGGTATTTTTCCTTCATCGGTGATTCCGCCAGAATCTCTGATGAAGGATCCATGAGGTCTCTTCAATTCCAGACAGGTTCGGGGGAACTTCTGACCTGTCATGAACATCTGAAAATTAATGGAACAATTCGGTGCTCCAGGAACTGAAAGAACACTTTGCCTTTGACTTCAGCAGCCCTGCTCCATGATGAATAACACTTAATGAGCAGAGAAACGGGCAGGTCATGGTCAGAGGTGCATGAGGGTCTAGGACATGACGGAGTAAAGAGATCCATTTTGCTTGTGACTTTTTCACAGGCAGTGAGGTGAGATCTGTCCTATTTTTTGAAAGGTCCTTTTTTTCATCTGTGTTTTGCAAAATGGAAGGTAATTTTATATGTTTGTGCTCAGAAAATGCAGCATATGCAATGACTTGGTTCTAACCTATGAAGTTTCTTATTTGAATTCCTAAACACCAGACTTTTTGCTCCTTTCCTGATTTTGGTGGAAATGTGTGAACATGAGTCCTTTTAACCTCACTGGTAAAACCCCATTTTCTGTTGTCTTCAAATTCTTTGTGGTTGAGACAAGTAACTCAATTCACTGCTGATGACTCTGAATCCCTGGCTGTGGGTTCCACTGATGACGCTTCAAGTGGCAAAGCATCATCTCTTCCCTTTTTCTGCCTATAGAGTGAAAGGGGGCAATTTGTCCTTGAGCCTTGTTCCTGGTACCATGCTGATTTTTATGCAAAGCTTAATGATGAGCAATACCTCATTTAGCTGCCAAATTGCCTTGTGGTTATGATCACTTCAATCCTGGGAAATGCACATTGGTATTCTTCTTTAATCCAGAAAGCAATAAGATGAAGGGGTATTTTTCTCTCTGTTCCACTGGCTGTAATCAGTTCCTGAATAGAATTTATCTACTACAGACAGAATTTCCTACTAGTTGTTGTGGGGGTCCCATGAAAGAGATGGAGGCTACTTAGAATTCCTAGCAATACTGGGCTCCCAATGCAAGAGATGAAAAATAGGACCCATTTCTTTGCCCTGGAACAGGGTTAGGGAGATAGAGTAAATCAGGATTATTTGTAACCACAGGAAAAGCTTTTAGCAAATTCAAGAGTTATAGGTCTTTCCCCCCCCCACTTTTGTCATCCTGGAGAATCATTCTCTTATTTTAATGAAGATTTTATGCCTTGATTTCACTTTGGGAGGCAGCACAAGAAAGTGATAGATTGAAAGATTTAAAAAAAAAATTATTGGGGAGGAGCAAGATGGCAGAGGAGTAGGAGACCTAAATTTCGTCTGGTCCCAGGAATTCAACTAGATAGGGATCAAACCATTCTGAACACCTATGAACTCAACAGGAGATTGAAGAAAAGAATAGCAACAACTCTCTGAGCAGAAAAGCGAACACTTTCTGGAAGGTAGGACGTGCGGAGAAGTGAATCCGAGGTGATATTCGGGAAGATAGATGGTGGGGGAGGGGGCCTCCATCAGCCACTACCGGCAAGTGATAAAGCAGCAGAGCACAAAATCGGAACTTTTAGAAGTCGGCTCTGCTGAGAGACATCGCTCCAGTGGCTAAGTGGGGGGGTGGAACCCTTGCTGGGACAGTGTGGTCTCAGGAACCTCGGAGTCACAGAAAGACCGGGGGTGCCTGAATGCGGCAGAGCTCCCAGGTATTGGAGCGGAGAAGCCAGCTGCAGAGACAGAGCCGAGGAGTGGGCTCTCAGCTCGGGGTTGCCATAAACTGTGATCCGCGGCACAGTCGGGTCACTGTTTCCCAGCAGGGACCCAATAAGTGGCAGATCCAGGGAGACTCCCCTTCCTCCCCCTGGGAGGAGCGGCGCGGGAGCACACCACAGGGATCAGCTGGGTTTGGAGACTCCACACGGGGTCGGGTGCCAGAGATAGAAATGCTTGGTCACAGGCCGGGTGAGCATGGAGTGAGGGCCGGAGACTGGGGACACAGGAGTGATTGACTGCTTTTCTCTGGGGGCTCACTGAGGAGTGGGGACCTGAGTACTCGGCCCCTCCGGGGTGGAGATTGGGAGGCCGCCATTTTCACTCACATTGACAACAATACAATAATAGTGGGGACTTTAACACCCCCCTCATTGAAATGGACAGATCACCTAAGCAAAAGATCAACAAGGAAATAAAGACTTTAAATGACACACTGGACCAAACGGACTTCACAGATATATTCAGAATATTCCATCCCAAAGCAACAGAATACACATTCTTCTCTAGTGCCCATGGAACATTCTCCAGAATAGATCACATCCTAGGTCACAAATCAGGTCTCAACCAGTACCAAAAGATTGGGATCATTCCCTGCCTATTTTCAGACCACAGTGCTTTGAAACTAGAACTCAATCACAAGAGGAAAGTCAGAAAGAACTCAAATACATGGAGGCTAAAGAGCATCCTACTAAAGAATGAATGGGTCAACCAGGGAATTAAAGAAGAATTAAAAAAACTCATGGGAACCAATGAAAATGAAAACACAACTGTTCAAAATCTTAGGGATGCATCAAAGGCAGTCCTAAGAGGAAAGTATATAGCAATACAAGCCTTTCTCAAGAAACAAAAAAGGTCTCAAATACACAACCTAATGCTACACCTAAAGGAGCTGGAGAAAGAACAGCAAATAAAGCCTAAACCCAGCAGGAGAAGAGAAATAATGAAGATCAGAGCAGAAATCAATGAAATAGAAACCGAAAGAACAGTAGAACAGATCAACGAAACTAGGAGCTGGTTCTTTGAAAGAATTAACAAGATTGATAAACCCCTGGCCACACTTATCAAAAAGAAAAGAGAAATGACCCAAATCAACAAAATCATGAATGAAAGGAGAGATCACAACCAACATCAAAGAAATACAAACAGTTATAAGAACATATTATGAGCAACTATATGCCAGCAATTTAGATAACCTGGAAAAAATGGATGTGTTCCTAGAGATGTATCAACTACCAAAACTGAACCAGGAAGAAACAGAAAACCTGAACAGACCCATAACCACTAAGGAAATTGAAGCAGTCATCAAAAATCTCCCAACAAACAAAAGCCCAGGGCCAGATAGTTTCCCAGGGGAATTCTACCAAACATTTAAAGAAGAATTAAGACCTATTCTGCTTAAACTGTTCCAAAAAATAGAAATGGAAGGAAAACTTCCAAACTCATTTTATGAAGCCACTATTACCCTGATCCCAACACCAGACAAAGACCCCATCAAAAAGGAGAATTACAGACCAATATCCCTGATGAACATGGATGCAAAAATTCTCACCAAAATACTAGCCAATAAGATCCACAATACATTAAAAGGATTATTCACCATGACCAAGTGGGATTTATCCCTGGACTGCAAGGTTGGTTCAACATCCGGAAACAATCAATGTGATACAATACATTAATAAAAGAAAGAACAATTGGGGCGCCTGGGTGGCTCAGTTGGTTAAGCGACTGCCTTCGGCTCAGGTCATGATCCTGTAGTCCTGGGATCGAGTCCCACATCGGGCTCCCTGCTTGGCGGGGAGTCTGCTTCTCCCTCTGACCCTCCTCCCTCTCATGCTCTCTGTCTCTCATTCTCTCTGTCTCAAATAAATGGATAAAATCTTAAAAAAAAAATAAAAGAAAGAACAAGAACCATATGATCCTCTCAACAGATGCAGAAAAAGCGTTTGACAAAGTACAGCATCCTTTTTTTTTTTTTAAGATTTTATTTATTTATTTGACAGAGAGAGACACAGCGAGAGAGGGAACACAAGCAGGGGGAGAGGGAGGGGGAAAAGCAGTCTTCCTACCGAGCAGGGAGCCCACTGCGGGGCTCAATCCCAGGACCCTGGGATCATGACCTGAGCTGAAGGCAGACACTTAATGACTGAGTCACCCAGGCGCCCCAGTACAGCATCCTTTCTTGATCAAAACTCTTCAGAGTATAGGGATAGAGGCTACATACCTCAATATCATAAAAGCCATCTATGAAAAACCCACAGTGAATATCATTCTCAGTGGGGAAAAACAGAGCTTTCCCCCTAAGTTCAGGAATATGGCAGGGATGTCCACTATCACCACTGCTATTCAACATAGTATTAGAAGTCCTAGCCACAGCAATCAGACAACAAAAAGAAATAAAAGGCATCCAAATCAGCAAAGAAGTCAAACTCTCACTCTTTGCAGATGATATGATACTTTATCTGGAAAACCCAAAAGACTCCACCCCAAAACTGCTAGAACTCATACAGGAATTCAGTAAAGTGGCAGGATATAAAATCAATGCACAGAAATCAGTGGCATTCCTATACACCAACAACAAGACACAAGAAAGAGAAATTAAGGAGTCCATCCCATTTACAATTGCACCCAAAACCATAAAATACCTAGGAATAAATCTAACAAAAGAGGCAAAGAATCTGTACTCAGAAAACTATAAAAAACTCATGAAAGAAATTGAGGAAGACACAAAGAAATGGAAAAACATTCCATGCTCATGGATCAGAAGAACAAATATTGTGAAGATGTCAATGCTACCTAGAGCAATCTACACATTCAATGCAATCCCTATCAAAATACCATCCACTTTTTTCAAAAAAATGGAACAAATAATCCTAAAATTTGTATGGAACCAGAAAAGACCTTGAATAGCCAGAGGAATGTTGAAAAAGAAAAGCAAAGCTGGCGGCATCACAATTTCAGACTTCAAGCTCTATTACAAAGCTGCAATAATCAAGACAGTATGATACTGGCACAAAAACAGACACACCGATCAATGGAACAGAATAGAGAACCCAGGAATGGACCCTCAACTCTATGGTCAACAAATTTTTGACAAAGCAGGAAAGAATGTCCAATGGAAAAAAAAACAGTCTTTTCAACAAATGGTGTTGGGAAAATTGGACAGCCACATGCAGAAGAATGAAACTGGACCACTTCCTTACACCACACACAAAAATAGACTCCAAATGTTTGAAAGACCTTAATGTGAGACAGGAGTCCATCAAAATCCTAAAGGAGAACACAGGCAGCAACCTCTTTGACCTCAGCTGCAGCAACGTCTTCCTAGAAACATCGCCAAAGGCAAGGGAAGCAAGGGCAAAAATGAACTATTGGGACTTCATCAAGATAAGATGCTTTTGCACAGCAAAAGAATCAGTCAACAAAACCAAAAGACAACTGACAGAATGGGAGAAGCTATTTGCAAATGACATATCAGATAAAGGGCTAGTATCCAAAATCTATAAAGAACTTATTAAACTCAACACCCAAAGAACAAATGATCCAATCAAGAAATGGGCAGAAGACATGAACAGACATTTTTCCAAAGAAGACGTCCAAATGTCCAAAAGACACATGAAAAAGTGCTCAACATTGCTCAGCATCAGGGAAATCCAAATCAAAACCTCAACGAGATACCACCTCACACCAGTCAGAATGGCTAAAATTAACAAGTCAGGAATCGACAGTTGTTGGCGGGGATGCGGAGAAAGGGGAACCCTCCTACACTGTTGGTGGGAATGCAAGGTGGTACAGCCACTCTGGAAAACAGTATGGAGATTCCTCAAAAAGTTGAAAATAGAGCTACCATACGATCCAGCAATTGCACTCCTGGGTATTTACGCCAAAGATACAAATGTAGGGATCTGAAGGGGCATGTGCACTCCATTGTTTATAGCAGCAATGTCCACAATAGCCAAACTATAGAAAGAGCCAAGATGCCCATCGACAGATGAACGGATAAAGAAGATGTGGTATACGTCCTGCATGGAGCACTGGGTGTTATATGCAAACAATGGATCATGGAATACTACATCAAAAACTAATGATGTAATGTGATGTATGATGATTAATATAATAATAATAATAATAATAATAAAGATGTGGTATATATATACTTTGGAATATTATGCAGCCATCAAAAGGAATGAAATCTTGCCATTCGCAATGATGTGGATGGAACTGGCGGGTATTATGCTGATCAAAATAAGTCAATCAGAGAAAGACATGGATCCTATGACCTCACTGATATGAAGAATTCTTAATCTCAGGAAACAAACTGAGGGTTGCTGGAGTGGTGGGGGGTGGGAGGGATGGGGTGGCTGGGTGATAGACATTGGGGAGGGTATGTGCTATGGTGAGCACTGTGAATTGTGTAAGACTATTGAATCACAGACCTGTACCTCTGAAACAAATAGTACATTATATGTTAAAAAGGAAAGAAAGAAAGAAAGAAAGAAAGAAAGAAAGAAAGAAAGAAAGAAAGAAAGAAAGAAAGAAAGAAAGAAGGAAGGAAGGAAGGGAAAAATGAAGGGGGGCGAATCAGAGGGGGAGACGAACCATGAGAGACTATGGACTCTGAGAAACAAACTGAAGGTTCTAGAGGGGAGGGGGTGGGAGGATGGGCTAGCCTGGTGATGGGTATTAAAGAGGGCACGTACTGCATGGAGCAGTGGGTGTTATACACAAACAATGAATCATGGAACGCTACATCAGTTAATGATGTAATGTATGGTGATTAACATAACATAATAAAAAAAGTTTATTTATTTATTTACTTAAGTAATCTCTACCCCAATGTGGGACTCAAACACAGACCCAGAGATAAAGAGTCTCATGCTCTTTTGACTGAGCCAGTCAGGCACCTCACATTGAAAGATTTTAAATGTAATCCAAACATTTCAACAAATCAAAGCTATTAGTGTTGATGATGTCATTTGCAACACAAGAATTAACTTGATATTAGATGTGCAAGTGACAGCATTGTGATTTGGTTAGTTGATCTCTTGCACTACAGGCTGTAGCAAGTGGGGTTTGGTAGTGGAAGGCAACGTATGATTACCCAGTCTCTAATTCATGGTCTTAATAATGGGAAGAAAAGCAGGATTCCCAGGCTTCTTTTTCACAACTACTCGTCTGTGCAATTGTAGTGTGAAAGCAGCTACAGAGAATGTATAAACAAATGAATGTAGCTGGGTTCCAATAAAACTTTTTTTTTTCCAATAAAACTTTATTCAAGGACACTGACATTTGATTTTCAAATACTTTTCTTCATGAAATATTACTCTTCTTTTAAGTTTCTTCCACCATTTAAAAATGCAAAAGCCAGCTTTATTCTGAGGTATCTTATGGTTTATAGTGCTATTGTAAATGGAATCATTTCTCTAATTTCTCTTTCTACAGTTGCGTTGTCAGTGTATAAGAAAGCAATTGGTTTCTGTGCATTGATTTTGTATCCTGCCACATTACTGAATTGCTGGATGAGTTCTAGTAATTTGGGGGTGGAGTCTTTTGGGTTTTCCACATAAAGTATCATGTCATCTGCGAAAAGAGAGAGTTTGACTTCTTTGCCAATTTGAATACCTTTTATTTCTTTTTGTTGTCTGATTGCTGTTGCTAGGACTTCTAGTACTATGTTGAACAATGGTGGTGAGAGTGGACATCATTGACGTGTTCCTGATCTTAAGGGAAAGGCTCTCAGCTTTTCCCCATTGAGGATGATATTCGCTGTGGGTTTTTCATAGATGGATTTTATGACTTGAGGAATGTTCCCTCTCTCCCTATACTCCGAAGAGTTTTAATCAGGAAAGGATGCTGTATTTTATCAAATGCTTTTTCTGCATCAATTGAGAGGACCATATGGTTCTTCTCCCTCCTCTTATTACTGTGTTCTATCACATTGATTGATTTGCAAATGTTGAACCACCCTTGCATCCCGGGGATAAATCCCACCTGGTCGTGGTGGATGCTCCTTTTAATGTATTGTTGGATCCTATTAGCTAGGATTTTGTTGATTGGAATCCATATTCATCAGGGATATCAGTCTGAAATTCTCCTTTTTGATGGGGTCTTTGCCTGGTTTGGGGATTAAGGTAATCTGGCCTCATAGAATGAGTCTGGAAGTTTTCCTTCTGTTTCTTTTTTTGAAACAGCTTCAGGAGAATAGGTATTATTTCTTCTTTGAATGTTTGGTAGAATTCCCCAGGGAATCCATCAGGCCCTGGACTCTTGTTTTTTGGGAAGTTTTTGATCACTGCTTCAATCTCATTACTGGTTATTGGCCTATTCAGGTTGTCAATTTCTTCCTGTTTCAGTCTTGGGAGTTTATAGGTTTCCAGGAAGGCATCCATTTCATCCAGGTTGCTCAGCTTACTGGCATATAGTTGTTGATAATTATTTCTAGTAATTGTTTCTATTTCCTTGGTGTTAGTCATGATCTCTCCCCTTTCATTCATAATTTTATTAGTTTGGTTCTTTTCTCTTTTCTTTTGGATAAGTCTGGCCAGTGGTTTATTGATCTTATTAATTCTTTCAAAGAAACAGCATCTAGTTTCGTTGATCTGATCTACTGTGTTTCTGTTTTTTAATTCATTGATCTCTGCTCTAATCTTAATTATTTCTCTTCTAATGCATGGCTTAGGCAACATTTGTTGCTTTTTCTCTAGTTCTTTAAAGTGTAGAGTTAGTTGGTGAGTTCAGGATTTTTCTATTTTTTTGTGTGAGGCTTGGATGACTATGTATTTCCCCCTTAGGACCGCCTTTGCAGTATCCCATAGGTGTTGGACCAATGTATTTTCATTCTCATTGGTTTCCATGAATTGTTTAAATTCTTCTTTGATTTCCTGGTTGACCCAAACATTCATGAGCAGAATGGTCTTTAGCTTCCAAGTGTTTGAATTTCTTCCAAATTTTTTCTTGTGATTGAGTTCCAGTTTTAAAGCATTATGGTCTGAGAATATTCAGGGAATAATCTCAATCTTTTGGTATCAGTTGAGACCTGATTTGTGACCCAGTATGTGGTCTATTCTGGAGAAAGTTCCATGTGCGCTTGAGAAGAACGAGTATTCTGTTGTTTTAGGGTGGAATGTTCTGTATATATCTGTGAGGTCCATCTGGTCCAGTGTGTCATTCAAAGCTCTTGTTTCTTTGTTGATTTTCTGCCGAGATGATTTGTCTATTGCTAAGAGTGGAGTATTGAGGTCTCCTACAATTAACGTATTGTTATTAATATGACTCTTTATTTTGGTTAACAGTTGGTTTATGTAGATGGCTGCTCTCATGTTGGGGGTGTAGATATTTACAATTGTTAGATCTTCTTGGTGGATAGACACTTTAAGAATGATATAGTGTCCTTCTGTGTCTCTAACTACAGTCTTTAGTTTAAAATATAATTTGTCTGGTATAAGAATTGCTACCCCAGTTTTCTTTTGAGGTCCATTGGCATGGAAGATGGATCTCCATCCCTTCACTTTCAGTCTGGATGTGTCTTTGGAATAAACCTAACCAAAGAAGTAAAGGATCCATACTCTAGGAACTACAGAACACTCATGAAAGAAATTGAAGAAGACACAAAAAGATGGAAAAACATTCCATGCTCATGGATCGGAAGAATAAACATTGTTAAAGTGTCTATGCTACCCAGAGCAATCTATACCTTCAATGCCGTCCTGATCAAAATTCCAAGACATTTTCCAAAGTGCTGAAACAAACAATACTAAAATTTGTATGGAATCAGAAAAGACCCCGAATTGCCAAGGAAATGTTGAAAAAGAGAAACAAAGCTGGGGGCATCACGTTGCCAGATTTCAAGCTTTATTGCAAAGCAGTGATCACCAAGACAGTAAGGTACTGGCACCGAAACAGACATATAGACCAATGGAACAGAATAGAGAGCCCAGATATAGACCCTCAACTCTATGGTCAAATAATCTTCGACAAAGCAGGAAAAAATACGCAATGGAAAAAAGACAGTCTCTTCAATAAATGGCGCTGGGAAAATTGGACAGCCACATGCAGAAGGATGAAACTTGACCATTCTCTAACACCATACACAAAGATAAACTCAAAATGGACGAAAGACCTCAATGTGAGACAGGAATCCATCAAAATCCTAGAGGAGAACATAGGCAGTAACTTCTTTGACATTGGCCACAGCAACTTCTTTCAAGATTCATCTCCAAAGGGGCACCTGGGTGGCTCAGTTGGTTAAGCGGCTGCCTTCGGCTCAGGTCATGATCCTGGGGTCCTGGGGTTGAGCCCTGCATTGGGCTCCCTGCTCTTCAGGAAGCCTGCTTCTCCCTCTCCCTCTGCCTGCCTCTCTGCCTGCCTCTCTGCCTACTTGTTCTCTCTCTCTCTATCTCTCCGTCAAATAAATAAATAAAATCTTTAAAAAAAAAAAAAGATTCATCTCCAAAGCCTAGTGAAACAAAAGCAAAAATGAACTTTTGGGACTTCATCAAGATAAAAAGCTTCTGCACAGCAAAGGAAACAGTCAACAAAACAAAGAGGCAACCCATAGAATGGGAGAAGATATTTGCAAATGACACTACAGATAAAGGGCTGGTATCCAAGATCTATAAAGAACTTCTCAAACTCAACACCCAAAAAACAAATAATCAAGTCAAAAAATGGGCAGAAAACATGAACAGACACTTCTCCAAAGAAGGCATACAAATGGCTAACAGACACATGAAAAAATGTTTATCATCATTAGCTGTCAGGGAAATTCAAATCAAAACCACATTGAGATACCACCTTACACCAGTTAGAATGGCAAAAATTGACAAGACAAGAAACAACAAATATTGGAGAGGTTGTGGAGGAAGGGGAACCCTCTTACACTGTTGGTGGGAATGCAAGTTGGTACAGCTACTTTGGAAAACAGTGTGGAGGTTCCTCAAATAATTAAAAATAGAGCTACCCTATGACCCAAGAATTGCACTCCTGGGTATTTACCCCAAAGACACAGATGTAGTGAAAAGAAGGACCATATGCACCCCAATGTTCATAGCAGCAATGTCCGCATAGCCAAACCGTGGAAAGAGCCAAGATGCCCTTCAACAGATGAATGGATAAAGAAGATGTGGTCCATATATACAATGTAATATTACTCAGCCATCAGAAAGGATGAATACCCAACTTTTACATCAACATGGATGGGACTGGAGGAGATTATGCTAAGTGAAATAAGTCAAGCAGGGAAAGTCAATTATCATTTGGTTTCACTTATTTGTGAACATAAGGAATAGCATAGAGGACATTAGGAGAAGGAAGGGAAAAATGAAGGGGGGGAGGGGCGCCTGGGTGGCTCAGTCAGTTAAGTGGCTGCCTTCGGCTCAGGTCATGATCCTGGGGTCCTGGGATCGAGCCCCACATCTGGCTCCCTGCTCAGCGGAGAGCCTGCTTTTCCCTCTCTCTCTGCCTGCCACTCTGCCTACTTGTGCCCTCTCTCTATCTCTCTGTCAAATAAATAAATAAAGTCTTAAAAAAAAAAATGAAGGGGGGGAAATCGGAGGGAGAGATGAACCATGAGAGACTATGGACTCTGAGAAACAAACTGAGGGTTCTAGAGGGGAGGGGGGTGGAGAGATGGCTTAGCCTGGTGATGGGTATTAAAGAGGGCACGTACTGCATGGAGCACTGGGTGTTATACACAAACAATGAATCGTGGAACACTACATCAAAAACTAATGATGTAATGTATGGTGATTAACATAGCATAATAAAATAAAAATAAAAAAACAAAAAAACAAAAAACCCCCCCACAGGTGTTGGGCTCAACTTGGCCTGAGAGCTGTGGTTTATCAACTCTTTAAATCATTCGCTTCTCAGCCTTCTTGATTTCTTTACTCCATTTTGTGCTCAACCCAGAAAAACCTCAACACTGGATTGATACAATTGTGTGCTTTCCTTTCTCTCCTGCTCTTTATCTTTATTCTTTTAGTTAAGACCATCAGCTAATGGTTTACCTGTTTTTAATCTTGCCTACTAACCTGTTCTCCACACTTTGACTTAAGTGATTTTTCTCTTAACTATTGAAAACTAGCATTTATGCTATAATTATGCACTTAGCTTGTATTATCTCATTTTTTAAAAAAGATTTTACTTATTTATTTGTGTGTGTGTGTGAGAGAGAGAGAGAGAGAAAAAGAGAGAGTACCTGTGCACAAGCAGGGAGATGGGTGGAGAGGCAGAGAGGGGAGGGAGAGGGAGAAAGAATTTTGGCATGGAGCCCAATACAGGGCTCGATCTCAAGACCCTGAGATCATGACCTGAGCCAAAGCCAAGAGCTGGGTGCTCAACCAACTGAGAAACCCACCCAGACACACCTGTCTCATCTTATATACAGAACAATCCTTGAGGTAATTACCATTATTGAAAAACAACTACACACAAAATTAGTGGAAGAATTAGAATCTTCTGGGTTTTCAGAATCTCAGCACAGTGTTACTTTTAACTCACTCGTTTACATCCTAAATTATAAATATTTTTGAATCATTAAAATATTTTGCCAGTTTCTATGGATTGCATGAGGCATTTTGTGCTAAATATAAATAGCATATGTTATATTAAAACTGAAACAAAATCATGATTTACTATCGGATTGATTTACAAATACAAAACCATAATGACTAAATCTTCTTTCTAATGAATTTAGTGGAAGAAAATTATCCCAAAAATTCCTATTTGAACTTACAGAAAATTTATCCTACACTTAGCTTAGGCACAGCTTTGCACGTTTCTGAAAAATACTATAAATTTGTGCCTCTCAGTAAGAAAATGCTATTAAAAAAACAGCTCTTTAAGATATTAATGACTGCCTCATACCAATGATATTTTAACTAGCCATGGAATAATTTGGCAACTGGTAATTTTGGGAGTGTGCAATGAAGATACTTTTGGTTCAATCCAATCAATTATACTAATTGATTCACCCAAGACATAAACTACATTTTAAAAATTTTATTTTAATTCCAGTATAGTTAACATACAGTGTAAAATTAGTTTCAGGTGTACAACATAATGATGTGATGATTCTATATATTACACAGGGCTCATCAAGTTGACTAAATGATCTTTCTAAATTGCTAATTTAATCTTGTCATGCATCCTGCTTAAAATTCCTCAAAGCCTATCCTATTGCTTTGTGATTTTGATCTTCTAAACTCATCCAGGTTCACCAAGACTCTGTTGTGTTCTCTCCCCTGTCCCTTACCACCATCTTTGGTCTTTGTTCCAGACGTACCAAAGTCTTCACAGTTTCATGAATATACCATTTGCTCTATGCCTTTAGTCTTGCTATGTGATCTTTCTTTCTTTTTTTTAAAAAATATTTTATTTATTTATTTGACACAGAGAGACACAGCGAGAGAGGGAACACAAGCAGGGGGGTGGGAGAGGGAGAAGCAGACCTCCTGTGGAGCAGGGAGCCTGATGCGGGCCTTGATCCTGGGACTCCTGGATCATGACCTGAGCTGAAGGCAGACGCTTAATGACTGAGGCACCCAGGCACCCCGCTACATGATCTTTCTTGAATTCCATTTCCCTGGCACCATCTGTATAACTCCTCTCAGTCCTTGAAAATTTAGCTCACCTGTCAATATGTTCTTATTACAAGGGGCCTTCTTCAACCCTCCCTTGCCATTATGTCTGATTTAAATGTCTTTTTTAAGCACTAAATTTGAAGGTAGAGGCTCTTTATGACTAAACTCAGGGGCCTAGACACAGTCCCAAACACACACACACACAACCACACACACACACACACACACACCCCAGAGGTATTGAATGAAATTAGCACAGCTTTAAGGTAGGAAGGAATGAGTTGCAAATATTACAGGTGTCAGACAAATTATGAAACTATGCTATAGATCAGGAGAGATGTGGTGACAGTCTGTACCAATGCCCACAGCAAAAAGGATAGATGGGAAACAATTTGTATGTAGAATTGATAGGAACTTTCACAGCAGAAGAAGTGAGAGAGAAGGAGAACTTAAAGATTCAAACTTTCTGGTCCTCACATTTTTCATCTAAAAAAAAAAAAGACTTGGATTAGTTCCAAGGTTTCTGATTCCATGACTCTAAGCTTCTAAGCCTGGTAGGTATCATGAATTTGGCTTTGGGGTTATAGGGTTTAGTGTGTTGATGAAATATCCACATGGGGAAGTACTAGTGGCAGGAATATACAGAAACAAATGCACAGGAAGAATAACTTGGACAATATCCTTCAACTGTAGAGGAGAGCTGGAGTTTTATGAGTCAGTTCATTCATCAAGTGGTAGAGCTGAGGGAGAAGAATATGGAACCTCGGAGCATGCTTACATTTCAGGTTTGAGAGTGAAGGAGACTAGGTAAAGAAGTTCTCAACGGGACTACAGAACAAAGAGAAGGTTCTGTTTTGGTTTGTTTTACGATGGTGGATGCATATTTTAGTTAAAGGAAAAATAGGGAGAGAGTCTGAAGACTCTAGAGAGGAGACAGTTGATAGAGCCAGGTTCTGGAGGAAGTTGGAGGAAATGGGACTGAGGACACAAGTAAATGGTTGGATTAGGATGGAGGAAAGCATGTCTTCTTCTATAGGAGATGGGAAGGTAAATGAAGTTATAGAGGTATTTCGAGGTGGAGAAAGGGAGAAGATGAGGCAGCTTCCATTTTTTTCCAGAGAGTGAGAGAGGCAAAGGGTATTTGGAATCCTAAAGCTACAAAAAATGCTTTGAAATAGTTCATGTGTGGAAAGGGATAGGGGTCAACTGAAGATGACATGAGTATTTATTTATTTTTTAAAAAGATTTATTTATTTATTTGAGGGAGGGAGGAGGGGTAAAGGCAGAGGGTGAGGGGGAGAAAGAGAATCTCAAGCTGACTCCCCACTGAGCGTAGAGTCCAACACAGGGCTTGATATCAAGACCCCGAGATCATTACTGAGTCTAAATCAAGAGTCTGATGCTTAACTAACTGAGCTACCCAGGCATCTCTGACATGACTGTTTATTAAATGTGATTATGGGAGGAGGCAGGAAAGATTGGGCAGGTGGTCTTTCCCTCTGTCCTGAGGTACTTTAAGAGCAAATGGATGTCTATGGAGCAGTTTTTGCTTCTAAGATGTCTGAGCTCAACGAGGGTATAAATTAAAGACATGATTTTGTTTGGAATGGAAATGAGATCATTAGAACACAAAAATAGGAAGGAAGAGCTTGCTCTGGGATTCCCCAGTTCAGTTCTGGTGAACAGACTCCAGACCAAAGCTGGGGTGGGGATGGGGGCTGGTGTGGATTATGAAGGGACAAATAGTGCTGCCTAACAGATCAGTCTTTGGAGAGTTAGAGAGTGCTCACAGCCACTAACTATACTAAACAAAGACTGGAAGATCATTGATAAGGGTTATTGCACATATATTTGTCACTTTGGAGGCAGAGATTACAGATCACCACTAAATTCTTTTTTCCCCTGAGGTTTTATCAATAGGTTGTGTATACAACTCCCATACATTCTAAAGAAGAGTAGAGCTCCGTGCTATCACATTCAACATCACACTGATTCAGATACTTCAAAGCTGAATCATATATATCAGGTTTAACCACACTCAGAAATCTTCACATAGCTTGCTTATCTCCTATGATGGATGACAAATTGATCCCTAGAATGAACACAATGAAACACAAAGGAATTAGCATTCAAACAGCATGCCATTATGAAGCAACATACTGTATGGAGTCCTATGCCTCTGATTTTGAATCTTGATTCTATTGTGTGTGTGGATATTTTAAGTTTGCTATATAATTGTATAACCTGTGACCTTGGACAAGTTACTCCTTAAGCCTCAGTTTCTTTTTTTTTTTAATTTTAATTTCATTTATTTCAGACCCATTCAGTTTTAGGTCTGGGGATGGGAGCATGATGTCTCTTTGGCTTAGGCTACTGGGGTCCACAACATCCACAACTGTGTAGTCCTTGGGGAGCACTGTGGAGGTTCCACATGGCTGCAAGGGCTGTTGGGATCCTCAGTGGCACCTCCTACTCCAGTGGCTAGGGGCTGGACAAGTGGCAGAGGTGCCAGAGCCAGCGGTATGCGAACACGCAGCTGTGGGGAGCAGCTGCAGGTACCTGTACGGTGTCAGGGTCTGGCTGGAGACACACACATCGTGGTGGGGATCAGGGCCAGCAGCAAGGGTGCACTGGCAGATGAAGATGTACTAGGTGCTCTGGCTGTTGGCTTGCACTGCTGTGGCCAGAAGTTTTCCCTATGGGCATGGGCCCAACAGTGGGGGCCAGCGGAGGGAGTCAGGCTGTGTCATGCAAGTGCACAGCTGGAAGGACTAGCTGTAGGTAGACCCCGTGGGACAAGCCAGTGACAGGAAATATGGCCAGAGTTGGGCCCACAAACAGCTGTGGGGGCACTGGCTATTGACATGTGTAATTGTGTCTGTAGGGTCTTGCCATGGGTACATGGCAATGGAGGTCAGTGTGAGGAGCCTGGCTAAGGGTGTGCAGGTGCACAGCTGGAAAGGCTAGCTGAAGGTGAGCCTGGTAAGGCAGGCCAGTGACAGGCCAGGAGACAGGGCTGAATCCAGCCTCATGAACAGCTGTGAGGGCCCTTCCATGGCTGTGGGATGTTACTACACGCAAGCCGGCAGCCGTGGAGGCCACTGATGGGAGTCAGGCTGGAGGCATGCAGGCCCACAGCTGGAGGGGCTGGCCCTCAACGTGCACATCCCAGCGAGGGGTCAGCCATGGGGTCTAGGCTGACATCTTGCACTTGCACAGTTGTAGATGTGTGGGAAACTGAGTGTGGATCATGGGATCTGGAGAGGGGTTATGGAGGGAGAAATGGGGAGGGACTCAGGGGGCTGGCATCTGTGAATATGAATACTTGTGGGGCAAAACCCAGTGAAGTCAGCAGGGCATCTGCAGTGGCTGGCTTTTGTTTTTTTCAAGGCTAAAAGCTGCTGCGATCCTGTGCAGAGTAGGTCACCGGGGACTCTATGTAACTGTTCTCATTGCATGGACCCTGCTCTCCTTCCTTGTTTCTAGCCATCTCTATATGTTCCAGCTTTGCTGGACTCGGGGTGCAGTAAAACTGAAGCAGGTCCTTGATGTAGTGACCTGAAAGGCTGGGGAAGCATGTTGCCCACTTTGCTCTCACTTTCCCTACAAGGGGAACTCTTTCTGGTTGGGAAGTTCCCTCTTGGTTCTGAGCAGCGCTGGTTTGGCCCACTTTTCAATTGGATTGCTTGTGTTCCTATTGTGGAGCTTTAAGAATTTTTTCGGGTATAGTTTGGGTAACAGTCCTTTATCAGATGTGTCTTTTGCAAATATTTTCTCCCAGTCTGTAGCTTGTCTTCTAATTCTCTTGATACTGTTTTTCACAGAGAGAAGTTTTTTAATTTTAATGAAGTCCAGCTTGTCAGTGATTTCTCTGATGAATTGTTTCTTTGATGTTGTATAGAGAAAGACATTGTCATGCCCAAGGTCATCCAGGCTACCCCATTTACCTTCTAGCAGTGTATAGTTTTGCATTTTACATTTAGATCTATAATTCATTTTGAATTAATTTTTTTGAAAGATGTAAAGTCTGTTTTTTTTTTTTTTTAAAGATTTTATTTATTTATTTGACAGAGAGATAGAGAGCACAAGTAGGCAAAGAAGCAGGCAGATGGAGAGGGAGAAGCAGGCTCCCCACAGAGCAGGGAGCCTGATGCGGAACTTGATCCCAGGACCCTGGGATCATGACCTGAGCCGAAGGCAGCCGCTTAACCGACTGAGCCACCCAGGCGCCCCGTAAAGTCTGTTTCTAGAATCTTTTTTTTTTTTTTTTTTTGGCATGTGGATGTCCAGTTGTTCTAGCACCAATTGCTGAAGAGACTATATTCCATTGTATTGCTTTGCTCATTTGTCAAGTATCAGTTGACCGATATTTATGGGGGTCTATTTCTGAGCTCTCTATTCTATTTTATTGATCTATTTGTCAGTTTTTTCACCAATATCACACTGTTTTGATTCCTGTAGAATATACTAATGTTTTGAAGTCAAGTAGTGTCAGTCCTCCAACTTTGTTCTTCAACATTGTGCTGGCTATTTTGGGTCTTTTGCCTTTCCATAAAACCAGTTTGTTGATATCCATAAAAACTTGTTGGGATTTTGATTGGAATTGCATAGAATGTATAGACCAAGTTGGGAAGAACTGATATCTTGACAATATTGAATCTTTCTATTCATGAACATGGAATATCTCTCCATTTATTTATTTCTTCTTTGATTTTGTTGATCAGAATTTTGTAGCTTTCTTTATAAAAATCTTGTATATAGTTTGTTAGATTTGTACCTAAGTATTTCATTTTGGGGGTGCTAACATGAATGGTGTTGTGTTTTTAATTTCAAATTCCACTTATTCATTATTGGCATAGAGAAAAGCAACTGACTTTCATATATAAACCTTGCATCTGCAACCTTACTATAATTGTGTATTTGTTCCACTTTTTTGTTATTGATTTTTTTTAAAGATTTTATTTATTTATTTGACAGAGAGAGAGAAAGAGAGAGAGTGAGAATACGAGGGCACAAGCAGCAGAGGGAGAGGGAGAAGCAGATTTCCTGCTGAGCGGGGAGCTTGACATGGGACTCGATTCCAGGACCCTGGGATCACGACCTGAGCTGAAGACAGAAGCTCAACCGACTGAGCCACCCAGGTGCCCCTTGTTGTTGATTCTTTTGGATTTTCTTTTTTTTTTTTTTTAAAGATTTTATTTATTTATTTGAGAGAGAGAATGAGAGACAGCACAAGAGGGAAGAGGGTCAGAGGGAGAAGCAGACCCCCCGCTGAGCAGGGAGCCCGATGCGGGACTCGATCCTGGGACTCCAGGATCATGACCTGAGCCGAAGGCAGTCGCTTAACCAACTGAGCCACCCAGGCGCCCCTCTTTTGGATTTTCTACATAGACAGTCATGTCATTTGTAGACAAAGACGGTTTTATGTCTTCCTTCTCAAACTGTATACCATTTACTTCCTTTTGTCACCTTATTGGGAGTGTGTGTTTTCACAGAAAACATTGTGGGGTTGGTAAAAATTGGAAGTAACCAATTCTGAAAAAAAAAAAAAAAAAAGCAGAAATGAACATGCCCACCTTCACTTCAATCCTCTAACACACCGTTGGTCTCTGTCATAGCCTTGACACCACTGACTTGAGGATTTGTTGACTTATCTGTTCTCTGCTACAGACTCTGAGCTCACTAAGTGCAAGGAGAATTTCTTTTGTTTGCTTTATGTCAGTCCCTGGCACTGTCTTACACAATATTCACACTCAGGAATTGTTTGTGGAATGAATACATGAAGTGACTCATGAGGAAACAAAAACATATATGGTTAGAACAGATTAATTCTGCCTTTTCCATGGGAATTCTCTGGGAAAAAAAAAAGAACATTCTGAAAGAGAGTTTCTCAGCAGATCTCCTCTCAATAAGTGAGCTTTTTTTTTTTTTTTTGTGGTTAAGTACCTCATTTTCTCAACCCCCAGGCTTTAACTAAGATAAAAGTTTTGAAATGCATGAAAGTTTCAGAGTGTCCCCCAAGGGTAGATTTTGCAACACCAAGGTGCTAAGCAGCACTTAGCGGGTAAGGAAAATAAATTTATGCCCAAAGTAATTTGTCTGATGCCAGCAACTAATGGAGGCATCAGGGAGAACTGGGCTTAGTGGTCATGTTATGGTTCAGATGATACGATATTTTCTTTCTAGCAAGTTCTATCAGCTAATCAGTTGTGTGTGTGTATGTGTTCCAACACTGCACTGCTTGAAAATTACATACCATGAAGTATAGACCCTCAAATTGGCTTGCATGGATTTCTCTACTGGGGGAGGATGGAAGAGAAACCCAGAGGGAGTCTGCCGTGTGCCTTGTCCCTGTATTTTAGCTGAGAAAACAAAACACAAAAGTTAAGGCAATGTGTGTGTGAGTTATGAGGCAGAGTGGTGAGCTGCATAAGACCAGCTCAAAGGCAAAGCTCCTGGGGGACAACGGACATAGCTAGGGCAAGAACTTGGGTGGGCTTCTTCACAAATAGTTTTCCATTTTAATGATGTGGCTTTTTCCATTTTCACCATTGTAAAAATAATATATACTTCCTATAAAAAATCTAGAGATTTTTTAATTTTTAAAAAAAAATAGAGAAAAATCTACTCATAATTTCACTAAAGGCAATCAAAATCACTGATGTCATTTTGATATGTTTCCTTGCAATCTTTTTTTCTTTACTTTTTGAAAAAACCATACCTATGATCATATTTCTTCTATAACTATTCTTTGACCTATCTTCTCTCTTTAGCTCCTTTAATCCATTGAGCTCTTGACTTTTTTTCTTAAAGATTTTATTTATTTATTTGACAGAGAGAGACACAGCGAGAGAAGGAACACAAGCAGGGGGAGTGGGAGAGGGAGAAGCAGACTCCCCGCTGAGCAGGGAGCCTGATGTGGGACTCGATCCCAGGACCCTGGGATCATGACCTCAGCTGAAGGCAGACGCTTAAAGACTGAGCCACCCAGGCGCCCCTGAGCTCTTGATTTTTGTTAAGAATTCCCATTTATCTCTTTTTTGTAGTTCCCACTTCTCTCCTAAAACTCTTCATCTTCTCATTTATTTTCTTGAACACATTCAACATAATTATAATATCGGGTCTCCTCTGTGTCTGTCTACTCCGTTCTTCTATTCTATTGTGGTTTAATCTGTTTCACTGTCATTTTTCTTTTATTTTTTGGTCAATTCTTATCTTTCTGTATGCTGGTTTTACTTATTTTTTTATGCATGTGTTGGACCTTGTGTTGAAAAATTGTAGAGATGATTTGAAGTTATGGATGATATCTTCCTCCTGAAAAGATTCGCTTTTGCTTCTGGCAGAATGTCAGGTGTGGAATTATCATCCAAATCCAATCAGGAAATGAGCTGTTGAAGCTGGGCTTGAGTCCTTGGAAGTCGACTTCTACTTTGCTCTTTTTTCTTGGTTGTAGTCCTTCCTGTGTCATAACCAAAAGCCTAGAATATTTTCCAGGGACCCATCTTTTTTGTGGCTCTAAACTTCAATTTTTATATATCCCACCCCTGTGAGAAACTCCGTTCAGTTTCTCTAATTCCGTTGCTGCTTTGAACTGACAAATGCCCTCAGAAGGAACGCAACACCAAGTACCAGATTCATTTCTCGGAGTTTCCCTTCTCTGCCGGATTTTGATCCACAAGTCCTCAGTGACTTTGTAGCTGTCAGGCATGTGCACACAGATACTTCTAAGCAGAATTGTTTTTATTTAATTTTAAGCAGAGAGAAACAAACCAGAAGCAGGAAAGCCGGGGACCAGTGTATGGGCATGTATGGGAAGTCACAGCAAACATCAAGTGTAAGGGTATTGGCATTGATACTGCTCGATGATGCTTGTGTCCTGAGCACAAGCATCTCGTTCATAGGACGAATCTGATTTCACATATTTCCATCCTTTCAATATGGAGAACTCTCTCCTAGGCTTAAAGGAGATATGCTTTGGTAGTAGAAGCATCCGTTGATGTGAATGTCACCTAATATGGCTAATCCTTATAATGATCTTAACCCTTGAGCTTCAGTGTTCCTATCCTGAAATTTACCAAGGGTATTCAATATTTGCTCTGGGTCTGTGAAAGGACTAAGTGAGATAATGTGTGCGAAAACACTGAGTAAATTTTAGAGTGACACTCAGATATAAATGTTGGCTCTCGTTTGTGCTTCCCCCCAATTCCCGGATTTCTTAGAATCTTTATGAAAAATCCAGCCCAAATGACACTAAGGCTTGCACATTAGGACTTGCACTGACAAAGGCAAAGCTTGCTTAATCACAAAACAGTCACGAGTTTGGAAAAGCTTGGCTTTTTTGGTTTTTTGTCATCTATAAAACATGTCTTTTTTTTTTTTTTTTAAAGATTTTATTTATTTATTTATTTATTTGACAGAGAGAGAGACACAGCGAGAGAGGGAACACAAGCAGGGGGAGTGGGAGAGGGAGAAGCAGGCTTCCCGCGGAGCAGGGAGCCCGATGCGGGACTCAATCCCAGGACCCTGGGATCATGACCTGAGCTGAAGGCAGTCGCCCAACCAACGGAGCCACCCAGGCGCCCTATAAAACATGTCTTATTAATGCTTGGGTCTTATCCTCTGAAAATAAATGTAATATTGCTGTTGTCATCATTATGAAATCTGCTGTGTTATACCTGCTGAATGATTCTTTGCTCAATTCAGTTTAAATGGAATGAAAGCCAGAACTTTTTTCCTTTTCGCTCATAGACTGTTGACCTGAAAATTAAATGGAAGCAAGAATCAACGAGCAGTTGGCTTCGAGTGCTGGAAAAGGAGGTTTTAAAGACAGTGGTTTCAAACATATCTCATACGAGGCTGGAAACTGTATTTTAGACCAAGTAAAACAAAAACTAACTGGCTGTTAGTGGTTATCAATAAAATATTTTCTTTTCTTTTTAAAAAAAATTTTTTTTTTAAGATTTTATTTATTTATTTGACAGAGAGAGACAGCGAGAGAGGGAACACAAGCAGGGGGAGTGGGAGAGAGAGAAGCGGGCTTCCCGCAGAGCAGGGAGCCTGATGCGGGCTCGATCCCAGGACCCCGGGATCATGACCTGAGCTGAAGGCAGACGCTTACCGACTGAGCCACCCAGGCGCCCTATTTTCTTTTCTTTTTTAAATATTTTATTTATTTGAGAGAGCGCACGAGTGCACAAGTCGGAGGAGGGCAAAGGGAGAGGGAGAAGCAGACTCCCTGCTGAGTGTGGAGCCTGATGTGGGGCTCGATCCCAGGACCCCAGGATCATGACCTGAGCCGAAGGGAGACGCTTAACTGACTGAGCCACCCAGATCCCCCAAAGTGTTTTCTTTTATAAAATTTCACCAATGAAAATACTACTCCCCAAGATATCCCTGATTTATTTGCTGACTCTTCATTCCAGATTAAAGGTAAAATACTATCCAATTTGCTATTTTTTTCATTAACTATTACCATTCATCATGTACCTTTTTCATACAGGGCACTCATTTTAGTGCTGGGTTTCAAAAAAAAAAAAAAATACAAGATCTATACCATGCCCTTAAAGGACTTCAATAGAGTTGGAGGGATAGGCTATGTGTAGAAACATATATAAATAGTAAGTAAGGCATGATGGATTATCACTGGTACAGCGGTATGTTTGCTTAGATGTTGAAGTCCTCAGCCAGGGTGATCTGGGGGAGAGTCACGGAGGGGATATGAGTTGAGCTGGGCTTTGAAGTTGTTAGAAATTAGTTAGGTGGGTATGATGAGGGATGGGATTCCAAGCAGATGGGACAGTATGAGTAAAGGCCTAGAGATAGGAATCCAAATGGCACAATGAAGGTCCACACAACGAAAGCACTGGAAGGTAAGTCCCAAGAGAGCAAGGCCTTTGTCTATTTTGTTCACTGCTGTATCTCAGTACCTAGATCAGATCCTGGCCCATGGCATATGCTCAATAAATATCAACTGATTGCAGGGTTATTCAGAGACTAAGGAGCCCACTAGTTTGTGTGGTATGGGAGTCTTTGTAAAAGGTTTTCAAGGAGAAAACAGGAAGCTGAGATCTCCAGGGTACTGAGGTCCTGTCTGAGAGTTTTTGTCCTTCAGGTCACATCAGAGGGTTGCATCTCAGGCTGGTGCCATTTGGATTATGCATGTGGGGAAAAGAGAGGAACATCAGTCAGTAAGAACTTCCTGTCATATTTGGGCCTTTCTGAATGGCAGTTCTCCCATCCTCACTTTATTCTGAGTTGTTGTTGTTGTTGTTGTTTTGTATCAGTAGCAGAGGCTTTGTGTAGAAGCTTTAACAGGAGCTAAAACTTGGAAATGACATACAGCTCAATTAATGAAAGGCCTTTCTTGAGAGTGGGACAAATCAGCCCATGGAAAAAGAAAACTGCTAAGTCTGATGCCCTTGCAAATGCAGGCGTTGGATAGGTGGTTTGAATCCTTTGTGGAACCAGTGACGACTGGGAAAGTTGATACCAATTCTTTGAGAACATGTCACCTTAACCTCGCTTCCTTTTGGGATGGGGTCGCTAGACTGATAAGCCAGGACATACGCATCAGCGCTTGCTTCATTCAATTCAATTTTCTGCTGAATAGCCTGTGAATGGAAAGGGAAAACTATCTTGAATCTTGAGCCTTGGATTCGCCCTCAACTGAACCCAGCCAGGAGTTGCTCAGCTGGAGTAATGGAAGAGCTTAGGTAGTCACAATAATGGTATTAAAGCTCACTTCCAGAGCGTGAAATCTGGGGAATAATGACATGCTTTATGGACAACTAAAAAATAGGAAAGCCAAACTTTCCAAACCCACAAGGTAGCTTCATGCCAGCTAGGCTTTTGACAAAGTTCTTTTCATTTCTCAGTTGGAGAAGTAGGATAACAAAGTTAAATAAAGTCATAAATGGCTGAAACACTGGGCTGCACTGTAAGAATGTTGATTTGTGACCAGGCTAGTCATGAACATGATGTGCCTGAGGATTCTTTGTGCTATGTCCTGCTTGATATTCTATCAGTGGCTTCAGTAAAGACAGAGAAGCTGGCTTATTTTATTTTTCCATAAGTCTGCAGTATAAGGTTAGATGTAGGAAGATACTTATAATGTAATAATATGCCATCCTTCTTTAGCTTTAATTTTGTTGCCGTAAAAATAAATTGGAACCATATGTCTATAAAACCCAAATGCACCGGCTCAGATGTTCTGAGGAACTGTCATGCTCACTACCCTCCTCAGAGAAAAGTCACTGCAAATGATTTGTACCATGTATCCCTTGTGCGTGGACTCCGTGGACTGATGCCTTGCTCAAGGGGAACTTGGGTGACTCCTGGGGAGAAGTCTGCCCAGTGAGGGTGATTTATATTGGACAATGACTAAGAGACCTGAAGTGAGTCTCTCTAATGGGGATTTTTATGTGAGAAACAGATGATCCACAGAGATCAGCAGCACAATTTGAGAGCACAAAGACGGTGGGGAACATAAGCCGTAAGGCAGGAGGAATGTGGAGTCAGCACAGCGGAGACTCAAAAGAAGCAAAGGGAATAAGAGGAAAAGAAGCCTGAAGGATAGAGAGACATAGAGAGAGAGATTTGGGACATAAAAGTTGCCATCATGTCCTGAACCACTTTCCAGCTTCCACGAATCTGTGTTTTTTCATGTGCCATTTCTACCCTGGGTCTGTAGCAAAACACCATGCTGGTTGAGGTAACCCGAGTGTTCCTTGAAAACCTGAAAGATCCCAAAGACTTTGAATAGAAGGAGGTGAGTTGTCCATCAACTGTCCAGGGTTTTGGAGACAGTATAGTTTATATCCGAGCCCATGCAAAGGTGTTTTGAGGAGATTGGTCCTTTTGGTGACATAACAAATCAAACAGAGATGGTGTTTTCCCAGGGAAGCTGAGCTTGTTTCATCGACCCTATAAAGAAGTTTTCCATTTATTTTGACCAGATTGGACACTCAAACACTCTTTTTTTAAAATTATGTTATGTTAATCACCATACATTGCATCATTAGTTTTTGATGTAGTGTTCCATGATTCATTGTTTGCGTATAACACCCACTGCTCCATGCAGAATGTGCCCTCTTTAATACCCATCACCAGGCTAACCCATCCTTCCACCCCCCTCCCCTCTAGAACCCTCAGTTTGTTTTTCAGAGTCCATCGTCTCTCATGGTTCATCTCCCCCTCTGATTCCCCCACTTCATTCTTCCCCTCCTGCTTCCTCCTTCTCCTTCTTCTTCTTCTTCTTCTTCTTCTTCTTCTTCTTCTTCTTCTTCT
>NW_023270389.1:10132160-10273951 GCF_011800145.1 Mirounga leonina
TTCTTCTTCTTCTTCTTCTTCTTCTTCTTCTTCTTCTTCTTCTTCTTTTTAACATATAATGTATTATTTGCTTCATAGGTACAGATCTGTGATTCAACAGTCTTGCACACTTCACAGCACTCACCATAGCACATACCCTCCCCAATGTCTATCACCCAGCCACCCCATTCCTCCCGCCCCCCCAACCACTCCAGCAACCCTCAGTTTGTTTCCTGAGATTAAGAATTCCTCGTATCAGTGAGGTCATATGATACATGTCTTTGTCTGATTGACTTATTTTGCTCAGCATAACACCCTCCAGTTCCATCCATGTCATTGCAAATGGCAAGATTTCATTTCTTTTGATGGCTGCATAATATTCCATTGTATGTATATACCACATCTTCTTTATCCATTCATCTGTCGATGGACATCTTGGCTCTTTCCACAGTTTGGCTATTGTGGACATTGCTGCTATAAACATTGGGGTGCATGTACCCCTTCGGATCTCTACATTTGTATCTTTGGGGTAAATACCCAGTAGTGCAATTGCTGGATTGTATGGTAGCTCTATTTTCAACTTTTTGAAGAACCTCCATACTGTTTTCCAGAGTGGCTGCACCAGAACACTCAAACACTCTTAAAATATCTTAAGTTTGACTTCAAATTCAGATTAACCATAAACAGTATCCAGACCAGCATATCGTCCTCTAACTTTCAATAGCTTTTTGAGAAACTTCAGCGTTATGTGTTCCTCTGAGTGAGGCTGACAATCTGCAGCTCCATGAGATATGAGGCACCTTTTGGTACAATGTTGGCATTTGCATCTATTTTCTTAAATCTCATGAAAGAAAATGGTGTCATGAGGGAAGGCAGGGGTACACAGAAAGAAATTCTCTTTTCTTTAGGGCTAAAGGGTATCCATAGTCCATTTCTCTTGGCTGCATGAAAAGAGAGAAATGGGATTTCATCCTTTTTACCTTGCTCTCCTGATAGTTCTCTTCTTTCATTCCTTGACCCTAAAATGTTGAGCAATGGGAGAGACAAAGGAAATAGAAAGCAAAGAAGGGGATATCAGATTGGAAATGTCAGCTCCATTCATGAAGTGGGATGGGATGAGATAGGATGAGGGCCTGGGACCTCAGGGGGAGAGCGAGTCATGGACGTGGGGTAGACAGTAGGAGAACCCCACTGTTACCACTCAGGGGGACAGGGACATCTCGAATCAGAAAAACTGGATCCAGGCATTGTTATGGAGATCTTTTTGCTGGCATCTCTTGATATAAATGTTCATTAAGGCCTTTCAGGGTTCCTCATAGCAGACAGTCTGCTGCTTCAGGATGTCCTTCCCTGCTGAGAAGTTAGTGTCCAAAGTTCCTTTTCCAGTTAATAATTAATTTTTATAACATATGCATCTTCTCAGCAAATTGTCCATCTGCCTCAAAGTCTCTGCCTCTGGAAAATTGTGTCTCAAGTATATGGTTACTGGATTCCCATTAGCTGTGTAGACTCAGCTTCTGGAGAGTGAGGCAGAGGGCAAGGCATTAAATCTGTGTGTAGACTCAGTCTAGGCAGGCGCAGGAGCCCAGGGAAGCTGCACACCCTCCTGCCCTCATTCGCTTATTTCTGAATATTTTAAGCGACTTCTGAATGTTGGGTCCCATGCTAGAGAAATAATGATGGGGATATATAATCATGAGCAAAACAGACATGGCTTCTCACCTTATGGGGTTTACAGTCAAGGTGGGACAGAGGGCACCAACATTGCCCTAAGGAAGTACAGTTCTTACTCAACCTGGACGTCTGCTGTGCTCCCTGCAGGAGCAGGAGCGAGGCCAGGGGTGGGACATGCCTTGATGAGATGAGAGTCCTGGAGCCCATTAAAGGACATTGATGTGTGTTTCTCAGAGTTGTTTTAATGTTAGCCAAGGAGTGATCACGTGTGTGCAAGTGTGTGTGTGTGTGCGTGTGTGTGTGTGTAGGAAGGACTATTTATAGTTACATGTTTTTTTAAATCAATACTTAGTTTATTAAGGTCACAAATAAAAAAAACCTGTTTTTTCTTAAGGTTTTAAGTTCAACTTATAAACTTTGTTATTCTACCAGAATTTATTAAATACTTATGTAAGAGTAAGAATAATTACCTTTCCATGTACATTAATGATGTTCAATAAATTAATAAGTTTAATGGATCAATTTCCCTTAAACAATTAACCCCATTTACAAACCTAATTAATTTATATCTTTTAAATATCTTTGTGCACATTAAAATGCAATTTGTCTGGTTCTCTTAAATGCATCAAATGCTTGAAAGGGCAAACTTATGCACCCAGAAAACAACATCTCTTTGGTTTCAGGACAGCTTTTATAAATCAAGTGATACATGTTTATAAATGTTATAAATCAAGTTTGGTTAAACATGCAAACTGTTACAAAGAAACGTGTTTACACCTTTTACATGAAAAGCACAGGTCTGGGGTGTGTTGTGTGTGTGTGTGTGTGTGCGTGTTTCCAGCACCACTGAGCAATTCTCCAATCCCCCGCTGACACTGAGCGGCTGTCCTACAATGTAACTTGGTTCTGACACTGGAGTTCTCAGTTCGCTACTGGGGATAGCATCAGCTCCCATCACAGGCCCAGTGTGTCACTGTGCTTCTGACTGACTGGCTGCAGAAGTCTGGGCTCCTTCCCAGGGAAGAGGAAGCACAGTTTTCAATGACTCCAGGCCAATAGAAAAAATTCAGCCCTCAAGAGGAGAGTTGTAGGGCTGTGCCTCTGTCCTCCCCAGCCCACGAGGGCCCTAGTGGGCCACAGCACAAACGACCCTGGATATCGCTCACCGGGGACACTGCCATTCTTGTACATTTGGGGGGTTAACAAAGAGACCCTGCGGCATGGGATTGCAGAGCAAGGATGAGGGATTGATAATGCAGATTCATTTAGCGACAGTAGCTTCATGGCTGTATTCTCAAAAGTTATGAATGATCCTTTTGCTCACCTGCTGGCCTGACTTTCTCCTGCCCAAAGACCAGGAGAAAGGGAAATCAACATTGAGTGGAATGATTCTCAAAAGAAGGAAAACCTTCTGGGGCTGGCTCAATACTTAATCAAGAGGATTGAAAAGCACTGATTTAATTAATTATCCTGAAGTTCCTTTGGAGGGGTCTGTGCAGGATCGTCTGAATGAGGGCTCCAGAATACACCCAGCACCCTCAGAGAGGATGTGCATATCCGCTGCCACACGGCAGGCCCTAAAATGGGCATCAGCACCCACTGGATTTCCGGTGGAGGCTCATTCAGGAAGTCACATGCTGTAGGACAGCTGCAGAGGATGACAGTGGCGGCAGCTGACTCTGTGAATACAGACAAGGGGCAAGATGCGGCTTCATGGATATTTGCTTTACCAAGATAACTGGAGAGCTTTTTCTTGGCCATGTTACATCATCCTGGAGTCTCTATGCTCAAGCTGCTCCTCGGAGAATGCAGAGCCATGATGCTAGTTATCTTTATGTCCATGGCCAATTCCAAGCAGCAGTTTATAACACCTTAGAGGTGTGTTCATTCATATTAATTCGAGATCATTCCTGCCACGAATCTTCTCTTTAAGACTTACCTTCCCTTTACCATTCCTAGTACCCTAAAAGCAGGCCCATGTAATATACTTGAATTACTATCGTGCATCCTCGTGTCCAATTGCTTGCTCCCTGCTCCACCCACTTTGGGTCCCACTGTCAAGACAGTTTTGAAAAAACACCACTACCCTGCTCTGTAAGCCGTAGTGGCTTCCCGTTACTTACAGCATAAAAATCAAACCACTCAGGCTTCCAAGGACTTCAGTGTCTGGTCCTGCCCTCCTACCCATCGCTGCTCTGGAGGGCTGTTCTTCTTCCGTGAACTCACTAGACCCCACTCCACAATGGGCTCCTACCCAGAGCTTGTGCTGTGTCTTGTGACCTCTTAACCTCTTCCAGGAAGCCTTTCTAACCACTCTAGGTCATTTATCCATTCGCACATTCACTTACTCACTCCCTCAATTTATGGAGCATCTTTCATATTCCATGCCCTGCCAACATCTGGATACACATTCATAACCCCTTGATCATCAAGGCTACTGCGTGCACATTTGTGCAGTTTGCGCCCTCACAAAGGGACAGAGGTGGCCAATAACATTAGAAATCAAGCTCAATATTTTTGTAACCCACTCCCCCTGCCTCCAGGCCTTCCTCTCTCTTCTCTTCCTCAGTTTCGGCCAAGCATCAATGAGGAATTACTGCCCCAGGACAAATCTTATTATTTTTCTCATTATTGCTCTTTGTATGAGTCAGGGTGCTGTGACTTTGTTAAACTGACATTTGTTAAGTAGAACCCCGAGGTGTCACATGGTAAGCTGTGGTTCAACAAGGGACCACAAGAGAGGCCTTGAGGGCCATGTGAGAAGGTCAGGGCAGGGTGCAGGCAGAGAGGGGCAGAGGATGGGAACACGTCTTTATCAGGGTCCATGGGTGGAGTGCTTTAGGGTTCTCAGGTTAAGGCCAGATTGGTTAGTCCAAACCCCAAAGAGCGGGGTTTTGGTAAATTCCACAGGGGTCTTACAAGGGTGAGGCTCTGGGAGGCAGGGGTGATTGTTGATCTCAAAGGCTGTTGGGGAGTCACTTCGGGGACTTACATTTGCTTGTGATGCTGTGGCTGCTATCTAGGGCATGCCTTGGATGAGGGGGCTGGTGTCAGTTTCAAGTCCCTGCAGGCTGCTTGGCTAAACAGAATGGATGCCACACCATGGAGTAGCTTAGCTCAACTCTCAGCACACCGTGTGGGAAGCAATCAAAAGATTCACTTGGCTGGGATTTTGAGGGGAGTTCAATACTGGTGCTAATTTCAGAGGAAGGGCAGGTGAAAGGAACCCTCAAGGGGAGTTGAGGTGTAGGGGAGGAAAAACAGCCAGGAATCTGTCACCCAAAGAGGGTCTTGCAGGAAGTGCCTCCATTGGGTGCCATTGGAGGGAAGTTTCTAGGTCTCAGCACTGTGGTTGTTTGGGAGCAGATGGTTCTGTATTGGGGTATTTGGTAGTGTCATCCCTAGTCTGTTACTCACGACATGCCAGTAGACACACCCACCTACCTAGTCATGACACCCCAAAATGTCTCTACACTGGTCAGGTGTCCCCCAGGGGGCCAATTCACTCTCCAGCTGAGAGCCACTATCATAAAGGGAATATTCTCTGCCAGAACCCCCTCCTCCCAGCACAGAGCCTGGGGTGGGAGGAAAGAACCTGATGTCTCACTCAGCCCTCTCCTCATCTCCTGTTTACCAGTCACTGCTGAACCCGGACAGAAGCCAGACGACAAAGTTTTATGCCCTTCAGGAAGCTCCTTTCTTTTAAATTTTTTTTTAAAGATTTTATTTATTATTTATTTGAGAGAGAATGAGATAGAGAGCATGAGAGGGGGAAGGGTCAGAGGGAGAAGCAGACCCCCCGCCGAGCAGGGAGCCCGATGCGGGACTCGATCCCAGGACTCCAGGATCATGACCTGAGCCGAAGGCAGTCGCTTAACCAACTGAGCCACCCAGGCACCCACCTTTCTTTTAATTTAAGACAAAATCCCAACAGGTAATTAGACCCACAGCTCTGAGTCAGGATGGCGACAGAAGCCATTCATTCCCCGACTCCTGACTGCTGATGAAGATTGTCTCTGACAGCCCAGAGATGGGTTACTAAAGTCATTGGTAGGGACAGGTCTCTGTCTCTTGCCTTGTCCTGTTTTCGCTTCGCTCCGATGCACAGCTGGCTATTTCCTGTTACCTCTAGTTTCACATCTTCATTCCGATCTGCCCGCCCACTTACCGGGAGAAGTACCTTGGGAAGGTCTGTAGAAGCTGAATCGTTGCTGTTCTTCTGGACTCCCAGGCCTCCTTTTGAGACAAATCCCGTCAAGGCCCCAGTGTTCTGTCTTGTTTGTCCCTCTGTGGTATGTCCGGTGCCTTTCAGAGGAAATGCTGCCCAACTCTCATTCTATCAATGCTAGATTGTACTGATGTTCTAGTGTTTGGGTATTGCTTGGGCCACCCTGTTGGCAGTATTTTGTTGACGGATTGATTGGCTAGGCCCTCAGCCATCTTGGGGCAGAGTTCCTACATTTTGTTGGGGGAGTTGTTTACAGCTGTGCTCACCACATTTTTATGAGCATACGAATCACCTGGGATCTTGTTAAAATTCTGATTCTGTACGTACAGTCAGGGAGGAGGCTTAGTCTGTATTTCTAGTAAGTTTCAGGCCGCTGCTGGTAGTCTGCAGACCACGTTTTGAATAGCAAGGATCTAGGTGACAGCAAGACTCACAGTGCTTTCTGGTGTGAGCAATCCATTTGATTATAATTTAATAAGAACCTGTTGCAGAACATGGGGCTAGGTTTTGTAGAGGATCCAGATGCACACTTTTATCATCCTGAAGACCCCATATGACTCTGCATTAAAGCACAGAGATTTGGGGCGCCTGGATGGCTCAGTTGGTTAAGCGTCTGCCTTCGGCTCAGGTCGTGGTCCTGGGATCCTGGGATCGAGTCCCGCATCGGGCTCCTTGCTCAGTGAGGAGCCTGCTTCTCCCTCTGCCTGCAGCTCCCCCTGCTTGTACTCTGTCTCTCTTTCTCTGACGAATAAATAAAAATAAAATCTTTAAAAAAAAGCACAGAGATTTTTGTGGCTGTTATTTTTCTCAAGAAGTGTTTCTCCTCCAGACATGGACAAAGCTTTCAATTCCAATGAGTCCCAGCATTTCCCCAGATCACAAGCACGAGCTAGACTTTGACGCCTCTGCCGGGCCATCATCAGCTTTGCTTTGCAAGTGGTAGTTTTTATCTCGATGGACAAGGAGAGAGAAGGCGTTTCTTGTCCTGTGCCTGGATAGAACTTGGCAGTTTCCTTTGTCTGCTGTGGATGAATCATTCTGGGGGACAGGGAAATAAATCAAGCACGGCTGCTTTTCCACAGGGGGAGGTTGGGGTGTGTGCATGTATGTACACATATGTTGGCTGTGAACTCAATTTAGTTTTGCAGTAAAGTTCCCTTCTAAGAAATATAGACTCTGTTAATGTTTCCTGAATGCTATCCCAATGCAGCAGGGAAACAGAGACTCTGTTATCATATGAACCATCTTTGTTTAACTCAAGATTTTCACTCATGGCTCATTGCTCTCCTCTTCTGGGGGACTCCATTTCTGGTCAGCTAGTAACACTGACTGGGTGCTTACTGAGGTGATAGACCCCGAGGAAGGGTTGGAATGGATCCAAGTCTGGATAAAATATGGATTCCCCTCAGGTAGTCATGAAACCAATGAGGCATGTCCCATGAACCCGCGTGAATGCTTCTGAATGCCTTATATCCTGTTCGTGTAAACCTAAAGCGTGGTGGAGGGAGCGGGGCAGCATGTGGAATGTTGGAACTCTCATTTACAGAAGAGTTACTCTCCTCCCAAAGTAAACACTCTTTTTCTCTTCAGGCCAAAGGAGCTTATCATCCCAGCAAGTGATTTGTGCTGAGGAAGGTGACTGCATATTAAAATGATAAGAATGGGATACGGATCATCCACTGGGGGAAAAGGAGCAGGTCTTCATGTTCTGCTGATTATAGGAGTGAATTTACAACAAAAGGACAGAGGAGGGAAAACATGTAATCAGGCCTGCCTGCTGTCAGTGCTGCTTGGGGAAACCCGGTAGAGCAGTGGGTTGGAACTCCAGGGGCACCAGGGGGCTGGTGGTCCTGAGTCAGGAGCTGGCAGAGAGTGGGAGAGGAATCGAAGGGTGAAATGCTAAAGCAAGCCTTTTATTTGAAAACTACACATGCAAGAGGTGGAGGTATTTGCAAATTTACGTCTTCTCTCCCTAAAACTCAGGGAAACTAATGAATGGAACCCCAAAATAGAGAATACATCATCTACACAGGGTTTCTCAACCTCAGCACTATTGACGTTTGGGGTCAGATGATTCCTCGTTGTGGGGGTCTGGTCTGTTCACTGTAGGGTTTTTAGCAGCATCTCTGGCCTCTGCTCACTAATGCCAGTAGTAAGTCCCTTGAGTTGTGACAACATAAAATGTCCCTAGACATTGCCAAATGTTCCCTGGGGGGCAAAACTGCTCCCACCCCCAGTGGGGAGCCTTTGATCTGTACCCAAATGAGAGGATGACCCCTGACGTTTTACGACAGATTCTTGCCTGGTGTCTTCACACAGCTGTGCTCATTTGGAGCAGAGCACATGAGTGGGTGGCCAGTGGTGACACGGCTGAGGCCCCATGGTGGGTCTCCAGTTGGGAAGGCGCTATCGTCAGGCTGTGGGAGACACGAAGAGCTTCCACTTAGGGTCCTGCCCCACTGTGGAGCGGCCGGGACACAAGGTTAGCATGGGGCTTTATACCTCCTCTGCAGCGAACGGGCAAACAGCTGGAGACTCAGGCAGGCCTGTGCCTTCTCTGTAAAGATGGACCCCGACTGGGCCAAGGAGAGGCCCCATGCAGAGCTTCATCAGATGGGGAGGCAAGGTGCAAGGACAACAGACTCCTGTGGCCCCAGATCATCTCCAGTTTGGCAATAGGTACCCAGATTTTGCAAAATTGGGTTCCCCTCTCACGCAGGAATTTCACTATTAGGAATTTTCCTAAGAAGATATTCAGATAAGTGTATAAACATGGTATTTAAGAAGACTATTTAAAATGTATAAAGAATAAAACTGGTTTTATCACGGTTCAGGGATTGGCTAAATAAATATAGTATAGTACGTACAGTGCATATAGTACATATAGATAATGGAATAAAATCCAGATCCTGCATGTCCCTGTTTGTGATTTCAAGTGCTCAATTTTATAGACACATGCATATAATATTGATCAAATATGTTATAAGATGGCATGTTGAGTAAAAGCCCACTTATTTGAAGTGTGTGCATTCATGTGTGTGTGTGCATGTGTACCTGGGTACGGAGTGTATGTGTTTACATATGTCTGCATATGTGGGTATATATGTGTTGGTATGGGGGTATTTATGTGCGTGTCCCGCCCCCCACCCCCAAACTGAGTGTGGTTACCCCTGGGTGCTGGATCTTTGGGTGATTTTATTGTCTTTAGATTTTATATTATTTAAATGTTCCATAGTGAGTATGCATCCTTTTTTTGTTTTGTTTTTAGAGACAGAGAGAGTGGGTGTGTGCGCACATGTGAGCGAGGGGGTGGGGTGGGGAGGGGTAGAGAGAGAGAGGGAGAGAGACTCACAAGCGGGTTCCAAGCTCAGCACGGAGCCTGACGCGGGGCTCGATCTCACGACCTTGAGATCATGACCTGAGCTGAAATCAAGACTTGGACACTTAACCGACTAAGCCACCCAGGCACCCCTCGTATGTATCCTTTTTAAAATCAGGGGGAAAAACCAGTTCTTTGCACATGAGAAAATCAAACAAGAAACAGTCGTGTCCAGTTCCTGTTCAGTCCCAATTGGATGAATAGAGTGGTTCCCCTTCAAGTTAAAAATCACAGGAATCATCCTTATCCACACTGATGTTTGGTCTAAGCCTATCTGCGACCACAGTCTTCCTTCCTACTTGGAAGCCATGGGCTCATCTCGAAGCAGCTCCTGCTCCTTCACTCCCTGAATGCTGGTCTAGAAAAGCTGCTGACTTAAGGAAGGAAGTTTTGATATTCTGGGCCATTGCCCGCAGTTTACAGTGTTTATCTGGTATCTCAGACTTGCAATTTTAGGATGTCTCCTGAGAAACTGATCATCCCGGCACTGTGTTTACTAACTATACCATCAGAGGAATTTTTCATTTGGGGCAACCTTGCCCCTCCTCCTTGATGACCTCACTGGTTCCATGGGACACATGTTGTGGGTAATCACCACTCATAGACTCAGCAAAAGCTAGAGTCAAAACTGTGGGTCCCTCCCTGCCATTGGCTTCTAATTAGAGAAGAGGGAAGTTGGTTCTACTTTCCTTGCTGGATGTGGTGCCATCAGCAAACATTAAAGGAGGAAAGTAAAACTCATGCAGAACTCTCTTTCTCTCTCTCATACAGACACAGATGCACACACACACACACAGACACGCATGCACGCACCCACCCTTCAGGGCAGTGTCTAGCTCGGAAGGAAGAACAAAGAAGGGCTGAATGTATCTATGCTGTTTGTCCAGGGACCGCACAAGTTTGCTGTTACCCTGTCCTCCTCTGGGGCAAAAATGTTTTACTTCAGAAAGGCAAGGAGAGGGATGCCCCAGGAACCGTGGGTGAAGCCCGAGTCAGCAGTGGCTTTGGTCTCGGGAGCAGCGCGAAGATGCTGGTGAGCCAGGATAGCGCCCCTCGCTCTGCATGCTTGGCAACGTCACTTCATCACTTTGGCTCCAAAGTCACAGCTGCGCTCTTTATTTTTGGTTATTTTCTAAAGTGTTTTATTTCCAATAGTCCCCACTCAAGATAGTAATTTTCAGAAGATTTTCCTTTTCGGTATTTCATTTGGATTTCTCATAGCAGAAGCTTTCTCCTTCTTTTTTTTACACTGTCATCAAGTTCGAGGACCGTAAGTAATGAGTCTAATCTGGAGCCTCCCATTATTTAACAAAAATGTCCGTAGACATAAATCAAATCGGCTCTATTTTGGATAAGTCTGCAAGCGGTAGATGAACACTCTCAGTGGGGAGATGTTCTTTCATTTTCTTGTTGCCCTAATGTCCATATTAGCTCTCTTAGCGTGATACGTCCGGCCTTGGTGCTTCGAGTGATGGTGGACCTCATCATGCCTGAGAGACTGAAAAAAAGCCAAATGCCCCCACCTATATTGGTTACAAGAGAAAGGTACTTTTGAAGAAGTGAGTTTTTCATATTGCTCTCTGTCCTATGCACTTCATGGCAGAATTTCCAAATAAAAATCTTTATTTATATATCTATTAGCTCCAATCTCACGATCTTCAATATATAGGCAGATCTAATTCAAGAGGATGATAACAAAAATTTAGCCTTGCCCCTCCCTGGCCTCATCTCTTACTACCCTCCCCCTTGGTCATTATACTACATCCTCCCTGGTTTTGTCTCTCTCCTTCCTGCCTCAGGACCTTGACAGAGTTTGTTTACTTTGAATGCTCTTGCCCTTTGCCTCTCCTTTCCCATCCCTCTATGCTTGACAGTCTTCTCCATCCTCTGGGTTATGGCTTAAATATCCCTTCATCGGGCGAGCCTCCTCCGAGTTCCCAGAAGACAGTAGGGATGTTGTGTCCTACAGCTATATGCTCTCACTGCACCTTGTAATTCTCCTTTGTAGCAACTGTCAAAGCAGGAATTATATTTACACATATAATTATTTACATAATTATTTCTTTAATATATATTTTATTCCCTAGGCTGTATACTTACGGACAAAGTCTGCCCATACTGTCTCTGCAGCACCTAGCATTGGGTCTCTGCAACGCCTAGCACTTGATTAATACGTGTTGAATAAATAAGCAAATGTATTCTTGGGTACTTTTGCTGACACAGAGGATGATTAAAAAGAGAATATGTATGACCCGGTGCAAATCCATCAATAACACTATTAAAGAGAGAGAGAGAGGGTTGCATATTCCTCTCATGAGGGGTAAGGTGGATCACCAGTTGTCACATGAATTAGGGGGATCTTTCAGGTAACAAGACAGTTCCAAATAGCCCTGAACAGAAATATGTCTGCTCTGATGGCTTTATGCTTACCTGATATGGTCTGGGACATCTATAACAACAATGTTGTCAAGAGGGTGACAGTAAGAATATGAGGTTGACAGCAGTAAGAGTAAGGGGGCTCTCTGAGTCAAAGCTAAAAAGGAGGTGGTTGACATTGTATAGTGGCTGTGTTCATTTCAACTTGGAGTGACTTTCATCCTTGTGTCAGTGACATACAGGTTGGAAAGGCCTCTAGTAAGACCTGCCATTTTACTCAGAGAAATATCTTCAGACTTTGCTTCCATCATAGCTCTGCTGCTCTGCTTCTCTCCCTAACAAGTCCTGGGCTTGACTTCAGCATAGTCCACTATCTGGATACAGGTTTCTTTAAACACTGCCATGGAGGCTTTCTAACTCTTACACTTTTCTGAGTTAGTAATGGGCTTATTTGAGCTTACTATTCTCTTCCAGTCCATACTGCATGTGGCAGTAACCAACCAACTCTGCGGTCTTTTTAATGACCCAATCCTCTATATCTCTCAGCTAATGTATATATTGTGCATGCCAGTGCATCCCCTTCCACATGTGTATCCTGTCCATATTTACCACAAATAAAACTCTCAGCCACTGGGGCAGCATGTCAGTGGGTACTTGCACTCTACGTACCACCAACAGTGGGATCCCTGTTTGCATCTGGTTGATGAGTGATCCAATTCCAGAAACCTAAGAGTTTGTTTTATGAGACTATTTCTGGAATGAGTTCTTTTAGTTTCCAAAGGCAGAAACTAAACTGAGGATTTATGTGAAAATGATTTATTGAGAAATGTTCCCAAGAAAGTCTGGTAGGGAGTGAGGAAGTGAGATGTGGAAGAAAGAGAGGTGAAATATGGATAAGGTATCAAGCAAAGTTACATAGAAAGTAACTATGTCTTTCTCTTACAGGGGAGTTCTGGAAACAGTGTAAGCCACAATTTAGAGCTATCCACATCAGAGCTGAAGGGGTGAAAACCTTTATACTGCCCTCCCTCAAACATTGGTTCAGGGCTATACCTGGGGAATGCCAATTTCTAGACACATCTGGCTCTCTGCAAATAGGCAAAGCAGGTTACTGCAGTCTAAGGGCAATATCCTTGAAAAGAGATGTGGGTAGTGGTTGGGGGTGAAATCATACTGGGAGCTGGTGCGCATACAAATGGCAAAAGTGTCTGAGGGCTCATGGGTGGAGCGCCAACAAGGTCCATTTTTCTGCTTCTGTGGTTGTCTTCACATCAACTAACGCATTGATCATGGGTTCAATCACTTTTTAAAGATGTTAAATGCCTATAATTCAACATGGAGGCATACTAGGTTCTGTTTACCTATAGCTCTTGAAGACAGAAACTTTGATCTGCCCCTAACTAAAGACAAAACTCTGCCATATGAACCTAATATTGATTAGGGAAATAATTAATTAAAATGTGGTACACCCAGATTATAAAATACTATTCAAAAGACAGGAAAGAATAAGCCTTATCTATAGGCACTAATACAAGTAAATCTCCAGGGACTCCTGGGTGGCTCAGTCGGTTAAGCGGCTGCCTTTGGCTCAGGTCATGATCCCAGGGTCCTGGGATCGAGCCCCCCATCGGGCTCCCTACTCGGCGGAGAGCCTGCTTCTCCCTCTCCCTCTGTCTGCTGCTCTGCCTACTTGTGCTCTCTCTCTATCTCTGTTAAATAAATAAGTAAAAATCTTAAACACAAAACAAAACAAAAACAAGTAAATCTCCAGGAGATATTGTTGAAGGGAAAAGCAAGTTGAAAGCTGTGCACAGTTGCAAGTAGATATGGTAAGAAACATGCCAAATGGGAGAAAGTTGGCTTGGCATGGTAGAGGATCTGGACAGAATGTAGGTATCAAAAAGGAAGGGAGCTCAACCCGTAAAGTTTCATTGTTAAAAAGGAAAATACGTTCATGCCTTGGTTATATAATTAAAAATTTAAATATCTACAACCAAGCAATTTGGATATTATTAAATTTTAACATGCTTGTGGATGTCAGTACCTTTTCTATGCTCAATGGGTACCTCCAGCCTTTCCTACTCTTTAAGACAATAGACCATCCATTTGGGTACCACATATATATTGTGTAGGACAGCTTGAGGGTTCTTTGTGAGAACCCAAGCCTCCCCTACCAGGATCACATGATTGATAAGGAGCAAAGACCAATGCTTTTTAGTCCATGAGGATGTGAAAGCCAATATAGATGCAAGGAACTATTTCTCATTCTCTCTCCCCCTCCCCCTGTCCATCCTTATGCCCATCCCCATCTCCATCTCTATCTTCATCTCTATATGTCCATCTACCCATGTATTTAATCTGGTGCAAAACAAATCCCTAAGCACCGCACAGGGGACATGTTAGAGAGAAAGATAACACAGGATCTGCCTACAATCAGTTAATCCTCAGGAGAAGAAATTTTATGTGCAGAACAAGTTTGAGGACTGATTACAAAGTTACATGCCAACATACTGTCATCTGCCCAGCATATCTAAGTTCTGAGAAGACAGACATAATAATCCTGTTGGAAACCATATTTCCAGATTCTGAGTCCTAAAAAATTCATTTTTTTTATCTTATAAATAAATGATTGGCTGAGGGTAAATGATTGGCTATAGACACCTTTGGGAAGTCTACCGAGGCCAGGATAACTAACTTGCTCCAGAAATGCCCCTTTTCTTAAGATTAGATTCTCTGGCTACCATTGATAGAAGGTGATCTGGGCATGTGACCTAAATTGGGCCCATCAGATTTTATCTCACGGGAATTTGGAATTGGCTGTAGGAAATTGTAGTGAGTCTGGACTGCTCGTTTGAACAGAATGATTTAAGCTCTGAGCTGTGGAATGAGACTCCTGTAGGTATAAAGAAACAGAAAGTACCTGTTTGTAGACAGAGTGTTTACAAAGATGAGCAGAGGCAAGTGGAGGCAAGAACTGGACGGAGGTCCGTGCCTGAGCTCCTGGCAGCTCCCAGTTCCTGTCTCCTGTTCCTTGTGGGCCTTGGAGACACCCAACTTCTCTGACATAGCTAAGAATTCTTTAACAGACTCCAGCATTTAAAAAACTTATTTAAGCTCACTGTTTCTGTTAGTTGCAATCTAAAGAACCTCAAGCAAAACAGTAATTCTTTTCTTATGCGGTGTTCCTAGTTTAAGGCTATATTCTATAACCTTCTTTGTATAGTTATATTCTGATATAACTTGTATTTATTTCAGTTTCATTTGAGAAAGTTTTAGATAAGCATTAGCTCTTACTATAGGCAAATGCTTGTGGCAATTGGATAAATATTGTTTCAAATAAGTTATTGATTACAGGAGGGTGGGCAGGAGATGGGGGATTGGAATAATTTGGTGAGGCAATATAACATAGAGTAGAAGAGTGTGGGCTTTGGAGTCAAAATGCCTGGGTTTGAATATGGTTATACCACTTAGTTACTGGCTGACTTGACAGAGTATGTAACTTCTCTATAACTCAGTTTGTCCATCTATAAAATGGTTATACTTCATAGCACCTATGCTAAATATATCAAAGTGTGGTTGTAAGGATTAAATGAGACAATACATATAAATTACTCAGAACATAGCTGACTCCAACATGGCACTCAGCAAATGGTAGTTCTTATGGTGACTGACAAAAGGAAGGAATGAATGAAAACATAGAAATAAACTTACTAATAATCCTCAGTATAGAGATGGTTCATGTGACTTTCTTTCTGCCAAATATGGGAAAGACATCTAGAGATGACAGCTGGAAAATGTACAAGCAAACTGCAGATTTTTCTCTAAGTTGTGAGTCCCCAAAGGAAATTGTTTTCCCTCAGGGGATAAAGATAAAAGCATCTTGATCTCAGATAGAATGAGGATGCTGTGCATAAATCCAGAGGATTGCTTATTGAAGTAAGTTGGTGAGCGAAAGATCTAAGAGGGTTTCTTGAAAAGAGGGAGGAAATTAAGAATTCAAAACCATTAAGAATTAGTAAAAATAAAATGAAAAAATTATATTTAAAATTTATTTTAAAATATATTTTTTCCATATATTATAAATATTTTAGCCCTTTCCATTGGGAGTTGTGTGGCTTATATGCATAAAGACCAAAAAATCCTGATTACTTTCCTGCATCTGAAATTAAACATGACTTCATAGTTTAGACCATAAGACCAAGGTCTTTGGCAAAAATTTGGTAACAACTATTGGAAGAGGCAATCTTCCACGGGCCCTGAATGTCCCTATTCATTCTTGATGGATTTTTCAAGAATGCAAGGCCTTAACCACTCTGCCTAGGCCATTCTCAGGGTTATGTTTGCAAAGAGCAATGTGGAAGTATGAGGTAATGCCTCACTTTGGAACAAAGGGCAAGCTTGCTATAGAAGAGCTAGTTTTCCCAAACTCTGTGCTCCTCATGTGTGATGCAAACACATCATGTGTATAGCATTCAGCTGGGCTGTGTTGCTATCATGTGTATAGCATCCAACTGCTCTGAATTGCCCCTGTAGCAATGGAGAAAAAGAGAACTGACATGAAACATGAACTCATGAGCTTGCTGAGCCATGAGTAATAATGTCTTTTGTCTCTGATCTAAGAATCTCATGTTATCTGCTAGTATGTGTGAAACATCTTGACTTGTTAGCTACTAAGTAGAGTGAAATGCCAGATTTGGACGTTAACTTCTCTAATTATAAGAAATATATGTCTTCAGAATGAAGAGAAGGGCAGTTCAAGGAGAAATACAGGTGAGTGTGTTACCTCTCGAATGGAATCCATAATGCTGAGACCTAACATCTGTCCAGATATGAACAACCATATTGTAGGTGCTCACACTTGAGCATGGGCTTTTGAGCAAGGTGGCAGAAGTCTGTGGTAAGAGGTCCTACTACATTGGAGGGAAGGAAAGCACTTGATCTAGGGCTGGGAGAGGCAGTTTGTGGGGAACATTGGGCACATCAGAACTAAAACTGAAGAGGCTGTTGTCAAAATAAAGGTGCCGAGTGGAGAATGGGGTGGAGATGGATTCTTTTACATAAATCCTTGCCATTTGAAAGAGAAAGGTAAAGAATTCCTTCAATTCCATTGAATCCAGTGGAATCTGCCAATGAAACATGTAGGATTTTCAGTAGGGAAGGAATTTGAGGGTCTCTCTGCTTCCAATGTGGAAGTGGGGGTCTCTCTCGTCCTTTCCTATCTTTAGTGAACCCCCCTTCTTCAGATCAGCCAATATAAGCCACCATGCAATGTGTGACCAGTGCCTGACAGGAACTCTGCTCTGCTCACAGTAGGTGTCCTGGGACAGATGGCCTTGCCTCTGCCTTGCTCCTCATCAACTGCTCCATCCTTCTGTCTCCCTGGCTCCTGACTTCCTGACCTTGTCCTTAGTCTTAATAATGGATTTGACTTCACCAGGATTGACCTTTAGCATTTTATTTGGACATGGTTTGTGTTACCTCACTGTTTTTTTTCTACCTCCTTCTTTTTAGGACATTAATCTGTCTACTCAAACCCAAGCCCAAACCTTGGCCTGCTTGGCCATCAGCCCTCCTGGCCTGGCTTTACCTCCTGGGAACAGGAAGGTAAGATATCATAATCACCTTGGGTTTAGCTAGTTATAAAGGTATATGCCTTGATATTTCATCAGCTCTGGGTATTTAAAAAAATACCATTATGGGAAAAAGAATAAAGCACCTTAGTAGCTTTTATCGTCTTGAAGATCAGTCTGCAGTGGAGTTGATAAAAAATACCAGCAATGCAAACATCTGGGTGAAGGAGCAGAAAATCAGGTTATAATTCTTTTTTATATGAAAATATTTATATTCTCCCAGGCCTTGGATCCTCAGTTAGTGTCTGATGTAGAGACAAAGGAATGTTTCACTACATTTAGTGATGAGCATGGGGAGTGAACCACAAGTGTGACGCCATCTGCAAAGCAGTGTGCATTTCTAATTTGTTGACAGGACTTCTTGGGGGGGAACTGGAAAAAAGATGCTCATTTCCTAATGAAAGGGTATCTTACATTTTCCTTTCTCTATTAAAATAACCAGTTATGATTTTTTTCCAAGTCTAACATGATTTTAAGACTAAAAATTTAGTTCCATTTAGTTAAATCCTAATGGGGCTGAGATTTGTTTCCCCAGTAATCTCCACTATAATAAGAAATGAGATCTAGTCCAATACAGGAAGCATTAGCATCATAGAAAATTAGGACACCCATTTACTTACATGTTTATTTTCAGCTTTAGAAAGTCTGATTTTTGGACAGAGTGGAGTCTGTCCTATATTTGTCTTGGACTGGAACAAGGATGGAGCCAGGGAAACAGGAGGATGGAGCATTTGATGAGGAGCACAGTCAGGAACAAAGAATGTGGAGATGGGAATTGTGGGCACAACTACGTAAAACTGGGTAAATTCATAATTAACTGACTGACCCATTCCACTGTTTCCCATACTTAAGGAGAATTTAAAAGAAGACTTCTCTCAGAGCCCAATGCTGACACAGATTAGTCTTATTATAATATCAGAAAAGGGGAAGAAAAAGTAGCTGTAAACTCATTTTGTAATGGCTTTTGTTAAAATGTAGGCATGGCTAATTAAAAAGTCGCATCCAAGTTTGCGGATAGGATTTTAGAAAGTTACAAGAAAATGTGGATCTCATCCTAACATCAAGAGTAACCTGGATTCCTTACAAAATAATCATTGAAAGAAAACCCATCAGGGAGTTGAAAATGCAAAGAAATCTAAATGAACTGAAATCCAGGAAGGAACAAGCCCTTCTTGGAGAGAAGACACAAGGTGCTTTCATTTCTAGGAGTAAAGATGGAGGAGTAGCCAACCCCACCATGGAGGGAGAAGCCAGCCACACTTTTAAGAGCTGCATATAGACTGATAGATAGAATCCCTGGTTTTCTGGGGCTGCCATAACAAATTACCAGACTTGGTGGCATAAACAAGAAAAATTTATTTCACATTTCTAGAAGCTAGAAATTTGAAATGAAGGTGTCAGAAGGGCCATACTCCATCCGAAGATTCATGGGGAGCTATTACTTGTCTTCCTACCTTCTGGTGGCTCCTGTGTGTTCTTTTTGTTCCTTCGTTTGTAGCTGCATCACTCCAACCTCTGCCTTTGTCTTCACATTTTCTCCTTCTCTGTGTTTCTGTCTCTCTGTGTATCATATTATATCTCTTCAAAGGACAATTGCCATTGGATTTAGGGTCCACCCATATAATCCCACTTCAATCCCAAGCTTAATTACATCTGCAAAGACCCTATTTCCAAATAAGGCCACATTCTAAGATCCTAGGTGGATAGGAATTTTGGGGGGACACCATTTTATGAGTCAAGAATTAAGGAAAAGCTTATTTGAATAACTCTTCTGCTCTATGTGAATTGATTTGGGTCACTTGTGGATACTCAGCTCGTGGCTGGTCCAGTCTGGATGGTCCAGGGCAGCCTTACTCACATGTTGAGTCCCTTGATAGGGACAGGTAGAAGGCTGGATGTCATTGGGCCCTCTCCATTTTCATGTTATCTGGGGCCTCTCCATATCATCTTTTCAGCTGGGTATTTGGACTCAAGGCTCCTAGGTGAGTGGTCCAAGACATAGGAAGTGAAATCTGCTAGTCTCTTAAGCCCTGGGCCCTGAAACTGCATCACTCCTCCATACTCTAATTCATGAGGCAGCTACAGAGCCTGCCTCAATTCAAGGGGAGGGAACTCCAGTGGCCTCTGGTACTAAAAGGATCTTAAAACAAAATAAAAAATATTCATAACATTTTTATTCCTAATAACCCAAAATAGACAATGACCCAAATGACCATTAGTAGGTGAATTGATAAAATAATTGTATTATATTCCTACAGTGAATGACTAGTCAGCCACAAACAAAAATGAAAACAAAACCAAAAAAAAAAACTTATGGACAAGATATAACTATGTGGACAGATATAACTACATGGATGAATCTCAAAACTATGCTAAGCAAAAGAAACCAGACCTACACACAAAATATATAATGTCTGATTCTATTCATATGAAGTCCAAGAAGCTATGGTGATAGAAATCAGAATAGTGATTACCTTTTGGGGGAAGGATAGATTAAATAAAAAGGGGTGCTTCCCCGAGAAACATTCCCGGAAAAGAGAAATTTTCTATATTTGCTTTGGAGTAGTAGATACATCGGTATACATAACAGTCAAAAGTAAGAAGGGAAAAATGAAGGGGGAGGGAATCGGAGGGGGAGACGAACCATGAGAGACTATGGACTCTGAGAAACAAACTGAGAGTTCTAGAGAGGAGGGGGGTGGGGAGGATGGGTTAGCCTAGTGATGGGTATTAAAGAGGGTACATATTGAATGGAGCACTGGGTGTTATACACAAACAATGAATCATGGAACACTACATCAAAAACTAATGATGTAATGTATGGTGATCAACATAACATAATAAAATAATATTAAAAAAATTCATCAAACTACAAAGTTAAAATTTGTACATTTTCTATAAATTATTCACATACCATAGAGTCTACCCATTTAAGGTATATAATTCAATGGGTTTTAGTATAATCACAGGGTTGTGCAGCCTTCATCTTATTTTAAAAATATTTTTATCGTCCCCTAAAGAAACCCTGTAACCATTAGCAGTCACTTCCACTGTCTCTTAGTTCCCCCCCATGAGCCTTGTTCCCCTGCTTCCCCCTTGGGCATAAACAATCTGTTTTCTGCTTCTATTGATTTGTCTACTCTGGATGTTTCATTTAATGGAATCATACAATATGTGAACTTGTGTGCCTGGTTTCTATCATTCAGCATAATGTTTTCAAGGTCCATCCATCCATCCATCCATCCATCCATCCATCCATCCATCCATCCTTCACTCTTTTTTATTGCTGAATAATATTCTGTTGTATGGATATGTGAGAGTTTTACAGTTTTGGCTCCAATATTTAGGTCTGTGATTCATATTGAGTTATTTTTGTGGATGGCATAAGGAAGGGACCAGCTTCACTCTTCTGCATGTGGATATAGAGTTGCTTCAGTACTTCTAGTTGAGAATACTATTCTTTTCCTATTGAATTGTCTTGGCATCCTTGTTGAAAATTGATTGACCATAAATAAGGGTTTATTCTTGTGCTTTCAATTCTGTTCTATTGATCTATATGTTTACATAGTGCCAGTACCACATTATCTTTATTACTCTAATTTGTTTTAATATTTTTCTTTCTGAAGTTAAGTCATTCTGACTACAGTGAATAGTCCATCTTGGTACTACCCAATTTCTTCTGAATTCAGCATTGGGCCAGGTAAGTCTCCACCCACTTTTCCTATTCAAATTAATGTACGATCTTCATTTCCACAGCCTTATCCGACCTCTTATTTGTCCTTTTGTTGGCCTCAGATCAAATTTTTTTTTCCAGATTCCCCCTGGACTTTTCTAATTAGCTTGTGACGATTAAAAAAGTGCTACTTCTTTGCTTTGAAGTTTTTATAATGACAATTCAAAGCCTTAATATACTAACTAAGAAATAAAAATATTTTCATTCTTCAAAATCTCATCTTTAAACTCTTGAAAAAAATCACTGGTTTATAACTGGTTGAAGATCTTTATAACTGGTGAAAGAATTCAATATTTGGTGTTATACTTAAAGCAAGTTAGTTAAGAAGATCTACCAAACTCATGGCTGTGAACATACTTGTCAATCCACTAATGATTAAACATTGTTACCCTAGCTGAACTTTGGTGCTAGCAGGATCCTGAATACAAACACAAACATGGGCTCTGGAGTGTGGAATTGTTTACCTTGAAGAGTGGTCTCATAGATTATCTAGAATATGCTTAAAATAATTTGTTGGGCATTGGAATGAATGCACACACACACACACACGCACACAGAGGCAGGTGTGGGACCCTTGAGGTTACATCCATTGACCTCGTGCAAACCTAAATCCTACAAATCATCCTAGACAACTTTTCCTATTTTTTTAAAAAAAGATTTTATTTATTTATTTGAGAGAGAGAGTGAGCAAGAGAGAGAGTGAGAGAGCACAAGCTGGGGGAGGGGCTGAGGAAGAGGGAGGAGCAGACTCCCCACTAACCAGGGAGCCCGATGTGGGACTCGATCCCAGGACCCTGGGATCATGACCTGAGCTGAAAGCAGATGCTTAACTGACTGAACCACCCAGGCTCCCCTAGACAACTTTTTCCTATATTTTCTATATCCAATTTATCACTAAGACATTTTGATTTTGCTTTCTGAATATTTCTCAAGTCTACTCCTCTTTCTCTATATCATCTCTGTCTTATACCGAGCAACCATCATGTCTTGATTAGACTCTTGCAATTGACGGGCCCCTATTATTGGCTCTTATAGTCCTGAGTGTTCCTCCTTTACTGCACTTATCATTACAACAATTATGTGTTTGTGAGACTGTTTCATTAATGCCTTCCTCAATAGTCTATAAGCTATCTCTGACCTAGGACCATGTCTCTTTTGACTCATGCTTTGTAGCTTTAATGGTAGGCACACATTAATAAATAAAGGAGATCTCTGACATAACTGAAAGGGACTATTAAAAAAATGGTGAATGATGTGTCCTTGTAAGGAGCACTCAGGACTCTAAGCAAAGTCTTGACTGTCCTGTGATATCTTTTATCCTGACCCAAGAACATACATTGATGGAATATAGTCTAAATTGTTGGAACCCTCAAAACAGGGAGAGAATATTATAGGATGGATATGAAAAATTATTTGTTTTATTTTCTAAAGATTTTATTTATTTATTTGAGAGAGAGAGACAGCATGAATGGGGGAGAGGCAGAGGGAGAGGGAGAAGCAGACTCCCCGCTGAGCAGGGAGCCCAACATTGGGCTCAATCCCAGGACCCTGGGATCATGATCTGAGCCGAAGGCAGATAGTTAACCAATGGAGCCACCCAGGCACTCCTGAAAAATTATTTTAATGGGTAGCAAAAATGTAGAAAATTTAACAAAATGAAATTTCATATGGAGACATGTAAATGAAGCTATGAAAACTATAGGACACATACTAGATAGGAGCATATTCTCAAAACTATAGGACACATACTAGATAGAAGCATGTTCTCAAAACTATAGGACACATACTAGACACATACAGTGTCTGAACAGCATCATTTGCGGAAAAAATCTTGGAAGTTTTGGTTGACAATAAACTCATGTTACTTGGCAGGGAGGTGTGAATGACTTTATCAATTAAAATATGGGCAAAAGATAGAAACAGGTCATTTATAAAAGACGTTAACATTGGCCAATAAAAAATGAAAAAACAAAATTAAAATAACTTTGAGAAACTATTTTTGGCTCACCAAACTGACAAATATTAAATAGAAGGTAATAAACAATAATGCCAGGCTTTGTGACTATCAAGTCTTATACTTCTGTTTGCAATACAGATTGCTAATTTTTTGGAGGTGTATTTGGCAATTCAAATAAGAAAATCCTAAAATGTGAGTATTTTTCGTGTAGCAATGCTACTTTTATGTACTTATCCTATGGAAAGGATATAATATATGTGTGAAAGATTTAGCTACAAGGATATTCACTCAGTATTGCAACAAAAGCAAGAAAGATTGGAAACAAATCTCTAACAACAGGGAATTAGTTAAAATATAGCCTATTCCTATGAAGAAATATAATGTAATGGCTAAAATGTTGTCAAAAAAATTAAATACATGTATAGTTGATTAATTGAGCTTAAAATCAGACTATAAAATATTACAATATGATCTTATTTTTATTACAAAATATGTGCATAGGAAAATGGTTAATAGTGGTTTAATGTGTTGGTATTATTAAAAAAGAGACAATGGGTCCAAAATGGACTCACTTGTGCTAAGCCCATTTCACTAAACCAAGACTTAATACCTAACCTAATTGCTGTTTCAGCCTCTCCCAGGGATGTAATCTTAACCAGGTAGTCTGGAATTTTCTGGTCATCACTAGTGGGGTAATCTATCTGATACACCCCCACTGTCCCCCAAAGGAAGGTGATCTTGCCTGAAACAGCCCACTCTTTGCTAGTAACATCCTTGTCCCACCTCCTTCTGCCTATAAAAGCCTTCCATTTTGTACAGCTCCTCAGAGCTCCTTTCTATTTGCTAGATCAGATACTGATTCATAAATCATCGAATAAAGCCAATTAAATCTTTAAATTTACTCAGTGCCCTGAGTGCAATGCAGGGCACAAAGAGGTATATTAGAAATGCTTTCAGCTGCACTGACCAGAATGCCCAACTAACATTGTTTTAAGCAACAAGGGCGTTTAATTATCTTAAATGAGTCTAGAGTTTTGCAATGTAGGGTGGAAGCATGTTCTCAAAGGCTCAATCCCTTTCTATTGATCCTTTCTGCCTTAACTGGTTGGTTTGATTCCTTCTGGTTGAAGCTGTCTGCTGTAGTTCCTAGCATGACATCCATGTTTGTGGCAGGGAGAAAGGGAAAGAGCACTGTTAGCAGTGTCTATCTCTTCTATCAAAAATACTAAAGCCTTTCCAGAACCACAGCCCCATTCATCTATATCTGTATGGCTAGACCTGGAACAGGCAGCCACCCATAGGGATGCTCAGAAACTGGGCAATGGGATTGTTATGTTAGCTAAAATTAAGTATAATTCTGGGGCTGAGCACATTGCTATTCCAAGACTGATACTCTGTTAGTAAGCAAGGAGGGAAGATGGATCTTGGGTTGATGAAGAACTTTTGCAGCCGTACAGAGTTGGTGGGAAGTGGTGGTTAGTGAGCTAGGTCAGGTCACTAGGGATGGTCTGGGTTTGGAGACTGGAAGTAAAGATGATTCAGACTTGGTTTAAAGTGCCTGTCACTTTGGTGTACCACTGGACCAACCAATGAGTCCAGCCAAGAAGTTAAAGGACACAAGTGAGTGGATGTGTTTCCTATCATCTCCCTCCTCCCCACAGAGAGATAGTCAATGTGGTCCCCATAGAATGAGATATTTGCCAGGTCAGAGGATCCCAGAGCTATGGGCTCACTGTTGTTTATACCAATAGCTGGCAGGGAAGTGGATGGGTTGTGGGGGAAAGATGGCCACATTGGTATTTACTCATTTACCTACAAAAAACAATTTTTGCTGTGGTTCAGTGTGTGTTTGCTCCGGCGATGCATATATTACAATTTAATGGCAATAGAGGAAATGGGTGCCAATAATCAGAGTGTGTGAGGATACACAGGTGTGAAGCATATGTACAAAGAACATTACTTCTATGAATCTATCCTAGAAACTGGGGATCAGGGTCGGGGGTATACCAAAACCTTAGAAGAGCTTTATATATAAGATGCTTATCTAAGTGTTTGGCATGCGAAGAAGACCTGAAAGTGCAGCTCCCATTAACTCTTTGACTTGGATCCCCTCTTTATTCCTGGAATTTTTTTTCTTTCAAAGTTAACCATGAATTTAAAATGTTCCATATTTTATCAAGCATTTAACATGATATTGGGAGAGGCAAACTTCAGGAAATCTAAATAGAAGCTTACTTGTTGTGTCAAAATGATTAACCTATTTTTATAATTTCATCATGTTAGTGCCAAACGACAAATAGCTATCTAAAAGACACTTCTTTAGAGGTAAGAGGGAAATTGTATACATTACCATAGCTAAATGTAGAGTACATGAATGTCTTATAAAGACACCAACTGAATATGGGTACCTACTACGACGGAAGTGTAGGATGTACATAAGTGCATTATGAGACTTAGCCCTTTGTTCTATTACAAGATTTTTAAAAAGTGAGATAAAAATAAAGAAAATAAATAAAGAAATGCTTGGGTGGCTTATTCAGTTAAGTGCGTGACTCTTGGTTTCAGCTCAGGTCATGGTCTCAGAGTCCTGAGATCAAGCCCCACGTTGGGCTCTGTGCTCAGTGTGGAGTGTGCTTGTCCCTCTCCCTCTGCTCCTCCCTCAGCTCTCTCTCCTTCTCTCTCGAATAAGTAAAAATAAAATCTTAAAAAAAAGTGAGATTAAAAATACTGCTAGATGTTGAGAACATACTTAAAATATTTGAGACAGTATTTTATAAAAAGAGTGAATAAATACACAGAAGGTCTATAGACAAAAATAGGTACCAAAATGCATACTTTAACACATAAATAAGTAACACATAAATAAATACAAGGTTCACATAACATCTAATTAAGAAAAATAATTATTAATCAATGCAATCCTTAATCCAAAACCTTATAGGCTAAATATTAGTTAGAAAATTAATTTAGAATAGGTCCATCATAACACAGTTCAGTCTATCCAGTCATCTCTCTCATTCCTCCTCCTCAAAAAGAAAGTACTATATTTTATCAAGCATTTAACATGATTTTGAGGGGGGCCTTTTTAAAAAAATCAATTCAGTGTGTCATATTATCCATACTGTGCCATATTGTTCGACACTGACATATGGGAAGGTCGAATATTCAGATAAGGGGGAAGACTCTTGGAAACTCTAGCTCAGCAGAGCCCTGGGGGAAAATGCAGAGTGCTGGGCAGACGACAGAGCTTCTATATTCATTTCTCTTCCTCCTTGTCTTCCTCTCTCTCTGATGGGTTTGAGAGAGGTCCAATTCTCTTCCAATTTTAAATATGTCCAGTATATCAGAACACAAAAAGACAAGTTCCAACTGTCTTGTAGTCCATTTTAAAGGTTTTCATTGGACGAATTAATGGTCTAAAGTGCAGAACAAAAGATAATTCTTTCTATTCAGAGTTTAACTACTGCTTGATTACAATTCATGGTGCATTAGACGTGGTGTATTCTGCGGATTGGGTATGGGTTTAAGTCGGCGGGGGGGGGGGGGGGCTGTGAATTTCTTCTTTCAATCGTTTGGTTGTATCTATCGCTTATGGAGGACTTAATTTGGAGATCACTTCACAAGTCTGAATTTGAATCCCTCTGGGAATGTGAGAACTTGTCCAAGCAGTTCTCCTGGCTCTCTGCTCCCAGAGGAGGGTGAGGATTATGTGTCAGAGCCCCACACAGGTGCCAGAGAATGTTTATGGAATGAGTGAATACTTTGTATGGTGTAGACAGAAGAGAGCATTCATGGGAAGTAGAAGTCAGGGAGTGTTATAAGGTGTTTTCATTTTAAGATTTTTTTTTTAAAGATTTTATTTATTTATTTGAGAGAGAGAGAGAGAGCACAAGAGGGGGGAGCGGGACAGGGAGAAGCAGACTCCCTGCCGAGCAGGGAGCCCGATGCGGGACTCGATCCCGGGACTCCAGGATCATGACCTGAGCCGAAGGCAGTCGCCCAACCAACTGGGCCACCCAGGCGCCCCGGTGTTTTCATTTTACTGATACGTTTGGGCGGCTGCCGTTTACTAGCTTTCGTGCTGTTCTAGATCCGAGAAGGCTGGGAAACAACAGCACCGGAAATTCTCCCCAGTCTGCGTCTCCTAGCAGTGCAGAATCGTGCAGAGTGTGCCAAGGTGTGGCTGCACAGCATGCCCCTTCAGATGAAATGAGTCTTGTCTAGTTCAGGGATGAGTGTTAAAGGCTTGCCTGACAGCAGGTCACAGGGGAGAGGACACAACTACCGCTCAGCGGTAGGAGCTGAGATGTCCCGCTACGATGTCCGTGGCAAAGGAGCAGATGGCGTGGAATGAGAAGAGAACAGGAGGTGTGCGCGGGGCAGCGTGAATTAGTTACCATCTCTGCATGATGCGCCGGTGAGCTCCTGCACGCAGCGTTCTGTGGTCAAGCCACATTTGTATTCCTGTGGCTTATCTAGTATTAAGCCTATCTGGAAAGTGACAGCTAGAGTTACACTATTTCAAACTGCTATTAACAGTTTTGCAGAGTTCACTGCTATTTTGGAGGGAAGGGGATTTATTATTGAGGGATTGGAGGCTGGTGGAGTGGCACTTGGAGGGTTCTCTCAGGTCTCAGATTCTATTGCCTTGTTTGTCACGGAGAGCTCAGTTATATTTTCAAAACTCAGTGCCTCTCTCTCTCTCCCCCAGAGGCTTTCTCAACCAAACACTGGTGCAGGGGGAGAGAAGTCCCTTTCATCTCATGTGTAATTGACCAATTAAATGTACTGATGAAGTGTGCAGGTATCAATATGTGTCCCTTGGTGTCCTAGGGAAAGAGGTATATCAAATCTAGGTGGTTGCTGTTTGAAATAATCCATCAGTTAGAATGTTATTTAACAAAATCATGGCACGTATATGGAATAGGAGCTCCAGGTCTGCTTTTCTTAAAACGGGAACAGCCTAGTAACAGGGCCATGGTCGGTTAAGTCTGACCACACAGAATAACTATTTTCTGCAGCAATTTTCCCATGGAGTGGGAGAATGTGCTGTGATTCTTCTTTGCTGGTAGATATATTGAAAAGAGTGCAAGTTTTCTTTAATCCAATTGTATTAATTATGACTAATGGCCCTGGCTTTATCATAGCTATAGGATATGTGATGTCTTCTGCATCACTTTCTGTATGGGGAGGAATATGTTTCCCCATTTCTTCTCGTCTTGACATCCCCTGTCCCAAGGAATTTGTGAAATCATACAAGAGGTTCTAGGACAGCATTAGTTCAGGGCCTAATAAAGAGATTTCACTCGCAGATGTGGGTAATTAGGAACGACTCACTAACTGTGGAGTGCAGGATTAAAAGTGTTATTATTGTCTTATTAGAAATGATGAGGCATGGGCAAGAGTATTTGCCTGGGAATGAGTCTACTGACAGCTTCTTGTAACTCTCATCTCTGATTAAAATGCTTAATTGATTACAGAGCTTGGGTACTAAAAAACCTGATTCATTTTTGATACTAATGGGAGAAAACTGTTCTCTGGAGATGTGCACATGTGGAGACAGGAGGAGAAATCATTGCTAATTAACGGCAGGTCACCTGCTGAGTGTGGGGTAGTGGAGAATGACAGACCAGCAATGACAGCTATTTGGGGCAGTCCTTGCTGCACTGTTGTGGCAGAACACATCTTTACCTCGATTTCCACTTCTGTGATGTGGGGATAGTAATATCTACCTCAAAGGGCTTTTGGGGCATGAGAAGAGGGTCACAGACATGGTGAGAACTTAATAAACCCTCCTTTTTTTTTTTTTTTTTAAGTGTCTTCTTGATCCTTACTTCCTTGCAAATCTTGTTATTATAATTCCTTTTTTAAAAAAGATTTATTTGAGATAGAGAGAGAGAGGGCATGAGTGGGGGAAGGGCCTGAAAGAGAAGGAGAGAGAGTCTCAAGCAGACACCCCACTGAGTGTGATGCAGCCCAATGCAGGGCTCCCTTTGAACACCCAGGAGATCATGACCTGAACTGAAACTTTAGATTTGGATGCTTAACTGATTTAGCCATCCAGGTACCCCAAGTATAATTCCTTTTAATGCATTAATGTACTACAGATATAAGCCAACACAAGGGGATTGTTAAAAATTCCCCTTAATAAACTGGTAGATTACCCCAATTGAATTTTACCCTGAAATTATGTTGGCCCCAAACTCATTTAGAAATTCTCCTGCTTCCACCTGTCTTCTCCACGTCCTTCCCTTTTCCTCCTACCTCTCCCCACTTCATTCAGTCAAGGGAGCACTTGGCAAGTGTCCCGAGGGAAAGAGCTGGGGAGTGGAGAGGCAGAAAGTGGAGAGGCAGAAAGCATTCTGTTACAGTGCTGTGCCCTGATTTTCCTTGGGTTTTGTGACGGCTAATTTTATATGTCAACTTGATTGGGTCATAGGGTGCCCAGATATTTGGTTAAACATTTTTTCTGGATGAGATGAACATTTGAGTCAGTAGACTGAGTAAAGCAGATTGCCCTCCCTAACGTGGGTGTGCCTCATCCAATCTACTGAAGGGCCTGAATAGAACAAAAAGATGGAGTAAGAGAGAAATCTCTCTCTCTCTCCCTGTCTTCAACCTGAAATATTGGTCTTCTCTTGTCTTTGAATTTGGACTCAGACTGGAATTATAACATTATCTCTCCTAGGTCTTCAGTTCGTTGACTGCCGGTCTTGGGACTTCTTAACATCCATAATCACAGGAGCCTATTCTCTCTATCCCTATCTCCATCCCTATCCCTATCCCTATCCTTATCTCTGTCCCTATCATTATCTCTACCCTTATCTCTCTCTCTCCTCCTCTTGGTTCTGTTTCTCTGGAAAACCCAAACTAATATAGATTTGGTACCAAGAAGTGGGGGTGTTGCAATCTCTAAACATGGTGGAAGCAGCTTTGAAACTGGGCAATATGTAGAGGATGGAAGAGTTTTGAGGTGCATGCTAGAAAGATGGATGTTAAAAGAGATGCTGGTGAGCCCTCAGATGGGAATGAGGAATATGTTATTGGAAACTGTGGGAAAGGTGATCCTTGTTACAAAGAGGCAAAGAACTTGGTTGAACAATATTCTTATGTTTTTTGGAAGGTAGAACTTGTGAGCAATAAAAACAGGTACTTAGCTGAGGAGATTCCTAAGCAGGAGCTTGGTTCTTCCTGAATGCTTAGAGTAAAATGTAAAAGGAGAGAGCTGAATTGAGGAAGGAATTACTAAGCAAAAAGGAACCAGAACTTGAAGATTCAGAAAATCCTCAGCCTATCCATATTTCAGAAAGTGATAAAGGTCATTCTGAAGGGAACATTAAGGGTGTGGCTGAAGAATGATTTGATAAACAGGCCATGGGGGTGACTCATGGCTTTAACCAGCCTTCTCAACAGAAACCAGGAATAGAGCTGGGATTATACCAGCAAGGATCTTGCCACTTTGAACTAAAACGGATAGGAAAAAATGAGCTAAAATGAAGGAAAGCTGTTGAAATTCTTAGATCATACAGGACTGGATCATTGAGCGATTTGGTTAAAAAAGTTTCACTATTTTTCAAGAAAATAAAAGGAGCCTAGAGGCAATTTATAGGCCATCAGGGTCACTGCCTTGGTTCCGATTGGCCAGATGGCTTCTGACTGCAGACTTGGGAGTGTGCCTGTCCTGAAGAGTCCTGTGGCTCGGTCATCCCGTGGAACCTTGGGAATGGAGCTGCCTGGAGTCTTGGGGGTATGACCCCCTACCCAACAGAGCTATGGAGGTAGAACCAGTGGGTCCCAAAGGGCAGGGCATCAAATCAAAGGGGATAGTCTCCAGACTTAGAATCAAGTAGAATTTGCCTTGCTGAGTTTTGGCCTTGCTTGGGACTTATCACCCCTTCCTTTTTTCCCATTTCCCCCTTTTGGAATGAGGATGTTTATCCTATGCCTGTATCACTGTGGTACTTTGGAAGCACATAACTTGACTGGATTTATAAGGTCACAGCTGGAGAGGAATTTGCCTCAGGATGAATTATACCTTAATTCTCATCATATCTGATTTAGATGACATTTTAGAATGGATGCTGCAATGATATAAGGCATTTGGAGCTGTTGGGCTAGAATGAATACATTTTGCATACCAGGTGGACATGAATTTTGGGAGCCAGGAGCAGAATACTATAGACTGAATTGTGTGCCCCACCCCCCAATTCACATGTGAACCTGTAACCCTTAATATGATAGCTTTTAGAGATGGGCCTTTGGGAGTAATGAGGGTTAGGTGAAGAGATAAAGGTGGGGATTTCATGATGGGATTAGTGGCTTTATAAGAAGAGGAAGAGAGAAAGATTGCTCTCCTTATGTGAGGACACAGAGAGGAGGTGGCCATCTACAAGTCAAGAAGAGAACCCTTGCCAAAACCTGACCATGCTTGCACTTCCACCCTCCAGACTGTGAGAAATAAATATCTGTTGTTTAAGCCACCCAGTCTTTGGTCTTTTGTTATGGCAGACTGAGCTGACTGATACAGGTCCCTTGCGGCCCCCCCCCTCCTCCCCGCCACAACCAGGCTATCCTCTTTTATTTGGGACTTTGGGCAAGGTGTTTGTGCATATATACATATAGACAGTGCTATTTTCTGTGAAGTTCACCAATGTCCAGCAACACTCAGCAAATGAATACATTGGACTACGTTGACCATCACTTTGTGGCTGCCGTATTTATTATGTAACTACTACTTAAAAGCTTTTAATTACCCTAAATTATTATAAGCTGAGAATCTCTTTGTCAAGTAGAAAGGTACATGGAATAAAATGCAGAAGCTTTTATGAATCTGTAGTTTTGGAAATAGAGGAATGGACTGGAAACTATGAGAATAACTCAAAGATGCTGACCATGGGAACTGAGCATCAATGCCAATCATTATTCTTGTGTGCCAGGGCTATTCAAAACCACGTGGCTCCTCCCCTGGAAAAGGCTTGATTATTTTCCATAGCAGAGGATTTCAACACATGTGGATTCAAAAAAGAGTAGAAGCCCATCTAATTCATCACCTTGCCAGATCCCCCCAAAGAACAATTATGAAATGCTAACAGCTCCTTACTATAAGCTCACATTTATTAAATGAACAAATCCATGGATTAGGAGCAGAAGTGTTAATGAATTTTTTAAATCTGCTAATTTGTCAAACATTGAGGGCCATTAAAAAGTGCACGTTCGTGAGAACATACATTTACCTTTCCTCTGCTATACAAGCTGTTAGCTAACACCACGGCTGCTAGGAAAGCAGGATTGTAGAGGAGATTACAGGTGCTGAGGGTGACTGGTGATAGGCAGGGGATCTTAATAGGATTTTAAATACCCATCTGCCATTTTGTATGTACATTATAATACACTTGAATATATTTGAAGAAGCACTAAAATGATTACTTTTCTCAGGAAGGTGAAGCAATTGCAACTTCTTTTCTTCTTTTTTTAACAGGCTTTTGATATCCAGGCTTGCAGATGCTGCAGAATTTTGCTTAACACAGTTAAGAAGTGCTGATTCAGGCCTGGGCAGAGTTGGAGATGAAGGACCCGTTTCTGGAAGGACTTGCTTTGGAAGAGAAACTGGCCCTTGCTGCAACAAAGGGAAGAGGGTTAAAGATGAGTTATTTGACAGTAGTGTGTGTGTGTGCGTGTGTGTGTGTGTGCGCGTGCGCGCACACATGCGCACGTGTGCTGGTTTAAGTTTCCAGACTGGGAAAAAGAGAGTGAAGCTGGAGACCAGAACAGGCAACTTTTTGACCAAAACAGCTCTTCCTCCAGCCCCAGGACTGGACCTGGGCTTTGGTGGAGGTGGCAAAACCAAGCCTTTGGTTCTGCTACTCTTTCTATGTTCTTTTATTCCCTTCTTCTGTGATGATCCTGCATTTTTCTCCTTCTCCTCCCCCCAACCTTCTGTCCTAAACCCCAGCTGCATTCTAGAGCCAAAGGACCTTAGATTTCTCTCCTCTCTAGTCAAAACTTACCCACCCATACTGTGAATTTTGGGCTGGCCAATGTTCTTCCTCTCAAGGGAGTAATTGTGGTGGAGCATGGTCTCACATAGTTGACTCATGGCTGTTGTTATGGGTCGAATTGTGTTTTCCCCCAAAATTCATGTTGAAGCCCTAACCCCTAGTACCTCAGAATATGTGACTTTATTTGGAAATAGGGTTTTGTAGATGTCATTAGTTAAGTTATGATGATATCATACTGGAGTAGGGTGGGCCCTTATAAAAGGGGAAATTTGGATGTAGACACACACAGAGGGAGAATGCCATGTGAACACAAAAGCAGAGATCAGGGTGATGTGTCTATAAGCCAAAAGACACCAAAGATTATGGTGAACCACCAGGAGCAACCAGAGCAAACCTCCCAAAGCAATCCTGTGAGACCATAACATTCTGTTATTCTAAGGCACCCAGTTTATGGTACTTGGCTATAGCAGCCCTATTGGGGTGCTATTTTCTATTAAAATAGCAGTGAGGTAGCAGTGAGGTGGTGGAAGAAGCATTTGCAGGAGGGTGGGCAGAGCTTCAACCTAACATCAGACCAGGAAGGTTTGCCATCTACTCAGATGCTCATACCCAGCAATCTGAAACAATAATTCAGCCTGGCATTTGCTACAGTTCAGCTCCAGCTTGGTTAACCATTTTGTGCTGCTCCTTGAGCTAGCTGTTTCTCTCTGCCTCTGGGTGACATGATGGCCACAGGCAGAAGGTTATCAGCTAATCATTACTTTTAGCACCATGAAATTCACTTCCTGTATTACCTCTTGACATTGCAGAGATGAAGAACTGTCCTGTTGATTCCTAGACCACACCAAGGAATTTATATTAATAAAACATGGTCGTAGCACATACTTTGAGGGTCTTAGTGCAAAATAAAAATGTGGGGCCAGGTGGGTTTGTGAAGTCAATCTCTGTTCCCTTGTGCTGTCTGCCCTAACTTGTGCCTGGATGTGCTTGGCACCTGGATTGGAGTTGACCCTCCCCCACAGCACCCCCCCCCCCAGTTGCCCATCAAACATGTGGTGGTGTTGCCAGCTGGGTGCAGGATGGGTGCTGTCTTGCCCTGTCTCAAGATGTCATAGAATGAGTGTCTCACCCTGATCCTTCCCCTCCTGGGGACAGAGAATGACAGCAGAATGTAGAACCCTCCTCCTGTGCTACCTGGTCTCCACCGCAGGTAGAAGATGGCCGTGATTGTGGGACGGGATCAGGAATGAGGGGCCAAGGTACCAGGGGACAGAGAGCAGATGGCTGAGTGGCAGGAAGGTGGGGAGATGGTGGGAGGTAGGATTACATGTGAGTCAAAGCTCCAAGCCCCCTGCTACATGGTCCCATGGACTTCACTTACTAAACACAAATTTGAAGATGAAATTATTGGGGTGCCTGGATGTCTCATTCAGATAAACATCTGACTCGTGATCTCAGCTCAGGTCTTGATCTCAGGGTCATGAGTATAAGCCTCATGTTGGGCTCCACGCTGGGTGTGGAGCCTACTAAAAAAAACACAACAGCACATAGATGAAATTATTAAGAACTTCAAGATGGTAACTGTAGAGTGTAAAACTCCAAATACACGGCCCTTCTGAGGGTGGGACACCCGTGTGACGACACTGGTCCTTCGTCCATGAAACTGGCACTGTTAGAGAGGTGGCTGAGTGGACTTTCTTTAGAAAAAATTTTAATATTATGATGCCGTGTTGTGTCATAGGATGAAAGAACAATAAGGAAATCCATCCTTGAGGCCTGGTTTTAAGACTAGCTTCATGGAAGGCTTGGGCTGGAGGATGATCTTTCAGTCCCATTCCCTCCGTTAACATGTGAGGAAATGAAAATGTGGGAAGAGGCCCGCAGTCACACAGCTGGGCAAGAAACAGTGTTATTTTGCTATTGAACTGGTTTCAGAAGGGCGTGAGGAAACATCTCAGGGTGATGGATATGTTTCTTACCTTGACTGGAGGGATGGTCTTATGGTGTTTACATTTGCTAAAATTCATCCAGTTGTACATTTAAATATTTGCAGTTTATTATATGTCAATTATACTTCAATAAAGCTGCTTAAAAATATTTAAGACAAGAATAACAAAGTTGATTTAAGAATAAGATAAATAGCAGTTTAAGTTCATCAGGGATATAGGAGAACAGAAGTGAGCAGTTTTCTAAACACACAAACTGCCATTGGTATCATGCTTCAGGGTTTACAGGGTGCTTTTGCTAATATCATCCCAAAGATTCTCCAAGGGAAATTCAGTGTAAGGGAATGTCATGCAAACCCACCAAGAACCCCTGCTTAAAGCAGGAAACATGGGAATCTTGGTATCTTGAAGGTAGAAAAACCCTGAGGGACCACATAACTGCTGGAGGAATTCTTAAAATGAGCCTCACTTCTGAGGGGAAGTTTGGGGGATGGAAGAGCATTAATCTCAGTTTGAATTCCTTTGATGGGAAGAGTGTTTTTGCTGTTTTCATCCCTAGGAACAGGGCTCCCTACCAGCCTGGAGACTTCCATGTTGAAATTCTCAGACCTGGGCTGCTCCAGGAGGACTCAGTTCCCCCCGCAACCCCACTCCCAATTTGGGAGGGAGAACTTGCCTGATGCACAGGCAGGAAACTGGGAAAGGCCTTCTGATTCTTGGCAGCTGGCTGGGCTTCAGGATAATTTAATCTGTTATCTTTCTTCAGAGAATACCTGACTAAAATGAGTCAGCAGGGAGGCAGATTAGAGCAGTTTAAAGAAAAACAATAGGAGCTGTGAAAACAAAAAATAAAGAGAGTCAATTTTCAGCTTATTTTATGTGTCCTCACAGACTGTGGGCCCTGGGAAGCACTCAGGAGGTCCCTTGGCTCCAGGCCACTCTGCAGAAGGTCTGATAATCCTGTTCTTTCACCTGGGGTAGCTGTGCCTGTTCTCTTTGGGTTCCTCTCATCACACTGGGAATGTTTCAGTTACTTGAAAGAATATGAGAATGGGCAGCTCACCAGGAGGTGAGCCCATTAGGGGAGGGGAAGGCATTGCAGGTCTTCAGAGAGCTCAAGAGGATCAGAGCCAAAGACAATGGGCTAGCTCTCTCTGAACAGCTGAGTTTTCATTTAAAGGAGAGAGGGACCTCTCTTTCCTTGTGATATTTTTTCTGAGTTGCCTGGAAAGTGGGTTGAACTTTCTCCAAGGTCATCACTTTGTCTCCTTGGGTGAGCAGCTCTTATGGAACCCTACTCTGAGGTGGGGTTGTAGAGTCCCAGGTCTTCTCTGAAGACCTCAATCTTGCTGCCTTCCCTCCTCCCCCTCTCATCTGGGAAGAGTGGGGCTGGTTGGTAGACCCCTGGGAAAGCATCCCATGTTCCTGTTGGGAAGGGTGGAGTGGGGTTGACAGAAGCCAACCCCAAGAAGGAGAAGGCACCAACGATGGAGAATAGTGAGTCTTGCCATTGCTGCTTGGCATCTGGGTGACCTGGGCACGTTTTGAGGATCCAGGAAAACACATGGAAGAAGCATACCATGTAGAACTTGTCCTCAAGTTTTTATAGTTCTTGTGGTTAGATCAAGCCCATATAGCTTGGAATTTTTTTTTCTTAAAAATGCTGTGTGCACAAAAGAGAGTGTGATAGCCACAAAAGAAACTTTCTTTTTTTTTTTTTATTCTTATGTTAATCCCCATACATTACATCATTAGTTTTAGATGTAGTGTTCCATGATTCATTGTTTGTGCATAACACCCAGTGCTCCATGCAGAATGTGCCCTCCTCAATATCCATTACCAGGCTAACCCATCCTCCCACCCCCCTCCCCTCTAGAACCCTCAGTTTGTTTTTCAGAGTCCATCGTCTCTCATGGTTCGTCTACCCCTCCGATTTCCCCCGCTTCATTCTTCCCCTCCTGCTACCTTCTTCTTTTTTTTTTCTTAACATATATTGCATTATTTGTTTCAGAGGTACAGATCTGAGATTCAACAGTCTTGCACAATTCACAGTGCTTACCAGAGCACATACCCTCCCCAGTGTCTATCATCCAGTCACCCCATCCCTTCCACCCCACCCCCCACTCCAGCAACCCTCAGTTTGTTTCCTGCGATTAAGAATTCCTCATATCAGTGAGGTCATATGATACATGTCTTTCTCTTTTTGACTTATTTCGCTCAACATAATACCCTCTAGTTCCATCCACGTTGTTGCAAATGGCAAGATCTCATTCTTTTTGATGGCTGCATAATATTCCATTGTGTATATATACCACATCTTCTTTATCCATTCATCTGTCGATGGACATCTTGGCTCTTTCCACAGTTTGGCTATTGTGGACATTGCTGCTATAAACATCGGGGTGAACGTACCCTTTTGGATCCCTACTTTTGTATCTTTGGGGTAAATACCCAGTAGTGCAATTGCTGGATCATATGGTAGCTCTATTTTCAACTCACAAAAGAAACTTTCATTGTAAATGGAAAGGACCCACTTCTTTTTCAGTGCTGATTTTATTTTCATGGTTAATTATTTATTCATAAATCTTGCCTCAGAGATTTTATTTTGGCTCCCAAGTGATAAAAGCTCAAGGTCTCAGGGGAAGTGTTTTCAAATGCTAAGTGATCCTCCTCCAACCTAATGTTGTAAAAGTTTTATTTCAGGAGTATTGCTCGCAGGAAGGGTGATGACTTAATTTTAGCTCCCAGATGAAATATTGACTTCGGTGCTGATGAAGGATGGAAGGCAGCATGGATCAGTGTAATGAGGGCCGTGGCTGAGCTGTCTCCACCCTGACTTGGCAACCCCTTCATTGTGGAATGACCTTTACAAAATGATGATGTGCATGTGTGTTGGGGGAAGGGTGGGAGATTCAAGGATGCTAGACTGCTGCCAATTCCTGCTTCCTCTGCAACAAACAAAATACAGTGGGGAAAGCTCTGATTTTTCTTGCATCTTATTTGAAAGCTATGGACTTGTATATCCAAAAGCAACTTTGCTTTCACATCTATTTTTAACAGTAGCCTTATCAAATACTGCATTTTTGTCCTCATTGTACCACTGTGGGCTCTGTCACCCAAAGATGGTGAAATTCATTCATTTGAGGTGGTGAAAGGTTAATACATGAAATTCTAGCTACCTTTAGCAATTTGTTTTGGATTGGTTCACCTTTTGTAGGTTTAAATATGATTATTTTTGAAGAGTTCTAAATGGGAACTTTCAAAAGGCACCAGATACAAGTCTTTAACCTCCAGCACTCCACCTGGCCTGCTAGTTCTTATCTCCAGAGCCAGGAAAACACATGTTAATTTCATTGGTATTCCTCCCAAAATAGTCTATGCTTATAAACCTTGCATATATAGTTAACACTTGAACAACGCAGAGGTTAAGGATACTGATTTCTTGTGCAACCGAAAATCCATGTGCAACTTCTGACTTGCCCCAAATTTAATAACCTGCTGTTGACCAGTAGTCTTATCGATAACATAGCCAAATAACTCATATTTTGTATGTTATTTGTATTATATACTGTGTTACAATAAAGTAAGCTAGAGGAAAAAAAGTTATTAAATCATAAGGAAGGGAGGCAGGGCTGCTATACAGGGCCCTGGGCCACAACTGGCCCTTGCTCACTGCATGCATGAGTTCTCAGCCAAGGACAGGGAGGGGTGCATGGTTAACCTGGACAAGTTGCTGGGCTAACGGGTGGGACTTCATGCGTCTCATCACCCACAAGGCCGAGCAATGAGGCAAAACAGACATAAGCAATACTCAGCTTGTGGACCTGCATGTGCAGGGTGGGTTGCACCTCCTGCTGGAGGAAGGTCCCTTTGCCCAGATGGTGGCTAGGCTCCTCCCCACGCCTGTCTATCTTGTGGGAATAAAACAAATTGGAAAAAAAAAATCACAAGGAAGGGGAAATGCGCTTACAGTACTGTACTGTAAAAAGTCTACATGTAAATGGATCCAGGCAACTCAAACCCATGCTGTTCAAGGGTCACCTGTATATAAATCTTGTGATAGCATATAAGCAATTTTTCTTGAGATTACTTTATACTTGCAGCAACTCTAACATTTTATGATATCAGAAGCCCCAGCATTCTGTGCAGAATTGGATCTGGAACGTAGAGTCTTTAACTTCCCTTCTACTCCCTTCCTATGACTCTCAACTATTCTCCTTTGATCCGGAAATACTCGATGGCAAGAAAGACATTCTGAGTGTGATCGTCGTGTTAGTTAATGTATGGGCCAGGCTGCTGTAACAAAGAAAACCCAAGGTAGGATGCCTCAGGTGAGATAGAAGTTTATCTCTTCCTCCAATGACAGCTCAGAGGGAAGTGGTCTAGGACTTGTAGCGAAGCAGAGGTGTCCTCTGTATAGAACTTCCACCTCTGAGTCCCAAGCAGATGATTCATTCTGGTCATTTCCCTAACCAGAGGGGAGAACGATGGAGTCAGGAAAAGAGAGACACATTTCATTTTTGGGACATGAACTGTAGGTGGCACACATCACTTCTACTCACATGCTGTTGGCCAGAGTTTATTCACAAAACCACACTGACTGCCAGCTAAAACTCAGGAGTTCTGAAAAAAATAAATAAATAAAACTCAGGAGTTCTGTTATTAAAGAAAGCAAAATGGATATCACTGGTCAACCAGCCGTCCTTTTCACAGCTGGATGGGCCATTCCAAACTGAGCCTGAGCTGACACTAGGCCAGGGGGTTGACTGACATTTCCTTCTGGTGCCCCCACCCCTCCCACCACATCCTGGCCCATGTTAACACACATGTACCTTTGGCTGAGATGATATGCCTGAGAATTTCTGCATTTTGACTGGAGGAAGAGGAAAGACATTTGGCTGTGGACACCTGGTGGTCCACAGAAAGATGTCTTCAGCCTTCCCAGCAGGTGACACTATCATATCGTGCTCTGCAGCCTGGCTCCAGGGCAAGGTCCAACCCTAAGTGGAAAAGGGGACACTGGAAAAAGCCCAAAGGAACTTTTTGAGAACTAGGGCTCAGATTACAGAGTTCAATGCAGATGAAAGGGAAAGGAGCAACTGTCTACCATTTCCGCCCAGAACACTCTGCTGTCCTCCAGTGGAGAAAGGAATTTACATTCTAGTAGGAAGAGACAGACATTAAACAAAAATACTTTGGTAAATTGTATAGTATTTTGATAAACGCTGTGGAGATAAAAAAATGAGGAGGGACAATAGGGAACATTGGGAGGTGGTGGTAGGGACTGTTGCAATTTTGAAAGGGTATCTTGGAAAGGCCTCTCTGAGAAAATGACATTTGTATAAAGATCTGGAGGCTCTGAGGTGTGAGCTCTGTGGCTATTTGGAGGAAGTGCATCTGGGCAAAGAGACGAGCAAATGGAAAGGCCTTGAGGTGAGTGCATACCCTGTGTGTTTGAAGAAGGGCAGGGAGGCCAGTGTGGCTGGAGCAGGGTGAGTGGACAGTGGAGGTGAGGTCAGAGAGGTGAGGGGACGGATTGTGTAGGGACTTGTAGGCCATTGTAAGGATTTTGGCTTTTTTGTGGAGTGAGATAAGAAGGCCCTGAAGGGTTTTGAGAAGAGGTATAACATGATATGATTTACTTTATAGCATCACTCTGGGTGTTGAAAATTGGTCCTAGGAAGGCAAGGGCTATTTTATAATTCTTTAGATGAGGGAGGATGATGATTTGGTTTAGGACAGATAGCAAGAAGGTTGTATTCAGGATGTATTTTCATGGTGGAGCCACAATAAGGTAAAGGATTGAATGTGAGGGGTCAGAGAAAGAGAAGGGTCAGCATTTTTTGACCCTTTTAGGGATTTTTGCCTGATGACTAAAGGCTGGAGCCACTGAAGGGTGCCATTTCCTGAGATGCAGAAGATACAGGAGGAGTGGATTTTGGAGGAAGATTAGGGGTTCAGGTTTTGACATATCAGGCTTGGGATAGGCGTTGGACATCCAAATGATATAATTTGAAACCCTGAATTCAGCTAATGACTCTAGTCAGATTTCTTGGATTTTCCAGGATTATAAGCCAATATAATTTTTTTGTGCTGGGGTTTTTTCTTCAATGACTGGTAGCCAAAATCCTGGTTCACTCACCCTCTTATTAATTCATTGACCATGTCTTTTTCATGTCTATCCTATCAGATTTCACTGTGCCAATCCATGCGTCTCTATATTGTCTGTCTTAAGTTATAATCCATGAAAAGGCAACAGCTAATTTTGTGGCCTTCTCTTCAAAGCCCGCCCAAAGTATATTTTCTTGTTTGTGTGTGTGTGTATGTGTGTGTATGTGGGTGTGGTTAGAGAGAGTATGTTTTGAGGCAAGCCATTAATAAATTATTTTTGATGATAATTCAATTTAAAAGACATCTATTGAGTGGTGAATGAAACAGTGTCTGCCTTCATGAGCAAAGAAGACAGATACATTAATAAGTAGCTATAATGCAATGTGACATGAACCGTAATATGAGTATGGGAATAAAGATCAGGGGATAATTAGTCCTGGGCAGGGAATTTCTGCCCTCTCTTTTTTCAACAGAAGAAACTGTGGGAAAGCATGAGATGTGGAGTTTGGAGACTACTGTTCAGGTCCTGGTTTTACCAGGGCAAAACATTTAACTTCTCTGAGATGGATATTGGATGTCCAAGAGGTATAATTTGAAATCTTGGATTCAGCTGTCAGATGCATCCTTTGAATTTTCCAGTTCTGTGAATCAAGAGAGCTCCCATGTTCCTCATCTATTAAATGGGCACAGTGACTTCCTCACAGCCTATCCCATGCAGCTGTTGTGAAAATCAAGTGTGATAATAGGTGTGAAGACGCTTTATGATCTTTGCAGGGTCAACATAGAGGTTTTTACAAAAAACAAAGAGTTTCTGTGAAGTACCCCAATTTCTTTAATTGTGAGATTCTTTTTAAGACAATAGAAGAAAAAGTTCCCACAGGAAATCAGAAAGCATGTTTTAACCCACTATTTTAACCCCTCAGCTAATGCACAGGGAAGACATAGTAACCCAAAGACCAAGTCTGATGACAAATGGAATTGTCTACAAAGAGGCTGAGAAAGGAAGTCAATGTTGCTTTTTCTCTTGGCTAATTGCTAAAGTTCTATGAATGGTACTTAGAGGCTGCCCAGGCTTTGAAATGTCAGTTTCCACCTTTTTTGTTGCTAGTGTATAGAAACACAGCGGAATTTTCTATGTTGATTTTGTAAATGGCAACCTCGCTAAAAATAATTCTGGTATCTTTTTTTTTGTAAATTTCACACAATTTTCTACATAGAAGATCTTGTCCACAGATGAAGATAGTTTTAACTTTTTCCTTCCCATTCTGAGTTTTTATTTCTTTTTCTTTAATTGGCTATCACCTCCAGGATGATATTGAAGAGAAGAGAGAAGGCATACTTGCCTTTTCCCTCGTTGTAGGCATTGTATTAGTTTTCCAGGACAGCTATAACAAAACACCATAGACTGAGGACTTAGAACAGAAATGCAGTTCTGGAGGTTAGAAATCTAGGATCAAGGTACTGGCAGGTATGATTTCTTCTGACACCTCTCGCCCTGTCTTGCAGATGGTCTTTCCTCTTTGCCTGTGTATGCTTGTGTCCCGATTATCTTTTTTTTTTTTTTTTAAATGAGGACATCAGTCATATTGGATTAGGTCCCACTCATATGATTTCATTTTACCTTGATTACCTTTTAAAGGCCCTGTCTCCAAATATAGTCACATTCTGAGGTATGACGGGTTAGGACTTTGACATACGAATATTGAAGGACACAATTCAGCTCACAGCAGGAAGAAAGCATCCAGTCTTTCATCAATAAACATGACGCTAGCTGTCAGGTTTTTTTTTTTTTTTTTGTAGATGCCTGTTAGCAAGTTGTGGAATTTTCCGTCTACTTTAGTTTGCTAGGAGTATTTATCAGGAAGTAATGGAATTAATGTTGGAATTTATCAAATGCTTTTTCTTCATCTATCAAGATAATAATACTATTGGGGCACCTGGGTGGCTCAGACGGTTAAGCGTCTGCCTTTGGCCCGGGTCATGATCCCAGGGTTCTGGGATCGAGCCCCTCATCGGGCTCCTGGCTTAGCGGTGAGTCTGCCTCTCCCTCTCCCTCTGCCTCTCTCCCTGCTCATGCTCTCTCTCTATCTCTGTGTCTCAAATGAATAAATAAAATCTTAAAAAAAAAAGATAATAATACTATTTTCCTTAGTTTGTTTATACTGTGCTTTTAGAATGTTAAACCAACTTTGATTTCCAGGGATAAACTGCAATTGGTCGTGATGTATTAAGCTTTTTAAATATATGGCTGGATTCAATTTCAGAGGTGTACTACCAATGTAGCTTTTATTGCAACTTGACTTATGCACAGATATTGCTAACCTTGCAATTCTTTTCACATATGTGTAATTTGAACATGATGGCAGTTCAAAAATTACTTTTTTTCAGCCTCATTATTAACACTTAAAATCGAACTGCATAAAACTGTGAAGGGTTACATTAACCAGTATGTTTCAGAGTTAGTTCAGTGTGGAAATACACTCTGATGTCATAGTTGCAGTGAAAAGGAAACTGTCTGGAGTACTTACCCAAGTCAAGGAGGTTGGACAGAAGGAAATCAATGTACTACTTTCTTTACTGAGAAAGTCTTGCTATGAAAAAAATGTCAGCCAAAATAAACAATGCGCTAAGGGATATAATAAAAATTATAAATTAAGTGAAGTGCAATGCATTAAATTTTAGATTATTCTCTTTACCATATGATAATATAGAAAATGAATTATAAATGACTTTCATTGAGTATTGAGGCCCAATGTTTGCAGAGAAGAAAAGTTGAGAATGCTTGATCTTCAGAACAAACTCAATGTTTCTGCAAGATAGAAAATCTGTTAGGTTCTATCTTTTTTTTTTTTTTTTTTAAGAGTGATTAAATAGAGGGGTGCCTGGGTGGCTCAGTAGTTAAGTGTCTGCCTTCAGCTCAGGTCATGATCCCAGGGTCCTGGGATCGAGTCCCGCATCGGGCTCCCTGCTCTGCGGGGAGCCTGCTTTTCCCTCTCCCAGTCCCCCTGCTTGTGTCCCCTCTCTCGCTGTGTCTCTCTCTGTCAAATGAATAAAATCTTAAAAAAAAAAAAAGAGTGATTGAATAGATTTTATTTTTCTTTCTTTTATTTGAGTATAGTTGACACACCATGTTACATTAGCTTCAGGTGTACAACTTAGTGATTTGACAAGTTTGTACTGTTACGCGGCGTTCACCACGAGTATAACTACCATCTGTCCTGTTACATAATTATAACAATATTGACTGATTGCTTATCCTCTGCTTTTTATTCCCGTGACTTACTCGTTCCACAATTGGAAGCCTGTATCTCCCTCTCCCCTTCACCCATTTTGCCCATTCCTTTGCCCCCCTTCCCTCTGGCAACCATCAGTTTGTTCTCCGTATTTACAGTTCTGATTTTGCTTTTTGTTTATTCATTTTTTAAAGACTCTACTTATGAGTGGAATCATGTGTCATTTGTCTTTCTCAGTCTGACTTATTTCACTTATCATAATACCCTCTAGGGCCATCCATGTTGTCTCAAATGGCATGGTTTTAATGGCTGTGTAATAGTCCATTGTGTTTACATTCATTTTCCTTATCCTTATATTCATCTATTGATGGACAGTTAGATTACTTCCATGTCTTCGCTATTGGAAATAAAGCTGGTTAGTGTTTTCATTTTCCCTGAATAAATACCCAATAGTGGAATTATTGAATCATATGGTATTTCTATTTTTAATTTTTTGAGGAATGTCCACACTATTTTTCACAGTAGCTGTACCAATTTGCATTCCCACCAACCACGCATGAGGGTTCCTTTTTCTCCACATCTTTGCCAACACTTGTTGTTTCTTGTCTTCTTGATTTTAGCTATTCTAACAGGAGTGAGGTGATATCTCATTGTGGTTTTGGTTTGCATTATCCCTGATGATGAGTGATGTTGAGCATCTTTTCATGTGTCTGTTGGCCATCTGTATGTCTTCTTTGGAAAAATGTCTATTCAGGTCCTCTGCCCATGTTTTAATCAGATTGCTTGTTTTTCTGGTGTTGAGTTGTATGAGTTCTTTATATATTTTGGATATTAACTGCTCATCAGATATGTCATTTGCAAATATCTTCTCCCATTCAGTAGGCTGTCTTTTTGTTTTGTTGATGGTTTTGTTTGCTCTGCAAAAGATTTTTATTCTGATGTACTCCCAATAGTTTATTTTTGCTTTTGTTTCCCTTGTTTTAGGAGGCATATATAAAAATGTTGCTATGGCTGATGTCAGAGAAATTATTGCCTGTGTTGTCTTCTAGGATTTTTATGGTTTTAGGTCTTTAATCCATTTTGAATTTGTTTTTGTGTATGGTGTGAGAAAGTAGTCCAGTTTCCTTCTAACACCATTTATGGAAAAGACTTTTTCCCATTGTACATTCTTTCCTCCTTTGTCATAGATTAATTGACTATATAAATGTGGGTTTATTTCTGCGGTCTCTATCCTGTCCGGGGATCTATGTGTCTATTTTTGTGCCAATATCATACTGTTTTCATTACTACAGATTTGTAGTAAATCTTGACATCTGAAATTGTGATATCTCCAGTTTTCTTCTTTCTCAGGATTGCTTTGGTTATTCGGGGTCTTTTGTAGTTCCATAAAAATTTTAGTTTTATTTGTTCTAGTTTTGTGAAAAATGCTGTTGGTATTTTGATAGGGGCTGCATTGAATCTATATGTTGTTTTGGGTAATGTGGACATTTTGGCAATATTAATTCTTCCAATTCATGAGCATGGAATATCTTTCCATTTCTTTGTGAGACTGGTTTTTGTACTGTCATTGTTACTAAAACAAGATGCAGGAACAATTTAGATATATATTATTACCAGTGAGAAGCACTGTAATCAATCCGAACTAGATTAGCTACGTTAACAGGCACAAAGCATGCTCATTTGTCAGGTTAAGAACTTTGATATTGATAAATATGGTGTTCCTTCAAAGTGTGCATTTAAGCATTTAATATGGAGACTCCCTCTTGCACATATAACTCTTTGTTTAGTTACAATTCAATGAGAAGAATGAAAAGAAGCTGTGAATGTATTGGTGACTCATTTATTCACCTACACTCATACTTTACAGTAAATAAAGTGGACAATTTTTGCCATTCTTTTTTTCTAGATAGTATTTGTTCTTATATTTATTGAACTGTAATTTTATGTCTGCTGAATATAATAATAAAATCTGAACTTGTTTTGTTCAACTTTTTAATTCATTTTATTTTTTCTAAATAATTTGTTTTTAAAGATAAACTTTATTTTTTGGAACACTTTTAGATTTATAGAAAAATCATAAAGGGGTGCGTGGGTGGCTTGGTTGAGTGTCCAACTCTTGATTTTGGCTCAGGTCATGATCTCACGGGTCATGAGATTGAGCCTCCTATCAGGCTCCATGCTCAGTGCAGAGTCTGCTTGAAGATTCTTTCCTTCTGCCCCTCCACCAGCTCTCTTTCTCTTTCTAAAATAAATAAATAAATCTTTAAAAAAATCATAAAGATGGTTCAAAGAGTTCTCATATACCCTACCCAGTTTTCTCTATTACTAACATCTTATATTACTATTGTACATTTGCTACAAGAAGTGAACCAATCTTGATACATTATTATTAACTAAAGCCCATACATTAATCAGGTTTCTATAGTTTTTCTTAATGTTCTTTTTCTGTTCCAGAATGTCATGTAGGCTAGCACATTGCGGTTAATTATTGTGTCTCCTTAGGCTCCTCTTAGCTGTGTTAGTTTCTCAGATTTTCCTTGTTTTTGATGACCTTGGGGATTTTGAGGGGGTACAGTTGGGGTGTTTTGTAGAACATCTCCCAAGTGAAATTTGTCTCATGTTTTTCTTATGATTAGACTGGAGTTACAGTAATCCATTTTTATCATATGTTACAAAACCACTGGTGTGTGGTAGATTGGGAATTACAAACAAGCCAACAGTTTCTTCTCCACAGATGGTGGGAGAAGCACTTCTCTAGTGATACTGGGTCATTCACAAACTGAAGATGTTCTGAATGACCCAGGGAAAGGTAGGTCCAGGGTGCCTCTGGATTCTGGGGGGCCCCCCAGTAGCAAGATTTTTGCTCTGATGACTTTTCTTCAGCTTCTTTCAGTCTCTGTGTCTCTATCATTGATCTTTAGATTCCAGGAGGGTCTCTGATGAACTCAGCTTGGGAAAAAGCAGCTAGTAAATATCCAGGGGTTTTGCAGGTGTGGGGCTTAATAAGCTGGATGCCAGGTTGTTGTGTCTGTCAGCCCCACTTCCACTAAACCCGCACCCTGGTGTCCATTGTTACTTACCATACACTCTTTACTTTCTAATTCCAAAGCCCTGGCTTTTCATTCTTCTTTCAAGGTACGAATTCTACTTTCTGAAGGAGATGATGGGACATCTCTTACTATCTCATCCAAAGGGACTAGGAATCCGAGATGGAAGAGTAATCTCTAGTCTCTGTTGTTCAACAGCGGGACTCCTTTCTCCAGCCTGTGCCAGGAGCCTGAGGCTCGAAGGGAACAGCTCACCTTACCACTGTCCGGCTTGAAATCCCGTGTGTCCTTTTGATTGCCTAGGGGCCTAGGGTGTGTGGTTTCAGAGCAGGAGCGCTGCATCACACGGGAACCTGTTAGAAATGCAAACTCCCAGGCCCTAGCCGAAACCTACTGAATCGGAACCTCTGGCGGTGAAGCCCAGCAGCCTGTGTTTATTTTATTTTAAAACCCGTTAGGGAATTCTGAAGCATGCTAATGTTTGAGAACCACCAGCCAGTGGGGTAAACCATAAGCTCCTTGTCCTGAGAAAGCTGGCTCTGCTCTGATCGCCACCTGCCTCTCCACATTCTTCTTCCCTGTTTCCTGCCTTGCATTTCACATCGTAGAAAAGAGGAGCTGTCTGAGGTTGCCTGAGGAGAATACGTAAACTATTCTCTAGCTCATTTTCAGTTGTTTGCTCAAGTAGGTCTTCTTCGTGGGAAATCTTCCTGCCCCTCACCTGGACAACTGCTGCGGGCACTTGAAGACCCAGCTGAAGTGTCATTTCTCCAGGAAGTGTTCCTCCAGCCCCCTGTCCCCTAGATGCCCCATAGGACCTGGTGCCCATCTCTATAATTAAACATAAGCTCATCACACTATATTTATCTGTGCATATATGTTTCTGCCAGTAGATCATGAACTTTTATTAGGGGGCTATGCTTCCTTTATCTATGTATCCACAGCACCCAGCCCAGGCTTTCAGCACTTGGCATGTAGTCAGTTATTCAACAATCATTGAATGATTTATGGGTGAATGAAATAATGATTGTATAAACATTTGTCAATGTTTCTGTCACATTTGTGGTTCTATCCTGCATTCTTTTTAGCCAAGTAAAATTTCCCTTTAATTCATCAGACATGGAAAACACCAGGAGATACGAATTCTATCCCCTTGGCCTTTTCTGGTTATCAAATGCGTACAATCCTTCCTGCACCAATTCCTTTCATGTTATCTATTTTAAGGCTCCCACCCTTGGTGCAAGGGCCAGTCCTGGCTTCCTCCTAGTTGGTGACATTGTCATCTTGTGAATTTGGCAGAAGTAGAGTCTGATTTCTGTCACGTAACTGTGAGCTCATTCATCTAAGTTTGCTCAGGCTTCATCATGAAGTTAGTATTGACTGAATCAGTGGAAGTGCCTTTTAAAAATTGTGCTCGATGCTCCTTCAGCGCTTCTATCTGCTGCCAGGATGAAAGCATATATTCAGAAGAAGAAAGAAATTCATCTCCATATTCTGTCTGTATTCCTATTTCTTCCTTTATGTAAGAGCCCTGCGTCTTGCTTGGACATATCAAAGGAATTCAGAGAAATTTAAAAATGAGACATACTGTAGTGCAGAATACTACATGCAAAACACAAGCAGAAACAAGATTTGTTCCTAAAGTAATTTCTCTCTTTCTTCTGCATGTGTGCAGCCGGCTTACCTACCATCCTGTCTCCTGCGGGACATGTTGTCACCATGGCTCATCCAGTGGAGGTTGGCAGGTTATGCTGATCCGGTCACATGCTTCTGCCCGCTTCCCCTTCATCATCCTACATTGTGGTTACATATATGCCTTCTGGCCATGGGTTTGGATAGAACAAAAATAAAAAGAATAAATAAAAATGATGATAATTTCATCATTTAGGTCTTTTTTTTTTTTTTTTTTTTAGAAAGGGAGAGGGGAGGGCCAGAGAGAGAGAGAACATCTTAAGCAGGCTCTATGCCCGGCATGGAGCTCAACACAGGGCTTGATCTCACAATCCTGAGATCATGACCTGAGCCAAAATCAACAGTCAGACACTTAACTGACTGAGCCACTCAGGCACCGCTGGGTGTTTCATATTTTTCAATAGGCTTTCCTTTTTATTTTCACATTTAAAAAATTCTGAATAGCCTGTAAGGTGTTGAGGTACTTTTGTGGGGAAAGTTTCAGTCTTTCAGCCTTATCCCTTAAGGAAGCTGTGGCAGCAAATATCGGCTTTCCCAAGATGACCTAGCAACTCAGCCGAGGACCTGGAGTAGACCATCTTCGAATTCTCACTTAGTTACTGGTAGGAAGTGGCCAGATAGCAAATGATGCCGTGGTATATGCAGAGGAGTTGTGCCTGGTTAGTTAGCAGGTGCCCTCATGTGGATACAAGTAGCCCAGAGAAGTTCAAAGCCAGGGCTCTGGGGTCAGGCTGCCCAGGTTTGAATGTTAGCTCTTCTGCTTATTTAATTGTATACACTGAGCAAGTTGCTTAAACTCTGTGAATCCTAGTTTTCTCCTCTGTAAATGGGAAAAATTGTTCTCACTATCTCAGGGGGTTGTTATGAGGCTTAGACAAGTTAATATGTAAAGAGAGCCTAAAATTATCCTGGAACATAGGAAGTACTCAATAAATGTTAACTTCTACTTTATTACACTCAAAATTCCTCCGTGAAGACTTCTCTGATAATACCAATGAATCCACATTACTCTTTTTCTTCTCTGAACCCTAATCATGAAGGACTTAATTTTTTTTAAGATTTATTTATTTATTTGAGAGAGAGAGCACAAGAGGGAAGGGCAGAGGGAGAAGAAGAGAGAATCTTAAGCAGACTCTGTGCTAAGCCCAGAGCCTGATGTGGGGCTTGATCCTTCGACCCTGAGATCATGACCTAAGCTGAAACCAAGAGTTTGACGCTTAACAGACTGCGCCACCCAGCTGCCCCTTAATATTTTTTAATGATACAACTTAGCACTCAGAATATACTTGCTAGTACTCTTTAATAATTTTAAAGGTGTATTCAATTTGCCTCCCTAATTATGTTGCAAACTCTAGAGGCAGACTCTATGTTATATACATCTTCTGAATCACTGCAAAGCCCTTAATATTTTGATGAATAATCTTTGGATAAAATTACTTAGATCCCAATATTTTTTCAGAGATTATTTTTTTATAATACCGAGTTTTATTATTTACCAATAACTTGTGTTTTCATTTACTTGTGTCTTCTTTTATAGTTTTTATAGAATTTTATACTTTGATTGAAATCTGTATATTTCTTTACTTTTAATTCCAATATACTTAACATGCAGTGTTATATTAGTTTCAGGTGTACAATATAGTGATTCAACAGTTCTATACATTACTCAGAGCTCATCATAAGTGTACTCTTCATCCCCTTCATCTATTTCTCTCATCCCCCCACACCTACCCTCTGGTAGCCATCATCAGAGGTTATTTTAAAAACATAAATTTGCCAGGCATATTAGATTTTTATATGCGTGTATGTCAATTACCTTATTTACATTTCACAACAACACTGTGCAGATGAGAACATTTTATTATACTCACTTTGCAGATGACTAATATGAGCATCTGAGAATTTAAGTGTACAGCTACTAAGTACGTGGGTCAGAATTTGAATCCAGGTCTTCTGACTCCAAAATTGAGCATTTTTCCCACTTCAGTTGAGGTGTATGCTCAATTTAGATTGGACCAAACAGCTGATAGTCATTTGTTTCACACATTTTCTTTTTGTTTCCTGTTGGAGATGCCAGTTTAGGAAGCTAAAGCAGGTATGTTCAGAAGGGGTTGGAAATCAGCATTTCAGTGAGAAAGTAATACAGATAGAGTTGGCCCATGTTATCTGAGCCCTCTCAGACATCTAGGTCAAAGCCACACTGCCCACAGGACTGGTGGCAAGCATTTTCTTTCCTCTTGGACATTCCTGCTGAGGAGATGAGCCTTAATAAGATAGCCAAGCAGGGGATGATTTTTTTTTAATGACTTAAAAAATAAAAACAAAGGAAAAAAAAAAACCAAGAAAATAAAATTTCATTAACAGTTGCAAATACTTGTTGGGGAGGAAGGTTATTTCTCAAATATTTTGGAAAAATGCTTCTGAAATGCAAATGTTTATTGTACAGATACTGCATTGAAATAAAAAAGACTTTCAGTCCTGGTTTTCCATGTCCAACAAAGATGGATACCAGTGTTCCTTTTTATTTTCCAATTTGGAATATCCTGGAGTGACAATTAGGGACATGTCCTTACTGTCATGACCTTGCTCTTTGATTGCAGCCCGGTCCTGGCCTCCAGGCTACCATTGTTCTTTCTGGAGAGTTTATTTCCAGGAGAGTCAGAAACTCAAGAGCAGAGCATGAGGGGAAGGCAGGTATTTGAAAAGAGTTGAATCAATGAGCTCTTTCCAAAGCAGAAGGCAAGGTATGAAAAACCACTTCCTCAGGGGAAGGGATGGAGGATGCAGGGAATGGGCAGAAGTCTGCAGAGATGAAGAGAGGATGGGTTCCTGGAACCCAGAGAAAGAATTGTGTGGCAAAGGCTGCACGATCTGAGTACAGGGCGTCCTTCTCAGGAAACAATCAGCACTCTGCAGGGCTCCACAAGCGTACTTGCCCTGTGTCTCCCCACCTCCCTCCCATTCCATGCTTGTGTTTCCATTGGTTAGACTTAACCAGGAGCCAGAAAAGCCTCTTGATGCCATCTGTACAAGTCAGCCTCCCAGGACACGAGACAGGGTGGAGAGGGTGGAGAGGGTAGAGAATGGATGGGGAGAGAGTTGGGGGCTGGGAGGAAGAAGGGAGGGCAAATGGAAGATAGACTGCAGGACATTAGTGAGTCTTTGTCACAGATGAGCATTTCCTCCCCCGACCCTATCATGGAGCACAAGACTGAATGCTCAGCAATGTCCTATTCTATTTGGATGCATTTCTTGGGTATGCAGTGGGATTCCCTATTTGCGATTTGTTCTGGGTGAATGGGTCTGCCTTAGAATTAGGGGAAGAAAAGAAAGTGCTAAATACAGAAATCTCTGCCTGTAGGTTTCTGTGGTCTCTAAGAAGTCTTTCCAGGGGTCATGAACCTGGAAGAAGAAGAAATGAAAGTGATGTCTGTCTTGTGGTCAGATGAAATGCTCCACCAATTCCTTGCCCCTGGAGGTATTCTTCTGTCTAAAGAACCCATCATGCTTCGGTTCTGTCTTGCCTGCATGCCCTTTCTCCATCTCTTTGTATTTCTCTCAGTCCATGTCTTCCTTCCTTGCTGTTCCCTGGAGAGCAACGTTAGCGTGCTCCGCCAGGCTTCCTGTTGGGTGCCCAGACACTGTAGCTCTTCCAGGGTGGGCCAGGTTGCTTATTGTCTGAAAGGCATTTGCTCTTTGTTTCTGCCATACAGACAAAATGTCTGCTATCTCCTGCTTTTGGGGGTGGAGTGGGACCTAGCAGGTTCCCATCACTAGGGGGAGAGAAATCCTTGGGATATGGTGATTTAGTTCTGGTTACCTGTGGTAGTTAAGAGATGGACCAGCTCTCAGACTTTCCAACAAAATGTCTTTGAAGCATGAGGTAATTTTTTCCCCCTTGCTCCATTCCCCTTGGGGACAGTGGTTTCTCCTCAGTCCTTGCTCACCTTCTCCTTTCCCTCACATCAGGATCTAAGGTGGAACATTTGGAGTAGGGAAGAAAAATATCTAGTATATTATTGCCACTCTCTGTTCTATGCCTCTGGACTCATTGCTAATCTTAGAAGACATTTGTAGTTTGTCTCTTTAGGATCCACCCCAAACACCTCCATTTTAACAGCCCCACCTGTGATTCTGGGATAGCTAATCCAACATATTGCTCCAGGTGTGTAGTATGTGACCTATGTTAAAGCGTTCTTTATTATATCCCATTGGTTCAGAGTGAGGATGTGATCCATACTAGTTCAAGCGTAGTGGATCTCAGGACCACAGATAGAAATGCTGGGATAAAGACGATGCAGTTTTAACCTGATGAATATGAATGAGGAAGCATGGCATCCCAGGACCTCCAGCAGCCATCTTGGAAGCACAAGGAGAGCCAGGATCAAGATTAAGATTAAGGCAGAATTTAGACAGAAAAAGATTGGCACATTGTGCAGCTGTTGCTGGATTAGTTTCACTTGAAGTCAGCACTTTTTGTTAATATGAAATAATTTTTCATATTGATACATTGACTAAGCTAGTTTGCTCAAGTTTTCTGTTACTTGCAACCAAAAGTATAGTGATATGCTTACTAATCGTGGTACCCTTTCTTGCTGGAGAGAGAGCCTTAGAATCCTTCGAAATACAGCAATCCAAGGGACTTCCATTTATTTAGTTATAGTTGAAGAATGAGAGACTTAAATGAGTAGCTCTCAAAATGTTTGACTCCTGCCTTGTCAAGGGAACTAAAAGACATGTTCCCCAGAAAAATAAGACTTATGATGAGGCAACATTACTGTAGAAGCACGTTTAGAGGACATTAGATGTAAATCTGCTTTACAATAGCACAATGGAAGACACATCTTTAGTTTTTCTTTTTTGAAATATCCTTGTTATGTTTTGTTATTAATGTTATGGTGGCCTCATAAAATGAGTAGAGTGTCCTTTCCTTTTTTAATCTCTGAGGTATTTTTTTAAAATTTTTTATTAACATATAATGTATTATTTGTTTCAGGGGTACAGGTCTGTGATTCATCAGTCTTACACAATTCACAGCACTCACCATAGCACATACCCTCCCCAATGTCAATCACCCAGGCACCCCATTCCTCCCACCCCCCACCACTCCAGCAGCCCTCAGTTTGTTTCCTGAGATTAAGAATTCCTCATATCAGTGAGGTCATATGATACATGTCTTTCTCTGATTGACTTATTTTGATCAGCATAACACCCTCCAGTTCTATCCACGTTGTTGCAAATGGCAAGATCTCATTCCTTTTGATGGCTGCATAATATTCCATTGAATATATATACCACACCTTCTTTATCCATTCTTCTGCTGATGGACATCTGGGCACTTTCCATAGTTTGGCTATTGTGGACATTGCTGCTATGAACATTGGGGTGCATGTGCTCCTTCTTTTCACTACATCTGTATCTTTGGGGTAAATACCCAGTAGTGTAATTGCTGGGTCATAGGGTAGCTCTATTTTCAACTTTTTGAGGAACCTCCATAGTGTTTTCCAGAGTGGCTGCACCAGCTTGCATTCCCACCAATGGTGTAGGAGGGTTCCCCTTTCTCCGTATCTCCGCCAACATCTGTTGTTTCCTGACTTGTTAATTTTAGCCATTCTGACTGGTGTGAGGTGGTATCTCACTGAGGTTTTGATTTGGATTTCCCTGATGCTGAGTGATGTTGAGCACTTTTTCATATCTGTTGGCCATTTGGATGTCTCCTTTCTTTGAGGTATTTTTATTATGATTTTTGTTATTTCTTTTTAAATGTTTGAATGAATTCATTGGTGAAGACTTCTGGGCCTAGATTTAAAAAAAAAAGATTTAATTTATGTATTTATTTTAGAGAGAGAGAGAAAAAAAGAAAGAGAGAGCAGGGGGAGGAGCAGTGAGGGACAGAGAGGGAGGGGGAAAGAAACTCATTCAGGCTCTGAGCTGAGTGTGGAGCTCCTCACGGGCTCAATCTCACCACCCTGAGTTCATGACTTGAACTGAAACCAAGAGTCAGACGCTTAACAGACTGAGCCACCCAGGCGCCCCTGGGCCTAGATATTTTGAGGGAAGATTTTAAATTATAGATTCATTTTTAAAAGTTGATGTGTGACAAGTTAAATTTCCTTTTTTTTTTCCTTATGTAAGTTCTCATGAGTTGGACTTTTTAAGGAATTTATCCATTTCATCTAAATCCTTATTTTTCTGCTCTCTTTTACCTGGTAAAATTTTTGGCCACCTCTTTATTCTGAGTCATTTTCAATTATAGCATTTTAAGTATATCTCTTGTATATAGCACAGAGTTAGGGTTTGCTTTATACGCCATTTAAAAATCTTTTTCTATTAATAGGTAATTTAAGCACATTTACATTTATTGGTATGACAACAATGTTTCATCACAATTCTGCCCTGATATATTTTATACATTTATTATGTTGTGATTATTATGTGTGCTAGTCTACATTTACTGTGTTTCTCTATTTGTATACCCTCTTTGATTTTTTTTAAATTTTATTTTGGTATTGAGGAGAGTTCTAATTTTTATTCTAGTGGTTTAGTATTAATACATTTTATAGTGCTCATAAATCCCTTTTATTTTTATTTCACTTTTAGTATTTGTCAGTATTAGTGGTGAAATTTAACTCCCACCTATTGCCTGGACAACAGTTAATTTTCTTATTCCCTTTTTTCCCTTCTCCTATTTTTTATTTGCCTTTTTTTGACATTGTGAACATGTAGGATTTACATATTATGACTGAGCCCATGACTTGCTCTCATTCTATTCCTACCTCTAGAGTTGAATATGCAGAATGCTCAGTCCTTTGAGAAGTCTGCCCCATCATCTTTGGATTCAATGAAGCTTATCTTCAACCAGATTCCTTAGAAAAAGCACGTGTGTATAGTATTTCCTTAGTTCTGGCATAAACCCTTTTTCCTGTGACCTCAAAACTTGAAAACCGGCTGGTTTGGATATAACGTCCTTAGTTTACACTTTCTCAAAGTTTCCTAAAAATATTGTTCTGCTGTTGTCTTGCTTTGTGAGTCATTTTTGTGAAGTTAGATGCCAATCTAATTTTTATTTCTTTTTGCCTTTGTAAGTTATTTCCTCTTTTTGGCAGGAAGACCCTTCAGGTCTAATGTTTTATGAATATGTGTTTCACAGTTGATAATTCTGCATCAGTTTTCCTTGTATTTGGTGGGCCTTTTCAGTGTGTAGATTCTGGTCTTTAAAAAAAATTTTTTTTTTTTATGGAAAAAGTTGTTGGATTATCATCTCAAAAATTTTTCTTTCCTTTATAAATTCCTTTTTCAGAAAATCAGTAAAATAAATGTTCCACTTCTTTTCCTATTATCCTGTTCCATGACTTCCTCTTGGCCCTCTGTACTTCTTCCGTATCCCATTCTTGTCCTATAGTAGTTTTTGCACCTGTCTTCAATGTTGTTTATAAAGTATTCATTCAAAACTATCCTCTCCTGAGTACCGTATCATTTAGTCTTTCTTTCTGATATGAGTTTGGTTTTTTCTTTCCTTCCATTCTTTTCTGAGTTCATTATCCACAGAGTGGTTTGGATACAGAAATCCTGGTTGTTGTGGATTCTTCAACTCTATTCTACTTCCATGCTCTTATGAAGCTAGTGAAAGCCTCATGGAAAGGTTTTTAATTTGCTGGGTGTGAATGGATGATTTCTTCCAGTAATAGTATCTATTTTATAGTGTTGTTATAAACATTAAATGAGTTAGTAATTGTGAAGTACTCAGGACAGATGTTGGCAAACTTTCTCTGTTAAGTGCCAGATAGCAAATATGTTGGGCTTTGTGGGCCATATGGTTTCTGTCACAACTATTTCAGTATGAAAGCAGTCATTAACATTATGTAAATAAATGTGTGTGTATTTGAAAAATTCAGTTTTCCACTTCTTATGTGTCTCTTTTACAACTCACACACAATACTTCACTTCTGACACTTCTGCTCACCAAATGTGTGCACTTTTTCCTCCCCTACACCAACCAATTCTCCATGACACCAGCTGAGTGTCCTACACTTTAACTCTGTTCTGACACCATCTACTTGGAAGAGCATCATATCCCACAGGTCAAGAACTCAGTCCCACAAGGCTGCTCCCCTTCACTTCAGTTGTCATTTGCAAGTTCTTGTTGTCACCTGTGTTGCCGACTGAGTGCCTAGAAGTCTGAGGTTCCCCTGACCTCCTCCTCAGGTTTGATTAATTTGCCAGAATGGCTCATAGAACTCAAGAAAACTGTTACCTTAATGTTTACCAGTTGATTATAAAAATACATGATAAAGAACACAGATGAACATCCAGATAGAAGAGATGCATAGGGCAAAGTATGTGGGAAGGGGTGCAGGGCTTCCCTGCCCTCTCTGGGCACACCACTCTCCCCACACCTCCACCTGTTTCCCAGCTTGGAAGCTCCTGATATCCATGCTATTGGGATTTTTATAGAAGCTTCCTCACTTAGGCATGATCAATTATTAACTTTGTTTCTAGTCCTTCTCCCCTCTCTGGAGAAGTGGGGCATGGTGGGAAGAGTGGGGCTGAAAAGTCCAAGCTTCTAATCATGGCTTTGTGTTTCTGGTGACCAGTCCTGATCTGGGAGCCCTCCAGGGGCCACCTCATTGGAACAAAAGATGCTGCCTGTGCTCTTATTGCTTAGTAAATTATAAGGGTTTTAGGAGCTCTGTGCCAGGAACTGGGGATAGAGACCAATATACATATTTTCTATTATCTCAGCTCATGATTGAGTTCCAATAAAACTTTACTTATGAAAATACACAGCAGCTTGGATTTGGCAACAGTTTCTGGCCCCTGGCTTAGAACAAAACTTGACACACAGGGAGTGATATACAAGTATTGATAAGTAAAATGAACTAAATAAGTTCCACATGACAGTTACTTTTTAAAAGATGATTATCAAACACACTTGTGTCACAGCTTTGATCCTAAGGTAAGTACAGTGAGGTCTGGTTAAAATTATGCAGGTACACAAACGTAGACACACACACTTAGATGCCCTCACACACATCTCACCTCACTCCCCCCCCCCCCCCCCCCCGCTTTATCATACTGTGGTTCACTGGCCCTGTTTAATTCATTTCTCACTGACTCTCCCTTGCCATCCAGGACATGATGAATTACACTCCCCACAACTTTGCTCAGAGTACTTAAGGAATGCAAACTAGTTTTAGTGGGACCTGAGCACACATTGAATCATTGTATAAAAATCACATAACATCCCAAAGGCAAATAGTCATGATGTCTTGATTAAGTTCTGCTTTGGATTAACAACTTCATTTGTTTTTCTCATTAACAAAGATAACAGAGATTTGCTTATATATTTTTAATCTGTATAATTTTTGTAAACGTGTAGTTATCAAAATGTCTTAAAGTTTTTTCTCACAAATGATCATTTTGAGGCTTCAAGTTGGATGATGAATTTTGGTTAGGTTCCACTTGAATTCTGTTTAGAATCCTCTTTTGGGAGGGGCACCTGGGTGGCTCAATCAGTTGAGTGTCTGATTCTTGATTTTGGCTCATGTAATGATCTCAGGGTCCTGGGATCGAGCCCTGCGTTGGGCTCTACGCTTAGTGTGGAGTCTGCTGGAGGGTTCTCTCTTTCCCTCTCCTTCTGCCCCTGCCCTCACTTTCTCTCTCTCTCTCTCTCAAATGGCTAAATAAATCTTAAAAAAAAAAGAAGAAATCCTCTTTCGGATTATGCATCACTGTGCAGGGTGGTGTGGCGAGCAAAAAAGAATGCCTAAGTCTCCAGTGCAGAGGCTCACAGACTACGGGAGTACATGTCTGCACACACTTGCACCATTAATTCCAAAACAGGGTGGCGAATGCGATTCAGGAAGAGGCACAGTCTGGGGAGGAGATTGCTTTCCTCATGTTTGTACTGCACCAAGTACTGTATCATATGCAGGCGGAGTTTGATGAATTCTTTTGGGTGATGATCATGACAGTGATGATGAAGACGCTGGTGGCAATGAAGAATAATTACATTTTCTCAGATGGCTGAATCTCAAATAGGGAGAAGAGGTTGATCTGGGCCACATGATGAGTTTTGGCGGCCTTGGGACTTGAACTCCCGAGTTTCTTGAGCTGCCAGCTGATCTGAGAAGTCCCACCTGCCTAAGGAATATCTTTGTTTCCCTGGTTTCAGTCTCAGGCAGGCTCTGACACAGCTAGAAAATTTGCTGACTGTAATCGGAGAGTCAACCAGCTGTTCTTAAAGCAAGCAGACTGTTATGAGCTCTCCTGGTCGAGTCAGACTCAGTGTTGAAGACGAAGTAGTTCATTTCGTAATAGCTGAGTTGCCTTTTTTTTTTTTCTCCCAAATCCAAAGGCAAAATTAAAGCAATACAACATTTTTTCCAGTTAGATTCTGTTTTGAAAAGATAAATCATGCTCATGTTTGTACCCGAAGACATCTAGTTAGGTGCAAGATGATTTACAGACTAATTTTGTTCAGGAATCACCTTTTGACAGCAGATCAATATCAATATATGTGTTTGCTGTGGGGAGGAGGAAAAAGCACACATCTTGCTTGTCAGGAGAAAACTTGAGTTGCTACTTCTCAAATAGATTATTATGATGTTTTTGCATGAGTCAAAAGGTTACATGCAATGACATTTAAAAGGTTAACAAACAAAATCTCCATGTTTTGAGGAAGATTTAGTAATATTCTAAAAACAGTAAAAATTCTAAAAAGTTTACTTTCCCTTTAATTAATTTCAAATTGAGTGAGATTGCAGCTTTAAGCCTGTTTGAAACTCCTTACTTCCTGGATTTCTCTCCTCTATGTTTCTTTTTCTAGACAAAGGAGTTTTGGGGCAGGGAAGGAGATCGGAAGGAATATCCAAAGAAGCAGGAGCAGTATCAAGGACACAAAATGACCTTGAGAAGCGTGGGCCACTCACTGATTTATGTAGCTTTGCTGGCAGTGGGGAGAATGTGTGATAGAATTTTCTGTACGCAGGAATCGTTTTCAGTAGAAGCATTTTCAGTGCAAGCTATGGATATGAATAATTGGTGGGGATTTTGTTTAACTTTAGATAAAAACGGAAGCAAGTAAAATGATTTCTATCCATTTTTATTATGAGAGAGGGAATACTGTTGGTCAATTAAAATATTGAATGTTTTAAATTGAAGGGCCAGGTATAAATAACACAAATTCAAAGAAAGAGATTATGTTCAAAAGGTTCTTAACTCTCTTACTCCTTTGCTCATTTTTGTTTCAGAGGGCTGGGTGGAATAGGAAAGAATGAGGTTTGTAATGTTTCTTTTTCTTTTTTAAGATTTTACTTATTTATTTGAGAGAGAGAGAGAGAGAGAAGGAGGGGGGCGAGGGAGAGGGAGAAGCAAACGCCCCGCTGAGCAAGGAACACAACAAAGGGCTAGATTCCAGGACCCTGGGATCATGACCTGAGCCAAAGGCAGATGCTTAACCAAGTGAGCTACCCAGGCACCCCTATAATGTTTCTTTTTCATGTTTCCTCTCATTTGTTAATTATTTTCACAGATCTGCAAGTTCTGTGAACTAGTTTGTCTCTTTTATTATGCATGCAAAAACATTGCTGTATTATTATTTATTATTTTAAACTATTTCTTCACTAGTGTCTTGCATCCCTCCTTGTTATCTTCTTGAATACTATCTCTTATACACGGGGAGCTTTCTGGAGCTGCCAAGCAGTGTGACCTACCGATACTCCATGTCTAACTAGCTTCAGACCTATGTTGTTAACTTCAGCCTAAGGGTGTCCTCTGAAGAGTATGAACACCACAGCGTTCTCCAAGCTGTCATCAAAATGTGACTCAGCCATCCTGAAAGCAGCCATGTTACAAACCCTTAAAGGGGTTGAAGATGAACATCGATCCATCCTCAAAAATGATTGGAAAGAGAACAAGCAGCAAAATAAGATCTTGTGGCTTTTATCCTTGTAGCTGTGCCTACTCCCAGGGTCTAAAACTTGGAGGCTTGGGTTCATGCTATCCAAGTTGGCATCCCCCAGAGATGATGGGGTCTAGGGCAGGTGTGTGGCATTTATTCAGAAGGTGAAGCACACTCAGTGCACCAGCCCCCTCCTATTTCTATTTTGTGATTTCACAGAGGCCTTTTCTATAACTAGAAACCCCCAGAAACTTCCTATGGGGATCGGTCAGTTGGCATTTGCCCTGATGCTGAGAAGTTGTCTATTCCCTTTGCTGTCTCCTCTTATGAGATCAGTTGGCCCGAGTGGTTGAGTGGATGAGGCTCTGAAGGTCATTTAGATTCCATAATGGCCCTTAGACTGGAATGGCCATGAGGTGGGCTGTGGGGGGGGTGTTGTCCACCAGTTCACCTAACGTAGTTCTGGAGGTTCCAACCGGAGACTATTTGGATTCTCCAAATCACCTCTCTCCTTCATTTACAGAGGTAATTGCAGTGGACTGGGGAGCCACAGGTGATTGCCTTCCTGGCCTCTCATCCACCTTGACTCTTCCCATCATCAAATGAATCATAGTTCATGAGGCAATTGTTTAAATGGCAGGGAACATTTGGAATGTGGAGCAGAATGCCTGGGAGAAAGGTTGAAGCATGGAAAGAAGAATGAAAGAATTCAGAAAGCTGGGTCTCTTCAGGTCAGAGTCATTACATGACTCTTCAGCAAGGACGGCTGGATCTGGCCAAAGGAAGCTGAGCAAATGCCAAGGGGAAGGGCAGGAGGAGACAGAGCCTTCAAGGACATCTCGAGTACCAGACTGAGTCAGAACTGCAGCAGCCCCGGAGGTACACATGCAGATGTTTGATAACAGGTGTAAATTATTTTAAATTATAAATTGATTTTTTTCCCCACACTGTTTGTCTTCAGTGACAGTGGTGGTCAGGAGGATGTGTGTAAAACAGATTATAAAGACCTAGAGCAACATTTTTCAGAATGCCTTTCAAGGAACACTAATTCAGTGGGAAGTTAATAGACACTAAGAGAAGAAAAAAGCGATTTTTTATTCAAATAATTTCAGGAAATTCTGGCTTAAACAAAGTTAAACCCCTTCGTGCTTCTCAAAACTTTTAATATACTTTTATGCAACATGAATCTGTGAAGTTGGTGTATAAGACACAGGATTTCCCCAACTTCTCTGAGCATAAAACTGTTTACAATGGACAATTGCACAAAGTCTTCTGGGGAACAGATTCTGGGGAATGTTGGTCCAGCACATGTGATACTGTCTCAGAAGGTAGGCCAAAGGGAGGCATGGCTCTGATTTCTGGATATTCTAGCCAGTGAAAAAGGGGTTAAAGAAAGGCACAAGAATGGTTGTTTATTAACGTCAGCATTTTTCCCAAACCTGCGCCCAGCACTGGTACTGAAAATAAAGCATGAAAGTTAAAAGAAAAACACAGAGATACGGTGTTTAAGGGCGATGCTCAACTGTTCTCTGGGCATAAGAAAAGAGGTATTAAATGTTAAACCAAGCATTTAGGAATTCTGGGAGGGTAAAGATTGTGGTCCCCTTGTTAAGAGATTATTAGTTGATTTCTGGGAGATATTTTCTAGGAGTTGTGAGGCCTGGGTACATTTAGGGTAGAGGGGAGGAGATGGAAAGAGTCAGTGTGGGTGTAAGAAGCCCTAAGGGGCTGTTCTTTTAGCTGAAAATAAGATTGGTCCTGGTGTTGCTAGAATGCAGGCTCCGGTTTGCGGCGGGGGGGGGGGGGGGGGGTCCTGGGGTGGGGGGGTTGTTTTGAGCAGTTTCCTTGTGTCAGGAGAGTATAATTGGCTAGGATGAATGAAAAGGTAGGAAAAATATGGTCAATTATTTTCACATTTTGAGTTTTGAAGGATATTGACAATGCTTAGTTACTTGTTTGAAATCTCTACTTTTTGCCCTGACTTGATTCTCTAATTGGAACTTCACCAACGAGTTCACTAATCTCTCTCTTTTTTTTTTTTGCCAGTGCTTCAGACTGTGGGATGCCACTCATTCTTTTTATAACTCAGTTTCTTTCTCTAGAGTGGGCATAATACCTTAACCTGTTTTACTTCTCTCTTATAGTTAATGAAGTCATTAATTCATCAAAAATTTATGGAGCCCCTACTTTGTACTGGGCATGTTTCTAGGCTTAGGGGAAATGCCATTGAACAAAACAGCAAAACAGAGTTTAATGTTCTTGTAGAACATTAATAAATAAATAAACCTAGGGCGCCTGGGTGGCTCAGTTGGTTAAGCGACTGCCTTCGGCTCAGGTCATGATCCTGGAGTCCCAGGATCAAGTCCCGCATCGGGCTCCCTGCTCGGCAGGGAGTCTGCTTCTCCCTCTGACCCTCCCCCCTCTCCTGCTCTCTCTCTCTCATTCTCTCTCTCAAATAAATAAATAAATAAAATCTTAATAAATAAATAAATAAACCTATAATATAAGTTAAATAAATAAACCTATAATATAATATCATATAGTGATTAGTGGTATGAAGAAAAATAAAGCGGCATAGATTAGACAGGTAGGAAGGTCAGGAATGGCATCTTTGAGGATGTGACATTTGGGTATAGACTTAAGTGAAGTGAGGGACAGAGCCAATGAATGTCTTGGAGAAGAAAAAGCAGCAGGTATAAAAGCTGAAGTGTGAATGTGTTTGCCAAGATAAGAAAACTCTGTAACAACGAACAACACCATCCACCATATTTCAGTGGTGTAATACAATAAAACCTGATCTTTCATTTCCAGCAGTGTCTAGCAGGCATCAGTGGCTATGGGAGTTCTGTTCCCCCTTAGTCAGGCTGAAGGGGGCTCTCCTGGTTCTAACCATGGCTCTCAAAGCTGCCATGGGAACACCTCTAGCCCAGTGTGAGGAGGGTGCTGAAAGTTGGTGCAGGGAATCAGGGAAACCAAATCAAAACCACAAAGAGATACCACCTCATACCAGTCAGAATGGCTAAAATTAACAAGTCAGGAAAATACAGATGTTGGCAAGGATGCGGAGAAAGGGGAACTTTCCTACACTGTTGGTGGGAAAGCAAGCTGGTGCAGCCACTCTGGAAAACTCTGGAAAATGGAGGTTCCTCAAGATGTTAAAAATAGAGCTACCTTGCGGGAGGGGAAGAATGAAGCGGGGGAAATCGGAGGGGTAGACGAACCATGAGAGACAATGGACTCTGAAAAACAAACAGGGTTCTAGAGGGGAGGGGAGTGGGAGGATGGGTTAGCCTGGTGGTGGGTATTGAGGAGGGCACATTCTGCATGGAGCACTGGGTGTTGTGCACAAACAATGAATCATGGAACACTTCATCTAAAACTAATGATGTAATGTATGGGGATTAACATAAGAATAAAAAAAAATTAAAAAAAAAATAGAGCTACCTTATGACCCAGCAATTGCACTACTGGGTATTTACCTTAAAGATACAAATGTAGTGATCCAAAGGGGTACATGCACCCCAATGTTTATAGCAGCAATGTCCACAATAGCCAAACTATGGAAAGAGCCCAGATGTCCTTCGACAGGTGAATGGATAAAGAAGATGTGGTATATATGTACAATGGAATATTACTCAGACATTAAAAAGAATGACATCTTGCCATTTGCAACAATGTGGATGGAACTAAAAGGTATTATGTTAAGCGAAATAAGTCAGTCAGAGAAAGACAATTATCATATGATTTCACTCATATGTGGAATTTAAGAAACAACACAGAGGATCATAGGGAAAGGGAGGGAAAAATAAAATAAGACAAAATCAGAGAGGGAGACAAACCATAAGAGACTCTTAAATATAGGGAACAAACTGAGGGTTGTTGGAGGGGATGTGGGTGGGGGGATGGGGTAACTGGGTGATGGGCACTAAGGAGGGCACTTGAAGTAATGAGGACTGGGTGTTGTATGCAACTGATGAATCACTGAATTCTATTTCTGAAACTAATAATACAGCATATGTTAATTAAATTGAATTTAAATTAAAAAAGAAAAAGAAACTGGGTGCAGAGAGAATTATATGAGTGGTTTCAGAGACCAGGTTTGGAGGTGGCATGATCACTCCTACCAATGTTCCCTTGGTCAGAGCTCGTACCCACAGTCTCACTCGCACATGACTGGGATTTGTAACCTAGCCGTGCCCTGGGAGAAGAGGAGAAAGGGGGGTGTTAGTGAGCCCCAGCATTCTCTGCTACAGCTTGAGTTACTTCAGGAAGGTCAGTTCGGTTGGTACACACTGGATGGGGTGGTAGTTGTGAGAGAAAGTTGTTGAAAGAATCAAGTAAAAGGATAAAGCCTGGAAAAATAAGAAATAGTGCTGTATTTCACTGAATTCTTGACTGTAAGCCATTGTATTTTGTGTAGTGCTAATGGAGAAAATTTTCTTTGAATTAAGTAGTTATACTGCCTTTTTGTCACTCAGAATTTTCAGTTAGAACTTACCAAAAGAATTCTTTTAGGCTTATTTAGACATTTTAAAATTATAAAATCGTACCTCATTTTTGTGCAGCCAATAGAAAGGAAAATAAAAGCAAAGTAAATTGGTTAATGTGTTCCTAAAACCTATTCACACTGAGAGTCTGAATTTTCTGAATTGTTTTTTAGGTCTGTCATCAGCATCCATGGTTTTCAATTTGCTTCTGTCTTCTGTGCCATCAGGAGCTTTCTTTAAAAATTCTCTTCACAGTCTCTCTTCAGTCTTCCTGTGGGTCCCTTATAACATTTCTGCATGTTTTGAAGCAAGGGCTTTTTTTGATCTTTTAAGACAATGACCACCAGAAATTATATTGCTTCTTCAAGTGGTCTTTAAATGCTGCGTTGATTGAAATATGTAGGGTTGGTAGTTGTCCAAACAAGCTCCAGGAATAACAACCCAGTTCATGCACATGCCAGCAACGGCATCTCTGTCATGATGACCATGTGGCCAAGAGTGGTTATGAGACACCACTGATGATCAGATGGGTCCTGATTTAAGAGATGTTAGAATATGAAAAACACCTCCTGTCTTACAGTAACCTATATAGTGTAGTTAAAATGTAAAGGATGAATAGATGCCTCCAAGCTATTAAAAACATCAGATACTGACTTAATAGTACATTTCTAAAGGAGTCATAGCATGCGGTTTGCGGGCGACACATCTATGTGTCCATAATGGAATTGCGCCTAAGACATAGGAAGCCTGATACTCATCTTTGTTATTTATCTCACAGACTCAGAGAGGGGAAGGGAACTCTGTGTGTGTCATCCCTGGCCCTAGCCCACTCCAGGACAGATACTCATGTCTTCTCCCTGAAGCGTATACTCTGCTTAGGACTTTGGCCAGGCTGGCTCAGGAGGCTTGTATATCATTCAGCTCTAACCCACCAGCCTTATAGCATGGCAGTCATCTTGCTGCATTTCTGGTGGCCCGGGATGAACCTTGGGTAGTGTAGTTCATGATGTTGTAACCTTCTCCTAAACTGGATTGTCTGTTCCCATTCTGCGGCACTGGGCTTCTGCTGGTTTCTCACCCAACCTCAAGTTTCATATCAGGAATCTGTATTGCTCTGGATCTCAGTCCTATTGACTAACATCTTGCCATTTCACCTGAGTCTTACTAGCATCCTTCTTTCCCACCTGAAAGGTAGCAGGTTGCAGGCTGCAGGTAGTGTACTGACCACTCCCAACGTCTGTTCCCTTAGATTGGATTTTGCATGGACGTGGATGCCAGTTAAAGACATCGCTGTACTGCTAGTCATTTGGAGGAGTTTATATGGGAGTCCTTGCTTTCTGTGGCTCCTAGTTTTCTTCAGACTCATCTTCCAATGATATCCTCTGCTTTGTGCTACCTGAAGGCTTGGAGGGCTGGAAAGGAAACTCACCCACATCAGGAAACACTGGGGACGGACATGAATGGAGCACACAGGCTTTTGAAAATTTGATACCCTTTCCATGGAGAAGAGTCACCTGAGGTTTTCAGAGAGTTCCAATATCTTATTAAAATAAGTGAATGTCAAGATAGTGATGTTCCAAAGATTAAATGAAACTTCAGGGAGTTGGTGACTTACATGTTGGGTGGTTGGTGTCTTGTTTGAGGAATTTACAGCCATTGTAAATGGATTGCTGAACGGTGCTCCCTAAAACCCACAGTCGGGAACTGTTAAGGTTAAACTGTTAACAAGAAGTTATATTTGTAGAATGGATGAGCTTGCAAAATCAGATTTTCTGGAGTGTTTAGTTAAAATGTTCTGGTTTTATTAACCTTACATTTGACTTCAAATCAGTCAGATGATTTTCAGGAATAATTATGACCATTTGATTATTAATGCTGTGGTGTTATGGGATTTCTGTGATTTTTCAGAAGATATTCCCCCCCCCTTCTTTGCACATCATTGTGTATGTGACTATCTTTTCTTAGATGTTCATAAAGGTGTTTTAAGATATTTTTGGAGGGGACACTTCATTTAACTGTTGCCAAATATCCAAGTAATTTGTCGGGAATTGGGCAGCATGAGTCACAACTGGGAGACTTATCACATCCCATTCTCCAAGCCAGGTGCCAAACCCCATGGACTTGGGTTTAGATGTTAGTGCAGGTGGCACAACCAGGCTTGGTTTCTATCAGAGCTAGAACATATTAGAAGTGGGAAAACCCCAGTAGTATTTAATATCAATGCCTATCTGTCCTTTCTTCATGTCAGTGGGCTCTTGTGTAAAATTGGACTTATCCTACATCCAAACATGGAGAGATGGTCTAGCCTTTAACAAATGAGGTCCCCTCATTCGAGTCTAGCTTTTGCCATAAAGAAAGAATGGTGGGACAGAGGAAGGGGAGTAGTGTTTCAATTCTTCTTTGGAGGGGTTTCCTTTGTTCTCTCTCCTTTGGAGTAATGAAATGCCTTTTCTTGTATTTGATTTGTTTTATTTCTCTCTCATTCTGTGGGAAACATCTTGGAAGGCAGGAACTTGCAGCATCATTCCAGAAACATGAAGGGACACACTCCTCACGCCAGAGGAGGCTGGGGCTCATTCTGCCTTCTTCATTTCCAGACTAGAACCTGGGATACATTTAAACAACCTGAGAAAAATTGGCACCAGTGAGCTCTGAGGGAGCTGTGATTCTGAAGGGGACCCAGAAGGACATGTTGAAGATGGGACTCTGCCTGGAACCTGCCACAAGAACTGGAGCTGTGGGTGCTGAGTACCCACAGGGGAAAGAAGCGAGTGCCTGTAAAGCTCGCACGATAAGCGTGTGGACACACACTTCTACTGGCTCCCGACCAGCAGCCCTTGGAGCCGAGCTGTCAGGATCAATTACTGAGATTCTATACACAGAGTGTGAAGATGGAAAACCCCTGTGAGTGCCAAGTGTTATCAGCTTGCATCATGACTTAGATATTTGGTGGAACGGCAGACAGAGTAGATATTTTCGGGAAATCTAAGTCTGTTGATTTCTGCTTTCAGGACTTTTTTTTTTTTTGGAAGGGGTCCCTGCGATTTCATTCCACTGAGGTTCATCGTCTCCTAATTCTTTGTTGCTATTTTTGTTGTTGTTGTTATTACCTTTCAACTTATCTCTTGCCTCTCTTGTACCTTATTTTTGCCTTTGTTCTCCTTTGTCATACCACATGCTTTGGGTTCAAGCCAGGGCTCTATTTTACACCCAACTGGAATCCCATGTTTGGATAAATATGGAAAAAATTAAGTGATATTGTGGGCGGATCTCAAAAACTGTGACAAACTCTTCCCCTTAGAAGGGGGCTCTCTTCCCTGTCCCAACTCAAGCGACAGCATCCTGTGGATGCAACAAGCTGATGTCATCCAAACATGTGCAAGAAAAATGGTCATGCCCCATAGGTATAGGAATGCCCCCTTGATCAGCAAATGCATAATAAGTACTTTCTTCAAGAACACCTTTCATTTTCTCTTCTCGGTAAGCAGTACATGTTTATTAAGCTCTGCAAAGCTCTTCATAGGTGCTAGTGATACAAAAATGAGTTTGGCAAATTTCCTGTTCTTAAGGGGCTTATCTTAGTGGAGAGATGGGCAAGAAAATTGATATTCACCATATGGTGTCCCAGGCGCCAGAGTACAAGCATGTGGAGAGGCCTGTTAACGCTAGGTTTGCTTCTTCAGTGACATGTCTTCTTTTCTTTAGTTTTGGAAACTTCTCAGCCATTATTATTTCTTTGAAGAATTTTTCTTCTTCTGGAGAGTACATTGAATCTTCTCATTCTATCTTCTATGCTTATTAACCTCTCATTTTTTCATTTATTTATTTCTCCACGCTACTTTTCAGCACACCATTGCTTCTTCAGGTATTTCTAAGCTATTGCTTTATCTATTCATTTACTGTGTGAAATTAATGGCTTTACACTGGACCATAGACTCTTTCTTTCCAAATGCCAGACCAATTAAACAACAAAAAAAATTGTAAAAATAAACATCTTACTTCAGACTCAATCCAGAATTTCTTTCTTTCTCTTTCTTTCTTTCTTTCTTTCTTTCTTTCTTTCTTTCTTTCTTTCTTTCCTTCCTTTCTCTCTCTCTTTCTTTCTAATTGAGAGACAGAGAAAGACCATGCAAGTGGGGGGAGGGGCAGAGGGAGAGGGAGAGAGAATCCCAAGCAGACTCTGCACTGAGCACAGAGCCCAATGCAGGGCTCAATCCCTCAACCCCGAGATCATGGATCTGAGCTGAAACCAGGAGCTGGATGCTTAACTGACTGAACCGCCCAGGCTCCCCTTCAAGCCAGAATTTGATTTTCGAGTGATTAGATTTTCCTTGGGAATGATTGAACAAAGAGGGGAAAAACCAGAGTTGTTTTTTGTCTTAGATGGAGCCCAGGAGCAAAGACCTACCCAGCTGAGAGATTCTGCAGGAAAAGCCTTTTTATGACTTTGCTTTTAGGGAAAATACACTTAGTGGGGTCAAGATTCAGTCCCAGCTTTGGTGACCACAACTGTGACTCCTCAAATAAAGACCTGGGTTGGTGCAGAGAAGAGAGGCATGTTTTGAGCCAGATGAGAACATAAGAAATAAAAAAGTAGCAGCAGGAAAAGTTTGAAACAACTCACTGAGAGCTTGTCCTGAAATGACTTTTCAACAGACATTTTGTTAACAGATAAACACACCAACCTATTTTGCCCCCAAGACTCAGGAGCTGAGCTGTCAACCACTGTGAAGTCACCTATAGCCAAGGATGAGAACCTGCTTCCCTCTCTGATTTTAAACTGAGGACCATGTGCCTGGTCCCTCAAAGCTAGGGGAAAAAAGCTTTAGAACCTCACCTGCATTTCTTCTTTGATCCCTTTGTCTAATTTTGACTATCCTGAAATCATTTTCCTTTATCTGAAGTAATCCACTATAACTTCCTTTAGGACAAGATTTTTGATGATAAACTCTCAGCTTTTGTTTATTTGTAAACTACTTCATTTCACTCTTGTTCATGATGCAGTTCTGCTGGCTAACATGGGTTTCCATGACAATTATTTTATCTTAACACCTTGAAGATCTTATTCCACTATTTTCTGACATCTATTCTTGATTTTGAGAAGTCTACCATCATTCCTATTGTCATTCTTTGGTAGATGATCCATCCTTTCTGGCTGCTTTCACGACCTTCTCTTTGTGTTTGTTATTTTTTATTTATTACAACATGTCTGGCATGGATGTTTCTTTTTCCTGTTTGGAATATCTTGGACTTCCCGGATCTGTAGATTCATATTATCTATTGGCTAGATACATTCAAAGCCAAGATATTTTAAAATATTGGCTCTCCTTATTGTTTTTATTCTATGTTTTTGAGAATCTGAGTTGGTGCATGATATACCTTTTCATTTAGTGTACATATCTTTCAATTTGTATTTCATATTTTCCATATTTCTATGTTATAATGTGACCATTTTTGGGTATATATATTATATTATATTTTATTAATTCTTCCTTTAGTTGTACCTAATCTGCTCTTTAACTCTATGCTTTGATTTCAAAAAAATCAAATTCTATTTATGCTGTGGTCTGAATATTTGTGTCCCCCTAAAATTCATATATTGAAATCCTAACCCCTCAAAATGATGGTATGAGGAAGTGAGGTCTTTGGAAGGTACTTAAGTCATGAGGGTAGATCCTCATAAATGGGATTAGCATCTTATAAAAAAAGTCTCCAAAGAGATCTCTACTTCTTTCCAATCTGTGAGGATGCAAGAAGTCTGTGACACAGAAGCAGGTCATCACCTGGTCATGCTGACATCTGGTCTCAAAATTTCAGCCTCCAGAACCATGACCAATAAGTTTCTGCTATTTATAAGTCACTCAGTCTTGATATTTTGTTATAGCAGGCTTAATGGGCAAAGAACACTTGTTTGCTTGTTTGTTTTTAATCTGGACTGGCAATATATTCATGTGGGTAAAAATTGAAGAAGTATCAAAAGTCATCTAGTGGAATGTCTTCCACCTACCTCCACTCTCTAGCCACCTAGAACCCCTCCACTGAGTTTTTTGATATTCATCTTTATGTCACTATTTCCAATGACCAATTCTTAGTCCTCTCATTGCTTAGGTTTTAGTGACATTGACATGTCCAGCCACACCCCCTGCTGTTGTCTGCAGGAATGCTCACACTCCTCCATGCTCTGCACTTACTGAGTCCTCAGTGTCCTTTGCTATGTTCTCCTTTTATTACTAGTATCAATGCCAAAGAGCTCCTAGGGTCAGTTCTTGATCTTATTTTTTTCCCTATCTTGATAATCTCTTATTCCTCTGGTAATCACAACCAGTTCATGGATTTAGATACCATGTATATATTCCTAACAGTCAAATTTGTATCTCCTGCCTAAATCCTTCACCCAAACTCCAGACTTGTATAACCAGTCATCCATTTGATGTTACCACTTGGTTATCTAATAAACACCTCAACGCTATCATGTCAAAAACAGAACTCTAGATTTTCTCACACACACCTGCTCTATCTAGGATCCTCCTTCATCTCAGGTGAAGTCAATTTCATTCTTCCTCATGCCCTGGCCATAAGACCCACATCCCACCTAAATCTTGGAACTCTTTGCCTTTTAACGGTTTTTGCAATCTATCTGGCCTAAAATGATATTATTTTGTCTTAATTTTTAATTTTCTGATACTGATGATTTTGAGCCAATTTATTCACTTTCTTTGATTGCCTGATCATATATCCTACCCCATTTTTTTTTTCCTCTTGGGTTGTTACTATTTTTGTTCTTCAACATTTTGTGTTATCATGTAGAGAGCTCAGTGCCTGATATCAGGATGAAGTATTTCAATTTTTTTAAAGGATAGGGTTAGGGACTTTACTCTGAAAAAATAATATATTAATTATTTGGGGGAACTGAAGGCATCCTAATTGTTTTCACTTATCTTGAATCTTTTGTGGGCAAACTTTTTAAGATTACTCAAAACTATCAGAGCCATGTACCAAGGAGGCCCCTACTTCCAATTTCTGTGGATCTGAGTTCTTAGCATATTTCTTAGAACATGAGTAAAGTGGACTGTTTTCAAACTTTCTGCTGGCTGGGATTCTAGCCCACCCTAACTTCCCATTTCCTGTTCTTCTGTTCTGATTTCTAAGCAGTTGTAAATCCTAAATCAAAATAATTATACGGATCACAAAACTAATTTCCTGGTCTCAATTCTGCTTTATTACACTTAAAGTGGAATAGTCTAGATTAATACTTGGATGAGGAAAACATCTGTTATGTTTTTATATTCCTACTTATACTGAGTTGCTCGGAAATTTTCCCTGCAACCTGTTCTCCAGATTCTTAGGGAATCACCTTGGGAATAACCTTCTAGCCTAGATCCAGACTCTGCCATATACTCATTTATTAGGCAGTTGAAGAAGAGATTGGGACCCACTCTCATATTACTTTTTTTTTTTTTTTAACAACCTTTCCTTTTGAGACCAAACAATGGGAGTACTGCTCTGGTAAACCAAGCTTATTGACTGAAGTGTTCCAGCTTTGTTTCTAAAACTGTTCTTCATGAACTTTGTGGAGTCCAAGAGGTTCAGAGGCAGTATCGTGGATTGTCATGTGCTCAGGGCAGTGCTGATGCGGAGACAGTCTGCTCTGCCTTGTTTCTGCAGAGCAGTGACATCTCTATTCATTTTATATATTGGAGTTGAAGATAAGATTTTGTTTGGCAGAGGGTTTCCATAGATTTTGTTCATTGTGTAGTCAGTCAGGCTTTCCCTACACTGGGCAAAGTGAACATTAATGTTAACCACTTTCTTGGGGATGAAGGTCAATTCCAATGGGTTGATTGACTAAAATTTTATGTTCCTTGATGTCACCTACAGATTGCCTCTGCCAGTCAATGCTGAGTTAGAATAGGCACTGTGAAGGAGTAAGCATACCCTTGCCTTCAAGATGTTTTATAGTATGGGAGGAAATCAAGTATATAACGTGTGTGCATATACCATGTACTAGAAAATCTCCACAGTATAGAGGACAACATTCAAAAGAAAGGAAATTAATGGCATGTAGTCTGGTGAACTAGTAGGTCATGTTGAGTAAAAGCTGGAATTTTGGAGTCTACAGACTTTGGTTGAGGTCTACGCTTCTCCTCATCTCTAAAACATGACTGGCTATGCAAGGTTGGTGTGAAGACTATGGGAGGAAATGCATGTGAAATTGTAGTCCCTGCACTGTATGGTAGCTCAATAAATGCTACTTCTTCTTCGTTCTTTCTGATCTTTTCCTCCTTTTGTAGACGTTAGCTGCCTATGTAAATGTCCATCAATCCAGGTTATGTTTTCAAGTTCTAATCTTTGATACTTTCCACTATATTTGTGTATATGTGCATGCACACATTCATGTGCTATATATTATATTTCTTACTAGACTATAGATACCTTAAAGGCAAGGGTATTCTTATTCCTTCACTCTGCCTGTTTTAGCTTCAGATTTGTTCCCTAACATATGTAAGACAGAATACATCTATTCCTCTGTATGTTGAAACCTATACACATCCCCCTAACATAAAAATACCCAATAGGAGAGCAATGCATCGGGGCGCCTGGGTGGCTCAGTCGGTTAAGCGTCTGCCTTTGGCTCAGGTCATGATCCCAGGGTCGTGGGATCGAGCCCTGCATCGGGCTCCCTGCTCAGTGGGAAGCCTGCTTCTCCCTCTCCCACTCCCCCTGCTTGTGTTCCCTCTCTCGCTGTGTCTCTGTCAAATAAATAAAATCTTTAAAAAAAAAAAAAGAGAGAGCAATGCATCTGACTGTTAGATCTCTAGACCCATAATTTTTTTTTAATTAGATTCTAGGGAATATAAAATTTCTGGCAAAATTAATGGTAATGAAGAGATGACAAAAATGCATGTTAGAGATACTTCCTCCTTCCCCCCCTCCAATATGTCTGCTCAAAAATTTCACTAAAAATCCCTTTGGAGAAAAGTGGTCAATGGGTCACTGGAATGTTGTAATCTTTAGTGTGATTCTCATCTGCACATGATTTTTGGAAATTTCAATCCAAGTAGAGAGTTTGAGTTGAAGTTAACACTATGTCAACAAACTATAAAAGTTTGAAGCAAAATCAAAGAGAGTCATTCTTTAAGAAACAAACAAAAAAATCATGAAGGGTGGGCCTTTTGCCAGTCCAATAAAGAGAATTTGTATTATCTGCTATGTTCAGTATCAGAGATTTATGTTCTAAGTCCAAGGTAATTCTTCTAGCTAAAATAGAAACTGCACCCAAATATGTGTTTAAATAAACCCTATGCCTAATCTAATGATAATCAAAACATTTTGCATTTCATGTGGATGAAATCCTCTCAAAACTTTGGTGAATGCATTTACTCTTTCTTACAATCTCTTGGAAACTTGAGCTCCATTTGGCATATTCTCAAAGGCAGCACTGTTTGGGTTTTCACAACACCTAGTGTCTAGATGTTACCAAATACCCAGATGTTGGGCCTTAAGAAAACATTTGCAGGACATAATGGACTCTTAATTATTCGACTGAGTGAGTAAAAGTATTGCTTCAAGATGGCCACGGTGACTGGATGCTGACTTGTTCCCAGGCATTGGGGTGGGGTGGGGTGGACAAAAGAAAACTAAGAAGAGGCTTCCAGGAAATTTCATACTTGGCTAGTCCTAAGTTGAGGACAAATAATCACAGAACATTTTGAACTTTCAAGAGTTATGTAAAATCTTTAAAAATGTTACCATTTTTTTGCTTTCAATAAAAGAGAGATCCACATTGTGAACCAGCTATAATTCTTGCTCTCTCACTCTAACTAGGGTTGGTTCCTGTTTTTCACTTTTTGAAGGTTCAATGTCAAATATTTTATTCTTCTAATGACTCAACCATTGTAGAGTGATTCGGTCATATAAACTTTTGCCAACTTTGGATAAAGGGATTTCTTTTTTTGTGGAAAGAAAGCTGTGACCTCAAGTGGCTACACTAATATTAATGATAATGAATCAGTAGAGTACTGGGCTTACAAGGTGCCAGGCAGAGATTTAAGTATTAAATATTTATGGACTCATTTAATCTTCATAATAATATTATAAGGTAGATGCTATAATTGTGTGCATTTTGTAGATGAGGAAATTGAGGCCCAATGTACATAATTAACCTGGTCAATGTCACACTGCTAATTATTCAATTGGGGATTTGAATCCAGTGACCAGATGATAGGTAACAATTATTCATGGTGTGCCAAAGCTGGGCATGTCATTGGGCATGAAATTGGGAAATAGGCTCATTCTGCCAACTTGGAGTTGACATAAATTTTCAGGGCTTTAGGCAGAAGGGTTAGAATTTCCTAAAACTTGACTCGCATTTGCTGTGGGGTTTACACTCTTTCCTGTTCAGGCTGCTATCTCTAAACTTGACTGGCAAGATTTAAGGGAATGAATTGCCTCATGTTGGTCTAACAGATTCTTGGTTCTTAGGTTTCAACTACTGGCCGGTGATTCCTGAAAACTTTATTTGTGTGATTTCATGTGCTTTCAGAGAAAGCCAGACACTTTTTTATTATACATCATGCCGTATATTAATGATATGCGTCAGTGAAGTATATTAGAGGTCTTCTGATCACATTTCCTAAAGTGGGATCTGGATTTTGTGTCAAATGCTAAGAAGGTGGTCTTGCCCTAGAATTTGTAGCTCCCATATCTTTTTCTCTACTTTCTAAAAATAAATCCAATCAGATAAGATTAACATAACAAGTAGAACCTTTTGCCTTGTAACTTTCTTGCCAAGGAAACAAAGTATCTTCTTTTCAAAGCATCTTATCTTGAAAAGCAAGTACCTTTGAAGTGATTGGGGTCAATGAGAGCACAGGCAGGGGTAACTACAAACAAGTTTTACACATAAGAATGAAAGCAGCAAGTAGGATTTGCATCATCCTGTATTAAAACCAAAGAAAAAGTTTTCAATCCCTGTGAGAGAGCAGAATATTCCAGAAAAGGAGAAGTACTACTATGCAATGGATTTAAAGGACTGCCAGAGCACTGGTGAATCATGCATTCAGCTTCTAGTTACACGAGTCACTTTTGGAAATAGACACCATAGGAGAGAATAATAAGGCATTAAACCAGAAAGTAATGAGAATTACAGTATGTCTCTATTGGGAGTAATGGATAAAAATGAGCATGCACATTTGAGGGACCCGCTCTCTAGTAATTTAAACAAGGGATAAGTTCAATGTTAAAAGCAACATAATTGATAATACAGCCTTCTAATTGTAAAAATTTTGTGACCATACTGGTGTGTCAGGGGTCCCCAAGACCATCCCAGGCTCTGGGATTTGTTAGGAGGGTCCACAGGACTAATCACAGTTGTACTCACAGCTATAAATTTTTTTTTCAGCAAAAGAATCAGAAACAAAATCAGCAAAGGAAAAAGGTGCATGAATGAAATCCGGAGGAAACCAGGTGCAAGCTTTCAAGGGTCCTCTCCCAGTGAAATCAGGACATGCTTACTACCCCTGCAACAAGTAATGACAACATACGCTAAGTGCTGTCAGTTAGGAAGCTCATTAGACACATGGTGCCCAGAATTTTTATTGGGAGATTATCATAAAGGCACCTTTTGTCAAAGGAATACCAAAATTCCAGACCTCAATGACAGCAGGTGTCTGGTGCAAATGATATTGTTTATATAAATGGTATATATAGGCACAGTGAGCCACTCACAAGTCAGGATGGTGGGAACCTCCTGAAAGCCAAGTTCCCAGATACCAGCTAAAAGGCCAACCTTGCAGGAAGGCCTTTCTGAGGATACGCTGCTATGGTAACCCCTTTCTGCACAACTGGCAAGTAGCATGATTGAGTGGGAAACACTGACACACAAATAAGCTTAGTAAAGAAAAAATGATCAAGCTATGGGATTTCTGAAATTTAACTTGTATCTCCTAAGAGTAGACAGGTTCAAAATCAAAATGGCCCTCGATGCAACATGACAAAACCCTGAGAGTGGGATAGAGCACTGTCCTGCCTCCGTGAGAATTCCAGATCTGTGGTCACATCACCCACTCCCATGGTCCTACCCCTATCTTCGCTCTGAGAGTGACTGGACAAGTCATTTGAACATAAGCTCTTTATTTTAAAGTAACATGAGAAATTCTCTTCTGAGATAACATTTGCAAATTCTTTTGTCTATTGGGGTGAGAGTTACTAGTTAAGGGTGGAATTCTTATGAGACTCTCAGAACACGTAGACATTTCAAAGATGCATTGCAAGTGCATTGCAAGGGGTGTTTCTTCATATGGATGTTAGTTGTTAATGTTACACAGTCAGACATTGCAACCAAGTTTGTTTCTATGGAGACCCTAAATGTGGTATGTCGAGTGTGTCATTAAACTTGAACGTCTCTAAATTCCATACTTCTGGCCTCATAAACAATGAAACCAGGCTCTTCCAGTCTTTAGAAAGTAACACATCTACTCTGGAATGGGAATAGAAATGACATGCCTGTAATCAGAGATTCTACAGATGAAAAAGACCTTATTAGATCATCTAATTTGCAGCTGGGCTCTTCTCAGTATGGTTGTCAGTGCTTGAACAGGGCCAGACTCCACGTTTCAGTGTATCTCTGAGAAGGCTCTGCTGCCATCTAATTAAGCTGGAAATTTCACTTAGAAGGTCCCTGTGCCACCTACTAAGAGCTATTCCATGGAACTGGTGAGGGAAGGTACATTTCCATGGTGATTATGAGGGAAAGACCTGGTGCAAAGGCCTCTGGGGGAGGAATGAATTAAAATCCTGCAGGCTGGGACATGGGGAAGAGCATTCAGAAGGGGGGGGTGTGGTAGATGCAGAGGGAGTGAGTGAGGGCTCAGCACTAAGGGGGGTGATAGAGGAAGGGAAGGAGTAGCTCAGGCCCTGACGGCTTCATGTCAGATAGGTTGGGAAATCCAAATGCGAATTTAACAGCAATACAGAAAATCTTTCTCCTTCTGTCTTCCAAATCAGTGTATTGTAAATTTAAATCGTTATGTCATCTTTCATTTATAATGCCATTCACCCACCATCAGTAAGCCACAGGCTGTCTTCACAAATAGTGGGGGGACTGGATCTGGGCTGCCCCAAGACGTTCTCTTGCCTGTATCTCTGGTGTTCCTTGGTGTATATCTGAGTCTAGGGAGTTAGACTGAGTTGATGTTCAGCTTGTTTGAAATAAAGGAGATGCAGTCATGCATACCATTTTATCTTATATCAGTATAACATATTTACACGTGCATTAGTTTAGCATGTAAGGGAAAAGTAACCATACACAGCTTATAACATTTCAGATTTATTGTAATTCCAAGTAAGAACTTGGAAAGATGAAAGAGAGGATCCCAAGTGTTTCCTCCTTTTTCCCTTCCTTTCTTCCACCCTTCCTCCTTCTTTTTCTTAATTACTTCATTGAACTCATATTTATTAAAACACTTCTATGGACTGGGTACTGAAGTCAGTGCTGGGTCCCTGAACTCAGAGAACTTTCTCTAATGGAAGATCAAATTATGAGCAAAGATAACATTATGTGGTGAAGTCTATGAAGACGAAGGAACAGGAAGCTGGAGGAAACACACGATGAAGAGTTATAATTCAGTTTATCTGGCTCAGAGAAAATGCCCCATAGAAAGTGACATATCCTAAGTGATAGGTAGCAGTTAGCCATTAAAAGAAGGGTGAAAATATTGGTCTTTGGCAGAGGACACAGAAATTGAGAAGGTCTATAGGTCTGGAAAAACGAGGCCCAGGCAGGCAATTGAAATTAGCCCAGTGTACCTGGAATATACAGTGGAGGGGGAATAGAATGATAGGGTGAAATGGGGAGGGACAAAATGTGTTGAGATATAATGGTGAAAAGACTATCAGATACCAGATTGGGAGGCTATGCTTAGTAGCTTGAATTTTCTTTAAATTGCAGTAGGACTCACTGAAAAGTGATGAGAGAGCCATACTAAAATCTTCTTAGAAATATCACTAAGACACTCCTGCATAAGACTGGTAATTAACTCTCTGAAGACATTAAACCAGTGGGTCTCTGTGCTTAGGGACACAAGGCACAGTAAAGTTTGGTGGTTTTAATGAAAACAGGGGGATTAACTGAAGCTTGATGTTCTGAACAGTGAGATCCTTACCCTCAATCCTTTCCCCCCACTTGCCTTCCAAAATGGTCACATTTGTGTTTATACTTATCTCCAACCCCCAACCTTCTGTCAGGAAATTTAAAAAGTTATTTCTGGAAAATATTTGTACAATAAAAAGTACTACAAATAATGCTATTTAGGGATCTATAAGGGAACAACTCAGCCCCTGCTGTATTGCATTATGGTGAAGCTTACTAGGTGCTAAACCTCATACTTATGGACAAACCTCCAATTAAATTTTTAGTGCCTCCTTAAAAATGAAGACATGACCAACCACCAACAGACATATTTGAGGAGAGCTTCTGACATGAAAGTCAGCATCTAAAATTGACAGGGGGGGAAAAACCTGCAAAAGAAAGAGAGACTGTAGAAAAGTAGAATACTTTTTAAAGAAGTATATTCTTAGAGAAAGAAGAAGTGACATTTCATCTCTAAGACAAGGATAGATAAATCTACAAAAGAAAGGATATTAAGATGATCAAGAAGAGTTCTTTGAAATGAAAATAATCATAGAAGATCTAAAAAACTCAATAAAAGACCTGGAAGACAAAGTGAGGAAATGTTTCAGGAGTAGACTAAGAAGAAAACAAGAGAGGTGGAGAATAGAATATGAATAGTAAGAAGTAAGAAGATTAGAGGGCCAGACTGGGAGGTCCAACTTTTAAGACTATGTATTTTAGGACAGAGAAACTTGAAAGAAATGATCAAAGAACTAATTCAGGGCAATTTCCTAGAATGAAGGAATATGAGCTTCCAGATTGAAAGGGCCATGGGATGATGCCCAGCACAATAGATCAAACGAGACCCATTACAATGCACATGAATGTGAACTTTCAGAACCCCGAGGGCAGAGAGAGGCTGCTGAGACCATCCCTAGGGAGAAAAAGAGGTCCCTTACAGAAGATCAGAAGCCAAAATGGTTTGTAACTTCTCAAGTGCAAAAATGAAGGCTGGAAAACAAAGGAAGAATGTCTTCAAAATTCTGGGATGTCCAACCTATAATTCTATACTCAGAGAAAATATAAATCAAGTGGGATGCTTAAATGCAGCATTTCAGACAGGGAAGATCTCAGAAGTTTTATTTCCTCAGAGAATGAGTAGAGTAAGTGAGAGAGTAATCCTAGGTGAGGGAGAGAGAAATGGGATCCAGGAAGCAGAGTGTCCAGGACGGGAAGGAGGTGACCAGGTCCCCTTGGATGATGAAGGAAGCCCTTGGGATATCCGCTCTGCAGCAGACCTGGAGAGAAACAGTCAGGACTGAGCAAGGTGAAGGAAGACTTACGAGCAAAGTCTCTAAGAAGATGGACTCAATGGCTGACATGATGACGATGTGAGACTAGATTTACATCACTGGTGGAGAATCTGGAAATAAATGAGTAACAGCTACTTAGAAAATTTAACAAGTGTATTAGTTTCTTATGGGTAATGTGATAATTACCACAACCTGATGACATAAAACAACACAGATTTATTCTCTCACAGTTCTAGAGGCCAGAGGTCTGACATCAGTGTCATCCAGCCCAAACTAAGGTGTTGGCAGGACGGCACTCCCTCTAGAGGCTTTAGGGCAGAATCCATCTCCTTGCCTTCTCTAATTTATAGAGCTGCATTTCTTGCTTTCTTTGGCTCACAGAGCTTTCATAAATCATCAAACCTTTTGGCTGAGGTCACATTGCTTTCTCTTCTCTATAGTAGAATCTCTATCTTAGAAAGATACTTGTGATTACTTCTAGCACTTACCTGGTGAATCCAGAATAATCTCCTTATCTCAAGATGCTTAATTTAATTGCATTGGCAGTTTCTTTTGCCATAAAGGGGTACACATAGAGTTTCAGGGATTAGGACCTGATTATCTTTGAGGGCCATTATTCAGCTTGCTACAATACTTAAAACTGAAAAAATTATTAAGTCAAGGGAAAAATATTATACAAGAAAGGAAACTTAATTGTAGTATACTGTATGACTCTCTATGAATAATATTTATATGGTCCTTGTCATGTTAACCTGATTATGGATTCAATCCCACCTTCAATATAATTGTTTCAGAGGTTGACGGAGGGGAAGTTTGTGTGTGTATGTGTCTGTGTGAGTTTGGGACACAGTGATTAGGAAGACAGCTAAATCTTTACTTTCCACTATAGGACTTCAGTAATATCTAAGTCTGAAAAATGAGGTAATGTCAATATTCTGTTGAGAGTAATGTAAGCATACAGTTGGTATCTTGTAAATACCAAAGTAGCTAGAAAGGATAGAAAGTGATGGCCATTGAGCATCAAGGGAACAGGAATGGTGGAGAAGCTTAGGGACTGCTGTTTTTCTTGGTAAGTCATGTAAAATTCCATCTAAAATTAAAAAAAGAAAGCCACTGGTAATTAAATTAAAGTGAAAAGATTAGGTTAAATCCTTTGGCAAAAGTACAGAAACTTTTCAGAAGTGAGGTGATTATATGGGAAAAAAATACATCTTTCCTGCTGAAGTGTGAAAGGGAGAGTTTTGGAGACTCATTGGGAAGAGGGAATGTAGCAGGGGGAGGGATTAGGAGATCCATCAAAAGATTCCCTTGTGGAACTCCTCCATCCTGATAGGAAGTGCTGGCTGATCGGAAGTGAGGACTGAGGGACAAGGTGGTATCAAGGCTGACACTCAGCTCTGGTTTGGGCATTGGGTTGATGTGATGTCATTCCGGGACAAAGGGAAATCAGGAAGAGGAGCGACTTTGGAATCTGGCGGGTGGGGGTATGCACACCCTCAGGACTGGGTGTGCATTTGGCAGTTTGTAGCATGATGAGAGGCATGGAGGCAAGGAGAGTTTCCTCCAAGGAGAGTCTGCCTCTGAAAGAGTTCTGAAGAAAAAATGTATGCATCGTAAGCCCAAGAGTCAGGTCTTTTGGTTCTTTTATTTCTCTACTTGGCTCTGCTCTGTTACTTTTCAAATGGACAAGAGTGTTTGAGAAATCAGTTAATATTTAAATGCTTAGAAACATATGGAGGGTTTCTCTTTTCTCCCCAGTAGAGTCTCATAAACTGCAGGAGGGAATATGTAAATATTGTTTCAAGATTAATATTTAAATGTAGAAAATGATTTATGAGAGCCCATGTATCTACATCATGTATTTTACAGGAGATGGTAAAAACTTCCATTTGTCAGCAGATTCTTTTAAAGAAGACTTGGTAATTGCAATGTGTACAGACCCTTATCCTAAATTATCCTACTGCAAAAATGCAATGCAGAACAAATTACACAGAATGCATCTATAATACCCGAGCTGACAATGTGTGAAATGCAGGTGAGGTCAGCAGACTCTGGGCAATGTTGAAACACCCCTTTAAGCTTGACATCACCTCCCCCATTTTGAATATCAACCCAAACAAAAATGCATAGGAAAAATCCTAATGAGAAGTAAGTGGCTCTATATGACACAATTATAAAATGTTATTATCCATACTAAGAAAAAAAATTTATATAAATGAGAAGAGAAATATCAGACCAATGGGTGGGAAAACTAAGTGTTATAAAGATGACAATGTTTTTCTCAAATAAATGAATATATTTAAAAGAATCCTAATAAAAACAATGTGACAATGACTATTGTAACCTAAGATGTGATTTTAAAATTTAAATTTTGCCAGCAAGGGGGGCAAAACAAAACAAAACACTTTGAAAGGGGAAGAGTTTTGGGAGGGGAGCTTGCTGTGTCAGATGTTAATATATATTATTAAGCTATCATAATTACAGAAGTAGTGTAAGAAGTGATAAATTGATTTTTAAGAGTCAGAATGGCTCTAGATCATACACTGGTATATATAAAAACTTAATACACGGAAAGAAGCATTTCAAATATCACTGCTGCTGAGATGCCCTCACTGACCATCTGGAATAAATTAGATTCTCCTTGCTGATGATGTCCTCATATGATCTCCAATTATAATTGCTTGTTTAATATCTGTCTGCTGCATGAGACTAATGGCCATGTCCACCCTGTTCAAACCCATATAACCTACACCTAACACAGTACATGGTTTATAGTAAAAAATACATATTTATAGTCAATAATATTGTAATATACTTACCATGGTTAGCATTTGGTAATGTATAAATTGTTAAATTATTATTGTACACCTGAAACTAATTTAATATTATATGTCAACTATACTTCAATTAAAACAATGAAAAGGGTGCCTGGGTGGCTTAGTCAGTTGAGCTTCTCTTGGTTTCTGCTCAGGTCACGTTTCTCAGGGTTGTGAGATCCAGCCCCGTGCGGGGCTCTGTGCTCAGTGGCAGTCTGCTTGGGATTCTCTCCTTCTCCCTCTGCCCCTCCCCCTGATTGCTCTCTCTCTCCCTCAAATAAATAAATAAATAAAATCTTTAAAAAACCCAACAATAAAAAGTATTTGTTGAGTTTTTGAAACAAATGGGGAGAGAAGAGTAGCTTTTCAATAGTTTTGGATGAATGGGAAATCAGCATTTGGAAAAAATTAAATTAGATATTTACCTCATACTTTGAATTCCTGATGAATTATAGAAATAATGTGTAAAATGTAACCATAAATATCTGGAAGAAACAATAAATTAATATGTATCTTCTTTTGAAACAACAACAAAAAAGTAACTTGCAGCATAAAGACTGTTGAAAAATCACAGGCGAAAAGTTTGATAGAACTGACACAAGAAATTAAATTAAATAGCCCTGCATATCATAAACAGGATGCACAAAACTTAAAGCAGAAAAGTCCTGATAAATACAGCAGAGTGTGCTTGATTTATAAAGAACTTTTACAACTCCAAAGAAACGCTGTAAAATGTACAAAGGCTGCAAGCAATTTACAAAAGAAATCCAAAAGGCTTATTACAATATTGAAATTTGCTGTCCACCATAAAAATCTAAATAAAAAACGGTATCATATTTTAATATGCCAAAGTAGCAAAACTTTAAAAAGAAAGCTATAGTGAAATTAAATTTTTACCACTAATATGTTTCCATAGGGCACCTGGGCTGGGATGAGCCAAGCAGCTCCATTCCAGGGCTGGGACCAGAGTGCCATTGAACACAGAGGCTGGAGGCAGAGATAACCCCATGGACTAAGCCCTGAGCGGGAAGATTTTGTTGGAGCCTCTGGTTCATCACCGTGACGGTCCCTGGAAACCCTTTGAATGGCCAGAATGATGGAGACTCTACCGCCTTTGGTACTGAATGTTCGTGAGAAGGAACAGATATTTCTTTTTTCTTTTTTCTTTTTTTCTTTAAAGATTTTATTTGACAGAGAGAGAAACAGAGAGAGAGGGAACACAAGCAGGGGGGTGGGAGAGGGAGAAGCAGGCTTCCCGCGGAGCAGGGAGCCCGATGCGGGGCTCGATCCCAGGACCCTGGGACCATGACCCGAGCCGAAGGCAGACGCTTAACGACTGAGCCACCCAGGCGCCCCAGGAACAGATATTTCTAAAGCTGGAAGCAACACTGGTCTTTGGCATCTGCTGAATGTGTGCTTTTCCCCACTTCCTGTCTCTTGGGTTATTTTTTTGTGTTGAGCTGATTGACCCCAACTCCCTTTCCTTGTTACACACAAAAGAGGGAGACCCAGACCCCTGAGACTGTGATGGGAGGCTGTGTTATTCCCATTAGGCAATGCTAGCAACCAGAAAGAACCGGTGAGATTTGGCATAATGTTGCCAGGCTTTAGAAGGACAAAACTGGACCCTGGGAAGCACAGTATGGGAGGGTCTGTTGTGCAGAAAGAGTGAGGCCAGAGCCAGATTCCTCCTTTAGGTGGCTTCATGTAGTGAGTGAAGCCTTGGGAATGGAAGAGACAGTAGGGAATGGTGGAGGCTTGCGAAACTGAGAATGGAGGCAGATGCCTGTTCTGGAGGGGGCAGTGGGCTTGGTTTCAGTTGGTGCTGAAGGAAATCCAGCCTCAGTGATGTACCTCTTCTGAATGTTCAAAAGAAGTGGGAGATTTGGATCTTTAATGACTGGTAACTAATTTAAAAAATGAAAGAAAATACAACACTGTGTCCCAGCAAACATTCTGGTCAAACAAGAGCCACAGGTCTCTAGATGGTAGATTCTGGATTTGATTGTGCTGTCTCAGGAAAATTATTGCATGTTTTGGGAGCTGTGCTCTTTCACAGTGAATCAGGGAGGCCCCCTGTGTCACCCAACAGTTCTCACTAGCAGGGAGTCTGAGGTGGAAATGGGGGCCCACTTCCACCCCAGCTAGGAGGATGGGAGCCACTTCTGATAACATTGGGGTGGGTTGGCAATGAGCATCCAAAGGGCAAAAACTCTCCCAGCAGGAAGGGGGCAGGTTTTCCAAAGGGGGAAAACTTGAGGGAAGTGTTCATGGGCCCACCTTCCAGGTGAAGGCTAGGTCCAGACTTACCTTCTCTTGTGAGGCACAAGGTAAAGTCCAAGCTCAACAGTATCATGGTATCCTGCAGAGATGAGTGTACCCTTCAGCAAGGTACTTTGTGGATGGACACTTCCTAGTGGGTGAGGCTGGTGGGAGCCAGAAGGAGCAGAGTGCACTGGAAGGGACAGAATGGCTTAGCCTCTATATTCATTTCTTTGGGCTATTGTCACAAACTACCACAAACTTGGTGGCTTAAAACAACAGAAATTTATTTTCTCACAGTTCTGGAGGCCAGAAGTCCCAGATGGTTTTGTGGGGCTAAAAATCAAGGTATAGATGAAGATTGATTCTTTCTGGAGATTCCAGAGTGGAGAAGTTGTTTCTGCCTCTTCCAACTTTTGGCGGTTGTTGGCATGCCTTGGTTTGTGGTCACATCACCCCAGGCTCCGTCTCATCATCACATGACCTTCTCCTCTTTCACTGTCAAATCTCCCCCTGCCTCCCTCTTCTAAGGACATTTGTGGTTCTATCTAGGGCCACCTGGACAATTCAGGAGACTCTCCCCATCTCAAGATCCTTAGCTTATCACATTTGTAAAGTCCCTTTTACCCTTGAAATATTCACAGCTTTCAGAGATAAGGACCTGGATATCTTTGGGAGGAACTGTTTGGCCTACCACAACATCACTGACCTTCCAGACTCTGTTGGAAAAGAAAGGTATCTGTCAGGTGGACACGGATGGGCACCACCTATAGATAATGACAAAAGTAGAGAGATCCACAGCCCAAGGACCAGAGAAGACCTTAGGAATGAGAATGAGCATTGGGGAATAATCTCCCCAAGTTCCCCCATGTGAAGATGTTTACACTTTTGAGGAGAGAAAAGGATAGGGCCCTGGTCATAGTATGGATTACTGTCTGCCTAGGATGGCATTTTTATTTTCCTCTAGCGGATGTCTAGAGACACACAAAAAGACAGTGAACAATAGAAAAATTGTGTCCCAGTTTTCCTCAGTGAGAACTTCTCATAGGTCCTCCTTGTTTCCTCCAGAGATACCTCACGTCCATCCTCAGTCTCTGGCAGGCTGGATTCTGCTATGCGAATGTTCACACACTGAGGTTCTTGACTACCAGGAACGTATTACTATTTGGCCAGTTGATTGTATAAAAATCCTCTTCTCTGTCCATGTCAGCCACAGAACCACATGTACATTCTCCTCTCTAATTCCTTTCTCCATTCTTGATTTCATCTCCCGATGCAGTGCATCTCTGAATCTTTGTCCTCACAGCCTGTGTACCCCTCCCTCCCATCCATCTCTTCCTCTGCAACACTAGCTCATTGGTTTATCAGCATCCTGTGGAGGCTGCTTTCTGTCCTGTGAGGATGGTGGGGCTCCTGGCACTTGCTGCTTGAGGGTTCACACCCTTTGCCTGTGGAGTTCTTCCTGCCCTGTCAGCAAGTGTGTTTGAGCATGAAAATATGTGCACATATTCATTCAGCATTTGTTCAACAGTTGTTTATTAAACATTGCCATAGGCTTGGCATTTTACTAGTCTTCAGGGAACAAAGATGGATGAAGCATGAAGAGTTTATATTCTAAAAATAAAATGGCTGACATTTATTGAGCATTTACTAGGTGTGGGTTAGTGTGTGCTTTCTAAGTGTATTTTACTAAATCCTACCTATGACCCATGGAGTAGGTATTTCCAACCCCATTTATAGAGGAGAAAGAAAAGCACTTGCCAGGTTCACACACCTTGGAGGTGGGCTTGCTGGGCCTGTAGCCTCGGCAAACTGAACCCAGGTTGTCACTACAGATAGGGCTCAACTTGGAACTCAGAAGACAGTGTGATTCAGGGTGTGTTTTTCTGACCTTACGGCCCATCCCATGTTCAGTTGCTTTCCTGGAAATGTAAGGGGATTCCTGGAAAGAAGGACAAAGGGGACAAGTTACCCTCACACACATTGCCCAAAGAGTCAAAATTGCTCCATTTCTTTTGGAGGGCAATCTAGCAGAAATATATCCAGATACTTGAAACTTTCGACCCAATTATAGCCCTTCTGGGAATTTACTCTGAAGAAAGAACCCAAAACATGGAGAAAGTTTTAGGCTTGGGGACGATCACTGAAACAGTATAAAGAAAGGTAGACAATTTACTTATAATGCATTCCAGAGCACAAAGGAAGTGTAACTTTGTTTTCTTCTTTCCTGTAACTAACCTCATCTTCTTCCAGATGGCTCATCCTGCCATGTCCCCCTCCGCTCTACCCTGTGGGTCAAAGGGAAACTGAAATGTCTTCTCATCTGGTTACCTTGGCTCAATCTCTTTGGGATACGTTCTCACATTCTTGTTCCTCCCTTTGGTCCATGCAGAGATGACATCTGGGTGTGTGGGAGAGGGTGTGACCGTGACTTCATGGACATGGAAAGACTGGGACCTTGGACATGTAAGCATAGGTCTTTGTTCTGTCCTCTCCCTTTCCTGGCCTCTGTGGTGACAGCTTCTTTCTCTGGACACTCAGGCTGGAACTGCAGAGCATCTGAGTTTTGGAGGTGACCCCCATTCAGTCCTTAGTCTGGGTAACTTGTCGCATACCTATTCACTGCTTACTGGAGGGGAAGATGGAAAGATGATTATGGATGTAATCAGTGAAGTTGAGAAAAACGACAGTCTTACAAAACATACCCACAGGAAGAAGACTAAAAGAGCAACTTTGGGGCACCTGGGTGGCTCAGTTGGTTAAGTGTCTAACTCTTGATTTCAGTTCAGGTCATGATCTCAGGGTGGTGAGATCGAACCCGGTATTGCGCTCTGTGCTCAGCATGGAGTCTGCTTGAGATTTTTTCTCTTCCTTTCCCTCTGCCCCTTCCCCTGCTCTTTCTCAAATAAATAAATAAATAAATAAATAAATAAATAAATAAATAAAATCTTTAAAATTAAAACTTAAACCAACAGGCTGAAAACACTCAGGCTTCAGTAATAGGTGAAAAAGAACACACAAAATTTTATCAAAACTAGGTGTTGAACTTGGAGAAAAAATGAACTGGCTCTTGGGTACAAAAGTAAAGGTATGCCCAAATATATTAGTAGCTGATCAAATAAGTTGTATATCTATATATCCCTTCAATGAATTTTAAATGCAATGAAAAATATTTGAAAAACTGTTATAATGAGCACTGGGTGTTATATGCAAATAATGAATCATTGAACACTGCATCAAAAACTAATGATGTACTGTATGGTGACTAATATAACATAATAAAAAAAAAGTCTGTATGATAAAAAAAAAAAAGAAAAACTGGAAAAAAAAAGGCACTCATTCTTGTCTGAGCATCAGCCTCTGGAAGCTGTGCACTCTGAGCCTCAGCAGTTGAACATCTGCCTTTGCATGGGAGTACTAAGCAGGCCTGGCCCTCGGCAGTCCCGGCTTATGACCTTGGTACCTGGGGAAGCACTGTCTGAGTGTTGATGGGAATCCAGGCTGGAGTCCCTGCTGTTCCCAGCCTTTCTTCCCTATGTGACTCCATGGTAGGGTGGTAAGATTACAGGTGGTTTTTCGTTCCAACTTTTGACCATAATACTTTCATAAATCATCTTTTTAAAAAGAAGGTGACTTTTAAATTATGGCCTTCCAAAGAACCTGGTTTGCATCCCTAATTGAAGGGGGCCTGTTTTTGAGGTAATGCTGATTTTAAGTACAAGACTTCAAGTAGCATAGAACTGACCCTTAAACCGTGTGGTTGAGGCCTGGTGGCAGGACAATCACCACAGGTAGTGGAGGAGACAGAACCTATGGCCACACCTTCATTATCTAGGCCACACCTTCTCCCTCCTTCCTTCCCTGGAGACAGACCCACAGTCCCTCCAGTCAAATTGGAAGATGGAATTCATATAGATGTGAATCGCTGAGGGATCATCACCAACAACCTCTCTGCCCTTGCCTGGAGCCCTTTTAGAGAGAAGAGATTGTCAGCATTTTGAGAAAGGGCATTAGTTATGAGACTAATTGAGAAGAGATGGCTGAGGATGCGGGGTGCAGTGACACTTGGCAAGGGAAAGGCTCATGTAGGATGTGGTCAGCCAGGCGAGCGATTCCTCTGCAGAGAGGTTCTCACAGGCACCCTGGCTCCATGTTCAGCCTCGTGTTGGGCCTACTGCTTAACAGGACCAGGTAGATACTTATATTCACCTTCGTATCTATTATTTAATGGGCCCCTCGTTTAAGTACTCTTACGCTTGTTCACAGTTTTAGTCATTTCTTGAATTTAATTCAGTGACAGCGTTGCAAAACTGTTCAGCAGGAAATGGCTGTAATATGTTTTGCAGACATCAGAAATACCCTGAGGAGAAAGTTAATAGGGAGGATATAATAAGCCTTTTTGTGAAGAGTAAGATGTGGGATATATTTTATCTTAACAGTTTTCGAGAAAGCCCCTGGAGGTTGTTTTTATGTGGGTAAGAGTTTTTCATTAAAGTAGAATTTTATTATTATTATTTTTTTTAATTTGAAATGTTTTTGCCTTAAATTTTTTTTTCTCCTAAAGGAAACCTCAGGCCAAGCCCCCTCATCTCCTGTGATCTCCCAATTATATTTGTTGATCTTGGTTGTAAGCATACCAGGACAAGCATTATAAAGGCTTCTTTTTATTTTCCATGAGGATTTTCCTTTGGAGGCGAGATTCTAGTAAGTAAAAGTGCCTTTTTATTTTATTTATTTATTTATTTATTTATTTTTAAGATTTTATTTATTTATTTGACAGAGAGAGAGACAGCGAGAGAGGGAACACAAGCAGGGGGAGTAGGAAAGGGAGAAGCAGGCTTCCAGTGGAGCAGGGAGCCTGATGCGGGGCTTGATCCCAGGACGCTGAGATCATGACCTGAGCCAAAGACAGACGCTTAAACGCCCCGAAAAGTGCCTTTTTAAAAAAAAGATTTATTTATTTATTTTAGAGAAAGAGAGAGCGAGAGTGCAGCGGGGGAGGGGCAGAGAGAGAGGGAGAGAAAGAATCTCAAGCAGACTCGGGCTGAGTGTGCAGCCTGACCCCAGGAACCTGAGATCGTGACCTGAGCCAGAATCAAGAGTCAGTCACTTAAAGACTGAGCCACCCAGGCCCTGAGCTGAGTCAGTTTTAAGTGACAAGGATAATCTGTAACAGTCAGGCACCAAGCTTGAACTTGCACACTAACCACTTGCAGACACGGTGTTCTATATTTGGGGTAGTGGTGAGTTGATTGGCTTACAGAATTCCAGCTAGCTTTATTACAACTAAGAATTAAAATACCAACTAGATTCTCCTATATATAATTATAAATACAGAAAGCAACCACTAGCTCAATCTGAAGTCGGAAGGAAAATTTATCAGGATTGCAACACAGAGACCCTGTGACCTATCACAAGTCATACAATTTGAGGTGGGTTCTTCTAACGTGCTTCTCTTTGTGGAACACTGAGCAAGCATGAGTGTCTGTGAGCTCCGTGTTCCCTAAGTGGTCTGACTGTCCCTTCTGTGGTTACAACTCTAAGTTCTTACAAACCCTAGACGAGGTAGTCTTTGTATTTATGTATTTTAGGTGACATAGAGGTCTGTCCTACTCATGAAGGGTCATTGTCTTTATATTCTGGCTTTTAGCTGCACACAAGGACAGCTCTTAATGACTCATTCCAAAGCTATTTTAAGGGACTTTTCAGTAATATGAGAAGAGGCTGTTTACAGAAAAGTCATAAAGACAAATGATATTCCCAAATGGTTAAGGGAGCAAGGTTTGGTTCCAAGATGGCACCAAGATGGCACTTGGGTGGGAAGGGAGGATCAGTGTGAGAGCTGGGGCTGAGAAGATGTCTATGTATATATAAAAATGTTAATAGCAAAGATGGATGCAAAAGGGTGAATAGTTGCTTAAACAGAAAGGGGCTAGGGGTGTGGTGGGATCTGAGTGTCTCAGCTGGTCTATTTTCTGTCCCCTCCCTCCCTCCCTTCATCCTTTCCTTCTATCTTCCATCCTTTGTTCCTTCCTTCCTTCTTTCCTTCTTTTTCTTGAGAGAGAGGGGAAGAGGGGCAGAGGGAGAGGAGAGGGAGATCTCAAGCAGGCTCCATACCCCCAGGAAGCCCAATGTGGGACTTGATCCCATGATCCTGAGATCATGACCTGAGCTGAAATCAAGACTTGGATGCTCAACTGACTGAGCCACCCAGGCACCCATGTTTCTTCCTTCTTTCTATTAAATAAAAGTTTCCATTAGGTTATTAACACTATTTGAATTTAACTGTGTGTTTTGGGAGGGGGTTTGTCAGCCGTGTAAAACTTTCTGCATGAGCATGGGGAACTGACTGTGATGGCATGTGCGCAGAACTAGGGGAATGACAGCTCTAGGGCCTGGATCTGCCAATATGCAGCAGAGGTGGGGAGAAAATATGGAAGGAGAGAAGGGACACAGTGATCCTTGATTTGGAAGTGACTTCATTTTCCTTAATAGAGATTCTTTCTTTTGATTGAGAAGAATCCCTTCTATAGTTTATTTCCTTCAGCAAGAAAATACCTGCTTTTTAACCAGTGCATTAGTTTGTTAGGGCTGCCATAACCCAGTACCACAGACTGGGTGGTTACAACAACAGAAATTTCTTTTCTCACAGTTCCAGAGTCTAGAAGTCTGAGATCAAGGTGTTGGCAAGGTTGCTTTCTTCTAAAGTCTCTTTCCTTGGTTGGGAGGATCTTCTGTGTCTCACATGATCTTCCTTCTGTGTGTGTCCATGTCCGTGTCCTACTCTACTATTCTTTTTTTTAAAAAAAATTTTTATTGTTATGTTAATCACCATACATTACATCATTAGTTTTTGATGTAGTGTTCCATGATTCATTGTTTGTGTATAACACCCAGTGCTGCATGCAATACGTGCCCTCTTTATTTTTTTTACCTTTTATTTTATTTAAAAAAAATTTTTTGTTATGTTAATCACCATACATTACATCATCAGTTTTTGATGTAGTGTTCCACGATTCATTGTTTGTGCATAACACCCAGTGCTCCATGCAGAGCATGCCCCCGCCCAACACCCATCACCAGGCTAACCCATCCTCTTCCCACCCCCTCCCCTCTAGAACCCTCAGTTTGTTTTTCAGAGTCCATCGTCTCTCATGGTTCGTCTCCCCCTCTGATTCCCCCCCTTCATCCTTCCCCTCCTGCTATATTCTTTTTTTTTTTTAACATATATTGTATTATTTGTTTCAGAGATACAGATCTGTGATTCAACAGTCTTGCACAATTCACAGCACTCACCATAGCTCATACCCTCCCCCAGTGTCTATCACCCAGCCACCCCATCCCTCCTACCCCCCCACCACTCTAGCAACCCCTAGTTTGTTTCCTGAGATTAAGAATTCCTCATATCAGTGAGGTCATATGATACATGTCTTTCTCTGCTAATCTCCTATTCTTATAAGGACATCAGTAATATTGGATTAGTGCCACTTATATGATCTTATTTGAACTTAATTTGAATTAAATTAAAGGTTCTGTCTCCAAATACCATCATGCTCTGAAGTAATAAAGGTTAGGATCTCAATACATGAATTTTGGGAAACGCAATTCAGCCTATCATACCCACGTTCTAAAATAATTTCCTCTTTTATCCTCTAGTCTCTTTTAAATAATGCAATACACTAAATGAGAAAGCTTGGAAACCTGGAATGCTTTCCAAATGTACAGAGATTTAAATTACACAATTTAGAGATCTACTATAGATGAAGATACAATATATTCTTTCACTGCCTCCAAGGATTCTGATGGGATCACTTGGCATGCCTTCTGTATTTCCAAACTCCTGATATTTGATTTCATAGTCATGAATCTAGGGAGTCTCTATTAGCCACTTTCTTTCACACAATTAATAAGTGTGGAATCTTGTCCTTTGAGAAATAATTAACTCGTGAGTTAAACATTTTTAAAATTATCGGTTAATTACAACATAAATACTTTTTAAGGTTCAAAATCAATTAGTATTTTATACTTCTTCCTAGACAATTTAAGGACTTTAAAATACTTCAGTTCCATTTAACCCCTCCAAATTTAAAAGCTATTATTTTTGTGTACTTTAATTCTATTTATTTAAAACCCTATAGACTTTATTTTATTACAACTTCATATACAGTCATTATTTATTTAAATCAACAGACATAATATCCCTTTCCATTGTTATATATTTTTTCTTGTATATTCAGGTTTCTATCTAGGAATATTTTCCTTCTACTTGAAGAACACTTTTAAAATTTTCATTAGAACTAGTTCACTAGTGATCAGTTCTTTCAGTCTTTGTCTGGGGATATTTTTATTTAACATTATTTTGGGGAGATATTTTTGAGATACATAGAATTGCAGTTTGGCATTTATTTTCTTTCAAGACTTTGAAGATATTTATATATTATTTTCTGGATTTCATAGTTTCTATTGAGAAGTCAGCTACCAAACTTGCTGTTCTTCTGAAGGCAAAGCATCTATTTCCTGGCTTCTTTTATGATTTTTGTCTTTGTCTTTTTTTTGCCAGTAATTTTACTTTGATGGACCTGAAAGTGGTTTTCTTTGTTTTTATCATGCTTCATGTTCATTGAGTTTATTGAATCTATGGTTTGAAATCTTTCATAAGTTTCAGAAAAATTCTCATCTCTTACCTCCATATATCCCCTTATAGCATTCTCTCCTCTCGGAGATGTAATTACACATACATTAGATTTTTCTTCAGTATCCCAATTACCCCTTTCTCTTTTATCAATATTTCCTATCTTTTTGTTTCTCTTCATGTTTTGGTCTGGATATTTTTTATTTTCTGGTCCTCTATTTCTTTTTTTTTTTTAGTTTGTCTAAACTGCTTTTTAAGCCCATAACTTCAGTTATTATATTTTAAGCTCAAGAATTTCCATTTGATTTCCTTTTAATTCTATCCTTAAATTCTTTTCTTGTCCTTTTATTTCTTGAACAAATTAAGTGTAGTTATTTGAAGGTCCATATTTGATATCTTTTTTATCTGGATGCCTGTGGCTCTGTTTTAGTTTTTTCTGTTTCTCTTGGTTTTCAGTTATATGAGTATATCTGCTAGTATACCTTGTTATTTTTCACTCTGCCAGTTATTGTATATAAAAAAATAGAGATAATTTTTTTCTCTTGATAAGGTTATTTTCCTGCAGAGAGGATTTACATTTGCTCTATCAGGCAACTAGTCTACGAGTACACAGGTCACCTTAATCCAGTCAGGAATTGAGATGATTCAAAGCTGGGTTTATGTCCCTGTGGTGGTTGCTATGTTACACTGTCCAGATCTACTTTCTTGACTGAAGGACTTATTTCCCAAATTGCTAGAAATGATGCTTGCAGTCAGCCTTCAGCTGTTAGTTCTCCCAGGTACTATCCATAGCTAAGGAGAAGCATTTTGTTCAAGGTCATATCTTCTTCAAAAAGGCAGCCTATATCCAATGACTGGTAAATGTAGGGTGTAAAGGTCTGGCTCCCTTCCTTCAGGGGGGGAAAACTCTATGGGGTTGTCCAAGCTTCAGAACTTCCTGTAGTATTTGTTGAAGCCTTACTGAGATTCCATCATAGCCCAACTTCTCCCTCTGTCCAACCTGCTTCTTTCTGTTCTCCATAGGCATTGGTCTGAGGAAACTTATGAATAAACTTCCTGTATGCTGATATCTACTACAAAGTCTCTTTCTATTTTGGATTCATCATTTTTTTCCTTGGATATGGTTCTTTGGGTCTCACCTCTAATCTTGTGAGGTTTACCAGAGGTCTTCTTAATTGGAAGACCATAAATGCTATTTGTCCCCACAGGATCTTTTGGAAGCTTTTCTAGGTTTCTCAACCACATTTTCACAATTGGTAGATATCTGAGGTGAAGAGCGGACCCAATGCAAAACTTATCTCTCTGGTCTTCCATCTTCTTCCACATAGTGTCCCCACAATTTCAAACTGCACTTATAGCTGTTTTGCACTTTCAAAAGAATATCTTTAAAATGTTGTCTATGGTTATTTTCAGAAGGACACCTATAATCCTTATTGCCCAGTCTGCCATTGCCAGAAGTAGAAATTGTTACCTTTGTGATTTGAATGAAAAGTTATTTGAAAAGTTTAAAGTCTGATTCAATTTAATTAAATTCAACAATTTCATTTTATGTATATGCCAGATGCTGAGCTGTGCTCTAGGGATAAACTTATGGATGTTACATTGTCTTTCTGCCCTCAAGGAGCTTATAGTTGAATAACAACAACAAAAATAGATGCATTCTTAAGGTATTACCTTGATTAATAATGATAAGACATTGAAAATACAGATATATTTCCTGGCAAGTTGCCTTTGGTGGAACATCAGATAAGAGTTAATATGCTAAGTTGCTGTGATAAGTAGATTTATGCCTATAACCATGTCCTGCTGCTCAAACTTAATAGAAGCTTGGACTCTGAAAGCAGGTCTGATCATCACAATCAGTACAAATCATGGGGGGGGGGGTAACACCGTTATGAGAAAAACTTTTGGGCAAGGGCAAGAATGGATACACAACTGGGACCTTGAAGTCAACAATAATACTAGCATAAAAGAAACACTTTCTGAGACAAATATCATATGGTTTCACTTATATGTGGAATCTAAAAAATAAAACAAATGAACAAACAAACAGACTCTTAAATACAGAGAACAAACTGGTGGTTGCCAGAAGGCAGAGTGGGCAAAATAGGGAAAGGGGATGAAGAGGCACAAACTTCCTTATATGATAAATAAATCATTGAGATGAAAAGTACAGCATAGGGAATACAGTCAATACTATTGTAATAATGTTTGGTGACAGAGAGTGACTACACACACTGTGGTGTGCACAAAATTGTCAAATCAATATGTTGTGTACCTGAAATCAATATAACATTGTATGTCAATTACACTTCAATAAGAAAAAAAGAACCCTTTCTGCGACTGAGTTTATGGGATGGCTGTGATGTAACATACTAGGGCAGGTAGTGCAAAGTGAACCAAAGCAAAGGATTTGAAAACCAAGGAGAAGTGCACTCGAAGAAGGCACCGAAATCCAGCTGTGGGCTCCAGGAAAGATCCATGATCTGTTGAGAAATACCAATTGGATGTGACAAGCAATGAATCCTTATGATCCCATAGAAGAAATGGCTGTGAGCAGTGAGAAGGAACTTCCTACTCAGCAACCTCTGCTCAGTTATGCTTGGGCTGAGAAGGCTGAGGTGAAGTCCGATTGTCACACATTGGGCCTGGAGTAGCACCTGTTGGAGAAGTGTAGGAGGCTAAGCAGAACGTAACAGGTATGAACGGGGTGCTGTGTGGGAGGGAAAGTTGGGACAAAGTGCACATTTGTTTACAAGGTGTGGCTCAGGCTTCAAAGGTGGGCCTGAGGGGACAATCCAGGTGGCCCATTAGAGTGTCCAGAGGGACCTTCTGGAAATCTGGTTTAGTTGAAGAGAAGGAATGTAAGCAATAGGTGAAGTTTAGAATTGGGGAGGGAGGTGGTGAGTGAAAGCAGACCTACTGGTACTGCACGTGAAGGAGGTAGGGTGAGCAGGATTCAGGTTAAGGGAAAAAAACCCAGAGAGCTTCTTTTCCACTTTTCCATCTCAAAGTCCAACCATCTGGCTGGGCCAGACTCGTGGACACGCGAATGTATTTTGCTGTTCCACGGCTCTCATGGAATCTTTATGCCCAGGGCAATGACTGAATTTCCTAAAACTTTTTTTTTTTTTTGAAATACCTTTTTGAGATTGCTTCCAAGATGGCAGGAGTTTCTGTTATCCAGATCTTTTCTTTTTTACTTTATTCTAGAATAGAAACTAAAGGAGAATCAAAACCTAACATGATACATGCTGTGCCCTCAAGGAACTTACAGATTCAATATATTCTTTACACACCTATTAGCTGCCAGGTGCCAGGCTCGGTGAAGAGGGTATAAATATGGAAATATGGATGTTTCCTATACTAAAATATAAGACCAAAATACATAGACCAAATGTGAGTAATAGACATTGATGGATAATTTCATCAAATAAAATTCTGAATCTAAGTTCAAAGATAGGAGCTAAACATGAGGTAGAAGTTTAGCACGCATTCACACATGAGAATTCATGCATGAACACACACATTTATTTTATGTATTTATTTTTAAAAAAGATTTATTTATTTGTGTGTATGTGTTGAGAAAGAGAGAGAGCACACAAGTGGGAGGGGCAGAGGGAGAGGGAGAGAGAATCTCAAGCAGACTCTGTGCTGAGTGCAGAGCCCAATGCAGGGCTCAATCCCAGAACCCTGAGATCAAGACCTGAGCCAAAATCAAGTCAGTTGCTTAACCAACTGTGCGACCCAGGTGCACCCCCTCCTTCCCATTTAAAGATGTTACTCCTTCCCATCCTATCACCTCATCCCTACCACTGAGCTTTTGGCACAGTATGTTTCAAATACATCTTTGCTGATTGGATCTCATAATGAAAATGTTCATTATGAAAAGTTATTTTGATTCTTAGATGCAGAATGAATTGGAGATGTGGTATCATGGGTCTAGAGACATTGCTCTGTTGCCAGTGTCCTCACATGTAAAATAGAGAGATGAACAGAAATGGGAAATCTACATTATTGATTGAAAAACAATGGTGGCCCAACTGACCCAGCAGCAGAGAGCTGTTGTTATGACTGGTTTTCACCGTGTGGGGAACGGCTTTGTATTGATCCTTCTGCGTACCCTCCCATGAAGGATCCCTATAGACAGTAACCAGTGTCATGTGAAATGACTTCTCCCCAGGCAGAGAAGTGGATTACCCTTTAATAGAGCTAAGTTAACCTATCCACATAGTGATGAAACCAAATCTGTGTGTTCATTTTCACTTAGAGAGCAATCATAGAGTGATCAGTTTAAAAACGCAGTGGGCAATACTGAATACAAAACACAAAGTGCTGTATGTCTTCCTTCCTGGTAAAGACTGTCTCCCACTATAAAAATTGAAAATGCCAGAGACTCACATTCTTCAGCTTCCCTTTGCATAAGCGTGGCATCTAATCCTGGCCAATGGGTCCTGAGAAGTCTGCTGGGAGCTTTTTAAAAAAATTTTTAAAGAAGACTTTATTTATTTATTGCTGGGGAGCTTCTGAAAATAGGAAGTGTGAGGAGAAAATCCCTTCCCTGTCTTTTGACTCAGGATGGTACCAGTGTGAGGATATGATGGAGGGAGCAGTGGCCATTGGCAGCCATCTTGAGCCCATAAAGCCATAAGACTCAGGATGAAAGGCTCTACACTAAGAATGGCAGAGTAGAGAAATGGAAACACTTGGATTCTTGAGGAGACCATTGTGCCCCAGAGTTAATTGGTCCTGGGAACATCACCTCTGTTATTTGAGATATTGACAATTTTCTTAATGTGCCAACATTTATTATTTAATTATCTGCTTACTTGTAGCTGAAAACACTCTAAAATACAGCAAGACATATAGGAGATAGTAGACAGAACCCTTGAGATACTTGCAGTTTAATATATGTGAGAGGTAAGGTAGGTGTGACCAAAGCTAAGGAATTAAAGCTGGAAAAGGTTGAGTATGAGTGAAACATAAGTAGGCCTATTGTATCATATGCTGGGGTGGTTAGTATGACTGCAGTGATCAGAACCAGGCATCTTTATCCTGAGAATACGTCACAAAGGCTGAGATTTTATTTCTTCTCTGTTCTGTGCTTCTAAACTCGGTGACTGCTGTCATAAAAGCTTGTTATTTCCACTCTGGGTGTTTTTCATTAAGACCATTTATGCTGTTACCAAGAATGGGAAATGGGGAGTAGAGGGGGTTGGCAGGGGACAAGATTCACTGTTAACAAGTAAAATATTTTCAGATGTTCCTTGGGTACAGAAAATGTTCCATTATGTCACAGAGTCATTCATCCCAAGAATCCATTACTTTCAGACCTCGTTAAAATGATGACTTCCTGCAGTGACACACACAGCTGTGGGGTACAGTCAGCACTGCTGGGTAGTGATGGGGATTGTTTCTTCAGCAAGGATCTCCACACACCTCATCCCATCCTTGCTTCCCCGGCTTTCACTCACAAAGTCATCTAGAAAATCAATGGGTCTGTATCTCACCCAAGCCCAGGATGACTGAGCTCTTGAATCAAGGAAGGACTGATGTTTTCTTCACTCTGTCATGGTTTTTGTTAATGGGTCATGAAATGAATTTATTGGGGGTGAGATCAGCATTTAGAAAAGACAAATAGAATAAAATAGCACAGAATTACTAAAATAGAGAAGAATATAACTGAACAGGCTAGAAAGCATCAGAAAATGCAGAGTATTAGGCATGGAGAGTGTTCCAAAAGTCTTGGTTCAGTTTTAGATATATTCTCAAAAATGCATTTTTAATTTTATTTTTTTTTGTTTCAGTACTTCAGATTGAAGAGGCAGACATTGAAAAAAACTGAAGGTGTATCTTTCAAAGGCCCAAAACTAAATAAATCTACAATAAATTTAAATACAGTCAAATGATGCTGTTCTAGGTTTGTAGCACTTATTCTTCTGAGGTTATTACAACTTGAAACTGTACTAGGACATTTGGGATACCTTGTCTTGCTTTGTGAAACTTGTTTCAGTTTATATGTGTGTGTGTGTGTGTGTGTGTGTGTGTGTTGGTAAAAATATGTTTGGGAGCCACTGTTCTAGTGTATTGGAGATTTCTATTCAGTTCCAGCACATGGATCCAATCTGATTTTTCTAATGTCTTATTTATATCATCTGTGAGTGTAGGCATTAATTAGCCTTTGAGCTAGAATTCCTATAGAAGCTAAATACTGGGTCCAAAAAAACAAAACAAAACAAAACAAAAAAATTGAGCACAGAGTCTAAATGAAACTCAAAGCTCTCTGCCTCTCCTTTTTGATCCTTTTCTTTTTTCCTCAGAGAAATCTATATTTCTGGCAGAACATCCAACTGAGGGAGGTGCTGAAGGAAGAATATTGGTGTTACCTTCTGAGATGGAAAGTGGTAAAAATTGGACTGGCCAGCTAGAAGGAGAAGCCCAACAACAAAGGTGCTAACCAAATGGATTCTATTGTGCTTTTTGATCTGAGAAAGGAATTGGCTTAGCTAGTTAAGATTTTTCCCTTACCAATAAAAGTTCTCATCCATCTGACACTCTTCTTTTAAGGTCTACTTCCCCATGATCCATCCTTCTGTACTTCCTTTTTTTTTTTTAAATTTTTTTTATGTTATGTTAGTCACCATACAATACATCATTAGTTTTTTTTTTTTTTAAAGATTTTATTTATTTATTTGAGAAAGTCAGAGATAGTGACAGAGAGCATGAGTGGGGAGGAGAGGGAGAAGCAGGCTCCCCGCCGAGCAGGGAGCCTGATGCGGGGCTCGATCCCAGGACCCTGGGATCACGACCCGAGCCGAAGGCAGACGCTTAACCGACTGAGCCACCCAGGTGCCCCATCATTAGTTTTTGATGTAGTGATCCACGATCCATTGTTTTCGTATGACACCCAGTGCTCCATGCAGTACGTGCCCTCCTTAATACCCATCACCGGGCTAACCAATCCCCCCTCCCCCCTCCCCTCTAAAACCCTGTTTGTTTCTCAGGTCCATAGTCTCTCATGGTTCATCTCTCCCTCCAATTCCCCCCACCCATTTCCCCCTTCCTTCTCCTAATGTCCTCCATGTTATTCCTTATGTTCCACAAATAAGTGAAACCATATGATAATTGACTTTCTCTGCTTGACTTATTTCACTTAGCATAATCTCCTCCAGTCCCATCCATGTTGATGTAAAAGTTGGGTATTCATCTTTTCTGATGGCTGAGTAATATTCCATTGTATATATGGACCACATCTTCTTTATCTATTCATCTGTTGAAGGGCATCTCTGCTCTTTCCACAGTTTGGCTATTGCGGACATTGCTGCTATGAACATTGGGGTGCATATGGCCCTTCTTTTCACTACATCTGTGTCTTTGGGGTAAATACCCAGGAGTGCAATTGCTGGGTCATAGGGTAGCTCTATTTTTAAATTTTTGAGGCACCTCCACACTGTTTTCCAAAGTGGCTGTACCAACTTGCATTCCCACCAACAGTGTAAGAGGGTTCCCCTTTCTCCACAACCTCTCCAACATTTGTTGTTTCTTTCCCTGTCCATTTTTGCCATTCTAACTGGTGTAAGGTAGTATCTCAGTGTGGTTTTGATTTGGATTTCCCTGATGGCTAATGATGATGAACATTTTTTCATGTGTCTGTTAGCCATTTGTATGTCTTCTTCAGAGAAGTGTCTGTTCATCTCTTCTGCCCACTTTTTGACTTGATTATTTGTTTTTTGGGTGTTGAGTTTGAGAAGTTCTTTATAGATTTTGGATACCAGCCCTTTATCTGTAGTGTCATTTGCAAATATCTTCTCCCATTCTGTGGGTTGCCTCTTTGTTTTGTTGACTCTTTCCTTTGCTGTGCAGAAGCTTTTTATCTTGATGAAGTCCCAAAAGTTCATTTTTGCTTTTGTTTCACTAGCTTTTGGAGATGTATCTTGAAAGAAGTTGCTGTGGCCGATGTCAAAGAGGTTACTGCCTATGTTCTCCTCTAGGATTTGGATGGATTCCTGTCTCACATTGAGGTCTTTCATCCACTTTGAGTTTATCTTTGTGAATGGTGTTAGAGAATGGTTGAGTTTCATTCTTCTGCATGTGGCTGTCCAATTTTCCCAGCACCATTTATTGAAGAGACTGTCTTTTTTCCATTGCATGTTTTTTCCTGCTTTGTCAAAGATTATTTGACCATAGAGTTGAGGGTCCATATCTGGGTTCTCTATTCTGTTCCATTGGTCTGTATGTCTGTTTTTGTGCCAGTACCATGCTGTCTTGGCGATCACAGCTTTGTAATATAGCTTGAAATCGGGCAACGTGATGCCCCCAGCTTTGTTTTTCTTTTTCAACATCTCCTTGGTGATTCGGGGTCTTTTCTGATTCCATACAAATTTTAGGATTGTTTGTTCCAGCACTTTGAAAAATGTCATTGGAATTTTGATCGGGATGGCATTGAAGGTGTAGATTGCTCTGGGTAGCATAGACATTTTAACAATGTTTATTCTTCCAATCCATGAGCATGGAATATTTTTCCATCTTTTTGTGTCTTCTTCAATTTCTTTCATGAGTGTTCTGTAGTTCCTAGAGTATAGATCCTTTACGTCTTTGGTTAGGTTTATTCCGAGGTATCTTATGGTTTTTGGTGCTATTGTAAATGGAATTGTTTCTTTAATTTCTCTTTCTACAGTTGCATTGTTAGTGTATAAGAAAGCAACTGATTTCTGTGCATTGATTTTGTATCCTGCCACATTACTGAATTGCTGTATGAGTTCTAGTAATTTGGGGGTGGAGTCTTTTGGGTTTTCCACATAAAGTATCATGTCGTCTGCAAAAAGAGAGAGCTTGACTTCTTCTTTGCCAATTTGAATACCTTTTATTTCTTTTTGTTGTCTGATTGCTGTTGCTAGGACTTCTAGTACTATGTTGAACAACAGTGGCGAGAGTGGGCACCCTTGACGTGTTCCTGATCTTAAGGGAAAGGCTCTTAGCTTTTCCCCATTGAGGATGATATTCGCTGTGGGTTTTTCATAGATGGATTTTATGAGCTTGAGGAATGTTCCCTCTATCCCTATACTCTGGAGAGTTTTAATCAGGAAAGGATGTTGTATTTTGTCAAATGCTTTTTCTGCATCAATTGAGAGGACCATATGGTTCTTCTCCTTCCTCTTATTAATGTGTTCTATCACATTGATTGATTTGCAAATGTTGAACCACCCTTGCATCCCGGGGATAAATCCCACTTGGTCGTGGTGGATGATCCTTTTAATGTATTGTTGGATCCTATTAGCTAGGATTTTGTTGAGGATTTTGGAATTCATATTCATCAGGGATATCGGTCTGAAATTCTCCTTTTTGATGGGGTCTTTGCCTGGTTTGGGGATTAAGGTAATGCTGGCCTCATAGGATGAGTTTGGAAGTTTTCCCTCTGTTTCTATTTTTTGAAACAGCTTCAGTAGAATAGGTATTATTTCTTCTTTGAATGTTTGGTAGAATTCCCCAGGGAATCCATCAGGTCCTGGACTCTTGTTTTTTGGGAGGTTTTTGATCACTGCTTCAATCTCGTTCCTGGTTATTGGCCTATTTAGGTTGTCAGCTTCTTCCTGTTTCAGTCTTGGCAGCTTATAGGTTTCCAGGAAGGCCTCCATTTCATCCAGATTGCTCAGCTTATTGGCTTACAGTTGTTGATAATAATTTCTAATAATTGTTTCTATTTCCTTGGTGTTGGTTGTGATCTCTCCCCTTTCATTCATAATTTTATTAATTTGGGTCCTTTCTCTCTTCTTTTGGATAAGTCTGGCCAGTGGTTTAATCAATCTTATTAATTCTTTCAAAGAACCAACTTCTAGTTTCGTTGATCTGATCTACTGTGTTTCTGGTTTCTAATTCATTGATTTCCGCTCTAATTTTAATTATTTCTCTTCTAATGCGTGGCTTAGGTGTCGTTTGTTGCTTTTTCTCTAGTTCTTTAAGGTGTAGAGTTAGTTGGTGAATTCGGGATTTTTCTATTTTTTTGAGTGAGGCTTGGATGGCTATGTATTTCTCCCTTAGGACTGCCTTTGCAGTATCCCATAGGTTTTTTTTTTTTTTTTTTTTTTTTTTTAAGATTTTATTTATTCATTCATGAGAGACAGAGAGAGAGAGAGAGAGAGGCAGAGGAAGAAGCAGGCTCCCAAGGAGCAGGGAGCCCGATGTGGGACTCGATCCCAGGACCCTGGGATCATGACCTGAGCTGAAGGCAGACACTTAACCATCTGAGCCACCCAGGCGCCCTCCCATAGGTTTTTGACCAATGTGTTTTCATTCTCATTGATTTCCATGAATTGTTTAAGTTCTTCTTTGATTTCTTGGTTGACCCAAACATTCTTGAGCAGAGTGGTCTTTAGCTTCTAAGTATTTGAATTTCTGCCAAATTTTTTTTTGTGATTGAGTTCCAGTTTTAGAGCATTGTGGTCTGAGAATATGCAGGGAATAATCTCAATCTTTTGGTATCAGTTGAGACCTGATTTGTGACCCAGTATATGGTCTATTCTGGAGAAAGTTCCATGTGCGCTCGAGAAGAGTGAGTATTCTGTTGTTTTAGGGTGGAATGTTCTGTAAATATCTATGAGGTCCATCTGGTCCAATGTATCATTCAAAGCTCTTGTCTCCTTGTTGATTTTTTGCTTAGATGATCTGTCCATTGCTGAGAGTGGAGTATTGAGGTCTCCTACAATTAACGTATTGTTATCAATATGACTCTTTATTTTGGTTAACAGTTGGCTTATGTATATGGCTGCTCCCATGTTGGGGGCATAGATATTTACAGTTGTTAGATCTTCTTGTTGGATAGACCCTTTAAGAATGATATAGTGTCCTTCTGTGTCTCTTATTACAGACTTTAGTTTAAAATCTTATTTGTCTGATATAAGAATTGCTACCCCAGCTTTCTTTTGAGGTCCGCTGGCATGGAAGATAGATCTCCATCCCTTCACTTTCAGTCTGGATGTATCTTTAGGTTCAAAATGAGTCTCTTGTAGACAGCATATGGATGGGTCCTGTCTTTTTATCCAATCTGCAACCCTGTGCCATTTTATGGGAGCGTTTAGGCCATTCACGTTGAGAGTGATTATTGAAAGATATGAATTAATTGTCATCATGTTGCCTGTGAAGACGTTGTTTTTATAGATTGTCCCTGTAAATTTCTGTTGTAGATCACTCTTGGGGTGTTTCTCCTTTTATAGAACCCCCCTTAATATTTCTTGCAGGGCCGGCTTAGTGGTCACATATTCTTTCAGCTTCTGCCAGTCGTGGAAGCTCTGCATCTCTCCATCCATTCTAAATGAAAGCCTTGCCAGATAAAGTATTCTTGGCTGCATGTTCTTCTCATTTAGTACCCTGAATATGTCTTGCCAGGCCTTTCTGGCTTGCCAGGTCTCTGTGGATAGGTCTGACGTTATTCTGATGTTCCTCCCTCTGTACGTAAGGAATCTCTTCCCCCTAACTGCCCTTAAGATGGTTTCCTTGGTTCTAAGATTTGCAAGTTTTACTATTGTATGCCGGGGTGTTGGCCTGTTTTCCTTGATCTTAGGAGGGGTCCTCTCTGCCTCTAGGACTCGAATGTTTGTCTCATTCCCCAGATTAGGGAAGTTCTCAGCTACGATTTGCTCAAATACATCTTCTAGCCCTCTCTCTCTCTCCACTCCCTCCGGGATTCCAATTATTCTGACATTGGAACGCCTCATGGTGTCACTTATTTCTCTGATTCTATTTTCATGGATTCTGAGTTGGTTTTCCCTGGCCTCCTCTTTTCCCTTTTTATCTATTATACTGTCTTCCAGATCGCTTATTCTATCTTCTGTCTCAGTTACCCTAGCTGATAGATTATCTAGATTGGATTGGATCTCACTGATGGCATTTTTAAGTTCTGCCAATTCCCCTTTCATTTCTGCCCTTAGAGACTCTATGTTGCCATTGATTTCTCCATTCTAGCCATTGTCTTCACTATTGCTAGCCTGAATTCCATCTCTGACATCTTGGTTATATCTGCATCCATTTGTAAATCTGCAGCATAAGTCATAATCTCTGAGTCTTTTCTGTTTGGGGGCTCCTCCTCCTAGTCATTCTGTTGATGGGTGTTTGAGGGAATGTATAGAGTCCAAATTATTGACCAGAACCCAAGCAAGATGCACCTGTTTCCCTGGGACCTTAGGGTTGCTGGCCTCTTGTTTTCCCAGCCTGTCTTCTGCGGGAGGGGCCTGCCGCACTGTTACTCAGGCAACCCTGTTTGGGCAGAGTTGCCCTGCGCCCCTGTGGCGGGGGATGGGCTCAGTGGGAAGCAGTCTTTGGGGCTTTTGTTCTCTGGAGCCTTTCCCTGGCGGCTTTCCGTGTCTCTTGCACGAGTCAGAGCAGAAGAGACCGTTTCCAACCCTCTGCCTCAGAGCAGAGAGACCTCAGTCTGTTCTTCAGTGAGCTCTCCAGGCCACACTGTCTCCGTTTCTGTCGGGGCTGCTATAAACTGCAGCGTCCTGGGTTGTGCGCCCCTCCGCAGCGCCCCCAGTCCTGCCTCCAGGTCGGGGCACGTCTCTGCCTTTGTGCTTCTAAAACCACCAGCCACTCCCAGTTTGGGCGCGGGCGACTCCGCCGCTTGGGGTTTCCACCCCCGGGGGTTGCAGTTCACGGGTGCAACCCCGGCACCCCGAGTTTCCGTCTGGGAGGCTGCAGTTCACGTGCGCAGACCGTCGCTTGGGTTTCTATCCGGGGGGCTGCGCGGTTCGCGTGCGCGCGACCCCGCCGGTCTGGCAACCCCCGGGGCTGCCCTAAAGTCCTTTCCCGACGCTACCGGTCTGCGAGTCAGTGCCCCGTCCGCATTGCGCGAGGCTGTCACTCACCGGCTGTGTAGGATCCCCACGGCCAGGCACCTCCCGCTGCCGTTTATCCTCCGATATCTGCCCGCAGGGTCACGGATCTCCACTTCGTACCTCAAAACCAACCGCCTGCGATATTCTGTTTGTAGAGATCCAGATCTTCTTACATCTCCCATCCTTCTGTACTTCCATTCCAACATCTCTCTCTCTCTCGCTCACACATACACACACCTGCCCCAATTGTTGGGTTTTATTTTCCTCAGAGTCACATTTGCAAATATTCCAGGAAAAAACCAAAGAGTGTCTGTTCCATACAATGAATGAGGCGGCATCCTAAAGACATATGCTAGTCCACTTGGATGGGAGACAAAATGAAACATGTTTGAAGAAATCCTACTCTTTCTGATGAAAGACTCACTTTATCTATCTATCTCTCTATCTCTCTATCTATCTATCTATCTATCTATCTATCATCTCTCTATCATCTATCTATCATCTATTATCTATCAATCATCCATCAAAAACTGGTTGATGAGCAATGGCTCAGAACCAGACACTCTACTAAACCTGGGAGTTACAAAGACACATACAACGTTATTCTCAGTTTCCAGGAGCTTTCTGTCTCATGGCTGAGATAGACAAACAGCCCACAGTGGCACTGCAGACTGTAAATGCTACGTTAGAATTATGTTCAGTCAGTGTGAGAATACACAGGGAAGCCAGCCAACTGGAAGAGGAAAACCAAGTCTGATAAAGATTCCAAGATTTAATGAATACAAGATATCTAAGGAGTGGGGAGTGTTGGAATAGGAATAGGAGGGGCAGGGATAAATGTGGAGAAGATCCTCCACGCTGAATATGATAGCATGTGAGCAGGTGCAGAGGCAGAAGTGAACATGGCATGCTTGGGGAGAACTGCAGGGAGTGTGGGGTGCAGTGGTGGCAGGTGAGCCTGGAGGACTGGATGGTGCTGGGTTGTGAAAGTCCTGTGGTTGGGGTGGAATGAAATGAATGAAAATCTTCCCTCCCGTCCTTCTGCTGTAGTTAAAGTAGAATTTTGGGGGAACAATTTGAGGGGAATTCATTCGTAGGGCCATTTACAGCTGATGATGTGAGTCTTGTATCTTAGGTCAGACTCAGGAGAGTTGCAAGCTTGTAGAATCAAGATTTATTGTTTCATAAGGGGGAGGGGCTGAGAGGTGGGAGGAATACAATTAACTCAACTCTTGGCATCCAAAGTCCAAGACAAAAAAGTGAACAAGGAGGCAGGTGGGCTTAGAATCACACTAACTGGAAGAATAGCCTTCCTTCCTATGAGGAAGATAGTTTATTATTTGTCAGGCAAGAGACAATAACACCTTCCAATTAGGTTTTGTGTGGGAGTTCTGTGAGAAGGAGGGTAGAGGGGATCATCAGCCTCTGACACCACTCCCTGACAGTGATTTCTACATGAACCTCCATGGTTATAGGTCATTGCATGGACCAGCAAAGAGGGAGTAAGACTGACTTATACACATGAAGTTAACGAGTTTGGGTTTTGTCCTGAAGACTATGGTGTACTATTGAAGAATTCTACATAGGGTATGAAGTGAATATATTTACATTTTAGAAAGGTAGATGAGTTGGCTAAAGTTTAGAAGATGACTTATAAACAAAGACCGAAGACAGGGAAACCTTTCAGAAGGCTTTTGTGGTGATCCAGACATGAAGGAATAATGGTCTGCATCAAGGAAGACAGTGGTATGAGGATGCAAAAAACATTAAGGAACTTTAGTGACTGATTGGAGATGCTAAGAAGAGGGGGCTTTAGAAAGATCCTTTTATTTCTGGCCTTGTGGGTTGGCTAAGTGCAGGGTATTATTGATTGACATAAACATACAGGATAAAGAATAAGTCTGTTGGGGAACAAAGGAACGTCCTGGTTCTGACATGTTGAATTTAAGGTGGCTGTTGAGGGGAGATGTTCCGTAGGAGGTTGGCCACATCATTCTGGATGGAATTCAGGAGCGGAGGAGACCAAGGAATGTAGACTGGGAATTATCAACAGATAGGAAACCATCTGAAGCCAGGGGGATGGATAAGTTTAACCAGAGAGTGTGTGGGTAGCATGCAAAGAGGAAGGCAAGATGAATACTGGAAATCACCAATATTTAAAGGATGGCCAGAGGAAATGAGTGCAGTGCAAGGGTCAGAGATGCGAGGGTAAAAGAGATACAGGGAAAAGCAAGAGTGAAGGTATCATAGGAATCAAATTGTGGATTTCCAAAATTTTCAAGAAAAGCATGATGGAAGTGTTAAACATCACAAGTTAGTTAAGTAAGGTGGCTCCGAGAAGTGAGCGCCAGATTTGGCAAGAGGGGCTTTGTGGGAGACGTTTAACAAGACCAATTTAGTGGAAGGATGGGGACAAAGCTCAGATAGAGATGATTAAGGAAAGAATAGGAGGTGAGACAGTAGATGTAGGAAGTTCTAGACATGTATACAACTTTCCTAAATGTCAATTACACTAGTGTGAACTGAATTCCTTCCTCCCCATTCCCTTCCTTTCCTCCCTTCATGTCATCCTCCTACACTTCCTTACTTCTCTTTCTTCTTCCCTTCCTCCTACCCACAAATGCATCCTGCACATGCACTACAGGCCAAGAAGCGTAGAAGTCATAGGATGCAAAGATAAAACCAGCACAATCAGTCTCCTGCAGACCATTGTCTAGTAAATGAAGCAAGATAAAAATAATACAGTGGAAAAGGAATGTGTCCTATAGAAAGCAGAGATCAAGAACAATGTGGATATTTAGTTCTTAGTCTGTGTAGGCAGAGTGGGGAGGAACAGAAGACACAGGGGAGAAAGTAGCATTTGAAGTGGGTGAGGTTTCCCGCAGGAAGCAGAAAGCGGGGTTAGAGAAGGATGGAGGAAATTGCATACCAAGACAGTGGTTCTGGGCCTTAAGGGAGAGACTATGGGGAGTTTTGAGCAAGAGATTGGTGATCAGAGCTGTCCTTCATGAGCATTTTTCTGGTAGAGAAGGGTCGTCCATAGTGAAAGACCCCAAGCCCAGACACAGAAGTCTAAGAAATAAAGAACTAGTACTTCAGGCTGTGCTAATCAAACGGTGTCTGTTTAATCAACATTCATTGACAATAATGAATAATCGATGTGACCAATGATTTAGTGAGCTGGGGAACTTGTTTCCTCTTTTTTTGCCTGCTCTTTCTGGCATCTGTTGTCTTCTTTAAAGAAAAAAGCAAATCTTATTCTCAGTGTCATATCGCAGCAGTGCATTGAATAAAAATAGCTGAGGGTGATTAAAACTGTTTTTTCAGTTTGTTTGCTCTTGCTATAGATTGATTTTCTGAGCACCTGTTTGACACTGGAATTCTTAAATCTATTATGACTTTGGAGGTTGACTTCTTAATAGGTCGCTTATACGCTTTCTAAAAATGATTGTGATTTAGATCATAGCTACCGAAATGAACAACTGACCCACAGAGCTCTTTTGGAAGATAGTCTAATGATGAGTGTCCCGTCTTACAATGGAAATAATACGTGAGCATCTGGAGCCTGTTGACTCACTACTCAAAACCCCAATTCTCAAGCCACCCAGTATGTGGGATATGAGTCAGGCTCAGGCTACAGGGGAGACAGGGCCCTTTTTGGGCACTGGGCATGGATGGTGCATTTGCCCTGACATTCCTTGCATGGTTCATAAGAGATATTGATATATATTCAATTCATGGCTTGGTCGCCCAGAACAATGCTCTCAGCAGGGGATCAGGGCACGATTGGTGGCCCACACCAGAATCCCTTGGTGTGGTAGAGTCTTGACTTCTATGTTGATTGTTAATAATGTGCCCTGATCCTTGATTCTTCCTTCATGAAAATGAAGACATTTTTGTTTCCATTTTGGTGGTTCATTTCTTCTTTTCTTTTTCTCAGCAGCAATTTGGGAAAGATATGGAGATTTCTCCACAAATACTTTCCCCCTTCCGAACTGATCAGTAGATGGAAAGCATTTGAGAAGCCTGGATGCAGAAGGATGGCCAACCTAATGAAGAGGAGATGTCAGAATTTGCCACTATTTTTGACAAAATGCCTCAATAATTTTAAAATTTTAATATATCTTTTAAGTTGCTTAGGGCAGACCACCAGACGTGTATCAGAATCCTCTTCTAAAACACACAATCTTGTAATCAACCCCAGCCTAGGAAAGTCTGTGTTGGACTCAGTATTTTGTATTTTTTTTTTTTTTGAAGATTTTTATTTACTTATTTGACAGAGAGAGAGACAGCGAGAGAGGGAACAAAGCGGGGGCAGTGGGAGAGGGAGAAGCAGGCTCCCCGCAGAGCAGGGAGCCCGATGCGGGGCTCGATCCCAGGACCCTGGGATGATGACCTGAGCCGAAGGCAGACGCTTAACGACTGAGCCACCCAGGCGCCCCAGTATTTTGTATTTTTAAAAGTATTCTTCACAAGACCAGATTTTAGGCTCACTGGCTTTGCACTGGCATAACATTCTAGGGCTTTTAACTCACAGATTGTTCTTAATCACAGTGTCCGTTGAGCTGGTTCTAGGAATTGCTTCTTTTCTTACTTGCCCAAGGACTTACTAAGGACTAAGGAATTCAGTGTCAGAAAATTCCAGGCTCACAAACTGGAGTGACCAGCCTTGCTTTAGTACAAGAACTTTCTGTGCCACACTCTTGTACTCTCCCCTGGAGCCCCCATGCTGGTCTTATCCCTGGATGATCAATAGCACAGGACCAGGGACTGTCTTGCTGGTCGCACCTGCATGGGTCTCTTCTCCCACCTTCCCAACTCCCAGATTCTTCTTCCGTCTCTCCTTCCCTCCTTCATGTTTTCCGCTGATCCTGAAGGGCTCTGAAGCTCCAGACTTCCACAAGCAGAAGAGTTTAGCCCTCTTTCCTACCTCCTCCTTTGTCACTTCTTCTAGTTCATGGTCTAAAGGAAGATGTAACCTCCCACACAAAAGGGTGCTCGATCAGGTTATTTTTCCAAAGCAAGAGTGATGTTCTCTGATACCAGCCAGGCCCTTCTCTTGTATGCAAAACCGTGCAATGCATTCTTCTCCCTGCTCCAGCTGATGTCCACATTGTTGCCACTGGTTTTGGATCACATGCTCTTACGGCATAGATTCATAGCATTATTTTAATTCTCTGAGATTATCCATGATCCCCTCCTAAAAAGCTGGATAGAAAGTACTTCACTGCTTTTTTGAAATGAAGACCATATAAAAGAGGTTGAAAAGAAAAGCTGGTGGCCTCTGTGAAGATAAAGCTTGAGCAACCCTACTGAAGAGCCACGACCCTGTCTCCTCCCTGAGTGGGAGGGGGCCCAGCTCTGTGTGTTCCAGAGCATCTTTAGCATTGACTATGGTCAAGATTATCTCTAGGGCGCCTGGGTGGCTCAGTTGGTTAAGCGACTGCCTTCGGCTCAGGTCATGATCCTGGAGTCCCGGGATTGAGTCCCACATCGGGCTCCCTGCTTGGCAGGGAGTCTGCTTCTCCCTCTGACCCTCCTCCCTCTCATGCTCTCTGTCTCTCATTCTCTCTGTCTCAAATAAATAAATAGAATCTTTAAAAAAAAAAAGATTATCTCTAAACAGGCTGGTTTCTCTAACACTCAGCAAGCAAGAAAGAAATAAGGATATTAAGTGTGAACAACTCAGCAAATAACTCATCAATGAAAGTCCAAATATTTGGATGGAAATATTAAAATTCCAACAACTATCCATTCCCTCAGATGACAGTTACCTAGTTATTTTCATAAACCAATGACTTGGACTGAATTTTTGTTTGGCCATCTGGTTTGCTATACGGGAGTGGGAAAAAGTAGATTTGATTATAAGGATGAAGAGTTTTAGAAAAATGGCTTCCCACAGCTCAGCAAAGATAGTCAAACAGCGTCGCTGAGCACATCATGATTAGAGCAATCTCAGATGATTATCTGCCAGAGAGATAAAGAAACACCGTTCTGAGTTTTTCAGAAAAAATTATGCAAACGCATAATAAAAACCTAAAAATGTAACACCTTCAGTTCTAGCCCAGCCATGAGATAAAAGAGGAAGTAAAATTATTATACTAATTTGAATAAAATTTTTGATAAATCGCTTTAAAAATTGTGAGTGTATAAATATTGATGCAGAATAGAAATATAAAGAAAGAAAATGTACTTTATGTTCAGAATAAGAAGACAGATTTTTTTTTTTTTTCCTGCTCATAGACCATTAGACAATCTCTAAACACAGACTTGGGAGAAGTAACAGTTGTTGAGGGTATATTTGGAAATTGGAAGGGAAGCGGGATTGCGGAAGATGACTCAGAATCAGGAGCCAGGGTCTGGGTTCGGTTGTAAGGCTCTTGCACAACGTTGCCACGTGACAGGGAGTAACATGCTCTACCTCTCTGGGCTTTAGTTTTCCCAAGTTGTAAAGTGAGTGGCTCGAGGTAGAAAGCTTCCAAATTCTCTTTCAATTTTATATTAGGATATTGTGATTCCACATATGAAATTCACAAGTATTTTCACTGGCTTCATTGCTAACCCCTTTCTGGGTCTGTTTGTTATTATGCTCATCCGGAGTTTCTGCAAATTGGGCGTGCATCAGAATCACCTGGAAGTTTTTAAAAACAGATCTCTGGGCTCTATTCCCCCAGTTTTAGATTCAGTAGGTCTGGGGTGGGGCCCAAGAATGTGCATTTTTAATAAGTTCCCAGGTGATGCTGATACTGCTGGTCCTGGGACCACACTTTGAGAACTTCTGCACTCAACAGAAAAAGCCCAGCCTTTATCTGCAGAGAACGCTGGAAAGGTCAACCAGCTGCTCACTGCTTGGGGATTAGGCCCAGGCTTCATTCTCTCACTCCCTATTTCCCGAATTCTTATCAGAATAGAAAGGTCAGGAAATAAAGTTAAGGCCATTTTTGCACTGTCTTGCCAGCACTCCGGCTGTGTCCACGCGGGCAGAGAGCAGAACGAGCCCAGTGAAGTGGGCTACATAGGGTAAGTTGGGCAAATGGCTTGTCATCTCAATGCCTCAGTTTCTTTTTTTTTTTTTTTAAAGATTTTATTTATTTATTAGAGAGAGAGACAGAGAGAGCATAAATGGGGAGGAGAGGGAGAAGCAGGCTCCCCGCTGAGCAGAGAACCCAACTCGGGGTTCCATCCCAGGATCCCGGGATCATCACCGAAGGCAGATGCTTAGCCACCTGAGCCACCCAGGCACCCCTCTGCCTCAGTTTCTGAATCTACAAACTGGGTCTAATGTTATCTGCATCAGAGGACTGCTGACAAGTTTACACGAAGAAATGCACTTAAAATGTTAGAATCATGAGAGGCACAGAGTGAAGTACTCAACGAAGGGCAGATATTATTATTAATTTATGGGGCACTTTTAAAATTCACCCTTGCAAGGAGAAAGGGGCACCATGTGTGAGGAGCAATGCATGGCAGATGAGACACAAAATCTGAGGACATTAAGTACTCTGATTGCAATGGAAAATGACCCCCACTCTAAGAACACGGGATACCCCCCCACACCACCCCAAACAGCAAATTTTTCCAGATACACTTCACCAGACTCAATTCTGGTGGCCAGCATCCTTCAATTTTATTCAGATACAATCTGAAAATGCTCATCCATCCCGGACTGTAATTCCGGAGTGAAGCTTGGAAAATAGAGAAATGCTGTCCCTTTGATTGTGTATTTAAGATGAGTCATCCCATTTTTTGCTGGTTTTCCCATTTGAGAACAGGCAGCAATGAGGGTATAATTTGATCTTCTTATATTTCAGTGTGTTCACATGCTTATTTGACATAACGACAAAGCACTCTTTACGGGTAATCGCAAAATTCCCATCTTCTGCATGTATGAGTGTCCCACACAGTGAAGTGCAGAGCAGTAATTAATAATGTTTATTAGACACTTATTGTGTGTCCAACCCTGAGCTGGTGCTTTGGGGAGCAGAGAAGACATGGAGGAGGTAGACTCTCCCCTCCCCTTGAGGACCCTCCTTCAAGGTCTTCGTCAGACAGTAAAGGTGAACGTGTAAATTAATGATCAGGCATTGAATTATTAAATTGTATTTTTGAAACCTCAGCATGGAATGCTGTTCTTACTCCTTGCAATCATCCAAATCCTATACATATTTTAAACCCCACCTTATGAAAAGCTTTTTCTAAGAGAGCTCTGGAACAGGAGGAAGCCCAGAAGCTGGCCCCAAAGGGTCTCCTCTAAGGGCCACTTTATTCCCACCTCCCCCCATGCAGGCAAACTCACTTGGGATCTTGGATAACCTCCTGGTTCAGGGGTCCAGATCATTCTCATCATATCTTAGTGATTTTTGAATTTAACCATGAAGTAAGCAGGCAAATGCTAAGTCTCCCGGGTGCAGGGTGCCGATCACTGCAGGATGGACATGACATGTCCCCAACCATCATGAGCTGCAGGCTGCAGACTTCAGGATTCAATCTTCCAGGGGAGCCAGGAGCAGAGTCAGCTTGGGGTGGGACCCCCCAACTGTTGCTGAACCCCACCAGTGTGGTGACACAGCCCTCAAAAGGCAAGAGCCTTGGTTTTCAAACCATTTCAAGCATGTAACTTTTACCTTGAATGAAAAAATCACACATACCTAAGGATTAACATCGTAAACAAAGACATGAAAATAAATGTGTGTTTATACGCATATGTGAAGCAAATGGGTAATCAAAAAAAGCTTTTGTTGCCATGGGGGATATCTTTCTGTGTAAATGCAAGGTGCTTATAATAATGTGTAAAAAGTCTATTATGGAAGTTGGAGACTAAAGTCATGAAGGCTCAAATAAAATAATTCTTCCCTACTTGTGCTCCTGAGCTCGGTCACAATGAAAATAAATTTAATAAAAATTTTCACCAAGTGCTTTTCTCTTAAACATACGATATTGTGTAAAATAAGCAAGAACGATGCAGAAAGATGGGAACATAAAGTGCCAGGGAAATTTATGATCCTGCTCAAAGCCTCACATGTGTGAGCTGATGATACTGGAGAGCCAGCCAGTGTCCTTATGACATATGGCATTCGGGGCTCTTCCATCACATTCTGGAGGATGCTTGTTGAGGGCCAGGAAAAGGGTTCTGAGTTAAGTAGCATTTACTGGAGATCTGTGGCATGTCTGGACTGTGCTCGCTGATTTCCCATGTAATCTTGCTTTTGATTACCAAACAGCCCTGTAAAGTGACATTATCTCCACCTTACAGAGGGGGAGACTGAGGCTCAAAAAGGCTGAATGATTAGTAACAAACAGAAACAGAATTCCATTTGCTTAGAGAATTTCTGATACTCCCAGAGTATCAGGCTGGACATCTGTATACAAAGAGGGGCCCCCCTTTTGGTAAAGACACAAAGGTAAGTCCCTGGACACTCTGAACTCTGGCCACAGCCCAGATATTCAGAGGGGATGGAGTTGCAGACAACCGTCAGGGGACAAAGCCAATAAGAAAATAAGTTTTTGATTCAAGAGGAGGATCCTAAGCTCTGGGATGAAATGCTCAATATGGCACAGACCAAGCAGGGATGTGGGGGTGACCCCGCCTTGTGGCAGCAAAGGGGGAATGCTGCAGGTGGGACTGAGTGCCCCATGCTGGCAGAGCCCGGTGGGTTGCTGGACATCCAGGTGGCCCTGGCAGGGCTGCTCACCCCGGGACACTCGAGTGGTTCCCAGCTGCACACTCTCTACTGATGAAGCCTATGTTTTCCTGTGACACAGTCTGTGGTTGAAATTTCACCCCTAGGAGTGGAAATAGAATAGAAAGCCAGGGGGATGTCCCCCTGGACACACCAGGGTAGGAGACCTGGGTAGTGGATGCCTATCCAAAGGGACCATTGACCCAAGTTTCTTGGGAGGTGGGGGTGGGTCAAGACAAGGGGGATGGAATAGGACAAAGGTCATGGGGGCCAGATACCTTGCCAGGTGGGTATCTGACACCCAATGGAGAATGCCTGGCCTGGCACTCCCTTGAGACTCCTTCTCCTCCCGGGCCCCTTCACTGTCCCAGCTGCAGGGTACACCAAGGCCAAGGCAAGAATCAAACCCCTCTCTCCTTTCCATGGAGCCAGAGGTCCCAGAGTACCAGGGGTGGAAGGTTTTGCAGCCTCTGGGATTAAGCTGTGGTCCAGTGCACATTTCCCTGAACCTTTTCTCTGTCTCCTGTTCCCAGGCCTCTGGATATAACAGAAGCTCCATCCTGTGCAGGGATGGATGAGAATGGATGTGACATTTATTTTGTGAAGCTGAATTCTTGCCCTAGAAGGTAATGGGATTCATCATGCAGAGTTATTAACAGCTGTGCCCTGGTGAGGGAGGATGGCACAGGGCGGGGAGGGGGGCAGCCACACCACAGATGCCATACTCACCATACTCTAGCTTCCACTCCTTCTTTCATTGGCCAAATGGAAGAAAAGTTGAAGAGGGAAGAGTCACTGAAAGTAGTGAATTTTTGGATATTTGTCTTTCTCCATATAAAAAAGGAAATGGCTTTAACTGTAAAAATAATAGATATCCCTTGTTTCATAGCATATGAAGCACCTTCACTGAGTTACTTTGGATATGAACAGCTGTGATATAAAGTAAGTTCTGCAGTCAAACCTTGGACTTTTGGGTCAAAGTGGGCACATTCGATGTTATAATGTGAAAGCATGAAGGATAAGGAAAATCTTATCCTGGATTCTTCCACTGAATTGTTTTATTTCCTCCTGAAACTAGGTTGACTTGGGACTTGGAGCTGTGTGTTGGGCTGGTGGTTTCAGAATGCCCTCACCCCAGTAGAATGGTCCAAAGATGGCGCCCTGGGGGCAAGCACATGGCTTCTGGCTTTGACCATTCAAGTCACTGCCTGAAGGCTGGGCAGGTCTGCACCCTGCAGGAAATAAATCACTTGTCTAAGGCCACACAACTGATAAGTGGTGGACCCACCAGTGCTTTCTGCCCAACAGCTGCAGGTGTCTCCAGACACAGGCTGGAGTCAAGCACTGCACCTTGTCTATCCTCAGGACCTTGCTCAGGGCCTGGGAACCCACAGCAAAGGTGGTGGGAAAGAGAAATGGTTTGGACTCTTGGTCAAAAAGGCAAGGGAGAGAGATTGAACTTCACTTGGAACACAGCAGGACAAGCAGGCTCTTAGCTGAGCTGGCAGGGTGAGGGAGGGGATGGACAATCATGAAGAGGGACCCAGGTAGGTGTTAAGGGAGGGGAGGAAGGGGAACTTGAATAGACATCCAGGGTGGAGGCAGAAGAGCTTGGCCATGCCCAGGGTGAAGAGAGTCTCTGTAAACTGGCCTAGCAGGGCTCTTTGCTAGAGAGGAGGACTTTGCCAAGGACAAGGCCTGGTTGAGCAGCTTAGAGGAAACTGACTTAAGTTTAGTCAAGGAGGGAGTCCTTGTCAGTGGTTGAGCTGCCTTTGTGGGTGAACAAGGAAACACAGAGACTCCACTTCAGCAGGGAGGTGCTGTGGAGACACACCCCGAACTGTTCTTTTCAAGGCTATCTTCATCCTGTTTTGATCTGTAGAATTTGAAAGCCAAGCACACACAAAAGAACACATATTTCTATTTCAACTAGCATCAAGCCAGAAAGGCTTCCTGGTGGTAGCAGTGGTGATGGTGATGGTGTGTGTGTGTGTGTGTGTGTGTGTGTGTGTGATAGTCATACTCTGAAAGAGAAGAGGGGAAGGAGAGGGTGAGAGCTATCCTATTTTACTGCCAGTATCCTGACATGCCTCCAATAAGTATAATTATGTCCGCATACTCATTACATTACTCTCCACACCTAGCTCAGGGCCTGACACACAAGTGAAATTCTCAATTGCAGTCATTTCCATTGGCAGCTAAAGAAACATTAGAAGATAAAAACTTTACTTATAGTCGAAACTGAGAATGTTTTTTAAAGTCAACTTTAGCTTGACCTTCTCTTTGGGAAAGGCTATACTTAATATTTATTTGAACACATATTAGGAGCTGGGTACTGTTCTAAGACTATTTTATTTAATCCTTAAAACAAACCTGTTCACTCTTACTGAACACATTTACAAGTGAAGAAAATGAGAAAAGAAAAGGTGGAGGAGTCCCTTGCCTAAGACCCCACACGACCAAGAAGTGGGGGCTGGGGCTTTCAACCTGACAGCCTCAGAGCCCATGCTGGTTTTCAGCCCCTTTGTGGGATACATCTCTGAGGCACACTCTTCACTCTTCGAAGAGCTTCCTACCTCCCGGGAAAATGCTGACGACTCATTCAGGTCAGTGTGGATACCTTCTCACAAATGGGCTACACCTGAAATTCAGAAGAAGGAACAGACTAGCTGGCACCTGTGCATCGAGAGAGTTCATTCCCTTGAATATTCACAGAGTGCCCGGCAGTGTGCGAGGCACTATGCTGGAGGTGAAGGGGCACAGGATGGGGCAGACTGACCTATCTGAGCCTTAGTTTCCTCCTCTGAGTGGTGATTACAGGGCTGATTCCTGAGGTAGTGCGTGAGCATTAGCGGGACAATCAGGCATGCTGGGTGTCTAGCAAAATGCTTCTCACAGAGTTACAACTATGCATGTCAGAGTCTTTTACCAAGCTGGTCTGAGGTTGCACATTCTTGAGCTTGTGGAAACACCGGATTCCACACCCCCACTGAACCACCCTCTTACCATGACTTAAACCAGCAATCCTCCCTCACTTTACCCCAGTTACATGCACCCCCAATCTGATGCTGCTGCATTGGGCATGCTCTCAAAGTCTCAACCCTCTGGTCAGAGTCGTCTTTTCTTAAGTGTCAGATTATTTATTTTGACACTTCCAGTGTCCAGGAATAGAAGACAATCTCACACAGTATGTCTTTGTGGAATATTATCTGGGAGGTAATTAAGTTGGTTGATTTCATGCCCTGGTATACATTTAATGTGTGTCATGCCCTGAATACAGACTTGGAATACATTTGTACTAATAATTGCTCTAATCGTTACATATGTGAGGTTAGGGCCACTTGCATTCGTTATTCAAATGTATGCAAAATAGATGGAAATGACACAATCATCATACTCTTAAATGCAATTATAGTGCTGGCTCTCACCCAAGAAATGTGTTTTGAAGATTGAATTGGAATTCTCTGAAAGCTTGGCTTTTATCAACAGAGACATAACCTAAACCCTTTGAATCAACTGTTCCACTGATTTCTATTGTAGGTTTAGTATCTGAAATGCCAGTGGTCTCAACTGTCTTTCTAGTACTCACCCCTACTGGTCAAAGATGGAGACGCAGGCATCTCACAGCTTGAGGGAGAGGGAGAGAGAAGGCATTAAGACATATTTAAAAGTAAATATGCTTTACAATCTAGGCATACTATACAATTAAGGGATAAAATCTACAGAGAGGTCATGCTTTAAGCAAATATGATAAATAAAAAATTCAGCCTCACAAAACGGATTAAGGGATGAATGATCATATTGAACATGCATGCTTTGCTTTGCAAAGTAATTTACTGTAGGGTACATTAAATACCACCTGTCTTGGTATATTTAAACTGTGACTGCCATTTGAAAATTAAGTAATTTATACACAGATTTTCAGGAAATAATCTCAAATCATCTAACATCAGGTGTAACCCATACAAGGTGTTTTATTTACGACTCCATTGGAATTATGGATGGCACTGAAATAAAATATAAGGGGAAGTGCAGACTAGGCATTGCCCAGAAGGAAACAAGAGAGTATGGTTATTTTTCTCTCTAAAACACATACACAATGAACAAACATCACTCGAGAAGTGGAGGAGCTAAGATAGTTGAGGACATTTGAGAGAAGGTGTTATGATTCAGCCTGCAGAAGAGACCAAGGGACCTGCATAAGACATGGGGTGATGAAGGCTTGATGAAGAGGGGTGGTACCAGCTTGGTGCAGGGTCAAGGTGCTGGTGGTGGCTGGCAATGATAGTGACATACATGAAGAACTTAGTGTTGTAGGAACTGTCCCATGTACTTTCAGTGGATGATTTTTTTCGGTTCTCACCTTTGAGTTGTGGGACTATTATTTTCTTTTTTTTTTACAGCTGGGGTAACTGAGGCTTAGGAAGTGGTCCGAAGACTGACTTATAGCTAGAGGTTGGTAAACCCAGAAAAACCTATTGCTTCCAACCATTTTATATAGAGAGAGTTAAAAAAATTTGTTAGACCCAAGGAAGACTCTCCCATCCATGAAAGTTTAAAAATTCTAATACATAGCTAAAATTTTCAAGGTACTATTTGTTGGTAGGGAAAGCATGCCTTTTTTTTTTTTTTAAAGATTTTATTTATTTATTTGAGAGAGAGAGAGAGAGAGAGATTGTGCACAAGCATGCATGAGTTGGGGGGTGGGGAGAAGCAGAGGGAGAGGGACAACCAGAGCCCAACTTGAGGCTCAATCTCAAGACCCTGAGATCATGACCTGAGCTAAAATCAAGAGTTAGACGCTTAACCACCTGAGCCACCCAGGCACCCCAGGAAAGCATAGTTAAAAAGATATCAGCTCTTAGTTGCCTTAGATGATGTAGATGAGGATCAGGGTAAACAGGAGAATTTTGTAACTTTCACATCTTGTGACTCTGTAGCAATGTAGTGGTTGCATTTCTACAGGAGCACTGAAAGTGACCCAAAGATCTAAGTTTTCAGATGCACCACTGATACTGTTTGCTATGATTTAAAATATCCATAGGCTCTGAAGCAAAATATAGATTCTCTGGTTTTATTTATTTTTGCTTTTTTGATTTGTGAATTGTTTAACAAAAAGTCTCACCAAACTATAAAAGTGAAATCATGTTTAGTTATAGGTCTAAAGAATCTCATCACTGAAAATAAAGCTACTCCACAAATTCAAGCTGCTTTGGAAATTCTGCTGGGCAGAAGTGCTGGGGCCCCTCTAGAAGCTCCTCTAGAAGCTCCTTGCACACTGGTAAATGAACCTGCTCCTCTGAACTCTTCTTTAGCCAGTGCTGTTAAGAAGTACCTCTCATTTTAGATCTCATGGAACTATCTTTTGACCCTCTGCCTCATTGCCCTGCTTCTCTGTCTTTATTACCAGCCTCATGATTGAGTGGTTTAATTTAGTTATCATGAAATGTCTTTCCATTACACCAGTGGTTTTTATAATTTGTACTACATACTGTCATCTATTTTGGAAATTTTAATTTGGTGAAAACCTCTCTAATGCACTGTGTATGAAAAAAACTCTACAAAAGAAAATTGTACTATATTGATTTCTCTGGATCTAATTGTTCTCCTGGGTCTTGGTGAATTTGACTGTGTCTGTTTTTCTCACATATACTTGTAAAAACCCACAGAATTGTTAATAATATTTTACATCTACACAATGCATTTTTTTTTGTCTGACTGAAGATAGTAATAGCTTGAAATGCTGATTCTGTTGTATTACAATTACTCAGTAGCCAGAATAGGAAATATTTTTGGTCTGAAAGCAGTTTTTAGTTTCTTTTTCTGTTGTTGTTGTTGAGTTTTAGCTTCTTAAAGATAGAAGGTTAGTGGCAGATAGAGGTCAAGATCGCTTTATCTACTACAAGAGCATTTTCTGTTTTATTAAGATTATATAAAAATTTCTGGTAAAAGTAGTCCATTTATTTAAAAAAATACTATAGTCTGATCCAAATGGCCAACAGACACATGAAAAAGTGCTCAACATCACTCAGCATTGGGGAAATCCAAATCAAAGCCTCAATGAGATACCACCTCACACCAGTCAGAATGGCTAAAATTAACAAGTCAGGAAATGACAGATGTTGGCAGGGATGCGGAGAAAGGGGAACCCTCCTACACTGTTGGTGGGAATTCAAGCTGGTGTGACCACTCTGGAAAACAGTAAGGAGGTTCCTCAAAAAGTTGAAAATAGAGCTACCCTGCGACCCAGCAAATGTAGGGATCTGAAGGGGTACGTGCACCCCAATGTTTATAGCAGCAATCTCCACAATAGCCAAACTGTGGAAAGAGCCAAGATGTCCATCGACAGATGAATGGATAAAGAAGAGGTGGTATATATACACAATGGAATATTATGCAGCCATCAAAAGGAATGAGATCTTGCCTTTGCAACGACGTGGATGGAACTGGAGGGTGTTATGCTGAGCGAAATAAGTCAATCAGAGAAAGACATGTATCATGACCTCACTGATATGAGGAATTCTTAATCTCAGGAAACAAACTGAGGGTTGCTGGAGTGGTGGCGGGGTGAGAGGGATGGGATGGCTGGGTGATAGACATTGGGGAGGGTATGTGCTATGGTGAGTGCTATGAATTGTGCAAGACTATTGAATCATAGGTCTGTACCTCTGAAACAAATAATGCAATATATGTTAAGAAAAAAAAAAAGAAGAAGATAGCAGGAGGGGAAGAATGAAGGGGGGGAAATCGGAGGGGGAGATGAACCATGAGAGATGATGGACTCTGAAAAACAAACTGAGGGTTCTAGAGGGGAGGGAGGTGGGAGGATGGGTTAGCCTGGTGATGGGTATTAAAGGGGGCACATTCTGCATGGAGCATTGGGTGTTGTGCACAAACAATGAATCATGGAACACTACAGCAAAAACTAATGATGTAATGTATGGTAATTAACATAACAATAAAAAATTTCAAAAAAATACTATAGTCTGTGTCAACATAAACCCAAAAAGCTGATTCAGTTAATTTAAAGGGAATTCAATACTCTTTACCCTTGAAATCTTGTTCAGGGGAGGCCTGCTTTGGGGAAGAGAAAGAGAATTATCTTTTTTTATGAATAGGATATTTTTTTCACTTTGAAGTAAACTACTTTGTCACTGATGATGTTTTATGTCTTAAGGACAATAGTCCCCCAGCTTTCTTTAGGTTACAATTATCCTAAAATATCTTCTTCTATCCTTTACTTTCAAATTTTATTCAGTTTTTTGGTGGGTCTCTTGTAAATAGCATGTAACTGAGTTGTTTTAGTTTTTTTATAACAGTCTAACAGTATTTCTCTTGAGAATTTAGTCCATTTATAATTAATACAATGCCATTTATATGTACCATTTACATTTTTGGATTTAATGGATTTATTATGTAGCATTTTAGAATTGTTAGAATGAAATTTCTTTTCAAACTTTTCCTCCATTTTGACTTCCACGTTTCTTGCCAAAAGTATTTTCTCTAGGTGGGATTGTTGTAGAAGCCTCCTAATTGTCTACCAATATGTCAGGGCTCCATTTTGGCAATAGACAATATTGTCCAAAATGGCTCGGTGCTTTAACAACCTCCCTCCTACCTGTGAAAGTTTCCTGCCTCTAACTTCCAGGAGCCCATGGGACCTTTCTGACTTTTACTCATCTCCATATTCTTGAACCTGCTTACTCTCTCGACATTCCTTTATTTGTGTAGCCTGGAACCTAGTCTTGCCTCTGTGTCTAGTCCCTTTGAATTATGCTTTACTTGATCTGTGCATCTATTTGATTTCCCCATTGCATCATCCCCGGGTGCTGCTTCTGCAGCCTCTTGGCTCTATGTTTTAAAAACTGGATCAATCTTTCCTCTAGGCTTGAAACTGGCCCCTGGATCCCAAGACTGAATATGCTTACCTCCTTCCCCAGGGTTCTGGAAGGCTTCGGGAAGGCAGAGAGGACAGTTTGGGAGAATGGACATATTTGTCTTGTCTCTTTCTCTGGTTTTCATTCCTGGCCCTTCTTTCATGAACAGCAACTTCCCCCAGGATATGCTGAGAAATTCCAGAATCTCAGAGCTGAGTTCCTTCAGTTTCACTCTGCTGATGAAGGTTTAACAACTCAACAAAAATTGGGGGATCCACTCTTTAAGGTTAAGAAAACAGAGCATAGCTTGTCTTCTCTCACTCCCCTTTCTTAAGCTAGAAGCCTTCCAAGGCATTTTATCTTATCTAAATTTCTGAAGCTATTTTAAGAAGTTGGGCTTCTTACCAACTCCTCATGGTAGTCAGAGATGCTTTCTTTTGTTTATTAATCCATCAAATATCAATGGAATACAATACCTTCTAGGTGCTGTTGTAGGCACCAGAACAGTATGAAAATAGCAAAGAAAAACAAACTAATAAGCAAACAATATCCCTGCTCTCAGGGAACTTAAAATTCTGGTGAGACAGAAAAATACAAATAAATACACATTTAAATCGACAGCTACTAATTATTGCTCTGAGAAATAAAGCAGGGTAATTGGTAGGGAGAGATGAGTGTGCATTTGTATATGCATTTTGCCATATAGAGTCATCAGAGAGGTATCCCTTAGGAGGTGACATTGGAGCAGAGGTCTGAAATAGTGAGGGAGTAAGAAAAGCAGATAGCCAGGAAGGACTGTCCCAGGCAGAGGGAACACTGAGGATGAAGGAAACGGAGGAAGTGCGTGGAGACAATAAGAGGCCAGTGTGGCTGGAACAAAGCAAGCAAGGGAGAGAGTGGGGTCTGGAGGCCCATGAGACCTACCCCGCTCATTTCATAGGATTTAGGTAACATCTGTATACTGCCAGAGGATGTAAACCTCAATGTACCCATCTGAATCACCTGGGGAGGTTGTTAAAAGTATAAAGTCATAGGCTCTACCCCACAGCTTAATAAAAATCTCCAGTAGACTTGAGAATCTGAATTTTTTTTTCTGGTCTTTTTTTTTAAATTTTATTTTATTATGTTATGTTAGTCACCATACATTACATCATTAGTTTTTGATGTAGTGATCCATGATTCATCGTTTGCATATAACACCCAGTGCTCCATGCAGAACATGCCCTCTTTAATACCCATCACCAGGCTAACCCATCCCTCCAGCCCCCTCCCCTCTAGAACCCTCAGTTTGTTTCTCAGAGTCCATAGTCTCTCATGGTTCGTCTCCCCCTCTGATTTGCCCCCCTTCATTTTTCCCTTCCTACTATCTTCTTTTTCTTTTTTTTAAAACATATAATGTATTATTTGTTTCAGAGGTACAGGTCTGTGATTCATCAGTCTTAACACAATTCAGAGCACTCATCATAGCACATACCCTCCCTAATGTCAATCACCCAGCCACCCCAACCCTCCCACCCCCACCACTCCAGCAACCCCGTTTGTTTCCTGAGATTAAGAATTCCTCACATCATTGAGATCATATGATACTTGTCTTTCTCTGGTTGACTTATTTCACTTAGCATAATATCCTCTAGTTCTATCCACATCGTTGCAAATGGCAAGATTTCAGGGCTTTTTTTGGTGGCTGCATAATATTCCATTGTATGAGAATCTGAATTTTTAACAAGCTTCTCTGGTGATTCTTAGGAAGCCACACCAGCACTGCTCTGCAAACTGGTATTTGGAGGCCACTGTGTTTGATGAAAGTTTAAAAACTGCCTTTTGAGGATGTCAACAGGAACTAGAAACCCTGGCAGGAAATACAAGCATGCCCACTTTCTGCCTTTTTGGATAATGACTGTAATGGGTGGTAAGGGGGAAGAGGCGTTTGGATCACAAAGTGATGGAGAATATGCTGTGAAGGGGAGCAAGCAGCAGACGAGAAATCACGGTTGTAAACCTTTGAGCTAAGCTTACAGCATGTCAGCCCATTCCCAAGATGCTGCTAGACATCACAAGTGCAACAAAGTACCACAGATTTCTCTGAGCTGGAAGGGTGAACATTTTCAACATATCCTTCAAGGACTTCAGCAGGTGCCCTGGCTATCAGGAGCCTGCCAACAAGGAAATACTGTATTTCCTATTAATTTTTCTCATCTATTAATGGAAGCAAAGCCAAGTACAATCTAGCTTAAACTAAGAAAATGAAGGAGAGGAACTGGATTATATTTTCTGTAGTGGGTTGAATGATGGTCCCCCAGAAGGTATGTCTATGTCCTAACCCCTAGAATAAAGAACTTGTGAATATGATCTTATTTGGAGAAAATGTCATTGCAGATGTAATTCAGTTGGGGATCTGGAGAGATCATCCTGGGTTACCTAGATGGTTTCTAGGTCCAGTGACCAATGTCCTTAAAAGATACAGAAGAGGAGATGTAGACACAATGGAGAAGGCTACATGAAGATGGATGTAGAGACTGGTGTCTGGCAGCCACAGGCCAAGGAACACCCGGGGTCACCCTGAAATGGGAATGACAAGAGAGGAACCCCCCCCCATAGTCTTCAAAGGGAGATGGGCCCTGCCAACACCTTGATTTTGGACTTCTGGCCTCCAGAACTCTGAAAGAATACATTTCCATTGTTTTAAGCCACCAAGTTTGTGATAATTTGTTATGGAAGTCACAGGAAAGGAATATATTTTCCTTCACCCTCTAATGTTATCTCTTGACAATTGTGGTCCCTTCAGCCCTGGCCTGTTTCAATTATTACACAATTGCAGTCATACCTTTTTTCTTGTTATCTTTGAGCGGTAGCTATCTTTTTATATGCAATTTGAATTTGTAATGTTGTTTTCCTTCTTATAGAGGTTTCTTCTCCTTTTTTAGCATTTTCTTTTTTATTCCGATTTGTCCAAAGAGATGCTTATTTCTAGGAATTTACCTTTTCCCTGGTAGCTTTACCCAGTTGCTGATGCCCCTCAAAACCTTCAAGAAAGGGAGTGGGTTGACTTTTATGATGAGGGATGCGTTCTCTAGGTCTTGGAGAACCGAAGACTCGAATAGTTCTCTGAAACATGGAAATTGTCACATTATCAATGCAGGGCCAGAAATGTTTACAGGAATGCAGGTGGTGACAGTGTTTGTTCTTGTCTGGCTCTTGTTTGGTGTTAGCTGGCACAGAGGTCTCGGTCCTAATTCCTCAGACTGACATTCGAGGCTGCCATGTTCGGGCTCCAGACATTCTTTCAACTTTCCAAACTTCTGTCTATAGCTCCCCTGTGCGTGCCTTGGCTCTCGTGGCTTCCCACATCTACACTGCCCCTTCCCCCCTGTCTACGGACCAGATTTCTGCTCATCCTGAAAAGCTCATTCCAAATCTCACTTTCCCCAGGGAGACTCTCTTGATGCTCCCCTTCCCCACCCAGCCTGCAGTAGTCTCTCCCTGCTCTGGACTAACTCTGAGACTATACAAACTCCAAGGCATGTCCTTCCTTTTGTAACTCCCCCGTACCTGGCATAGTGACCCACACTTAGTAGGAAATCCCCCCGTGGATTGAGTCAATGCTGACCATGATTTTTTTTTATCTCTTGCTTGGAAAACTGCTAATCCTAGGAACAGATGGCAGCCCCTCTTTCTAATCATATCCCAAAACTTGGTGCTGTTCTGGGATGCCTAATTGTTCTTCACAGATAGTTAAAGCTTAAATTTGTTTAGGCACTAAACAGGGTCTCTGATTTATACGAGTTCAACCAGGCAGTAGATGGGGTAACTGGCAGTTCTAAGTCTCGCCATGGCTTGGGCCAGCAGGCAGCCTTGTGGTCTAGCTTCCTTACCTGTCTACCCACAGCATGGGTGTTATGGGTACACTTGAAAAAAAAAAAAAAAAGAAATGGCAGGTGGATCCCTCCTTCCCAGCAGGCCAGGAGCTGGGGAAATAGAAGACATAAAGACATTGTCCCTGCTCTGGAGGGCCAACGATTCTGGCTGATCATCCCTGGGACTGTCCCCTGCTTGGGCAAGAGAGAGGATGCTCCCCATCAGGTCAGTTGTGAGGGGGAGATGGCACAGGGAGGGGGCGTGGGGAAGAGAATGGCTGTGAGCCCAGGCCCTAGTTAGAGGGACTGCGTCAGAATCACTGTGTTCTTGTTCACAGCGTCTTGGCCTGGACTTTCCTACCTTCTGCCAGCTACCATCTCTGACTGCCCCCTGCCTCTGTGTCCTGCTGGCCTAATTCTTGACCCTGTTCTTGCCTCCTGAAGCAGCAGGCGCTTCTAACTTCCAGGACTATCTTTTTCAGGTGGCATCGTCTTGGCGACTGCTGCTTCTCTTCTGCCCAGAGACCGGTCAGCAGAGGGCAAAGGGGACCCCTTCATTCTATTCCTGAAAATGGACATTTCTAAAAATCCATCCTCATCCAGAGTTTTGCTCATCGTGAGAAGGGGCCCCCACCGGAACGTGGGAGAGCTTCGGTTTAGTGGGGTTTGGCTTCCTTGTCAGTGTTCATCTGCATCATCTCACTGCATCCTGAGAAAGGGAACAATTTGGGTCCATTCTGCCCTAAAACCCTACAGATTAGTACTTTTTTTTTTTTTTTTTTTTTTTTAGGTGTGCGAGCCAGTGATAAAATTTCTAATCTCTGCAAAGCATGAGAAGAAGTGTTAATACAGCTTGGGAAAATACCCTCCCGTCCTCAATTTCCTGGCACACTCCGGTCCCTTGCCAATGCAGAGCTTATCTCACCAAGGCAGTGGATTCCAGAGTGACACTTCTTAGACCAAGAAATAGAATCTATTTTCTCTTTGCCTGCAGTTTCCTTGCAGTATTTTGGGGAGGCATTTAGATTCTCAGGGGGGAGAAACTTTATTGATTTGGATAGCTCCTTGTTCGTTGTCCTTTCCTGCTTGCTTTTTCTTTCTTTCTTTTTCTTTTCCTTTTCTATATACGAGTTTTATATGAGTTCAACCGTATAGTCGTTGAACTTTATAAGGGTATCAGAAAGGAATCTAATTTTGAGTGAGGAAAAGGAAATGCTTGGAATGCTCTCCCTGGAAGCAAAAGGCGGTATGTCGTTATAGAGCTGGACTCCTCAGGATCCATTCACTGGAGTAGCTCTCTTGGTACCTTCTGTTAGGACACTCAACCTAGGGAATCCCCTGCGGGTGCTAAGTGTGGGTTCAGTAAGAGTGGGAGCCTTGTCTTATTTATGTATGTAACCTTAGTACCTCGTCTGCTTGCTGGGGAGGCTTGTTGGAGAAATGAATAAATGATTAATTTGGAAGTAGGTCCAGGCACAGGCTTGTCTTTGGCCTGACTTCCTTACCTGTGTCATTAGGTGTTTAGGTAAGTTATTTATTTATTTATTACACATTTAGTAAAAACTTCCAGAGTGATAGACTTTGCTGAAGGCAGAGGGAGCAAAAGTGCAGAAGGCAAGGTCCCTTTTGATAGTGTCTTTGGTTGATACTTAAATAACATTTCCATCAGTAACTCTTTTGAACTTCAAGCACAGTAGTACTTATAATCAAATATTCTGGAGTAAAGCCATCCCCACTTCCAGAAGCAGATCATTCAGAAAGGATGAATAGCTAGAATTAAAACACACACACACACACACACACACAGAGCAGGTACTAGCCCAAAGCAGACCACAAATATTCGTTGATTTGGCATAATCTGGAATTTGAAATCTTTTGTTCTTGTTGTTCATATTTAAACTAACTTTCAGAACTGCGGTGAAAGCAGCAGGCCATGTAACCCAGGCTTGGGAATTTGGCTCCTGGTTAGAGGATGTGTTGGCTGGCCTGTCCCCATCAGTTTCTTCAACATCAGGGTTCTCCTCTGGGGTTGATTTAGCAAGCTTTTAAAATACTACATTTTTTATGTCATTATGTTTATTATGTTATTAGGTATTATGTTTTATGTATTATTTATACACCCATGTTAAATGTAAAATTCACCCATGTTAAATATACATTTGATGAATTTTGGAATCATACACCAATTTGTAAACACCAGCACAGTGAAGAAATGGACTAGTTTCCTCACTCTGGAGATCTTGTGGGTGCCTTTGGAGTTAATGCCCCTCACCATGCCTGGCCCCAAGAAACCACTGATCCTCTTGCTGTTTGTATAGTTTGCCTTTTCTAAAAATTCATATAAATGGAATCATAGACTACATAGTCTTTTGTGTTTTCTTTATTTTACTCAGTATAATGTTTTAGGGCTTGATAAAAAACAGATTGCCAGGCTCCACTCCCAGAGCAGAAGTGCTGACCAGTAGGTCTGGGGTGGTGGGAGAATGGGCATTTCTAACAAGTTCCCAGGTAATATTGATGCTGTTGGTCCAGGGGCCATAAATTGGGAACCGCTGTACTACTCCACACTGTCTCCCAGAACCCTTTACCATCTTTTAAAGCAGGGACGTAACATAGTGCAAGTGCTCACTTCTCAAAGGGGAAACTGAGGACATCAAGGAATCCCTGGGTTATAACCCCCTTCTGTGGAGCTTCCTTCCATGTGCTTCATAACCCTGCCTGTTGTGGACAGAGCAGAGACCTTGATTTATCAACGGAAGGACGGTGATTCAGTGCCCCATTCTTTTTTTAAAAAAATTTTTTATTGTTATGTTAATCACCATACATGACATCAATAGTTTTTGATGCAGTGTTCCATGATTCATTGTTTGCGTATAACACACAGTGCTCCATGCAGAATGTGCCCTCCTCAATACCCATCACCAGGCTAACCCATCCTCCCACCCCCCTCCCCTCTAGAACCCTCAGTTTGTTTCTCAGAGTCCATCGTCTCTCATGGTTCGTCTACCCTTCCGATTTCCCCCGCTTCATTCTTCCCCTCCTGCTATCTTCTTCTTCTTCTTTTTTTTTCTTAACATATATTGCATTATTTGTTTCAGAGGTACAGATCTGAGATTCAACAGTCTTTCAGTGCCCCATTCTTACCATCACTGCCACAACCTTTGTTATACTGAAGCTTTTATGGTCAAGTACAGGATCCAGATTTACTCACTCTGCTTTCTTTCCTATCTAATCTCAGCCCTGAGACCAGACTGGGGGGCTTTTTGTTCTGTCTGGGGCATACAAGCTCTGCTCCTTGTTGCTGAATGCAGAGGGAGCTGACTGTGGCTTGGTGCTTCTCTGAGCTGTGGCTCAGAGATTAGCAGCCTTCGTATGCCTGAAAGACAGTGTTAAGGTTAACAGGAGACCATGGGCAGACCTGGGCAAAGAATAATGAGAGGAGTAAGCGGGGCAGACTATGGAAATCATGCCAGACTCAGGAGACCTCAGTGCCACTCCCGGCCTCTGCTCTTACTGGCTGTACAATCTTGGGCAAAGACATTTCTCTTCTTTTGGCCTCAGTTTTCTCAACTGTAAAATCATGATAATAAATAATTAGCATGTGATAATAAAGGTACAGTATAATGATCTGATAGAATTATTCAATAGACATTGAATATCTGTCTCATGTTAGATGTTGGGCAAGATGGTAGAACTAAACTGAATAGGATCCAGTCCCTTCCCTTCATAGGTGTGATGGAGGATCACCTGATTTTGCATAGTGAAATACGTATGTGGACATGCTTTATACTGCACTGTGTAATTGTAAGGTGCAAAAATTAATGGAGGGATGGGAAGGAAATAACGCACAGGCTGAGATTAGTGGAATTCCTTGAAGAGTTGATTTGTCAATAGGCAATTTCCTATCCATTATAATTATCTGGAGAGTTTTTTAAAAAGTATGAACACATGGGTCCAAATCCCAGCCATTCTAATTGAATTGGTCAAGAGGAGTGTGGGCTTTGGTCATTGGTTTTTTAAAAACCATACCAGATGATTCAAATGAGTATCCAGGGTTGAGATCCACTTCGCTTCATGATTTGTCCACCTGAAGGGGGAAGAGATTTTCGCTTCTGAGTACTGGGATTAGGTTTATCTAGGAGCTCACCCGCTCCCTTGAAAACTGGCCTTACATCTCTGTCCTTGACTCCAGGGCCCTGTGTCCCTGGGAGAAGTCCTCATTTCTCCCCTCTGCACTGGAATTCAAAGGAAGGTCCTTGAGATCAGAAGGTGATGAGAATATCTGAAGAGCCAGCTTATTATTTCCCACAAACCCAAGACAGATGGAACACTCCAGCATATTCTTACAACAGCTGAGTTGCCAAAGGGAGGAAAACGAGCAAAATTAATCAGCAGCAGGAAGGGAAAGGATGTTGTGGAGTGGTGGAGCAATCAGAGCCATGTTTCAGATGAAGAGCCGAGGCCCTCCAACCAGCATGGGGACACTTGGAGGAGGCTGCACATGTGGCCAGCAGGGCCATCTGTCTGAGAATCCAGGTGTCTGAGAACCTCGCAGGCAGAGGCCAAAAGCAAGTTGCGAGTGATTCTTGTCCTGGCACTGGCCACTGCCCCTGCCTTCTCCAGGGAGACACTGCACGCTTCCCCTGGTGCTGTCCCCATCCTACCCTGTCCAGGGCAGGGAGGATAGCAACAGCATCAGGGGTGAGGCCAGGAAGAGCTAAGAGGGCAGGTCACCTGTACACTTTACCTGGACCCTCACTTCCTCCCTGTTGGTCCACTCTATACACTGTGGTCTATATATTTTGACATCTCTTTGCCTACCTGTTCCCTTGGGGCTGGAGTCCTGCTCTGAATTTGTCTATGACACTGTCAATGGGGGCGGGAGATTCCCCTTGATCCAGATCCCAACAGTAGTCCCACTGCCTATGGCAAGAACACCCTCCCCTCTGATGGCTAGCCTACCTGCCTCCTTCGGGGCAACACAACTATTTTGAATTCCTTGGGTTGTAAAATTTGTCTGATCTCACAGAGGCCCAGAGAGCAAAGGTTTGAACCAGCGGGCTGGAGGTGTCCAGGACTAAGCCTCAGGCTGGGAGAATGGGGGTGAGTGATTGATGGACATATTCACTGGATCTTCACTGCAGCCAGGTGAGTGTCCCCCAAACCCACCTTGCCTGGACCACCCTGCCAGGACCTTGTCCTCTGGTGTTGCTGAGGATGTGCTCAGCATCTCTCACAGACTGAGTATGATGTGACTTCAGGGCACCCTGCCCAGTGAGGCTTTGAATGCAGATGAGATCATGAAAGTGCTTTGTAAACAGCACGGTGTTCAATGCATGCAAATCATTGTTATAAATGGCACGTATTTACCTGTTTACTGTGAACTTTCCTCCTCCACAGGCCTTGCATTGAGATCCATCAACCTGGTATCTCAAGTGGGATGACTCACAGCAGACATGTTTTAAATGTGGTAGACTGAGCAGGGTGGCAAGCACCGAGTTCACCCCCTCACACTGCTCACCCTCCCCAGCTCTGCTCTTTGGATGCATTTTGTCTTCCCATTCCTCACTGTGAGGGGGGGAAAATCTGCCAGGGCAGTTTTTAACATTTCTTTTTGCATGCCCATCATTTGACCAATTCAGTTTGTCTCTCTCTCTCTGTCCCTTCTTTTTCCCTGGAGCTCTGTTGTAGCGACCATGTCCCTGGGCCCCATGTTTTGTGGCAAAAGAAGGATTAAACTAGATGAGTTTTCCAACTGTAGCCCATGAAAACCTAAGCATCGAGATCTGCCGGAAGATGAAGGTGGCTATCTCATAGGCAAGGCTGGACCCCTCTCCCCAACAAAACCAAAGCTTCTAAATCCATATCATATCATTCACTGGGCTTTTAGGTAACATTTCATTAGAAGAAAGGATTACACTGATGTCAGATTTGAGAATAATGACATCTATAAGGAACTTAACAAACTCAACACCCAAAAAACAAAAAATCCAGTCAAGAAATGGACAGATGACATGAACAGACATTTCTCCAACGAAGACATAGAAATGGCCAACACACATGAAAAAATGCTCAACATCACTTGGCATCAGGGAAATCCAAATCAAAACCACAATGAGATACCACCTCACACCAGTCAGAAAGGTTAAAATCAACAAGTCAAGAAACGACAGATGTTGGCGAGGATGTGAAAGGGGAACCCTCCTACACTGTTAGTGGGAATGCAAGCTGGTGCAGCCACTCTGGAAAACAGTATGGGGTTCCTCAAGAAGTTAAAAATAGAACTACCCTATGACCCAGCAATTGCACTACTAGGTATTTATCCAAAGGATACAAACATAGTGATTCAAAGGGGCACCTGCACCCCAATGTTTATAGCAGCAATGTCCACAATAGCCAAAATATGGAAAGAGCCCAGATATCCATTGACAGAGGAATGGATAAAGAAGATGTGGTATATATATTCAACGGAATATTACTCAGCCATTGAAAAGAATTAAATCTTGCCATTTGCTATGATGTGGATGGAGCTAGAGGGTATTATGCTAAGCAAAATAAGTCTGTCATAGAAAGACAAATACCATATGACTTCACTTATATGTGGAATTTAAGAAATAATGCAGATGAACATAGGGGAAGGGAAGGAAAAATAAAATAAGATAAAAACAGAGAGGGAGGCAAACCATAAGGAACTCTTAACTACAGGGAACGAACTGAGGGTTGCTGGAGGGGAGGTGAGTGGGGGGTGGGGTAATTGGGTGATGGGCATTAAGGAGGGCATGTGATGTGATGAGCACTGGGTGTTATATGCAACTGGTGAATCACTGAATTCTACCCCTGAAATAATATGCTTTATGTTAACTAAATTAAATTTAAATAAAAAATTTTAAAAGAGAGAATAATGAGATTAAATAATATCCATTTTGGGGGAGCTTGAATATTCTGTTTGTTTTCTCTTTTATACATCTCTGTGCCCCTGGAAAGTTACTTAATTGTTCTGAACCTCAAAATATCTGTAAAATGAGACCTACCTCAGAGCAGGGTTGTAAGGACTAAAAGAAGTACATGAATAGTTTCAGGCCAAATAGCTTATTGATCCGTGAGGACGAACATTAGTATTGAAGACATGTGTGGTCATTCCATGTTACTAGATGTGCAGACTGAGATCCAGCAAAATTGTCACTTACCTGAAGCCAAAGCCCTGGAAGCAGCAAAGCCTGGAGCTGAGTGCTGGTGTTATTGCCCGCATCCCACCCGCCTCACACCAGGTCTCCTGCCTTATCTGGGTACCTGTAAGGCTGTGGCCCATGTTCTTCTCCTTCCTCCTTGTTCTGCTTTGAGTTGTCTGCCCAAACTCTTTTTTAAAAACTTTTATTTTATTATGTTATGTTAGTCACCATACATTACATCATTAGTTTTTGATGTAGTGATCCATGATTCATTGTTTGCATATAACACCCAGTGCTCCATTCAATACATGCCCTCCTTAATATCCATCACCGGGCTAACCCATTCCCCCACCCCCTCCCCTCTAAAACCCTCAGTTTGTTTCTCAGAGTCCATAGTCTCTCATGGTTCGTCTCCCCCTCCAATTCTCCCCCTTCATTTTTCCCTTCCTACTATCTTCTTTTTCTTCTTTTTAACATATAATGTATTATTTGTTTCAGAGGTACAGATCTGTGATTCATCAGTCTTACACAATTCACAGTGCTCACAATAACACATACCCTCCCCAATGTCCATCACCCAGCCACCCCATCCCTCCCACCCCCCACCACTCAGCAACCCTGTTTGTTTCCTGAGATTAAGAATTCCTCATATCAGTGAGATCATATGATACTTGTCTTTCTCTTAATGACTTATTTCGCTTAGCATAATACCTTCTAGTTCTATCCACGTTGTGGATTAAAAAAAAGATTTTTTTTTGATGGCTGCATAATATTCCATTGTATATATACACCACATGTTCTTTATCCATTCATCTGTTGATGGACATCTTGGCTCTTTCCATAGTTCGGCTATTGTGGACATTGCTGCTATAAACATTGGGGTGCATGTACCCCTTCGGATCCCTGCATTTGTATCTTTGGGGTAAATACCCAGTAGTGCAATTGCTGGGTCATAGGGTAGCTCTATTTTTAACGTCTTGAGGAACCTCCATACTGTTTTCCAGAATGGCTGCACCAGCTTGCATTCCCACCAACAGTGTAGGAGGGTTCCCCTTTCTCTGCATCCTTGCCAACAACTGTTGTTTCCTGACTTGTTAATTTTAGCCTTTCTGACTGGTGTGAGGTGGTATCTCATTGAGGTTTTGGTTTGGATTTCCTTGACGCTGAGCGATGTTGAGCACTTTTTCATGTGTCTGTTGGCCATTTTGATGTCTTCTTTGGAAAAATGTCTGTTCATGTCTTCTGCCCATTTCTTGATTGGATTATTTGTTCTTTGGGTGTTGAGTTTGATAAGTTCTTCATAGATTTTGGATACTAGCCCTTTATCTGATATGTCATTTGCAAATGTCTTCTCCCATTCTGTCTGTTGTCTTTTGGTTTTATTGACTGTTTCCTTTGCTGTGCAAAAGCTTTTTGTCTTAATGAAGTCCCAATAGTTCATTTTTGCCCTTGCTGCCCTTTGTCTGCCCAAACTCCTAATAAAAGTGAAATCAAGTGTATGCTCATATGAGGCAATGACACTAATAACCTCACTCTACCTCCAGGATAGCGAAGAAGGTATTGCTGATCTTTCTATTCCTGAGCCAGCCAACCTAATTTCTGTCTTCAGGTCTTGTGCACTTGGCATTTCCTTTTACCTGAAGCATTTTCCCCCCACATATCCATGTAATATTCTTGGAGAGTTCTTCTTGGAACTCTCTGTAAACAATCACCCTTCCCACTGCCTCTCTTCTTAACTTGCTTTGTCTTTTTTTCCTAGAACATATCACCACCTGACATGGATCTGTGTGTTTTCTTTGTTAATTATCTACTTCCCCCAGTAGACCATGGGCCACGGGAGGGCTGGAACTTTGTCTCTTCTGACTATGTATGGATAGCCAATGTCTGATACCCAGGAGTATTGAGTAAACATTTCATAAATAACTAAATGAGTGGATCCCGTTTTACAGATGAGGAGACCAAGGCTCAGACTGTGTGCCTTGCTCAGGGTTACCAAGAACTAAAAGGCAGGTTGGGACCTCAGCATGATTCTGCCAGGCGGTATATCCCTAATGCTCTAGATTACCTGCTTTAGCGTATTTCCTGGGCCATACGTAGGATCTCCACATTCAAATGTGTTGTTGATTGTTCTGGCTGGTGATCCAGGCTCCCAGGGCTGGGGCATTTCTGGATCTACTGCTGTCCTCATTCACTTCATGCTGTCCTGCTTCTTACAGATGAAGTGTAGGTCTGCAGTGAATCCCATGTGCCAGCTGCTTCCTGGGCTTCACACCCTCTGCTTGGGGGTGTGGGCTTAGGAGGATGGGAGAGAAAGGGTGATGATGCCCTCGTCTCTCTCATCAGCTCTGGGTTCAAGCTGGGGGAATAACAACCAGAACCAGAAGACAATGGGACTTTGGATGTGTGCATTATGGGTCCTGTAGTGAGGGAGGAAGTTGTGCTTTCTTTCATTCCCTGGATAACAGTGACGTCATTGTTTGACTCAGAACCAGCCAGTCACTGAAGCACCTGCCATTACAGTAGGTTGAGCTCCTCCTTCCCCCAATCTGCTGCTTACTTACAACCCACCGGGTCTCATCGAATCCTTTGGATGAAAAAAGCAGGCAGATGAGGAGTGGGGAACAAAATGGGGTAAGATCTGGCATGAAGCCCACAATGCAGTCTTCATGCAGGCTGAGAATAACTGGCATTGATGCTTTTACAGAAGGGTGACCTGCATTTTACCCAGTAAATCACAGCCCCGCCTCCTGATCCAGCTTCAGGCAAATTCATCATTTATTTCTGAGAACAAGCTCCCAGTCTAGGCAAAAAGTCTGACTGCGTCAAGAAGCTGGGATGAACATTTACCTGGGGAACTGAGCAAAATGCCACTGTTTTGTATTAAAAATTTTTATTTTGTGTTTTTCTGCTTATAGGTCAGCCGTGGGCCCCGAACCTCTCCCACCTTGAGCACAAATGCAGTCAAGACTGAAATAGCCATGACTAGGCAGTGCCACTGGGTATCTTTAACTGCTCTGTCATTAAGGTGCCAGGATTGGATTTATCACCAATGATTGGATCAATTACTTGGTGCTCAACTGCGATCAAAGTCCTTCTGTGCCCCGACTACAGGCATGGCGTTAAGATGGATGGGCTGGTAATGTGCCATTGGAGAGGGGGCTAGAGGGTTCTGCCTGAATGATGCCTCTGAGATAAATATACACCGGGCATACATACGGCAAAGGAGCAGAGAAACAGGATTCCTCATTTGCACCTCCTGGTGCTGGGGACCCACAAAGCCTGGAGGGTGGTTCTGCTGTAGAGTGTGCTGACAGCTCATGAGAAGGGGGGTGCCAGTGAGGACTCCCCAGTACAGTAGGGTTTGCCTTTGCTGAGCATGAACACAGTTTAATGGAGCTCTTCAGAGCTCCTTCTCCCAGGTCTGGCCTTGCTATCCCATGCAAAATAGGCCTTTGTTAAGATTTGGGTCTCTATCAGTCCAGGCAGGTCCATCTCTGCCATGGTTGGGAGCAGATTTTACTGGAGAAGCTAAAACGTCCTTGAGGCTGTGGCCTGAGCCTGTGGGTCCTGGTGGGCCTCCTGGGGCAACTGCAACAAAACCATGCAAGGAATAGACAGCATCTGATCTGTTTTCTAGTGAGTGGAGTTCATCAGGCCCGTGTTTCAGAAAGATCTCTGCTGACTGCCTGCCTTGCCTCTAACTCTCCTCTTTTCAGCCAATCTGCCTCCACTGGAACATCCCATAGGCCCTTGCTGTGTAATTAAATCATGTCATTGCTGCCCTCACCCCATGGGACATAGGCACCCCAAGAAGCTCCATGCTCTCAAGTCAAACACGCTCTTGGCCTTGTGTGCATTCAGTGGGCACTGAGTGTCCCCTTCACTGTCATTTACTCATACCTGCTAGCTAGTCTGGGTGGATAGTTTTTGGGGTCCTGGCACCACAAGAAAATAGAGCCTGTATTTCCAAAGATTTGAGAAGAGCTTGAAGTTGGTACAAATGTTCCCAGCTTCCCCTTTGTAGGCCGTCTTCACTTAAAGGCAGCTCTTGATTGTTGGGCTCAGTTCAGGGCCTTTCTTCCCAAACTGCTTGACCCTCATTGAGCCCTGAATGATGACATACTCCTGGTCACCTAGACTTTTGATTTTGGAGACACAGTTTTATTCACACTATCATTTCAAACTTTCTCTAGATATTCTACTTCTCTTCCTTTCTTAACTGCAATCCATGATCTGGTGGCTCTAGGTACATCACCTGCATGGTCCTGCCTGGTCTCCAGGTGCTCCTACCTCAGCCCAGGTCTGTGGACATGAAATGACCAATGTGCTGGACCTTTCCTGGGAAGTAGAACATGGTAACTCCCACATGTATTCTGTGACTCCTCAGTTCTTCCTGTTCAGTTAGACAGATTTCTTCTTTTATTTTTAAGGAAGAGTATGTTTGATCTTCATGATTGCAATTCTTTCACTCCAGAGCATGAAAATACTGACTGCAAAAAGCCATTTGATGTTCATGAAGCCTTTGGAACATTTTAACGAGCTTCCACAAGTTTTTTTGGGTCACAAAGATTGTATTTTACTGAATCTGAACGGCCTCATTTGAAAGGGGTTGGGAAGTTGTTCAAATTGAGGTTTTCTTCAGGCTGAGGAGGTGGTTGCTTTACGTGGGAAGACGCCAAAACTCTGTGCCTGTGGGCTCACGGGGTAATAATAATCACAGAAATTCATATACTTGGTATGTGTTGACACAGATCCAAGTACTTTATGTGTATTTTGTTTTGTGGAACTTTCCCACCACCACCACCACCACCAAGCTGGGGTATTGGGAGATAGAGGATTGACACAGCCCTTCCCCATACATGTGATTCCTACTTCTGTAATTGAAGTGATGGGGAAATTCCCCCAGTCCCTCTTGCCTTACTGTTTAAGCCTTATAAATGGCAATTTTTCCAAAAGTCTCAGCAAGCAGAGTTTTAGAGAAGATAGGCCATAGAGAAGGCTTGGGTTCAAGTAGAGCCTTGACACTGACCAGTCAGATGGCCTTGGGCAAGGCAGTTGGGCTTTCTGAGGCTCATTCATTCACTGCACGATTACTGAATGCCCAGTGTTTAAGGGACTGTGCCCTGTTCTGCTCAGGTGCTTGGTAGTAATGAGGAAAACAGTTGTGATGGTAACTACCACTTATTGAGCTTGGATTTTGTGTTAGGAACTGGATTAAGTGTTTTATTTGCAACTTTTCATTTGGTTCTTCCATTAAACTTTAAGATAGGCCGCATCAACAGGGGGAAGTTAAGGCAAAGAGTTTAATGAACTTGCCTAAAGGCCACACAGCTTGCAAATGACAGAGGAGAGAATCAACCTCAGTTCTGTTAGATCTCAAAGCCCATGTTTCTAACCACCAAGTGACTAAGATGACTCACACCAGAATCCTGGTTCAGGTGTTTAGAGCTTGGAGGGGAGATTGGTGTCCTTACAAAGATTTGTCAGACCACAGGGACCATGTACTGAGAGTTTGGACACTAGTGTTTTAGCTGGTAGGGTCAGGGAAAACTTTGTAGAGATGTTATTATTTTAACTTTGAAATCTGGTTATGATTTGAGCATGAGATATGTGAGCAGGGACCCCTCTCATTCTGGGTGCTCTAGCAAGTGCTATGCTAGAAATTTGTAAGGGGTGTGGAAGAAGTAGGGGGCAGTTCTGTCTGACATAGCACATTCTTAGTCAAAATAAGTGTATAGATTAAATATATCTATATTTATCTTTGTAATCTATATCTACCCATACGTATATCTACATCTACCCACCTACACACTGGCTCATCTGTACCTACCCATCCACACCTACCCATCCACACCTACCCATCCACACCTGCCCATCCA
>NW_023270389.1:10274351-10562800 GCF_011800145.1 Mirounga leonina
ACCACACTTACCCATCTACACCTACCCATCCACCCCTCCCATCCACATCTACCCACCCACACTTACCCATCTATACCTACCCATCCACACCTGCCCATCCATACCTACCCACCCACACTTACCCATCTATACCTACCCATCTATACCTACCCATCCATACCTGCCCATCCACACCTGCCCATCCACACCTACCCATCCACACCTGCCCATCCACACCTGCCTATCCACACTTGCCCATCTACACCTACCCATCCACACCTGCCCATCCACACCTGCCTATCCACACTTGCCCATCTACACCTACCCATCCACACCTGCCCATCCACACTTGCCCATCTACACCTACCCATCCACACTTGCCCAACCACACCTATACATGTACACTGACACATGTACATCTATATATCTATACCTGTATATCTCTGTTTGTCTATATCATCTATCTCATAGGGCCAATTTCATTCCTGGGAATATGTCCCTAGAAGAATCTCACCCAGATCCATAAAGAAATATGTGTCATGACATTCTCAAGAACATTGTGTGTGTGGGTGGGGGTGGGGGTGCAAGGTGGAAGGGCCGAAGGGCTGAGGTGGTTAGACATGTTGCAGCTTATGACAAGGACTCTCCTGGACCCAAATCTAGTCAGGCTTCTCTAAACTCCCAAGCCCCACCCTTGGCCCCTGTCCTTGGTCCCCGTACTTGGCACACTTAGTCCCCTACCCTCGATATCTGATGGAATTTGTCTTCCCTCACCCTCAATTTTATCATCTTGCCTGCCTTCAGCAAGAATCCTATCAAGTCGGTTTAACCAGAATCTCCCTGTCTCTGATGTTTCCTCTTAGGGATTTTCCATTCCCTGATCACCACCCTGCTTCTCCAATACAAGTCTCCACTTGTCTTTGTTGTATTTGGACTGCAGCCCAGTTCTAGTCTGAGGTCCTTCTTCCTCCATTGCAATAGGTCTAGAATAGAATTCACCTTCACCACTTTTTCTGTCCAGCTCTGGTGTTCCTTGATGCCTACCATGCCAAAGTTAGGAGCATACACAGCAACACACATGCATCTTAAAAGTATAGTGCTGAGTGAAAAAAAAATGAAATATATAACACAGTATCATTTATATCAATTAAAATAGATGTACAAAATAATATGTTTTTACAAGGACACTTACAAATAAAAAGGTAAACATTAAACACATAGATATGATTGCTTACGGAGGGGTGGAAATGGAGAACAGAAATAAAAAGGAAAAGTAAATAAAGGGTTTACCCAAATTGAGGATGGTAATGTGCCATGAACTAAGGGACATAATTAGTTCAACCCCTTGAGATTCACCCCCAGCACCCCCCCAATACATCTGGCTACAGGGCAATGGGCCAAGATGGGCATCAGGAAAGGCTATATGATGGTAGGTTAAGTGTCTACCAGATAATGCGGGGGATTCCATGATCCTTGATCATGGGTCTGCTTCTAAGATCTGGACAGTATGAGTAGCAAATAGGCGTAGAATCTTAGGGACTGCACAAAACCAAGAAGGGCCTGATGTACAGGTTATCTGCATATGTGATCAATCAGAGAAAAGAAATAAAGGCAAAGCCTGAAGAAGAAGGAGCTGAAATTGAAAGTTCCTGGAGAGGGGAAGGTCAGCAAGACTAGAGCTGCAGGGAAAGCATGTGCACAAATGCATCCATGGCAGAGGAGTATGGAGGAGAACACATGAAGTATGAGGGGGCTCGGTACTAAGTCAGCCCATACTGGGCATGTGGGGGATGCTACTTATATGTAAAGCATTGGGTGTATTGCTCAGGCCGGGGGTGGGAAGGATGGTTAAAAATGTTGCCCCAGGACAAACATTATCTCCCCCACTGAACCCTTCTCCCTTGCCCCACCCACTGCTCAGCATAGCACACTGCAATTTTCTTGTGTTTGGAAGCTAAGGTCATGCTGGCTCCCAGGTGAGCTTTCCTTGGCTCTGGTCTCCCGCCTGGCTATGGAAGCTGTGCTTGGCTGTTGGGAGACTGGGGCTGTCCGTCCAGAGTGCTAGAGCTCCTCTTCCCTTATTTTCAAGAGGGTCCACTGCCATGGGACCATGCCAACTGGATGAAGCATGACTAGGTGGAATAGAGGACAGACATTCGACGAGTACCCCTGGATCTGTCCGCCCCGGATCCAGATAATAAAATTGTCCAGTTGTCTTGACTATATCACTGTTTGACTTGAAGTTAGTTTCCATGCTTTGTGGACCTGGAGGCGCTCAAAACAGACCTGGGATTAGGATCATTTGCAGGTGTAATGGAGTGATCATGCTCTGTCCTAATGAGTCCAGATTTTTAAAAAGCTCAAGTGTTTCCTTGTGGCAGGGTCCCCTCACACAACAGACCATCTTTGGCCCAGCAGAGACAGGCTGGCCCTCACTGGCGTCGTGTGGGATGCAAGCGCCTAGTGGGGGCAGTGCCAGTCAGTGATATCTTGCCCTGACAGGGGCTTGGTCAGGTTTTCCCTTCAGGAATCCAGCCACACAGCTAGCTAGGTTGTTCACCTCAGAGAGCAAAGCCAGCTCCTCAGAGCTGCCACTCACCTCAGGAACATTCAGAAGGAAGCTTCTGACTGGCAGGTTCTTAGGTCAGCTGCTGAATTTTCCTTCTCCACAACTGGAGCTGCAATTGTTCCTCGAATGGTCCATTCATTTCACAAAGGCAGGAGGATGCCTCACATATTCAGTGTCAAAAAGAGAGAGAGAGAGAGAGAGAGAGAGAGAGAGAGAGACTGGTGCGCTGGAGTAGCATGAGCAGGAGAGGGCAGTAGGGCTGAGGAGGTCCTTGAGGACCTGGTGGGCCACTGTGAGCACTTTGGCTTTAGTCGAGTGAGATGGGGCGATACGGTGGGGTTTAGAGCCGAGGGGTGATGTGGGATGAAACGCTTTTGGAAAACAGGGACCCTATCTTACCTCCGTAAAGTGCTAGGGCCAGCATATTCCCTGGAGCATGGGAAATGCTTAAAAAATTTGAACAGAATTGCAGTACATTCTTAAAAGAAATACGGCACTGGGGCGCCCGGGTGGCTCGGTCCACTGAGCAACTGACTCTTGACTTCAAGCTCAGGTCGTGATCTCAGGGGGGTGGGATCAACCTTGTGACTGGTTCTGTGCTCCCAGGGGAGTCTGCTTTAGGATCTCCGCTCCCGCTGTCCGTCTGCACCTTCCCGCTGTCCGTCTGCACCTTCCCGCTGTCCATCTGCACCTTCCCCTACTCGAACTCTCTCTCTCTCTCTCAAATAAATAAATCTTGAAAAAAACAAACAAACATGGCACTGTCCCAGGTCATTGATAAAAGCATTAGTTGTAGCTATTAAATTAAAACTTTTATTTTAAAGTCTCATTGCTTACATGCTGTCCAAAACTTAGATGCCCATGGTCTTGGAGCTCATTCCCCAAAGGGTATTTGATGAAAACCAGATCTTTTGATCTTTCTGTAACATTGATACATTTTATTTACATTGCCCTATAGCTCAGCAATCTCTGTGTCTACTTTGCATCTCTGCCTGGCCCAGACTGGATTGGCTTTTTTTTTTTTTTGATAGAGAGAAGGCTCGTGCAAATGAGCAGGGGAGGAGCAGAGGGAGAGGGAGAGAGAGAATCCCAAGCAGGCTCCCCACTGAGCGTGAGGATCTTGACCTGAGCTGAAATCAAGAGTCAGACATTTAACAGACTGAGCCACGCAGGCGCCCCCTGATTGGCTTTTAATAGTTTGGTCCCAGTCCTCAAATTGTGAAGAATATTAAGCATATTGAGATGTGAATTGTATTAGTAATCCAGACCATTATCATTAAAATCCCTAGGAAATCATGAAGCCAAAATAACTTTTGGAAAAAAAAAAATAGCTTTCCTCCTCTGTCCCCAGCTGACATACTTTCATGAAGGACTTATCTTTGACCTGCTGTCTTTATTATCTTCGGTTTGTTTGGCCTGGGTTCCCTTGTCAAGGCTGGAAGCCCACTACACCTTGAGGAAGAAGGATAAATGAAGCTCTAGTTGTGAATTCCCAGAATCTCTTACAGAAATTCCAAAACTACCTTCTTCCAAAGGGTTGTACTACTTTGGAAGCCTGGCTGGGGAGTCCCCAAGAGAGGCAGCCTGCTTTAGGACTGGAGCTTTGGATTTCAAGTCTGAGCATAGGATTCCTTCTCCAGGTCATATACCCCCCAAGCTGTGTGACCTTGGGCAAGTCAGTTCCGCTCCTAGTGTAAAGGGAGGAGAAAGAAGCATTCACTGAGCTCCTTTTATGGGCTCAGAACTGGGCCAAGTGCTAAGGATGCATAATAACCTAATCTGTAGAACAACTCCGTGAGATGAATATTTCTCCATCTTGTAGGAAACAAAAAGGAGGCTCAGAGAGCTTCAATAAGGGGCTCAAAGACACAGAGCTGGGTTTTAAAAACAGAATCATCATGTCTCCAAAGGCCACACATTTGTGGTACCTTCTTCTTAACTGGCACTTATTCTCTGTAAGATGAGTTCATGGGTTGTCATCTGAGGTGCTTCCAGCTCCGAGTGGGGCTGGATTCTGATAGCACAGGAATCCACTGCATAGTGCAATCGTGTGCATATTCAGTCCTGCTCCTCCCCTGACCCGGACTTCCCATTTGTAAAGGCTGGTCCTGCCTCCCACCTGATACTCACATTCACTTCTCATCAGTCCTCTGCTTCATCCCGGCACTTTTCACTTTTGTCTCCCTCGACTTGCTCATTTGCCTCTTATCCTTCCTCAAAGCCCTTTTCTTTCTCTCCACCCTCTTGCTATTTCCTCCTCACAAATATCCCTGCGCAAAGCTCTCCTTCTCTTTTTTTCCAAGCTTATCTCACCTTTACCTGGAAGCTTTCCTGGTTAGATAAATTATCTGAATGGCTTTGGAATAAGTCATTTCAGTCTGCATTTTGTTCTCGTTTGTAAAATGAGAGAGCTGCATTGGATGGTCTCCCTAGCCCCTTCCAGCGCCAGAGTTCTGCGATTACAAATCAATCTGATTTCTTCCTTTCCCTGGTATTCCCTCTGCAGCTGTGGACTTTGTTTTCCTATTAGCTTGATTTGCAGTTTCCACCATGCTACTTTGTTTTTTATTTTTGGGTTGTTGCCATGTACAGCACTTAGGTATTCTATCTAGACTGGAAACTCCTGGAAAGGAGGAATCATGTGACTTTCTCCTCTGTATCCCCTCCACTCCCATTGCCAGGACAAGACAAATCCATGAACTCGGGGGTTAATCAAACAGTGCCATCAGTTGTCAGATAGATGACAGATGGCAAGGCCCATCCGGAGCCTTGGTTTTTGGGGTCCCTGCCATGTTTCTGCCACCCACCTTTTTAAAAGGTATCTTTAGGGGCGCCTGGGTGGCTCAGTCTGTTAAGCGACTGCCTTAGGCTCAGGTCAAGATCCCAGGGTCCTGGGATTGAGTCCTGCATCGGGCTCCCTGCTCAGCAGGGGAGTCTGCTTCTCCTCCTCCCCTTGCTCATGCTCTCTCTCTCACTCACTCTCTCTCTGTTTCGAATAAACAAATAAAATCTTTAAAAATAAATAAGTAAATAAAGGGTATCTTTAGTTACCCATTTGTCTGAGAATTAGGTCTTTGCTGTTGCCTTTTCTACAATTGGCTCTATTCAACAAACTGGCTAAATCTATGTCTATGCCCTGGACTGGGAGGAGTGATCTAGATGTCCCCTGGGTTTCAGGAATAAACTTTGGGTCCTCTTGGTCTGATGGGTTGCATACCACTTTCAGGCTCATCAGGGGATTTGTCAGCGCCATTATCATTCGATTTAAGTGTTTTTTTTCCCCCCCCCAAATGCTGCTGTCTGCAGGGTCTGATGTCTGTATTGTGGTGGTAGAAGGCAAGTTTTATTTATTCAGTCATTTATTCAAAAATAATTTTACTGACTACTTAGTATGTGTCAGAAACTGGGGGTAAAAAAGATAAGTAAAACCTGGTTCTTGCCCTTAAGAAATACTTGGGCTCCCAAAGAAATTGATAATAAAATATTACTTTGATGCAGTGAGATACTCTGTCATAAAGGTATAGTCAATGAGAAGGAGCAATTCCCGAGGAGCTAGGGATTGGTTATAACTAAAGGAATCACAGATGTCACAGCAGGGGTGAACTTACAGCTAAACCTGAGTGAGACTTGGCAGCAAAAGGCCAGAGGGCATTCTAGGCAGAAGGAACAGCTTGCATAAAGGCATGGGGTGAAGGGGCTGGTGAAAATAAGATTAAAAAGGTGGGTGGGGGCTGGATGGTAAGAGTCTATATATGCCCTAGGGAGGAAGCTGCAGGCCAGTGGCCCTCCGACTTTACTGGGTTGAAGGCTCATCCATGGAGCTGGCTGAATATACAGCTTTCTGGGACCCACCAATTTGATTCAGTTGGTTTGAAGTGGAGTTCAAAAGATCTTTAATGTGAGCCGGCTTCCCAGGTGATCCTGATGTAGACAATCTGCTAATCACTTTAAGCAGACATTATTGTTTTGCACATGGCAATCAGAAATACCAAAGAGTGACATCAGAAAGACAAATCTAACAGTATCGTGGGTGAATTGAGGAAGCAAGTCTCCATGTGGGATGGTCAGTTAGCAATTTATTGTGGTGGTTCACTTGAGAAATACCCAATGCCTGAACTATGGCAGCAGGTGGTGGTAACGCAGAGAACCCAGGGGTGAAAGCTCTCCGAGGTTGAACGGACAAGCGTGAGTGAAGGAATGGAAGTTGTGGGAGGGGAAGACAGGAATCACAGGTGCCTCCAGGTGTCCTCACTGGACTAATTAGGACCTGGGGGTGCCATTAACAGAAAGTGAAATGCGTTTGAGGGAGAAGATAAAACGTGTGGTGTAGGACTTACTGAGGTTTTGTAGAATCTACAAATAAAGATTTAATTCAGATTTGCATTTGGGAATTATGAGCATGTTGAGATGAAAGTTGAAGCCATGGGATTCTGTGAGATGACTCTGGAAGAGAGACTAGAGAAAGACAAAGACTATGCCTTTAAGAGAAAGGCCGAGGGGAGAGGCCTATACCCTAGACTGTAGGTGAACCGCTCAAGGCAAGTAAGGGGAGGGGAGAATTTTAGGAAGGACTTTTCCAGCATCAAGTTGGGACTGAAACACAGTTTGCCCCCTAGAGGCAAAGAGGGGCATTGCAGCAGAGAGCCCAATGCGGAGCTAGAAGACAAGGGGAGAGTCCACCTGCCCGTGAGTGCTAAGGAGTGTGTCCTGATGGAGGGACAATGCTGATGTGTGTGTGCGTGCGTGTGCGCGCACGTGCACTTGTATGTATGTGTGACTATGAAATACGTGTTCATTTATGCAAAACATATCTAACAGTGTGTGCCACGCCTTTGACAATCCCGTGAGCAAGGTGGAGGGACAGCCAACGTGTGCAGCACGCCCAAGGAACAAGAGTCAGGGAGTAAGGGAAAATGAGAGCCAGGCGCTGGAAGCAGACAATGGCCTAGACGAATCCAGCGAGGGATCCTGATACACAATGGTGGCCACAGGAAGTTGACATGGCCAGGATGAGGCCAATTGGAGCGGACAGTAGTACCAAGTGCCACAGAGGGGCTAGAAAGACCAAGAAATGGCCTGGATATTGCCGTTTGGGTGACCTTTCACAGAGTGTTTTCTTTGGAGCTCAGCGGAGGAGTGGGCAGAATGTGAGGGGAGGAGGAGAGAGGCTGTGATTCTTGAGTTGGGAGCAGGGATGGGAAAAGGCTAGGCAAGGCGTGCATGAACCTTATTGGTACAACATGAGAACCTAAGAGGACTTGTTTGGACAACTTGCAATTTCAAAAATTAGTTTTTGTCCTAAGGGGTTATTAAAACTGAAAAGCACCATAATATGCTTTTCTGCAATATTTAAATAGCTTCTTATCCTGACAGTTGTTAATACTTGCTTCTCCAGGAATTCTAGGCCTTTGGCAGTAAACCAAGTAAATATTCTAAAATAGAAAATAAAATTGCCCTTTATTGTTACTCAGATATACTCAGTATTCTGAGTACCGAATACTCAGATTCAGGTGTGCGTGTGTGCGTGCCCATGTGTGCACATGTGCAGATTTGGAGTGTGTCTGTTTGTGTTCGTTTGAGTAACTGAAATATTTCATGTTCTATATGTCAGGCAATGTAGGTACTAGCATATACCAGTGAGCAGAAAAGACACGGGGGAGCCAGATGACCTTATGCAGGGATATGCTGGTAACTTGGCTCTCTGGCGGGTACAGAGGAAGGCCTGATTGTAGCATTTGCCAATTACCCTGGTATAAATACTCTCGCCATGGTTGATTTCAAACTACCAGCATAATGTCACTGAGTGTGGAACTGGGGGGAGAGATTTGCCCAATCTGTTCTTGCATGCAATACAAACCAGCTCCAACACACCAATGATCCTTTATGAAGCCAGAGAAATAATTATGACAGTAATAATTCCTTTGACTTATTGGTCTGTTTGTGGTTCCCCAAGCACTCTGATCTATTTTTCATTACCTGCACAGTGCCTTGAGTGTGATTTGAAGAGTATTAGAAAATCTCTTTGGCTGGCTGCAGGCCTTAAATTACCACCAAGGAAACTCTTTGTAACATTCACAAACAGAGACCATGTCTTTTAAGGAATAGAGTACAGGCTACATTAATGTGGATAACCCAGGATCAGACAAGAAAGATCTTAATTGTGGGATATCATTGGAGAGAGAAGATCTGAAAGAGAGACCAGAGGGGGAGAATGAGGATTGGGTAGCAAGGTAAGGAAGATGTTCAAAAGAGAGATCCAAGATATTAAAGATATAATTTTTCCTACTTCATAATCTTGCTAGGGCCTGGCCTGCTCCTAGATCACAGATCTTGCCAAATATAGTTCATGCTCCATTATCCATTCTAATGGAAGAAAGTTGGACAACGTAAGTCAAAACAAAGGACAACCTTGAAATATAAGTACAATTGGATTTCCAGAGGATATAATGCTTCTTTCTTGGTATCTTTACCATCCTGAGAATGGTTTACCTGTTCCTGCTCTGGAACTTAACTTACTCATGGCATGGAGGGAACTGAGAAAAACCATATGATTAGTGCCGATCTAGATTTTTGTTTTGTACCAGTAAGTGTGGGATTGGGGTGGTTATGTTTCCTCATAAGCAATTTAATAAAGTTCTATTTAATAGTTGTTTTTTTTTAGAAGGTGAAAAACTCTTATCTTAGAAAATGAGAATACTTTTCCTGAGAGAAACATATTTAATTCACTTGGCCATAAGCTTTAAAGTATTGCCTGTGTGTGTGTGTGTGTGTGCACGTGTCCGTGTGCCCAACTTCAATTGCCGTTGACTACTGGAGAGATCAATATCTAGCCACTGGCGGTTGTGGGCTGTTATCACTTGGTGACAGTTGATATATTGGTGGCCAGCAATGAGGAGAATGGTGGGTGTGTATCCTGTCAATTTTTTGAACATATTTTATCTGTACAAGTACCCTGGCTCCGCATTCCATTTGTCATTTCTGTCCTTGAAAGCAGGAGTTGATAAATGACAATAACTTTTAGCCCACCAAACTGCATGCTTCTCTCCATCCCGTGGTTCCGTTTCAGGGTAGGGAGACAGAAGACCTCTAATCCCGGGTGGAAGCTGGGGGTGCTGGGAGGGGAGGAGCCAGATGACCATAGAATGGGGTAGGAAACGCAAGCCAAGTGGTGGCTTCAGTGAAAAAGGCTGTTCTGATGATGCCACAAACGTGTAAGATGAAGTTTGTTTCCTTGGTTGGCATTAATGGGAAACGATTTTTTTCTTATCCTATCTAGGCTCTGTGGCCCCAGCCCCCACCGATCCGATCAATGACCCACTTTGGCTTTTTCCCTTCAGTGCCTTTTTTTTTTTTTTTGATTTTATTTATTTATTTGAGAGAGAGAATGAGAGACAGAGAGCATGAGAGGGAGGAGGGTCAGAGGGAGAAGCAGACTCCCCGCCGAGCAGGGAGCCCGATGCGGGACTCGATCCCGGGACTCCAGGATCATGACCTGAGCCGAAGGCAGTTGCTTAACCGACTGAGCCACCCAGGCGCCCCAGCCCTTCAGTGCCTTTTGCTTCCATTTCTTCTAGTCAGTGCTTTACTGCCTTCACTCCATTCCGGGATTTTATTACCTCACCTCGGGATAAACAACACCTTCCTGATTTTATTACCTCACCTATGCCGATCATAGTAGTATCTAAAATCCGGGTAGTGTTCACCTTTGGCTAAGGACTTTCCCTTACCTTGTCTCGTGTAATCCCAATGCACGCCTGTGAGATGGGAAACTGAGGCTCAGAGGGCTAGGTGATTTGCTAGGGCTGACAGGGTTTGCAAGTGGGGATGAACCTTACATTGGCCCCAGCCCCAACCAGAACACAGCCAGCCTGTATCTGTGCCCCTAGCCTCTCCTTGTTCAGGTCTAATTTGTATCCAGCTGCTAGAACAATCATCCCGTAAACTCTTACTTCCTGTAAGAACGGCTAACTCCCTTGGCCTCTTTGCCCACAATCCCCTGAGCACTCCCGTGTGCACTGAACAACCACTGACCACTGGTTTCCTCCTACACTGGACGCCGTACTTCCCTCACCCTTGTTGAATGTACGAGCAGGTACAATCCCTACATCTTTTCCACGAGAACTTTTAACTTGTTTCGTCAAGTGACAGTAAGCACTGACAATATTGAAGGAAAACTGCCTATCAGAAAAATGCCAAAATCTGTTCATGAACACACCCAGGATGTGCCAGAAGTATAAACTGTACATCGGATTTCCAAGACAGTACAAAAGAAGAATACAAAATATCTCGTTAAACATTTTATATCATTACAGGTTGAAATGATAAGAGTTTGGATACAATGGGTTAAATAAAATAAGTTACAATTAATTTCACCTGTTTCTTTTGAAGGTGACTAGTAGAAAATGTAAAGTTACATGTGCGTTTTGCCTTGTATTTTTATTGGATATTACTGCTTTAGAGAGTCATGTTTATTGATTCTTCATGAGATGCTCAATGACACTTTTTTTTCGAGAGGGAGAGGATGGGTGGCGGAGAGGGAAAGAGAGAATCTTAAGCAGCCTCTACTCCCAGCTCGATCTCACAACGCTGAGATGATGACCTGAGCCAAAATCAAGAATTGGATGCTTAACCTACCGAGCCACCCAGGTGTCCCATCAATGACATTTTCGCAGAAACACTTGCTCTTTCCTTTTTGACTCATGTTTCTTAACTGTACTTCCTATGAAATGAAGTTACATAATTATAGTGAGAACAGTGATAACAATCAGGTTTGAGGGCAAACATGCCTGCATTTTGGCCTGGTCACTTGTCAAGTTGTAGGAGCAGAAATCCACAGATAATCTAGAGTCACTTCCTTGTGCCTTTGGGTACCATGGTGTCAGTCAGTATGCTGAGCAGAGCAGAAGGTGAGTGTGGCTTATTTGTTAAAACAGTGAAGATTGGTCACAGAGCTCTCCCTCAACTCTAATCCTGAACAGCATCTTGGAGATGCTCCGTTTCTGATATGTTGTTTTAAAATGACAACATGACAACTCTATTTTCCGTTAACTTTTTTGACACCCTCAGAATTGTAGACTTGAAAAATGAAATTTAGGAATGTCCTGATTAAGCGGAGAACAGATTCATTTCGGTTTAGGAAAATGAAAGACGCAACCAAGTGAGTAATGGTCATCTCAATAAAAGTGGCTCATATGGCTAGGGTATTTGGGGTAGGAGGTTGTCCATATCCTACTAACAAATTCGTAGGCTTGCTAGCAAGTTAATAGGCTGTTTTGGTTTGCTTTCTGGTTGCAAGGGTAAGGAAGAGGCAGTAGCTTTCTTGGAGAGGAATCTGTTCTGGGTCAGGATCTGGCCTGCAGGATAACGTCATCCCCATCCCTCTGACTCCATCGTGGTCTGCTGGAGTCATGCTGAAGTGCTCACTTCCATATAAGAAGACAGCTTGCTTCACCCACAGCCTTGTCTGTATAGAAGGGATAAATAGTTTGCAAGTTACATTATGTCTGCAAGGCATGTGAGAGAATTGTGGAATCCACGATCCAGCTGTGACTAGGGCGAGCATTATGAATTGCCTCCTGTGTGCTGGGGGCAGGGATGGGTTGGCTTGGGGAAATGAAGAATACAAGCGGTTGAGAAACACTGCTCCAGCCATACCTTACTCCCCTTGCCTGACAGTACCTCGTGTGGCCGAGGGTCGTTGCATAAAGTCTGTGCATAATGCAATGCAGTTCTAGTGTCTCAAGGACCTGGCATGTGCAAACAAGTCTGAGCTCACTGGACATTATTGTAGTAGAAGCAAGACAAGTATTTTCGCTTCAACAACCCTCTCCAACAGGACTTTCTCCCCCAGTATCCGGTGTGATGGACCGGGAGATTTAGCCTAGATGAAGTGGGGTCCTGGAGCTCTAACCCCGATTGAAGCAAATGGCAAGGCTGGTCCACTGACTCCTTGGGGCCACTGAACTGAATGGCATTAGGAACATGCACCAAAAGCTGATTTTAGGGAAAGAACATTTGTACGGAGATGAGTGTGGCTGAGCACTGTTTGTTTGCTTGCAAACAATAACAAAGAAAATAATAATCAGAAGAGAGAGTGGCTACTTTTGCTCTACTCCGTTTTGTAATAAATAAATGAACCAAACATATTAAATTTCTATGGCCCTGTTTATTTGAGAGCAGTTCTGCTCTGTAGGTTCCCTCCAGGGAGATGTGAGAGACACCAGGCTGCAGATTGGAAGAGGCTGCGCTGAGGAAAAATGATCAGGGTCATTAGGGCCTTGCAGAAATTAGGAGTGAAGTGCCCTGCCTCACGCTCTCCCTCAGCCTCCTCAGAACTGACCTGAATCCCTGGAGAACCAGGAGACCGCCCCCTCCCCAACTCCTTCTCCTCACATTCCCACCCCGAGCCTGGAGTTTGAGAATCGGAGGCTTGGATTTATGGATCTCCCCTGAAAGCCAGCCCTGAGTCTTCACATAAACACGAGGGGAGGCCTCGGTGTAGTTCAGTAACGTGAGGAGTGGCAGGGGGAAGTGAGACCTTATTGAAGAATCAGCGAAACACCAAGAAGGAAGTGGTATTCAACACTGACACAAACGGTTTTCCTTAATTTTCAGTGTGTGCGAAGTATCTTGTGATCTGTTTCTGCATCCCAAGCCCGAGAAAGGGGACAAAGACCTATGTCTTTGTCGCGATTCACAGGCTCTTATCTGTGTCAATCTTAAATCTCTAATTCTCAAACTGCGACCAAGTGACATACTAAGACTACTGGGTAGAGGCAGCTTACAAATGGTCAAATAATTAATGCTAAAAAAAATTTACAATGTAAATAGGCTAGTCAAGACTGTGACAAATCTGAGAAAAACAGAGCTCAGATAAATTGCCTGGCAGGTTGTCAGAGGCGGGTTGGGAGGGATGGGGTGGCTGGTGATGGGCACTGGGGAGGGTATGTGCTATGGTGAGTGCCGTGAATTGTGTAAGACTGATGAATCACAGACCTGTACCCTTGAAACAAATAATACATTATATGTTAATAAAGAAATAAAAAAATAATAATAATGGCACCGCATTAACTGTATCATTATTATTGCAACTATTTATTGTGTTTCAGGACTGGTTAGATGTTTTGTATAGAACACTTTATTGAATTTAGTCCTTACAAGAGTCCAGAGAGGGAGGTATCAGTATCCATGTTATTCAGGTGAGGACACTAATGTTTAGAGAGGTAAGGTCATTTGCCCAAGGTCATCGAGCTTGTAAATGATGGAACTGGGATTTTAATCTGCTTTTACGTTGAGACTATGGTACATGGTTTTTCTTTTTTAAACCAATATTTCAAAAAAAGAGTCAAAATAAAACCAGAAAAGTCCAAAAGCTGATTTATAACCTAATTTCTTCTTGGCCTTCGCAATGCCGAGTGGAAATTGCTGAGTCTTTAGTATGGAAGGAGCATTTGAAGTGTAATACAGAAGATCCCGCTGCCAGGAGTTGTCTCATATTTACCTTTAAACTATAATGACCCAGAGCTCCAGCCCTGGTGTCAATTTATTAATCACCCCTATGTGCCAGGTACTGCAGGTCCTTTTTCTTGATGGAGAGTGCTGGTTTTACAGTTGACAAAGCACACTTGCTTACATAAATCCCTACACTGAATCCTGGACCCAACTCAGCATTCGTGGGAGAACAGGAGCCTAAGGCTCAGAAAAATTCAGATACAGATTTAGGAAGTGGAAAAGAAAGGACCCAGATGAGATCTTCTGCTCCCCATCTGAGAGCTAACTTGATTCCTTCATGCTCATTCATGAGGGATGCACACAGAGTTCATTCATACCATGTAACTTATCCTCTCTCATTTTTACCCATAACAAACCTGCCTTGAAAAAAAAATTATGTGCTTTCTGATACCTCTTTTGAATTGAGCTTCTCAGCATAAATAGGGCCAGTTTGAACTGCCTTACTTTGTACATTGCTAATTTGTATGTGCTAAACACATGCCACCTTTTTTTCTTAAAAATTACTGTCCGGTTAGAATGACTGGACTGTACTTTTCCACTCTCTTTGAATCTATCTGTAGGATCTAACAGTGCTTAAAATGATTTAATTAGTTGCCTCCTTGAATATGGTCTTCACCCAGTTTTCTTTCTTTTTATTTATTTTTTTTTAAGATTTTATTTATTTATTTGAGAGAGAGAGAATGAGAGACAGAGAGCACAAGAGGGAAGAGGGCAGAGGGAGAAGCAGACCCCCTGCTGAGCAGGGAGCCCGATGCGGGACTCGATCCGGGGACTCCAGGATCATGACAAGAGCTGAAGGCAGTTGCTTAACCAACTGAGCCACCCAGGCGCCCTCTTTCTTTTTAGACTTGGGCTCTACAAGATCAAGAAATTAGTTAGCATCCCTAGAGATCCTGAATGGTGCACATGGCTTTCTATGTGATGCCTGTATTTGTGACTATTCTATCTTCCTTCTTCCTTGAAGACATGCATCCCCCTCAATTGGTGTAGCACTTTGCTGCCTTCATCATAGGTATTGTTTTAAAGTATTTTTTAAAAGATTTATTTACTTATTTTAGAGGGCAGGGAGGGGCAGAGGAGAGTGAGAGAGAGTCTTAAGCAGACTTCGCACTGAGCATGTAGCTCGACATGGTGCTCAATCTCACATGACCCTGAGATCATGACCCTGAGTCAAAACCAAGAGTCCTACACTTAACTGACTATACCATCCAGGTGTCCCTAAAATGTTTTTTTTCTACTAAATCTCTTCTTTGTATTTTTCATTATGGAAATTTTCAAACATATACAGAAGTAGAGAGATTACTATAATAAAGCCAATGTACCCAACTTCAAAAGTGATCATTACATGGACAATCCTCCTTCATCTGTACTCCCACCCACCCTCTTCCAACAGGATGATTTTGAAGTAAATCTCAAATATCATAGCATTTCATCTATAAATATTTCATATGCATCTCTGGAAAATGAGAACTGCTTTAAAGAGCATAACCACAACAAGAAGGCAACACCAAAATAAATAGTAATTCTTTAATGTAATTAAAAATGCATTCATTGTTCATATTTCACTGGGTGTCTTTTAAATTGTTTTATTTTGTTTATTTGAATTGGATTCCAAAAAAGGTTCCAGCTGTGTTATTGGTTGATACATCTCTTTAAATGTGTTTTACTTCATAGATTTCCTCTCTGTCTCATTTTTTTCCTTGTCATTGATGTTGAAGAAACTGGCTATTTGGCTGTAGAGTTTCCATAATGGATTAGATTCTGCAGAGATCACTTCTAGTTTGACGGCTCTTCTCAGATGGGCCCACCATGGGAGGTTCTCCAGTGAGGACCTGGAGGTGGTTTTGAGTTCTGTTTTCAGGGCTATTTAAAGCCTCCTTGCCTTCCTTCTACTTCGTCTTGCATAAGTGCTGATACCGTGAGGATTTGGGAGCTATTGGTGGTTTGTCTCCACATTAATTGTATTTGAGAGTTTGCAGGGATACATTTTTATCTTATTTTCTTGTAGCAGTTTTTGTTTGTTTGTTTAAGACAACTTTATTCCTGCTCAGTGTTCTGCATTTATTTTATTTTAAAGATTTTATTTATTTATTTGTCAGAGAGAGAGAGCACAAGCAGGGGGAGTGGCAGGCAGAGGGAAAGGCAGGCTCCCCGCTGAGCAAAGAGCCCGATGCAGGACTCAATCTCAGGACCCTGGGATCATGACCTGAGCTGAAGGCAGATGTTTAAGCAACTGAGCCACCCAGGTGTCCCTCTTATAGCAGTTTTTAAATGAATCTTTGACTTTACCATTCTAGTAGTTCCATTTTTTAAGTATATCAGATTGAACATTTTTTTTTTAAAGATTATTTATTTATTTATTCATGAAAGACAGAGAGAGAGAGAGGCAGAGGGAGAAGCAGGCTCCCAAGGAGCAGAGAGCCCGATGCGGGACTCAATCCCAGGACCCTGGGATCATGATCTGAGCTGAAGGCAGACGCTTAACCATCTGAGCCACCCAGGCGCCCCAGATTGAACATTTTTAACACCAAAAAATAACAATAAAACTCATTCAGATTTAGGTGAGAGGCTGCCAATTCATTGAATACCTTGATTTTCTTTTGCCACTGCTCAGAATATATAAAAATGTACCTGTGAACGTGCACTGGGACCAAATTGATCAATATCATCCCTCTTTGTTCTGGTATGTTTTCTGATGGATGATATCCAATGGTTAGACCTGCAGTCAACACATCAAATGTCTATGCATGTACACATGTATGTATGGTTGTGTGTATGTTTGTGTGTTTGAGAAACCTGTGCCGATATTGACCCCAGATTTTTCTCAATTTTGAGAGGCTGAGCTTTTGTACTGTAGGATGGTGGGACAATTGGTGGTTTCTGAGTCTGTGTAGACATTCATGAAGTTGCTCTCCTTAACCTACACATGTAGCAGTCTCTGTAGGGGAATTGTAAATATCATCTGCAATTTACATCCCTTGGATCTTTGTAGTCGTAGCCTAGATTCTTTACATAGATCAAGATACACATTCATTATCAAAGGATTCTGAGAAGATAAGAGGTAGCAGCATAGTTTTTGAATTTCTTCCTAACACAGAGAAAATAGATAGTAAAACTGAAATCCTATGTACAACATTTACAATAAAACTAACAGGGTGTCCTCTTGAACCCCAAAATTCAATTGGGTAGAGAGAAACCAGCAAAAGGCCTCAAACTTACATGGAATCAATGTCTGTTCAGGAGGGGGCAAAGGAAAGCAATGGAGTATTTAGTAAATCTGAGAAGAGGAAAACCCAAATAGCCAATAAGTATTCACTGAAAATTTCAGAGTCTAATTTGAGAACAGCAAATAAAATTTGGACAGCTTTTGTGACGTTATGGCAATGGGCTCATAATGAGGTCTCCAAGGTGTGGAAGAGTCTAGGTTCTGTGAATTCTTGAAACTTGTCATCTTTTTCAGGACAGCACCTCATATGGAGGAGAAACCGTTGGGGATGGGATAAAACTTAGCTAAGACAGGGGCAGTAGAAACAATAGAAACAGAATGTATAGATAAAATGGGGAAGGGGAAATAGAGCAAGGAAGTATCAAATGGCAAGCTTCATATTTTTGAACAATACCTCAAAACGACAGAAAAGGAAACTCTATAAGTTAGAAAAGCCACCTTGAACCACACCTCTTTTGTTTTTGATTTTTTCTATTATGTTATGTTAATCACCATACATTACATCATTAGTTTTTGATGCAGTGTTCTATGATTCATTGTTTGCATATAACACTCAGTGCTCTATGCAGAACGTGCCCTCTTTAATACCCATCACCATGCTAACCCATCCTCCTACCCCACTCTCCTCTAGAACCCTCAGTTTGTTTCTCAGAGTCCATAGTCTCTCATGTGAACCACACCTCTTTTTAAAGTTCAAGAAACTAACTTCACATAAAAGTGAACAACAGGGAAATATCAAGATCATTCGTCAAAGTTATGAGCAAAAAGGGGCAAAAGCAGAATAGCATCCCTAAATACAGTGAAAGTAGAGCTGAAAGTTATATTTACAAAACAGATCAAAACTGCAACATACTATTTCAAAATAAGCTCAATGACATCAAGAAATGGATACAAAACATGACAAAGCTACACAAATTAGAACCAGAGTTCAGAACGTGATGATAGAAGTCAGAAAAGCATTAGAAACTAAAGAATCATAATGTCAGAAAAGAAGACTAGAACAGAAAAATTGCTAAAGATTGTGCCTTAAGGTAAACGGAAACCGAAAAATAGGAACATTTTAAAAATAAAAGAGAAACAGCTACAGATAAAAAGGATTCCATGAAAATGGCAAATACTGAAGAAAGGCAAAGAGGGTCCAATGTATGGATAATTAGAACTCTTGAAAAAGAAAACCGAAACAAGAGAACATAGCAAATGTTAAACTGTAAGTGAAGAAACTGTCCTGAAATTAAAAAAAAAAAAATATATATATGTATATAGTTTTGAAGTACATATTGAAAAAGCAATTGCATAATAGCTGAGAATATCAACTCAGAGAGATACACATGCCAAGACATATTCTACTAAAACTGCCTGAGGTGACAATAAAACAAATAAACCAAAAATTTCCTTCCACCATCTTGACAAAAAGAGAAAGTGATTTATAAGGTAAAAGTTAGATTATTACCAGAATTTCAACAGCAGCACCTTTTGCTAGACGAAAATGGAGTGACATATTTAATGTAATCAAAGAAAGAAAATATGAGCCAAATATAATTTATATCAATTAAAACTTATTTCAGTACAAAGGGCATAGAAAAAATGTTACCAAAATGTAAGACCTCAGGGAATATGTTCTTGTCTAGCATTCCTGGGAAATCTGCTAGAAAACAAACCTTCAACATATAAAATGACTAGAGACAAATTACTGGTAATTGCTGGTGGTGATATTTAAATATATATTTACTTATAGACTGTAGACTAAAGGTGAACTAAGAAGAGAGAATATAATATGTAATGGCTATATATGTAGATACAGTAAAATAGAAATAAAATGGGGGAAGGTTGGAGAAAGCAAATGCAAAAGAAGTTTTAACTTAGAATGGTTTTGTTGAGACTGTTCAGTAGTTAATATGTGATAAAGCACATAAGTAATTGTGGGCTATTCTATTTCTATCACCTCTTATATCCTTGAAAACCAGGAGTCTTGGTATGGAAGAAAGGGGACACATATCATACAGAGTTAAGAAAAAAACCCTGTGAACTATATATTAGAAGTACCAGTATGGGTCAATGCATATAAATGTATAAACACATTTATTGCCTTTAAATCTGACAAGAGAAAGAATGAAACATTTTCCACACTTTTCCTGTATGAAATACAACACAGGATGTAAATATATGAAATATAACAAATAACATATAGAAGTGTATTATTGTAGCATCATTCCATTGAATAACGGAAGAGGATAATGATAGAATATCATCATTGAGAGATGTAGTAATTGAACACCAATGGCTGCTAGCCTTAGAAGGAAAGGAAAAACCAGACATAATGGACCTTTGGATGAAAGAACACACCACCGCCACATATACTTTTGTCAAAAGAATTGAACCCGAGTTTGGTCCAGGGTCTAGATCCAGCTGCATCTTTGTAGGAAATGTAGAGGACGGAGGAAATGCTGAATGGCAAGCTGTGAGTTGTCAAAGAGAACTAGAGCTGGACACAAGTTAGAGCAGTAAAAACGGATTTTATTCAGAACTATTACAACAGGGGAAAAGAGACTTAGTATAGAACTGAGCTGGATTCCAAACACAACAATAAGTGGGGATTTATAGCCAAGGAGCAGGGTGCAGGGATTGGTAGATGGAAATGTATTAAGAGGAGACATCATCAGGTGGAGGGTTGGGGGATTCTTGCTAAACCGGCCTAACACGATGGTCAGATATCAAGAGTGGAGGCATTGGTTGAGGACAGTCCAGGGTGGTCAGATATCAAGAGTGGAGGCATTCTTGCTAACCCGACTTACCAGGATTCTTGCTATAGCTGGACTGGACAGGCTAAATGACAGAGCCCAAGGACAAGGTATAGTCAAAAAGAGGGCCCTGAAAAGTCTGTCTAAAGTTTGGTCAAGAAGAGAGTCTCTTTCCGAGTGTGCAATTAGCTATATCTAGACTGTGGGCACTACAGATTAGATGGCCTTGGCTTTCAACAAATAAATTGTAAAGGAAAAAAAAAGGGGGGTTGGAGGGAGGCTTGTAAATTAAAAGACAAAAATAAAAAATAAAATATAAGCAATACTAAACGATTGAGACTAGGGATATACACATGGTATAGTGGTTGAATAGTAGTCCCCAAAAGACATATTCAAGTCCTCATCCCTAGTACCTGTGGATGTGACATTATTTGAAAATAGGGTCTTTGTAGATCAGTTAAGAATCTTGGGATGAGGTCATTTCAGATTCCGAGTATGCCCTAATTTGGTGACTGCTGTCCTTATAAGGAAAAGGAAAGGGAGATTTTAGACACATAGGCACACAGGAAAAGGCCATGTGAAGACAGAGGCAAGATGAGAGGGCAGCCATAAGTCAAGGAATGTCAAGGATTGCCAGCAATATAGGAGGCTAGGAGAGAGGCCTGGAATAAATTCCTCTTAGAGTCTTCAGAAGGAATCAACTCTGCCAACACCTTGATTTGGGACTTCTGGACTCTAAAACTGTGAGAGAACAAATTTCTGTTATTTTAAGGTACCTACTTTGTGTTAATTTGTGATGGCAGCCCTAGGAAACTAAGACACTTGAATTTATCAAGAAATACAAAAAACTGATTACCAGGCAAATCAGAATTACTTCCTTGTGCAGGAAGGAAGCTGGGATTAGAATGGGGTGCATGAGGTGCCTGGGTGGCTCAGTTAAGCGTCTGCCTTAGGCTCAGGTCATGATCCTAGGAATCTGGGATCAAGTCCCGCATTGGGCTCCCTGCTCAGTGGGGAGTGTGCTTCCTCTCCCTCTTTCCCTCCCCCTGCTCATGCTCTCTCACTCTCTCTCTCAAATAAATAAATAAAATCTTTTTAAAAAATCTTAAAAATAAAAAAATAAAAATAAATTACAAAAAGAATGGGGTGCATCGAGGCTTTACGCAGAGGCTGAAAGTTTCTGTTCTTGATCTAGCTGGTGGAGACAACAGTGTCTTCCTTACAATACTTCCTTGAGTCCCTCAATTGTTTTATGTGGTTTTCTATTTCTGGGTTCTAGTCTCAATAAAGAAGTTTTTAAAATCCACACACAATTCATCTGTGGCTCCACCCCCATATATATAATTCCTGCCATTCTTTCTAGAAGGAAATTACATTTATCTGAAGATTTATTTTTAATTCCAACATAATTAATATACAATGTCATATTAGTTTCAAGTGTGGAATATAGTGATTCAACAATTCTATACATTACTCAGTGCTCATCATGATAAGTGTATTCTTAATCCCCCCTTTGGCATCCACCAGTTTCTTCTCTACATTTAAGAGTCTGTTTTGTCATTTGTCTCTTTTTTACTTATTTTGTTTCTTAAATTCCATATATGAGTGAAATCACATGGTATTTGTTTTTCTCTGACTGGCTTATTTCACTTAGCATTAAACCCTCCAGATCCATTCATGTTGTTGCAAATGGCAAGATGTCATTCTTTTTTTTTTTTTTTTTAAGATTATTTATTTATTTATTTGACAGAGAGAGACACAGTGAGAGAGGGAACACAAGCAGGGGGAGTGGGAGAGGGAAAAGCAGGCTTCCCGCCGAGCAGGGAGCCCGATGAGGGGCTCGATCCAAGAACCCCAGGATCATGACCTGAGCCGAAGGCAGACGCTCAAAGACTGAGCCAGCCAGGTGCCCCAACATGTCATTCTTTTTTATGGCTGAGTAATAGTCCATCATATTCCATATTCCATGATATATATATATATTTATATATTCCCATATTCTTTATCCATTTTTCTATGGATGGACACTTGGGTTTCTTCCATAATTTGGCTATTGTAAATAATGCTGCAATAAACATAGTGGGTGCATATATCTTTTCAAATTAATGTTTTCGTATTCTTTGGGTAAATACCCAGTACTGAAATTACTGGATCACACCTAATTCTATTTTTAAATTTTTAAAGGTTTTTCCACAGAGGCTGCACCAGTTTCCATTCCTGCCAACAGTGCACAAATGTTATTTTTTCTCCACATCTTCACCAACACTTGTTTCCTGTATTTTTGATTTTAGTCATTCTGACAGGTGTGAGGTGATATTTCATTGTGATTTTGATTTGCATTTCCCTGATAATGAGTGATGTTGAGCATCTTTTCATGTGTCTGTTGGACACCTGTATGTCTTCTTTGGAGAAAAGTCTGTTCATGTCTTCTGATCATTTTTAAATTGAATTATTTGTTTTTTCGATGTTGAATTGTATAAGTTCTTTATATATTGTGGATAGTAAACCCTTATTGGATATGTCATTTGCAAATATCTTCTCCCAGTCAGTGGGTTGTCTTTTTGCTTGGTAAGTTGTTTCCTTTGCTGTGCAGAAACTTTTTATTTTGATGTAGTCCCTATAGTTTATTTTTGTTTTTATTTCCCTTGTCTTGGGAAACATACCACAAAAATTGTTATGGCTGACAAACCATGAGAGACGATGGACTCCGAAAAACAAACTGAGGGTTCTAGAGGGGAGGGGGGGAGGATGGGTTGGCCTGGTGATGGGTATTAAAGAGGGCACGTTCTGCATGGAGCACTGGGTGTTATGCACAAACAATGAATCGTGGAACACTACATCTAAAACTAATGATGTAATGTATGGGGATTAACATACCAATAAAAAAAAGAGAAAAAAAGGAAAAATTGTTATGGCTGATGTCAGAAAAATTGCTGCTTGTGCTCTCTTGTAGAATTTTTATGGTTTCAGGTCTCACATTTAGGTCCTTAATCTATTTTGTGTTTATTTTTGTGTATGGTGTAAGAAAGTGGTCCAGTTTCGTTCTTTGGAACGCAGCTATCCAGTTGTGTTGCGGCTGAGCTGCATCTGCCTTCAGTCCAGTCATCGGCAATGGCTCTCTGTGCCTGTTGTGGGCAAGGTTTGGTCCCTGCGTTGTTAGTGGCCATTCTGGGACTGCTCTGGGCTTGAATTGGGTCAGACCAGGTGTTTGCCAGAGCTCCAGTAGCACGAAACCGCAGGGTGCTCTCCTTGTGTTGTCCCATGAAAAGTTTTGTTGGTGGGTGGGATCTGCAGTCAGACCGGATGCCTGCCCCCAGCCCACTGCTGGGATTGTAGATGAACTGGTGTGTATGGCTTTTATGTCATTTTGGGGTGGTGCTGAGCCCTGTTGGGGCTGCTCGCACACCATTGCACTTGTGGCACTGATTTGGGTGGATTACTGCTGAAGGCACGGGGGTGTGAGGGCGGGTGTGCAGTGCGGGCAAGTTCTCCAATGATCCTCTGGGGGAGGGAACCTGCAGCCGCCCTCGAAAGCTTGTCCGGCCAGGCTGGCGGAGGGAGGCTGGGTCATGGAGGAGTGCAGGGGCAGGGCGCACTGCTCGCAAGTCAGGTGGAGAGTGTTGGTGCCGCACTAATTCCTGCAGGTGTCTGTGTATCTAGGTTTGGGGCTGGGGGAGGGAGATGGTACCCTCCAGCTCTTCTGTTCTTGGAGAAGGCTCCCAAAGCACATGCTCTGAGATCAGTAAGCAAATTTCCCTCCTGTATGCTGCAGGCCCTTTCCAACTGCTGCTTCTATGCGTGTCTCAGTGGGCTGTTCGTTATGCTGTCCCTTTAAGGATGGGGACTCAGTTCCCTATCACCCCTGGCTCTCCCAGAGCTGAGCCAACTGATTTTCAAAGTTCTAGGTGGTAAGACCCACGGATTGTAAGAACTTGTGAAGTTAAGGACCTCTTGTTTTTAAGGCCAAATATTATGGGGATTTGTCTTTCCAGTGTGGGTTCCCCATGCCTGGGGTGCTTGGTGTGAGGTTTGCTCCTCTCATCTCCATACCTGTGGTGTCCCTCCCTTCCACAGACAGTGCGTCCAATTGGCTCCTGATCATGTCTCCACCCTTCCTACCCTCTTTGATGTGGCCTCTTCTCTACATTTAGCTGTGAAGTCTGTTCTGCCAGTCTTGAGGTCATTTTCTGGGTTATTTACACTGATGTAAGTATTTTTTTTTTTAAGATTTTATTTATTTATCTGACAGAGAGAGAGACAGCGAGAGCAGGAACACAAGCAGGGAGAGTGGGAGAGGGAGAAGCAGGCTTCCCGCCGAGCAGGGAGCCCGATGTGGGACTCGATCCCAGGACTCCGGGATCATGACCTGAGCCGAAGGCAGACGCTCAACGACTGAGCCACCCAGGCGCCCCTGATGTAAGTATTTTTGAGGAGAATCCAGGGGACAGGTGAGGCTAGGATCCTCCTACTCTGCAATCTTCCCCAGAAGTTGACTGATTATTCTTAACAAAGCCATGCTAATTACATCTATTTTTCTTGACTTTTTTTTTTGCCAATTAAGATTTGTCATTATTTCTTTTTATCTAAAATATCAGCAACTCATTTTATTTCTCAGTTGTGTATCATGCTCTACCTCTTTTAAGGAAGTGCCTTTTACCACCAGTTTTGAAGCAAGTGGCCCACCCCAAAATGCATGTCATTGCCCTTTGCTGATGTGAACACACCATTTTAAAAAACAATTTTGAAATACTCCCTTCTCCAGTCCAATTTACTTTTTCTTCTTCTCATCATAAATGATGCATACTCCATATCACAGTTGACCTTTTAAAATATGTTATCAAAATGGGGACTAAAAATAGCATTAGGCATTTCTCCTGAGGTTTTTAATATTATCTATTATCTGCTTTTCATTTTCTATCCCTCTAGGATGGAAAACCCTTCTTGACCCTGCTCCCACCCCTGATTTCCTTTGGATGATTGAAAAAAGCAAATGTTTCTCTGTTGTCTTCATGTATCTTATTAGATATATTGTTTATCGTTTGTTCACACCACAGCATATGGATCACAGTAAAAATCATATTCTGTTTCCTAAGACCCATACTGAACTTTAAAACATTTTTTGAAGGATTTAATTTATTTATTTGACAGAGAGAGAGAGAGAGAGAGCACATGTGCTTTGTGAGAGCACCAGCAAGAGGAGGGGAAGGGGGAAGGAGAGAGGCAGAAACAGGCTCCTCGCTGAGCAAGGACTCAATCCCAGGACCCCGGGATCATGACCTGAGCCTAAGGCGGATGCTTAACTGACTGAGCCCCTAGGCACCCCAACCACACTGAACTCTAAAAAGTAAATAATAACTACTTTGTTTACTTCATTGGGTGGTTAATCATAACGCTGCTGGTCTTCTTATTTGTGATTCCATATTTGCAAATTTGCCTACTCACTAAAATTTCTTTGTAGCTCTTCAAATCAATACCTGCTGTGCTCTCTTGGCCATTCACAGGTATGTGCAGAGCCATGGAACATGTAAGTCCCTGATGCACATGTTCCCAGGATGAGGCCAAGCAAGGTGACACGCTACCTTTTTGTTTCAGCTCATACTGTAAGCAAGGGTCCTTCTGCTGTATATTTAGTGCCGCATTTTTCTCATTTTTTTTCTGTTGGTGATTTCACTTTTAAAATGGACTTAAAACGTGCAAAGCGCTTTTTGTTGATGATCTCACTTTTAAAATGGCTTTTTGTTGGTGATTTCACTTTTAAAATGGCCCTAAAATGTGCAAAGTGTAAGAAGGCTGTGATATGCCTGATTGAGAAAAGAGGTATTTTACACTTTTTTTTAAAGTAGCCTCCTTGCCCAACATGGGGCTTGAACTCACGACTCTGAGATCAAGAGTCGCATGCTCTACTGACTGAGCCAGCCAAGCATCCCCCGTGAAAGGCGTTTTTGATAGGCTTCCTTCAGGCCTGAGTTCCAGTGCTGGTGGCTAGGAGTTCAATATATATTAAATAAGGTGTCTTTAAACAGAAATTCTGATAAAATGTGGTTGTGTATTGACTGATTGATGACAATGTTACCAGAGGCAGAAACTTACCTAGGAGCAATGGTTCAGTGTTTGCGAATTCGTTTTTGGCGATGACTTCCTAGAACATGACTACTGTGAATAACAGGAATCAACTCTGCGCGTACAATCTTTACTGAGCCCTCCGCTAAGAGCTTTATGTGCATTTTCTCATTTAACTAAGAACACAGTGAGTTAGGTACTGTCATCATTCCCATATTCCAGGTGAGAGCACTGGAGTACGAGGAGGTTAAATACCTGGTCTAATGTCGCCCAGCATGGAGGAGTGGGATTTGGCACACAGCCAGTTTGGCCCCAAAGCCTTAGCTTCTACACACACAGCCTTCCCTTGAGCCAGTGTGGCAAGGTGATGTCTGTGGAAGCCTTGAGAAATGTACAATGTTTTATTAAACCTGATTTATCCTTATTACTATTAATTCATCTGGCATGAATTTTTTCAACTGGCATGAAAAAAAATCTTTGAGCAACCATGAAGTTCTTTTTTCTTTTTTTTTTTGGACGTTCTATTCAGCTTGGTCATCAAGATGACACATGTTGTCACCCATAATTAGAATTGTCCAGACCAGCTCGATGCTCAGGACTCAAATCATCTCTTAGTCTTCAATTCTTAAGAGGTTGAAATGCCAAAAGCTTTGAGAGCCAGGCTGGGATTTAATTGTAAAATGGCTGCCTTGTGAGAAAAAGGAACCAATATAGAGAAAGAGCTAATCCTGGCTCGAAGTGTTCCTCACTCCCAAAGTCTGTCCCTCCCTCCCCCTTCCACCAAAGAGGCTTCTCATCGCAAGCTTTTCAAAGGCCACATGTTGTCAGCAATTTATGAATATGAATAATGTGATTTACATTCCTTTGATTTAATATAATGATTAAGCTTCTTTGTACTCTGTTCTGATTCACTGAAATGAAAAATACATTTTCTTTGTCCTTTATTAGTAATTTTTTCCCTTCCAAATTTGCTTGGCTTTGGCAAATGAAAGAGAGATAAATTTTGCTTTGATTTGGTGGTGCAGAGAGTGCAAAAGAGAATTAAAACATTAGTTAAAAGGCACAAGGGAATTGAACAGGGAACAGAAATTAAGTTAGTTGAAGCAAATTACCTTATGGTTGTAAACCAACGGGGGTTCAGACAGATGTAAGGAATTCATTTCTGCTTCTAAATAATTATTTTTGCTTCTCAACAATAGCAGTGGGCTGCCTTCCTAGGGGTGGTTAGGTACTGCATAGCCAATCTTTAATTAAGTGGAGGGGGGCCCTCTGAATATGAGTATAACCTGATTAGTTTATTGCAGGCTGGGATTTGGAACTGATCATACCCCTTCCCTCTCCCTCCTAACCTTTGGGTGACCCAGAATTCACTTCTTAGTGAGTTTCTCATTTAAGGAAATATGAAAGAAAAAAGATGTAAAGAGAGGCTTTAGAACAGCCTAATAAAAAAATTCAAAGGCCTTATTGCAAAGGACCCTTTGAAATGGAGAATGGGGAGATTGAATTGGGAGGCTGGAAGAGAAGGAACTGGAATATTTCTCCTGGTGAGGGCTCCTGAACTTCTGGATGCTAGGAGGACATGCACGAGAGGGTTGGAGAAAGTTCCTGGGACGTTGACACACGTGCAGAGGCCAGGGTGCCGAATGGGATTTGTCGGGAGAAGTGGGACACCTCTCCTTTGCTCTTTCTGTCCATTCCAGCCTGGCACAACAGAAAGAAGGCAGGTGTGGCTGAGGGTCTGAGTTCTAGGTGGGGTTCTGTGAATCTGGGCGAAGGTTTTAACTCTTGAGTCTTCATCCCCTTGCCTGCAAAATGGGATTGGCATTTTGTGCTTTGTACATCTCAGCGGATTTGGGTGAGGATCAAATAGACAACAGGGGTGAAAGTGCTTTGCAAAATTTAAGGCATTTACAAAAATGTCTTACCTTGAGCATGAGAATGGAGTTTCTGAACCTGGCCTTGTATTACATTCACTCAGTGTGAGATTTCAAAAATTACATCTCCTCTCCTGAGGCTCCATCCCCAAGATGCAAGGGCCAGAAATCATTAAAACAACAGAGCTATAGAAACAAAAGGATAAAAATAGAAATCCTTTGGATGGTGATGTTGGTGAGGATGGTGATGACGATGATGACGTCGGCGAATGTAACAGTTATGATGGACTTTGAGAGGGAAATGGTATAAGGATTTCTTTTGCTAATACCGTGGAGTATGATTGGAAGCTGGTCTCTCTCAGGCTCCAGGTGATAAGGAGCCTTGGTTCACAGGCTTTCTTTGGGGACAGACCCTGGCTCTTGATGCCTAATCCTTCTTTCCTGAAAGAGAGAGGCAAGGGGATAAACACATTTTAAGGATCTTCTCTGTAGCAGGAATGGTGCTGGGTAAATTTCAAGTTTCAGTGGCCCCTGTGAATTCCCAAGCCCCTAGACAAATGGACAAATGCCTGGTGGTCCCAGAAGAGGGTAGGAGCCTGTTTGGAATAGGGAATCTGTCCTGAGCAGAGCTGGAAGTTCTGTGAGTGACAACAGCTTTCATGTCTTCCTATGCCTATTGCCTCGTTGAGTGGATATACCTGCCATCTTTCGAGGGCAGCTTAAATGCCCTCCTTGCTAGGAGCCAAACAGTGCTTAATCAACTAATTCTGTAAAAAACTTGGAAGAGGAGACAAGGCATTGTGATTGAAGTTTCTGCAATCCCAAGGAGAAAAGGAAACAGAAATGAGTGGCTTCTGCTTTAATCTAAAGATCAATGCAATATTAACGTGAATAGCCCTGCCAAGCACACCATCACAGCATGCAGGGCTGAGCTTGCAAAACGGCTTCCTCTTAAAACTAAAGATCAGAGCAGCCTAGAAATTTTTGGTCTCTACTTCTGCTCACTTATTCCTTGAGGAGCACAGCTGACGGTTTCAGAAGGGCTGCAAACAACTGCCTATTCATTTGCTCATTCAGTCTGTGATAAGTTCCTATCAGGCATGGATCCAAAACTGCTTCTTCTATTAGGATCGCCTGGGTCACAGCAGGACATTCCAAAACAGAGTTCTCCAAGAGCATTTAGAAACAGGTTGCAGATGCACATCGATTATTTCCAGTTGCTTTACAAAACCAATGAGATTTTAACCTCATTACTTTTTTTTCCTTTTAATAAAGTAACTGCTGGTTGCAAAACATCCCTTGGTAAAAAAACAAAAACAAAACAAAACAAAACAAAAAGCAAACCCCAAACAAATTGCAAATTGTTTCCTCTAGCCCTGAAAGAGAATGCACAGGAATTGTATGCATTGGAATACGCCAATTGTGACAGTTAACTTTAAAGACCTGGGAGCTCCATGAGGATATGAAAAGGAAGGAATTTTGAATGCAAGAGATAGTGACTGTGGAATGACCCTAATAGGGTCTTGTCCTGTTTCTTTGCAATCTCCCCTGAGTCTCAGAATTGCCAATAATTATATTTACTTAAATCTTAATAGTATGTACCTTTCTTATAATATATTGCTAGATCAATATAGTATTGAGATCGTATACTATAGTATATCTGGGTCAGTATGCTCACACTGTGGTGTTCATGGTCCAATTCAATTTTCTCTCTGCTTCCTGTCCTTTCATACTGCCAGATACCTTCTGAACCCATACTCGTCCCTTCAGCGCCCAACACCAATGTCTTAGGCTCTCATTTCTCACTTGGAGTGTACTTGTGGCCCTTCCCGGCTGGTCTTTCTCGTTGTCTCTCTTGTCTTGAATCTCCTCTTCACACCAGACTTAGTGTTGTGGGCTGAATGTCTGGGCCCAACCCCCACCCCCCAACTACTCATACAATGAAATTCCTCCCCCCTGATGTGATGGTATTTGGAAATGGGGTCTTTGAGAGGTCACTAAGTAATAAGGCTGGAGCCCTCAGGAATGGAATTTAGTGCCCTTGTGATAGAGACCCCATCGAACTCTTTAGCCCTCTTTTTGCCCTGTGAGGACTCAGCAGGAAGACTGCAGTCTGCACCCCAGCAGAGGGCCCATGCTGGCACCCTGATTTCGGACTTCTGGCCGCCAGAACTGTAAGAAGCAAATTCTGGTTGTTTATAACTTGCTCAGTCTATGGCACTTTCTCATAGCAGCCAGAACGGACTAAGACAGTTATCTAACAACCAATCCTCTTTGCGATGCTTCAGGGGTTCCCCTTCCTGTTCACAGGACCCAGATGGTTCACCTCTGCATTCAAGATGCTTCGTGAACAGATCACTATTTGGGTCTTAGGTTTAACCTCCCCAAATACCCTTTTCTCACGACAGACTACTTGTAACTCCCTAATTTTCCTTCATTCCCATACTAAAGCGTTTTTTCCCCACCAAATCATCAACCCTCTCATATTTTCATTCAGTTCTATAGAAACACTTCCTTTTTAAAACTACCACTCTACAAATGCCCTTGTTATCCCCTTAAACCTGGATAAGTTTTGTTCTTTCAGTTATTTTTTTTATTTTTTTTTAAAGATCTTTTTTTTTTTTTTTAAGATTTATTTATTTGACAGAGAGAGACACAGCGAGAGAAGGAACACAAGCAGGGGGAGTGGGAGAGGGAGAAGCAGGCTTCCCGCAGCGCAGGGAGCCCGACGTGGGGCTCGATCCCAGGACCCTGGGATCATGACCTGAGCCGAAGGCAGACGCTTAACGACTGAGCCACCCAGGCGCCCCTGTTCTTTCAGTTATTTTTTGCTCTCCCATGCTCACTCTCTGATATAGGTGCATCGCCTCCTGAATCGTGGGGAAAACAAATATCACTTCGTTTAGCCTGCTAACTCCTCTATCCCTAGTTCTTTTAGCCTTTCCCTGACAGCCAGTCATCTCAGATGAGCGATCTGCATGTACAGGTGCAGAGCCGCCTGCCTTGGCATGCTGGTGTTCTACCAAGCAGGGTTTCAGGAGCTCCCAGTACTAGTGCCCTCTGTCACCCCTCAAGGTGGCCAGGAGGGCCCCTGGGATCATCACACTGGCCGGAGTCTATGTACACCAGTGGGCTGCACAAAATAAAGATTTCCTATGTGTGCCATGATGTGGGAAAGTTCGGGAAACCCATATGAACCCTTCCTCACTGTTCAATTGTTTCTTAGCCCCATTCCCTGCCCTTTGGAAAAGAATGACATCCTTACGGCAGAATCCAAAGAACCATCTCAGACTTGACCCTCATGAACTCTTCATCATTTGCGACATCCGTGTTCTTTATCTTCGCCCCTCGCTTGGTCGCTGTGACTATGTTACGTGGTTCCTTCATCTTCCTCTCCAACTAAAGTACTGTTACAAGTGGATCTTCTTCCATTCCCCTCCAGGTATCGATCCTCAAAGCACTCCCCAGTGAAGTAAAGTTCAGCACGCAGATCAGAGTCTGCTTCTTGGGGAAATATATCTGTAATGGCAACCTTCCTTGAATTTTGTAAGATGAACTCTTGAGGTCTGTTCTGAGCTATTAGAGCATTTTGTTTATATGGCTAAAAGAGGATTCATCCCATTAAAATAGAGTTTATTTTAGGCTTCTACTAGATCACGAGTTCCTAGAGGAAGGAGGGCACCTTCCTGACCCACCCGCCCAGGACTGGTCTAGTGGCACTTGCTCAGCAATGGACACAAGCCTGTGGACACAACCCTCTGCTATAGCTTCACGTTAGAAACTGTGTCAGTCTGTATCTCCCACCCCCTACTCTTGCTTATCTCATGTATCAGTCCTGTTGGGCTGGATCATGCAGTGGTAACAACTCAAAAACTCAGTGTCTTAAAACAGTAGAAGTTTATTTTTTATTTATTTATTTTATTCTTATGTTAATCCCCATACATTACATCATTAGTTTTAGATGAAGTGTTCCATGATTCATTGTTTGTGCACAACACCCAGTGCTCCATGCAGAATGTGCCCTCCTCAATACCCACCACCAGGCTAACCCATCCTCCCACCCCCCTCCCCTCTAGAACCCTGTTTGTTTTTCAGAGTCCATCGTCTCTCATGGTTCGTCTACCCCTCCGATTTCCCCCGCTTCATTCTTCCCCTCCCGCTACCTTCTTCTTCTTCTTTTTTTTTTTTCTTAACATACATTGCATTATTTGTTTCAGAGGTACAGATCTGAGATTCAACAGTCTTGCACAATTCACAGCGCTTACCAGAGCACATACCCTCCCCAGTGTCTATCACCCAGTCACCCCATCCCTCCCACCCCACCGCCCACTCCAACAACACTCAGTTTGTTTCCTGCGATTAAGAATTCCTCATATCAGTGAGATCATATGATACATGTCTTTCTCTGTTTGACTTATTTCACTCAACATAATACCCTCCAGTTCCATCCACGTCGTTGCAAATGGCAAGCTCTCATTCCTTTTGATGGCTGCATAATATTCCATTGTATATATATACCACTTCTTCTTTATCCATTCATCTGTCGATGGACATCTTGGCTCTTTCCACAGTTTGGCTATTGTGGACATTGCTGCTATAAACATCGGGGTGCACGTACCCCTTCGGATCCCTACTTTTGTATCTTTGGGGTAAATACCCAGTAGTGCAATTGCTGGATCATATGGTAGCTCTATTTTCAACTTTTTGAGGAACCTCCATACAGTTTTCCAGAGTGGCTGCACCAGCTTGCATTCCCAGTAGAAGTTTATTTTTGACTCATACTATGTGTCTACCGCAATTGAACAAGGTGTTTTGTTCTGCTTTATTACCCTTCTAGGGCTTGGACTGACAGAAAAGTCACTGTCTAAAATATTACTTGTCTCTGTGGCAGGGGAAAAGAGACCTCTGAAGGGTCTCGCTTGATCCATCAAGTGCTCTGGCTCGAGGTGATCATGTGCCACCTCTCCTCACAAGTCATTGGTTGGAAGTAGCCACATGATTTGTGATTTGGTTCCTGCAGAGTCATAGGGGGTCCCTTGTGTAATCCACGTGTCTGGAAGACAGAGGGCTGAAAACATTTGGTGAGCAGTGCCAGGACTACCACACGTCACAATAAAACTGCCCTCACATAGGGTGTGGTGGGCCTTCTGTGTCTCCCCTTGGCGCCGAGAGCCCGGTCAGATGCTCGTGAGAGTTATTACCTAGTTTGTGACTTTAGCTAGCCTGGCATCCTTAAGAAGCCCAGAGCAGAGTTGCAGGATGCCAGCCACTGGAGAAGGAGGGCTGCCCCAGCCTGCAGACCTGCCAGGAGATAATCTACCCTGGCTGTAGACTTCTCCCTCTTGAAGAAATGTAATGATAATAGCATAACAGAGTAACCTAACTCCACTAGAAAGGGGATAGTCTGTTTGTGAGAAGCAGGATTTTGATGTACACACACAAGCACACCTAATACATGTACATATACATGCAGCCGTTCTAAAATAGTACTTTTGAGTACATTCTGTGCTCGGACTGGCCTAAGGAGCCCAGCAAGTCTCCACTGGGATCCTCATCAGTGATAAGCAATTAGCACAGCACTCGTTTTTTCTTAATTGTCTTTTGAGAGTGGTTGAAATCAGATTTTAAAGATTTGCCTCCTTGAGGTAATTTATGTATAAATTTGCATTACTTACAAAGAGAGGAGTTGATAGCCAAAGTTTTGTAGCGTTGTATGCTCGAGTATTTATATGATGTGTGGGTTTCCTTACATTTTCCATTTAAAAAAAGGGAATTGCTTGAAATTAAGAAATTAAGACTTTTTTTCCTTTATTTCCTAAAACACTTCTAGGCTGGCCACAAAGGAAGAACAAATCCTGTTTCTCTTTATTTGCTTTGGTAATTATTTGAAAACCCGAGTAAGGGGTTTTAGTTTGGAAAATGCATCCCATAAGGGATCAGAGGGTTCTTGGACTTTTATATATATTTAGACCAGCGTGGTCCAATAGAACTTTTGTGATGCTAGAAGTGTTTATATCTGCACTCTTCAAGATGGTAGCCACTAGCTTCATGTGGTTATTGGGTGTTTGAAATGTGTTAGTGCAACAGAGGAGCTGAATTTTTCTTTTCCTTTCCTTTTAATTTATTTATATTTAAATGTAAATGGCCACATGTGGCTAGGGACTACCATATTGGACAGCGCATCTTTGGAGACTTGGCTCAGAACTTGAGTGATCTGAGAGCCTGGGAACCTTGTTTCTTGGCCCAGCTGTGCAAAAGTTTGTCTGTTGTGTAGACCTCACTCCACCCTGTTTGTAATCCCCTAGTGTCTGCACACATGCAGGATCTTCAGTTCCAGAAAAGGTGGGTGGCTTTTTTTAGTTATTTCAATCTGTTATTTCCATGCAATTCACTTAGAATTCCTTAGATTCCTAAAATTTGCTGGCCTCTGAGACAGCACACCTCAGTGTGGGACCGTGTCATAGACAGAAAAAAGGATCGCTGCCAGGGATCCTAAGGCCTCAGGAGGGTGGCCTCCCCTTCGGCCCTCCCCACTTTTTCTGCCCTCCCCAGCTGGTCACAATCCCATTTCCTTTGGCTGTGACATTAGTTCTTTGTGCCAAGGGAGCTATATTCTATTTAGGTTTCTTGCCTAGACATTTTGAATGTATTTTAGGAAGGCAGTTTATCTTGTCCCCCCGTCACTCTTGGTGGAAATTAAAAGGACAGAAAACCGTCGGGACTTAGGGAACATGGAAGGAGGTCAGTCAGATTCCCCACATGCACCTCAGTGTACCTCGCTGTCACAGCTCCGTTTCACAGAACTGGGACTCGACGCCCTCCAGCCCCAGTGAATTAGAGATGACACATGCAAATCCAGAAAACTCCTTTCCAGTTGATGGATCTCGGCACACATTTGCATCAACGAAGTCATACCAGGGAGACCAAAGGCTTAAGAAACTGCAGATGCTGGGAGAACAAGGTTAAAGGCAAAATCAGAGTAAAAAAACATTCCCATACTCATTGGCTTCTCGACACAGAATGGACGTAATTTTACACTGTGTTTAACTTAATATGGTTCATTTACTCTGAAAGAATGTGATTCCTATTTAAAAGTAAAAGTCATTAGTACGAAGTAATGTGACTGACTTTTATACAATCATATAAGAACTTAAATATCAGAATGCATTTTCACTTGAGAATGGGCAACTTGGGATTGAGCAGCTTGTTTCAACCATAATATTGCCCTTGCTAAGAGCACCTTTCCATCTATCTGCTGAGCACATGGTAAACATATCCTTTTGAATAGTCTTCAGAATAGTCAATCAATCTCCTTATATGATGGTGGGTTCGATGTGGAGGAGTCCTGGTTATAAGGATTTTATGTAGCCACAAATAGACTAAACTTCTTTTCTTTCCTTTTATTCTTAACAGCCAGAGTTCATTCAGAGTCTCTCAGGTGAGGAGAAGCTGGGTGATGAAGCTGGGCAGCACCCCTTTGGCCCAAATCTGTGCTTCACTTAATGTCATTTTATCTCCCCAGCAATCACATGACCTAAGTGGCGGAGGCCAAGCAGAACATCCCCTCTCCCAGGTGCTAATCTAAGTGAGCCGAGTGCTGAGTGGGTCTCGGTGCCAGTCCGTGAGTCACTGTTGGTGGAGGGTTATTGAGTGTGATGGTGCTTCTCTGCTTCCCCTTCTAGATGGCAGGAAGGGTAGGCAAAAAGATGCCAAGCGAGGGGGCCTGGTTGCCTTGCTGTTCTCTTGCCCCTCTCTTGTTCTCATGCCACTCGGCTGACCTATGTCTTGTTACCCCAGGGCCAAGCCTGGCCACACCTCTTGGGGTGATTCACCTCTTTTCAGTCTCTCTGCTCCATGGGGTTGACAGAGGGTGAGCAGATCCTGAGATGCAGCTTGGGCTTAAGATAGCAGGATAGGATGCAATGGGATGGGATGGGATGGAATGCCAACCTTGACCACGGGATACAATGCAACTTATCCAATTCTTCCTAATTGAGTTCAGAGACATAAGTTGTGCTTATAATGAAGTGTTCCTTTGCCCCTCTTGGTCAGAATGATTTGTGTGTGCAGCTTCTTCAGAAAGTGGGGAGAGATGATCTTGTTCTCCTGCTAATAGTCCTCTAGTTGTGCCATTCTTTTTCTAGTAGTATTATCTCTCCCACCAAATGCAAGTGGAAATTGATATCTTGCCTCAAATCCTGTATGGGGCAGTTATGAGCTGAGGTTAGAATAAGGTCTACTGGCAGTGTGTGCTTCAGCTGGCTGACATCAGCTCCCGAGAGCCAATTATTGCCATCTTTGCGCAACCCTGTGTTCAGTGACATCATCCTTAAAATGAACCATGATGGGAGTATTTATACTAGAGCAATTGACAAATGCTACAAATCAGAACTTCTTCCCTACCACTGGAGAGCTGGTTATTAAACATTTACCAAGACACCACTAAATCTATGTGACTTCGGAGCCCATATTCTTCTCACTATTCCATGGTTTGTCATATGATTAACAACACTGTGGTCTTGAAAGAGTTGGGTTTCTACAGGTTGGCTCAGTTGGATTTCATGTACCATTATAAGACCAGGGGTTTGCTTCAGAGTGGGCTAGGGAGCTAGGTTTGGTACCACAACCAACTACCTGAAAGAGATACACCTTGGTATTGACTGCCCTTCCACACCCAGGCTCCCTGGCTCCAAACAGGTATGCTGCCCACAGAAGGGATCATCTAGATGCATGCAGACCCACCTGACCTTGTATTCCACTAATGGAGGTTGGTGGGCAGTTAGCACTGCTCAATTCACATACATAAAACAAGAGAACAACTAGGTATATATCAGACATAGGGAGAATATAGAAAGTGTGGGAACTAGAAAATCCTGACCTGAATCACTAGTTATACGGCCTTGGGCATGTCCCTTAACCTTTTTATGCTTTGGTTTCCTTCCATCTGAAATATGAAATCATCCTTGAAGTAAAGTATTGGAGATAGCATATAAACCAAAACTACCGAGCACAGTGGCTTTATTAAGCATGTAGTAAATGCTCAACAAACAGTGGCTTTTAAATGTGGACATATAAAAAATTAAATTCTCCTGAAGCTGATGGCTAAATTCTTACATATCTCAGTACTTTAGAATACATCTGTGTTTGTTTATTCTCCCAATTAGAAAACCCATTACCAATAAAGAGCACATCTGAGTAAAACTGGTAGCCTAGAAGTTCGTGGTAATTGTATGGGATAGTGGTGGGTTGTGAAGAGAAGTGTCTCTGAAAGGCAGCTCAAATTCTAACTCTGCTACTACATTCTATGATCTTTGAGTTTCTAAAGGTCAGTTTCCTCCTATGTGAAATGGGAATTAAAAAATCACCTGCCTTGTAAACTGTTAGGATGAACTGAGATTTTTATAAATGTGCTCAGCACATTTCTTAATAAATGGCTCAGTACAATGAATGTTAGTAGTCTTTGTTACCATTAGTATTATGGACTTTTAAACATTCTGATGTGGTGATCCACACAAACGTGGACAATCATATTTTAGAAGTCAGCCTGGCTGAGAAGGGGGTGGTATGGGAAAGAGTTCCTGGGGAGACCCTTTCACCTCGAGGACTTGGGAATGGTGCAGGCTATCAGGTATGAATGAAGACCCCAGCTCCTGGAGTAATTACAAAGTTGGTTTTTATGCAGTAACATTATACAACAAAGGATGGAAGGCCAAGTTTGACTCCATATGGTCTACACAAGGGCCAAGAACAACAACGTAAGAGTACGGGATCATTTGTTACTATTGATTTATGTTTTGGGTGATGGTGTAATGATTGCTTTTGCTATTTGTGCCTTGTGTTTCCTAGAAGCTATGGTGCTAAAGGCGGGTGGAACAATTCAGTACGGACCATGGTAATTGAAAGGGAGCTTTGCACACAGAGCCAAGCAGTATAGAGCTGCTTCCTTGTGCTGGTTTCAGTATAAGAATATGCATCCACTTATAATTTAATAAAAATGCCCACGGAGACAAATGATGCACTGCCAATTTTCTAGCCTCTTTGAAGAATTCCCCAAGTGTTAAGAAACTGTGGAATTAGACTTAAAGCCTTACATAATGACTAATTTGGTTGCATGGTGCTGCCCATTCCTGCTAAGCAGGCCTGCTTTCCCAGGCCCCTCTGTGCCCCAAGCTGATGGCAGATTTATCTGGACTCTTACTGGGCAGTGTCAGAAAGATAGTTCTGGCTAACCTTTCCCAGAAGTCCCAAACTCTTCCTAGAAATAACAATGCTACTGAAAGACCACAGTGGAAAGTAAGCAGCCAGGGACTGGCCAAAACTCTGCAACTATTGTAATATGAATTCATTTTGGGATGTCAGGTTTTTATCCATCAACTAAGAGCACTGAATACTAGATCAATGGTAAACCCTTTTAGATTCTGGAGAAATATATGGCTTCTCTCTCCATAACAAAATATACACATGCATGGAATTTCAAGGGCTCCCAGGGATCAGGCTTATATTATAAGAATTTCTTTTAATTCTGGGATCAGGTTCAAATATATTTTCTTAGGAAAAATTTTAGTGACTCTTCTCATTTCCCCTGAGTTTGACAACCAGATGAGCATAAGTACAAATTAATTTTATGTCTTTGTTCCTACATGTTACAGAATCTACTCCAATGGATGTTTGTTTGCCTCCATTTCCTAATGTTTTCACTGAAATTGTGACTACTCAAGAATGGAGCTTTGTACATTCTAACAGTGTTGTAAGTCTTGCCTTGTAAAGCAGTGAATTTTGAGCCGGAGGGTGGCAAGATGGCCTCTTGCATAGTTTTACCATGTCCATATGAATGAATGGTATGCAACTTTGGCCTTGTGTGCAAGAGTCTGTGTCCGGTACAGTGTGATAGGAGCCTTCACGACTCTGAGTCTGGTTGTAGAGGTTGTCTAACATCAGGAACTTTGTATCTGCCTTGTATATCCTTATGGGGGCATGTGTGACAATTTTCCTTCTTAGGAAATGTCAACACTGGTGGAGCCAATTGGTGAGAATCATGTTCATGAAAGAAGGGCCATACTAATGGCTGTCCTGGGTTGGCTCAGATGCCCATTCGACACAGATGGACTGGCTGTGTCCCAAATCCCATGCTGCAGAGTCTCTAACTGGTGGTTCCAGACACTGTTGTACTTGGGCAGTTAGTTGCAGTGTGCCTGCTCAGCTGCCCAGTGGTCTTTTGCTGGGTCATGTCACTCTCCTTGACCTCAGCTCATAGCAGGTTGTCTTCTGAGAAGCTTGCTTCAATGCCGGGCAGCGCTAACTCTGCCAGGCCAGGTGTTGACACATGGGAAAGGTTAGGCTAACATGAGGCTTTGTGTTCCAGTCCAAGGATCTGGCCACATGGCGGGGTGCTGTGGGTGTTTGCTTAGGCATGACCAATTCTTCCTTCTGGTCCTGGGGGAGAAGGTCACATGTCTGGAGCAGAGCAGAGTCTGTTTTCCACTTCTCTACTCCAGATGGGTCTGGCCGTGCCTGAAGAGCTTTGGGAAAAGAGGTCACAAAGTGGCTGGAGGATTAACTGAAATAACACGCGAGCACTTTAGCTCACACGGAAGATGGTCAATATACTCTAGTTGAATTGGAATTGGAATCAGGTTCTTAAGGTTTTCTATACCTTTATTTGGCCTTGCATTTTAGAACATCTTTATTTCTACTGAATCAAGGACCAAAACTGTATAATAACAACTGCTTGGGAGTCTGGCTTAGGTTCGAGAAAGTACAGAGCTTAGTGGGCTCAGCCTCCTTAATTTCAAATTGCTAAATTGACCAAATTGGTAGCCTTGCTCTACTTTTTCTTACATAAATTAGGTACATTTTTAAAAGGTTTATTTATTTATTTTAGAGAGAGAGAGAGAGAGTGAAGGAGGGGAAAATGGAGAAGGAGAGAGAGAATCCGCAAGCAGACTCCCCACTGAGCTTGGATCCCACAACCCTGAGATCATAACTTGAGTTGAAAATAAGAGTCGGCTGCTCAACCAACTGAGCCACCAGACGCCTGGTAAATTAGGTATATTTTTAAAGAAATCTTGAGCCTTTGTTGAAACTAGCAGTTTTTCCTTTTTAGGTTGAGTTATACATTACCTGCGGGCATTACTTATGAATTCATTTGGCAGTTAATTTTGTTGCCTGTTTAATTAACTTACTTGAACACAGGAACTGAGCCAGAGGAATCTTCGAGAGGGGAGAGTAGAGAAAGGCAAGGAGTTTAAGGACTGGAGTCAGCAGTGTGGGGCTCTGGGGCAGCCACTAGGTGATGTGGGGCTTGGCCTGTTGGAGGGACCCCAGAAAAAGGAGCCGGCAGGAGTAGATGCAAAATGTTGGTTGATCCATGGTTCTTCCCCCTCCTGTGTAAGAATCATACTAATATAAAAAAAAAATTATCTACCTTTTGATAAAAGATTTCCAGAGAGAAGGTGGATTTTCAGAAAAATACCTAACACAAGGGTAGGTTGTAAATTAAACTAGAAATTGAGACAATATAAAAATATAAAGAATATAAATGGGAAAATGTAGGTCAAGTCTGAGGTGGGGGCGAGGGACCATAGCACAGAAATTCAGATCATCAGGTACTGTGATTGAGTGGACAGTTGTGAATACAGCAAATGGAAATCCAGGCAAACCCTATTCTTTTTGTCCCTAAGAAGAAAATATATCAGTTCTTCAGAGTAAGCCAACCTTTTCATGTTACTTAGCTCTGAAGGAATGTGTCACGGAGGCTCCATGCACCGGGCACAGAGAGCTCCAGGAGACTGTGTTCTTAGCGGGGTCTGAGCATTGAGAAGAAAGGCACTTGGCAGAGTTCCTAGAAGAATCACGCCACTGTAGTGCATGTTTTACCTCCAGATTATTATTATTTTTTTAAAGATTTTATTTATTTGTCAGAGAGAGAGAGGACGCACAAACAGGGGGAGCCGCAGACAGAGGGAGAACCATGGGGAGCAGGGAGCCTGATGCTGACATGGGACTTGATCCCAGGATCCTGGGACCATGACTGAGCTGAAGGCAGATGCTTCACCAACTGAGCCACCCAGGCGTCCCCTACCTCCAGAATCTTATCCCACCTCTACCATTTCCTAGCTGTGTGATTTGGGGGTTCTCCATGATTGTGTGGCCTCTCTGAGCCTGTTTTCCCATCTGAAAAGCAGGGTGATTGCCTCCTGGGATTGTTTGACGGTCCTGAGAAAAATGGTTATGGAGGACTGTGCACAGCGCCTGTTAACAAAATACACAAAACATCATGGTGAAACCTCTCCTCCCACAGACAGCCCGTTATAGATAAAAATGTGGGATGGGGGTTCCCAGCCTTTTTGAGTTACGAGAAATCATTTTCTCATCAAATATTTCACAGACTCACATATGACACCTATTCTCCTTTGGGCACCCACTGACTGAGAAAATACATGATAGTAATGCTTTAAAACGACTTTGTAAATCACTAATCCTAATAGCATCTACACACGTTACAGAAGTGTACTACACGCTGAGTAAGATGCAGCGCTCCACCGACCATGTCACCACAGGGTAATTCCCAGGCTGTTCATTGTTACCAACAGTCCCGCAAGGGTGCAATGGCCCCCGGGGGGCTGACAGGTGGCAGGTGTCCTGCTGGACTGCATCTCTCCTCCAGCTCTGGCCCTACTCCTCAGCCCAAATGGAGGCTGAGGAAGAGGCTGGCCATGCCGTTCTGATAGCCAAAGCACCCCTTCTCAGGAGTGAAAGCTTTTAAAAGGGTCAACGGTGACCTGAAATTCTTTATGGGGATTAACCCACTTCATTGCCACAGATAGCAGGTTGAATAGTGTTCCCCCAAATTCATGTCCAACTAGGACCTCAGAATCTCCAATAAGGTCTTTGTAGATGTAAGTAGTCAAGATTAGGGTGCACGTCCCAAAATCCAGGACTGGGCCCCAAACCCAAAGACTGGTGTCCTCATAAGAAGATCATATGGAGGCAAAGACTTGCACACAGGGGCATGCCTTGTGGAGACTAAGGCAGAGATTGGAATGACGTGTCTGTAAGTCAAGGAACACCACCGGAAGCACCAACAGATTCTCCCTCAGAGGCTCTAAAAGGAACCAACCTTACTGACACCTTGATATCAGGCTAATGGCCTCCAGAACTGGGAGACAATACATTTCTGCTGCTTTGAGCTGCCTAGTTTGTAGTATTTTGTTACGGTTAACTTAGAAAACTAATTCATCATGCAGGCTCATTTTTTCCCCCAGAGTTTTTATTAATTGATTTTTTCTTATGACCGAAGTAATAAATGTTCATCATAGAATGTTTATAAAATAAAGGTATACTCCAAAATAAAATAAAATAAATCACCCTTTATTCCACCATGTGAAGATAACTACGGCAAGCATTCTGATGTTTATTCACCTGGACCTCTTCTCTGTGTGTGTGTGAATTATTTTTTGAAACCATTTCCAGATGATCAATATCTGTGCTTCTGTGCCTTACTTCTGACTAGGTAAAAGCAGAGAAATCAAAACCCATGGAACCCAGCCCTTTTCAGTACTCTCAGACAACATTCCAGACAATTTTCAATCTTTCCCCAAACCAGAGTGGCTCAATTGGCAGGGAGACCTTCCCGTTTCTGACAGACAGATGCTGACATATGTCTAATAAATTTAGCGCTGAGCTCTAGCTTATATTCGACCCCACGGTGCCCAGGAGATAAGACAAAACTGGTTGTAGGTAAAGCCCTTGACAGCCTCTGGGCTGCGGGGCTTAGCATGTCTTTATCATTAGGTCTGTTTACAAAGAAAAGTCTTTTGAAGGTTTTCCCTGTGGAACAGGGTTATTTCCAAACGGCATATGGTGAAAATGTTACATGAGCTTCATGCGGCTTGTCTGCGCCTGACAGGTTACAGGGGGGAATTGCTTGTAGCAGCCCAGAGTTGCCCCTTGAACTTGGGCTATTTGCTCTCCGGCTCCGCCGCAGGGTGAGCTCCTTCTGCAGCTAGTGGTGAGAAAGCTGGAGCAGACACACAAAGGTGGGTGCTGCCTCTGGATGGCAAGACTGGCAGAGGGCTCCACACCAGCTCCTCCCTGGACAGGAGGGCGGTCCCCCTTGTGCTCCCAGCATGGACCAGAGGGCTGGTGTTGGCCCGAAGGGGTTCAAAATATTAGCAGTGGTGTGGTACAGAGTCTCCTGCTCTCCACTCCCTGAGGAGACTTCCCTTGAAGTAAAGAGAAGTTAAACTGCCCCTCCGAGGAAGGGTGGACCTGGAGCTCCTCCTTGCCCTAAGGCCATGTTGCCTAATCATCAGCCCAGAGGCTGTAGGCTGGCCCGGCTGCACGCACATGGGGCGGTCTTCAGAGGTTTTCTTTCTTGCTCTTCCCTCCCTCCTCTCCTCCCTTCCTTCCCTCCCACCCTCTCCCCCTTCCTTCCCTTTTGCTTTCCTTCAAGTAATTTGAATTTGTGCCAAAATATAAAAAGTGGGGGATTTCATGCTAAAGGGGAGTAGGCATCCTCTGGCCCTTTCACAAAAAGCAGATTTGGTGTTGCTTGCATGCATTCCTACATGGTGACCCCTAGCCGAAGCTAAGTAGTGGCTCTGCCTTTAGGCGGGAACCGTGCTGTCCGCGTCTCCACAGCCCCCACCCACCATGACTCCCCCTTTCTGATATTGCCTGGCCCCAGGCGACATCTGGGGGTGCTCTGCCCAACTGAGCAGGACCTGCTGCAGTCCAGACCATGTCACCGTGAACCTCCCCAGCACGGAGAAGCATGGGGACCCTAGCTCCCATTTCCTTCTAAGGACTCTTTCACCTGTGGAGGTCTCTACCCCACCGGATTCAGTTGCTTGATCGGGACAATGAGGGGAAGGGGGGGTTAGGTGGAGTTTTTGTGACTCTCCTTGCCCAGGGAAATGCAAATGCAACCTGACTTGGAACTGGTGCAAATGCTCATGAATAGAGGAGGGTTGTGAAAATGACCTGCGTCCGGGAGTCAGATCCGTCTTAGGCGGGCTGATGCTTGGAACCCTAGTGTGGGAAGCAGGTAAAACCAAGGAGTAGCAGTGGAGACCAGGCTGGGGGTCTTGGAGATGTTTATTCCCCGGCACCTTCCTCGAAGCACCCTTCTGCATGGGAGCCCCAACTTCTGGGAGCTCGGGCGAGCACCCCTGCCTTGGAGACTCTGCAGATCAGCTTGGTACCCCTTCTCACCTGTGACCTGAGCAGATGCTGCATCCATGGCTTCTACCCGTCCAAGTCACCATCACCTTTCCCTCCAGAAGCCTCTGACTTGTTCTCTGCTTCCATGCTTGTCCCTCTATGGTGTATTTTCAGTGCAAGGGTTAGAGTAATACTGTTAAACATGAGTCAGACGCGAGGCCACCTCCTGCTTCAAGACCCTCCTGAAGCATCGCCTGCCCCACAGAACAAACTCCTTCTCATTGCCTTGGCCTGTGGGGCTCCTTCCCTCTCCTGGTTCCCTCTGTGGTCAGCCCTCTGCCTTCTGTCCTGCCTCTCCCACTCTGCCTGGCCTCAGCATGCCAGGCTCACTTCTCTCCTTAGGATGTGGCATTTCTGCTCCCTCTGCCTGGACCATTCTGCCCCAGTCACACTGAGGCTCCCTCCTCATCCCACTCTATAATTACCTTGGATTCCCCCCAATGTTCCTTCCCAGGGACACTTCCCTGAGCATGCCGTCCCTTCCCCACTCTCTGGCCCTTCATCCTGCTAAGCTTCACTCCACAGCACTGAGCATGAGGGAATGCGTCGTTCATTTACGCACTTATTTATTTACTTACTGTTTGGGGCTGAATATTTATGTCCCCCACACATTCGTTTGTTGAAGCCCAACCCCAGTGTGATGGTATTTGGAGGTGGAGGCTTTTGAAGGTAATTAGGTTTAGAAGAGGTTGGAGGATCGGGCCCTCAGGTTGGGATTTGTGCCCTTATAAGAAGAGGAAGACAGGGACGCCTGGGTGGCTCAGTCTGTTAAGCGGCTGCCTTTGGCCCAGGTCATGATCCCAGGGTCCTGGGATCGAGTCCCATATCGGGCTCCTTGCTTAGTAGGGAACCTGCTTCTCCCTCTCTCTCCCTCTGCTTGTGCTCTGTCAAATAAATAAAAAAAAAATCTTTAAAAAAAAAAGAAGAGGAAGACAGACCAAATGCATGCTCTCTTTCTGTCTCCCTCTGTCCACACGCTTGCACCAAGCAAAGGCGATGTGAGGACCCCACAAGCCAGGACGCGGGTTCTCACCGAGAACCACATCGGAGGCCCTCTGATCTTGGACTCCCAGCCTCCAGAACTGTGAGAAATGCATGTCTTGTTGAAACCATCCAGTCCGTGGTATTTTGTTATAGCAGCCTGAGCTCATGCACTAATTTGTAACTTACTCTTACCTAAATTTACTCTTACCGAGAATCAAGAGGACAGAAGTAATTTTTTTTCTTGCTCACTGCTATAAGCCTAGAGCCTAAACGAGTGACTAGTGCATTGTGGGCACTGGATAAATAATGTTCAATGTGGAATGAATGGCCCTCTGGGGTTTCCTCCAGTCCTGTGTTCCCATTCCTCAATCGCCTGCAGGTACTATGTGAGGAGCTGGTAGTTTTCTAAAGGATTTAGAAAGTGGTCTTTGTTTCAGGGGGGCTCACCCATGAAGCGGGGGAGACTTGGGTGGATGGGTAATGATAGCGGCTTTAGCCATCATTAAATTATTAAACTACATTGGGATGCCAGGGTGGCTCAGTTGGTTAAGCATCCGACTCTTGATTTTGACTCAGGTGGTGATCTCAGGGTGGTAAGATCAAGCCCGGCATTGGGTTCTGCACTGAGCATGGAGTCTGCTTAAGATTTTCTCTCTCTCTGGAAAACAGTATGGAGGTTACTCAAAAAGTTGAAAATAGAGCTACCATACGGTCCAGCAATTGCACTACTGGGTATTTACCCCAAAGATACAAATGTAGGGATCCGAAGGGGTATGTGCACCCCGATGTTTATAGCAGCAATGTCCACAATAACCAAACTGTGGAAAGAGCCAAGATGTCCATCGACAGATGAATGGATAAAGAAGATGTGGTATATATATTCAATGGAATATTATGCAGCCATCAAAAGGAATGAAATCTTGCCATTTGCAATGACGTGGATGGAACTGGAGGGTGTTATGCTGAGCGAAATAAGTCAATCAGAGAAAGACATGTATCATATGACCTCACTGATATGAGGAATTCTTAATCTCAGGAAACAAACTGAGGGTTGCTGGAGTGGTGGAGGGTGGGAGGGATGGGGTGGCTGGGTGATAGACATTGGGGAGGGTATGTGCTATGGTGAGCGCTGTGAATTGTGCAAGGCTGTTGAATCACAGATCTGTAGCTCGGAAACAAATAATACATTATATGTTAAAAGAAGAAGAAGAAGAAGAAGAAGAAGAAGAAGAAGAAGAAGAAGAAGAAGAAGAAGAAGAAGAAGGAGAAGAAGAAGAAGAAGATAGCAGGAGGGGAAGAATGAAGGGGGGGAAATCGGAGGGGGAGATGAACCATGAGAGACGATGGACTCTAAAAAACAAACTGAGGGTTCTGGAGGGGGGTAGGGTGGGAGGATGGGTTGGCCTGGTGATGGGTATCAAAGAAGGCACATTCTGCATGGAGCACTGGGTGTTATGCGCAAACAATGAATCATGGAACACTACATCAAAAACTAATGATGTAATGTATGGTGATTAACATAACATAATAAAAAAAAAGATATCACAAGGAAAAAAAAAAAGATTTTCTCTCTCTCTCTATCTCTGCCCCTCCTCCCCTAAAAAATTATTAAACTATGTAAAACCAAAGTATCCTGAGGGTGGGGGTAAGAGAGGGCAAGCCAGTGAGTAACAGCTAAAGGACAAATTCAGATGGCCCCAAGCCCCGCCCCGTCCCATCCCAGGCTGAAGTCCTGCAACTGTCTCATCTGGAGAGGAGTGAATGTTTTAAAGGCTCTTGCCCACTAATCGATAGTTTTTTTTTTTTAATTGCTCTTCTCTTTCTTGGATTCCTATATAATTTATGTAAACAAGATAGTGTCACAGCATAAATAATAAGAGCAATATCTTCTATTTATCCTGCATTTTATAGTTTTCAAAGTCCTTCTTTATCTTTTTTAAAATCCTCCTTTGATACTTCTTATTACCTTTATTTTACAGATGGGGACAATGAGGGTCAGGGAGGTGAGACTCCAGGTCTCACCTGGAGTCTCATGAGGGGGCCTTTCCAGAAAGCTATGTGGTGCTGGGGTCACAGCATGGGAAGACCACTAAACATTCAATGTAGACACTCTTGTCACTAGCCACTTGGTGATACCTAGCAAGCAATTCATTTTCCTGAATCTTACTATCCTCAACTCTGAAATGAAGGCTTTCCACAAGAATCACTGCTTTTCGAATGTGGACACGCATCAGAATTACAGGGTCTTGGCCCCGGCCTGAAGATTCTGATTCGGTAGGCCCATGATCAGACCCAGCAGCAAGTATTTTTAGAAAGATGCCAGGTGACTTGCCTGACTGGCCCTGGTGTACCCCTGTCGCCCAGGGGATCTCTCTGAAGAGTACCCCCTTCTCTTGGAAATGTGCCCAGGTGGGTCTCTCTCAAGTTTCCTTCCCAATCTGACCTTCCAGGAGTCTAGACTTCTCAGAATGACCTCAAGGCATAGGTAGTAAGAGGTGTGTCTCCTTCCTCCCCCAGGATGTGGTGGTATCTTTAATGAATGGAAGGCAGCCAGCAGTCCCTCTACACGAAGACTCGCCCTGTCTCAGGGAGGCTGCTCTGAGTGGGAGTTACACGGTGAGGAGAACCCTACAGCCTGTGGGATCCTTCTCAATCCTTTGAGATCCTTTCTGCCACTTCCCCATATCATGGGAGCAAACTTTCCAACTATCCTCTTATTTAATTCATTCATTCCTCTTTGTTCTTCTTAGCTTGTCCAGCAGTGAAATTACATTTGCATGAAAATTAGTCTCCTTTGAAGAAAGTATTTGACTAATTTCCATAGGGCCATATGGCCATCCAATATTGGCACAATTAAAAAGAATAAAGGTCTCCAGTAAATATCCAGGTGTATTCACAACATACACACAAACACCATTTGGCTTCACCTCTTCTCCTGCCTTTTTATGCAGTATTTAAAAATATTGAACAACCAGTGCATTTAATCATTCCGCAATGTCAACTAAGGTCATCACTGTATGTGCTTTTTTCAGGGAAAAAAGAAATTCCTTCATGTTGAGGGGCTCATGGTTTGTTAGGATGAGTCAGGGAAACCACATGACGGGTTTTCAATGGAAATGTCGCTACTCTGTTTATAATTATAACCTCCACTCAATGCAGACAGCCAGGCAGAAGGGCCACAGCAAATAGCCCCAATTAGAAAATGATATGTTTGGTGAAAATTCTCCTAAACAAAGGCTTTCCACAGTGGCCTGACTTCCTAACATTCCCCACTCTCTCAGGAAAACCACTGACTGGACAAAAATGTGGGAAAAAGCAACAAAAGGCTTAGCTTGCCTTCCAGAGGCCCCCTCCAGGGACTGATGATCTCAAAGGCCCACATCATCCCACTTGTAAGCCCCCGCTTCCTACAAATGGGGACTTACGCAAATCCTGAACGCATACCGTCTGTCCCAGGTTGGTCTCGAGTGGAGCTTAAGGAATGAGATTTTTTGTGTGTGTGTTCCTTTGGGAGACTGGGAAGGCAGGTGGAGGTGGGATGGAAGAAACATGAAGAGAAACCCTCTTTTTTCCCCTCTCTCTCCACAATAAGCAAGGAGATAAAAATCTGGTTCTTGTTTATTTTTATTATGAAAACTACCCTCCTTAGTTCCATGATAATAGGCATTGAAGTTAGATTTTTAAGATCAGTTTGTGAGCAACAACATGAGTTATAAACTCAGGCTCCAGATAAGTCAGGATCCCAGGTTTTGTCAAGATGGCAGAAGTAAACTCTGTTGTTGAAAAACCATCACTATGGTGTTACCGTCGTGGCAGAGGGAGGAGAACAGGGACTGGAAGGGAGCCTCTCGGAGGCTGGGAATTCCATTTCTTGACCTTGGGAGTTGTTACTCGGGTGTGTTCTGGGAAAACTCATTGAGCTGTGATGGGTGCCCTTTTCTAGATGTGTGTCAAATTGCCATGAAACATTTAAAAATGTTGAGTCCCATGCAGTAATCAAAACTTTTGATTTCACTCAAAGTTATGACTTTTCCCCCAGCTCTACCTGTTGTAGGTGGGTCTTTTGCCTTTTGGAAGAGAAGCGTGCATGCGTGTGTGTGAGCATGAGTGTGTGTGTATGTGTACACATGTGTAGGGAAGGTCCACTCCTCTCTGTCTCCCTCACCCTTGTCTCACTAGCTGTTTCTGACCCCTGGGTGGGGAGGGGTGGAAAGAATAAGGAGAACTGCAAAGTTCTGGGGTGACAGGCACAAAGTGGGCAGAGTGAATGTTGCTGATGCTCCTTCCAGAGCCCCTACCCAGGTGCTGTGAGTACTGGAGGCTAATGGCTCACAGTTGCCCCCCTCCCTCCCTCCCTCCGGCTTTCCCCCTTCCTCTGCATTATGTGCAGCAGCCCATGACCAAGTGACATGGAGGTAAAGCCTGGCCCCTTTCCACAGGACAGACCGGTGGTCCCTGTGGAGCCCATGAGAAGCCAGCCTCTCATGGAGACCATATCCTTGTTCTGTGCTTGCCCTGCCCTATCCTGATTCCCCATCTGCCCTTGTCCTGACAGTTGTTCCTCTGTAACCCTCTCACAAGAATTCCCACGGTAGGCTCTGCTCCATGGGAGCCCGACCCCAGACAGCTGGCTCTGTGCTCTCCAAGCCTATGGAGAGCTGAAGACTGATGGCTTCTCTTACAAGTGTCCTTGTAAGCCTTTCCCACTCACTGGTGGCCTTTTACCTTCAGACCTTCTCATCTTCCAAAGTTCTCTCTTGCAGTGGCCACAGATTCCCACCCCCCCATCTGCCCCTGGAGACCAGAAGATCCCCTGCTGACTTCTCTGCTGATGTCCCCCATGTCAGCTTCCCTACAGGGCCCACAGTTAGTCCTTGGAAACCCTTTGCCAAACTCCAGGAGAACAAGCTGCTTAGTGTTGTCCTCTCTCCTCTGCCTGCAGTCCCTTACATTTGAAGCGTTGTTGGCTGAGAGAAAGGTGCTAGTTCACATTGTACCCCTAACTATGAGACAGCATCTAACAAACTAAGTTGTTCTCTTGAGGCTTCCTGAAGAGACTTTGAGGGATGGGTGGTGTGCAGGGCACAGCCTTCTCCAAAGAGAGAGTCACGAAAATGTGAAATGGTTATTGAGTGGCCTTTTGGATAGTTTTAGGACTGATATTATGTCTTGATACCCAATTAAAATTTCCAATTTAACATCCCGTCATGCTAAAATACTTGAAGAGTGCTTTAGAGTTTGCCAGAAAGGGCTCTTTGCCCATTTGCTGTTGTACGATTCTGAGTCCCTGGACTATCCTGATGTTTCACTTCTGTAGTTTTCCTGAATTCTCCACTTGTCTTATGTCTGAAAGAAATTCTGGATGCTACTTCCCAGCTTCAAGAGGACCCTCATAGACACGAGGACCCAGAATGTTGCTTGTATTACTGGGGACACTCCAGTTTTCCTTTCCCCCACACATTCAACTGGTCAGATGTGAAGTTTCCAAACCAGGCTGTATCTCAAGATGCCAGATAGCTTCTTGGGTTGTGTGATAAACTGGAAAGAGCTCTAGTAATCCTGCCTTTTGAGTCCTAGCTCATCCCTCCAAAAAAAGCTTACCAGTCCTCATTTTCCTCAACTGAAAATGAGGGAGCTGTCCTTTGCAATCCCTAAAACTCCCTTCATTCTCACTTTCTGACATTAATGATCTTGAACTCAATTGTTAGACTGAATCTACTGGTCAGTTTAGAAAAAGTAGTTGGTACAACATCCATCTTCAGAGGTGGCCTCAGTCTGCCCGTCCAGTATTTGTCATGACAATGTGATGGTATCAGGGGAAGCAAGGCATGTGAGCAGATGTCACCCTTGGCGGGGGGACTGTGAGTCTTCTTTTAGATACTGTGGAACAATCTTGCAAAACAAAGTGTAGCAACATCCCAGGTCAGACAAGTAGGGCCCCTTTACAAATAGCAACCCTGTGGGTTCATATAAACAGATGTGAGGCCGATCCTATTTTAACTGAATCACCCACTTGGCAACTGAACAACAGCAGTAAACTGCTTGTTGCTGGCTTCTGTCTCTGTCAGAAAAAAAAAAAGTTGACTCCCAAATGCTTCTGAGTCTTTTGCTTTATTAAGAAACTTGATAAATATAGTTCAGTAAGTGTGTGGTCCATCTTGGATTTATAGCCAGCTTTCAAGCCTCACCAGAAGGGGTCACAGTGTAAAAACCTATGCCTCATTTTTGCTTGGGTTAGAGAAAACTCAAGAAAACAAGAAGGCCCTGGTTTCCTGACTCAGTCTCCCAGGTGTTGGGTGGCGGCCCTTCCTGCCTGCCCTCCCTTCCCCCCACCCGGCCTGTGTCTGCTTCTGTCCTTCCTGGAGCTGCTCAGGTCTTTGCTCATGTGTGCAACCTTTTCAGAAGACTGTTGACAGGTTTGAAAATAAAGCAGGTGATATAAAGAACACCACGAAGTCACAGATATATGAAAATCAACCAGTTTGTCTCTACAGTGCGGGGATTAGCAAGGATCAGCTGTCCAGCCAGGCTGTTCCTCGGCGGCAGGACTTCTTCTGGCGGAGACGGGGCACTTGGACCTTCTCTGCCTCAGCTGCCTGGCTGCGACTCTGGGCCATCTCCACTGTTCTCAGACACTCCTGAGTTGTCTCAGAATGCCAGGGCACATGGGCCACCAGATTGCTAGAGGAACATAAAAGTAAGCTTGTGACATGGTACTTGGGCAGAATCATTCCCTGTGGCTTTGTTCACTGCCTCTCACAGCGAGCGCTGACAGCCAACATGGCAGGGACAGACTGTGGTTGGGGAGTCCTGGAAGGGGTAAACAACACCCAGGAGGCCTTGCTGGTTTTGCGTGGGGTCATACGTGTGCTTCTGGATTTGGGGAGAAAGAGTAAAACTATTATCAGAGAACAATACTCAGGGATTCTGCAGTCTACACAAGGTGACAATATTCAAATCCTAGAGGTGGGGCTGCGTGTCACCTCGTCTTCTCATTTTCTTATGTATTTCTGTTCTTTATTCACATCAGTGTGCAAAACAATTGTCCTTCAGTCATACATCAATGAGATGTATGGGAGCTTGTATTTCTTTGTGCAAATACATCAAAACCTCTCTGGGGAAGAAAAAAGGTACTATAAAAGGTTCCTGGTATTCGATACCAGCATATGCTCTGGAAAGAAGCCAAATGATGATAGGAACCATGAGAGTATCTTGCGGTGACAGGTCCTTTTTAAGAGGTATTCATATTCACTGTGATCCCATTTAATTTAATTTAATTAATTTTTTTTTAAAGATTTACTTATTCATTTTTGAGAGAGATAGAGCACATGCAAGTGGTGGGAGGGGCAGAGGGAGAGAGGGAACCCTTAAACAGACCCCCCACTGAGCAAGGAGCCTGACGGGGGGCTTGATCCCAGGACCCCGAGATCATGGCCTGAGCTGAAATCAAGAGGGGGCCGCTTAAATGACTGAGCCACCCAGGGGCCCCACTGTGATCCCATTTTAAACATGTGTTGACCCTTTCAGAAACCCTGTGTCCCTATGGCCCGCCGTGACTTGGCATCCCTCAGTCCATCCGTGCTGCCATGATGTAGAACGTGGCTGTCAGGTCTAGTATGAACAAGCTGCTTTCTAGGTGAGGCATTGGGATTTGAAAGTTTACATAGATGAGATGGGGCCTCTGGACTTGTCCTCAGAGAGAAATTTTACAAACCTACTCCCCCTCACCAGACTGAATGATCTCACTGGCATCATGAAATTGTCAGGTTTATCAAAATGTCAAGAATTGTCCAGTGATATTGAAGACCTGAGGAAACCAGAGTAGTCTGAAAACAGGAATGGAAATGATCCCCTCGAGAACAGAAGGCGGAGTTTCTCTGAGTGGTTATGGTGGAACTTCCTGACCTTAGAGAACCTATTAACTAGGTGGTGAGGTTGAATGCACACTGATGAAGATCTAGAGAACATCACAAGGGAATGCAGAGACTAACTCCACAAGGATACCTGAGAGCCTGCCTTTTCGCATGACGTGCTCTATGGTTTGGTCCAAGTAGGACATGATAGATACTCCTTTCTTTGTCCCATGCATTCCTCTTACTTGGTGACAAGGTGCTAAAGACATGTGTACCACATTAGCTAGCTCACTGAATCCTCACCACCGCATTATGAGGCAGGTATTATCATTAGCTGCATCTTAGAGATGTGGAAACGAAGGAGAAAAAAGCTAATTGCCCCAGGTTGTGCTGGTAAGTAGGAGGCAGAGCTGGCTTCCATCTTGGGCGGCCTGTGTCCTTAACCTCTAGGTGCACCAGGGGAGAGAAGGCTACTGTCCTAGGAATCCTTCAAGGACCAGCTTGTGTTCATAAGATTTTCTCTCCCCAAGATAAAGTGCTTCTTTGCTGGGAGCTCCAGAGTCCAGGCTGGTGCCTTGGATCCAACACGGCATTCCATGCTGCCCTGTGCAGCACCATTTGTAACCGTGTGTGTGCTTTTTGTCAGGGTCTGACGTCGGCACATCCCTGGTGTGGTCTTAGTCAGTGCTCAACAAATGTTCCTGTTGACCTGACTAGTGTACGAGCAAGTTAAATAAAAAAATAATGTGATAATTTTTTAGGCTTCTGCTGTGTACATAAATTATTTCATTTTAGCCATACAACATTTATTATTCTCATTTTTCAGTGAGGAAGCAGGCGCAGGAAGATTAATAACTTGCCCAAAGTCGCAGAGGTAGAGAAGCAGGCTAGAGATCCAGCTCCCAATTTGTCAGATCCCAAAGCTCCTCTCCTGCTTGACCCCCATGTCCAAGCACCAGGACAGTGGGCAGGGAAGGGATGTGTCAGGTTTGGATCAGACCTTGGAGGTGAGCTTCTCATGAACACGGCTTCCCGGAACCTGTGATTTTGTGTAAGTCACACTAAATGATCTGAAACCAATGCATTGGTTGGTGGAAACAACTCCAGCCCAGAAAAAGCTTGATTGAGTCCAACAGCCTCCAAAGCCAGTCTAGTCATTGTTCTGGAAAAATGAAATGTATCAATCCCCCCTTGCTCCTATAGGAGGTATCAGATACATGAAACATCATATGTAATCAGAGTCCATGGGCATTTGTGTCACTGTGCACAATTAAAACTAGCTTCTGCTATTCCTGGGAAACGTATTTTTAGTTTAAGCTGGGGTGTAATGAGATCTCTAAAAATAACACCATGAAAGGTGAGGCGGAGCGTGGGGGGTGAGTTCACCCCAGTGCTGAGGCAATAAAGCATTATTCATGGTCCGTTTAAAGCTCTGCAGCCCTGGGCCAACTTTTTTTGCTTGAACCGAAATTTGGTTCATCCTGTTTGGACCTAACTCAGTTTCCATCTACATGGTGGTGGTCTGAGCAAGAGGAACTTAGAATATAATAGGCCACGGGAGAGATTTCTCAGCTGCTGGAGCACCTCGGGCTGGCTTCTCTCCGAAGGGCTCTGGTTACACTCGGGCGAGAGGCTTGGCTCTCCAGTACTGAGACCGCCCCACAGCCCAGCCAGCACATTGCCCTGCAGTGTGTGCTGCCTCTTCCCTGAATCGTGCTCCCTGGGTCTTGGCTGTAATGATAGCAAGCCATTTCCCGCTTGGCAGTGGAGGGTTCGGGCATGCCTGTAACATCAGATGCAGGGGTGGCACCCGAGAGCCAAGGGAAATTGTGATAGGAGGCTCGTAGCAGATGTGAGGAACCTCAAGATTTTAATAATTCAGGCTCTGGTGGGGATATAGTTTTCCTGGACAGAAAAGCACCGATTAAGTGTACCGTCCGCAAGTACTTACACACACACACGCTCACACCACCTGAAACACATTCACATGGGTGCCCATGGCCAGGGCTCCTGTGCCTTACTGAAGGGAGGCCTGACAGCAGCAGCAGGTGATCCTCAAATTTCTTATCTCATCTTGGCATCCAAAAACATGATTCCTCTGTCCTTGGGCTGTGCTAATGAAGTGGAGCTGCAGGCTGGATTCTGTTGATGATCCAGTTGACTTCATTCTCTTTCATGGTCATAAACGTTTGCTCACTTGTTTATCTGTTTATTTATACTCAATCTCCACCAAACACAGATCCGGAGTGAGGTCATAGACTCCACTCTATCCACTGGCTTACAAATATCTTGCCCTAGATATTGTGCACGTACATAAACGTGGTCCAGTGCAAGCCAAAATTGCCCAGAGCTCAGTCTTCACCATCGATACTGGCAAGGTTGTTAAAGGAGGTTATCACCATGGGGACTAAACCAATTGCAATTCTATATACTCAGTGTCAGCCAAAGGCAACGCTAAGAATTTTATGACCTTTGACACGTACGGGGAATGTGATCACATTTGCAGTGTTTTGTCCAGAGGCAAACAAGAGCCATTGAAATTTTTGTTAGAACTTAAAGAAATTTAAGAAATTCCTTTTTGCTGTGCTAAGATGCTTGGCTAGTACTTCCTGGGGCTGATGTGACCCACCATGTATCTGTGTGGCTATTTGCTCTATTTCTATTACTCGGCTGAAATGGACATGTCCCCCAACCCTAACTAGTTACAGAAGTTATCCCATCATCACAGAAGTCATCCCACTGTCACAGAAGCCTTGGCTTTAAAAGCAGCAGGGCCTTGTTAGATTATCAAGGCCAACTCCGCAATTTTTATGGCTGATATCAAAACCCAGGTTGGAGAAATGACTACCCAGTGTCACCTGGCATACAGTTTGGATTTGGAGCTTCCGAAAGGCACAAGTTAACCTTCACTGGACCTTTACTATTCAATTTCATAAAGTAAGACCTGCCCTAGATGGACCTTTGAGTAGTTTATCTTTATCCCTGCTGGTTTCCCTTTGAACCTTTTTCCTACCCAGGCAGTAGCCTCATTCTGAGTACTCTCCATTCCTGTTCTTTCTCAACAGGTCCTTCTCTGAAACTGTGAGCAGGAAAGGACCAGTAAAGTGCACTCACACTCTAGCAAAAATGACTGATAATACCTGCTTTCCCATTCAAGTATCTAGGAGAGGTTAAATGGCATTCAAAGTGTTAAAATTTAGTTATAGAATCTGAGGCTCCCCCAGGCCAGTGGGGAATATTTTGGGTAGGGGAAAACTGAAACTACCCTAGGATGTGGAAACTAGGGGGGCCTGACTTACACCTGCCATGGAATCGTGGGATCACAGATCTGGCATGAGCCATTGACCCACACGCTTTGCTAAAAGAAAAACTGAAATCCAGAGGGGAAAAGTCAGTTTTCCCCACTATCAAGGAGTTAATTAATGATGGCAGAGATGGGGCCTCTAGGATATACAGAAAGGTGAAATAGGCATGATGTGGCAGAAACGTTTGCTTTTTTTTTTTAGATTTATTTATTTATTTTAGAGAGAGAGTGAGCTGGGGGAGGGGCAGAGGGAGACGGAGAGATTGAGAGAGAGAGAGAATCTCAAGCAGATTCCCCACTGAGCGGGGAGCCCAATGTGGGGCTTGATCTCATGACCCTGAGATCATGACCTGAGCCAAAGTCAAGAGTCAGATGTTTAACTGACTAAACCACCCAGGCGCCCCAAAGGTTTACCTTTTATCTGTTCATTTATTCATTCTTTTATGAATTTTTCTTGTGAGTCTGCTCTGTATCCAGCAGGGTTTGGCATTGAATGATGAAAAAAGGGGCACTGGTCCTGTCCTCTTGGAGCTTATAATCAATATCGTGAGTGAATTAAAGAAGAAAAGATACTGATACACAACATATAACTAATAACAAACCATGAGAAGAGCCCTGGAGCAATAATACAGTGCTGTGAGGGAGAGTAGGAGGAAGGAGTTCGTTCAGGTTGGCGCTCTGAGAAAATAACATTGGCATGGCTGCCAGTGACCTCCATTTTGCTAAGCCTGATGGTCAGTGTTCAGTCCCTATCTTGCTTGGTTTATCACCAACATTCGACAGCTGATGAGTCCCTCCCTCTCAACATGCTATCTTCACTTAACCTCTAGGACACCACTCTTTGTTTTCCTCCTACATAACAGGCTTCTCCTTTTCTTTCTCCTTAGCAGTTCAATCTCACATCCTTGACTTCCAAAGATTGGCACACCGCAGCAACCACCTCACCCTTCTCCCCTGAACTCCTAATTTGTATATCAAGCTGTATACTGGCTTCTCCACTTGGCTGTCTAATAGATATCTGTAACCTAGCATATCCCAAACCGACTCATTTCCCCACCTTACCCTGACCCCTCCTCCCTTAGCCTGCGCATCTTAGCAAACAGCAAATGCATTCTTCCTGTGGCTCATGTCAAAACCTTGGCGTTATCCTGGAATCTTTTCTTCCTGTTATTTTCCATTTCTAGCCCATCTGTCCATCCAATAGATTTTACCTTCAAAGTATATCCAGAACCCAGCCATTTGTTAGTTACTTTATAATCTCTACCACCCTTGTCCAAGCTAATACCCTTTCTCACCTGGATTATGGAAAAAACCTCCTAGCTAGTCTCCCTCTATGTGCACCTGTTCCTCTGCAACCCAATCTCAACACACCAACCCAGCTGGCCCTCTTCAAATAGGAGTTGAATCATTTTGCTTAAATTGCTCATTCCACTCAGAATAAAAGCTGAAGTCCTCACGGTGGCCAGAGAGACCTTGTAAGAGCTGGACCCCTGCTCTGGGTGCCTCCATCTCCCACCCCTCTCTTCCTCCATCCCCCAACAGGTCCACCAAGACTCAGGGCCACTCACTGCTTCTTCCACAAAACCTCATGCAGCTTATTTCTACTCCTCCTCCAGGTCTTGGTCATCCATTGTCCTTTCCATAGGATCTTTCCAACCTCTTCCTATCACACGACACTCCAGCCCAGAGCTCCCTCTCATCTTGCTTTATTTTGTTCCTTGGCATGCATCCCCATTCAACACAGTCTGTATTTATTGGTTTATTGTTTATTGCTTCCCCCTAGAATAGAGACTCTAGGTGGACAGGGAGTTTTGTCTAGTGCCTAGAAGAGTGATCAGTAATACTTGTTAAATGAATGAATGAATGAATGGACAGGAGCTCAGGTCTGCAAAGGTCTTTACTCAGGTAAAGGGCTGCTGGAAGCTGTGTGTAGAGAACTTACCCCGCAGAGGGAACTATATGTACAAAGAAAACAAAGGGATGGAACTTGCCCCAGAGAACCTAAAAGAAGGGAACAAATGGACTGCCACGGGGATGGAGAAGTTGATAGAAGCCATCTTGTGCAGAGCCTTGAGGCCATGATTGGGACTTTGAGGTTGAGCCCAAGTTAGATGGAGAGATGTGGATGGGCTTTACTTAAGGAGTGCTTTTGATGTGAAAGTCCCCACAGTGCTTAACCTAAAGCACAGTGCTTGACTTCAAGGAAGTCATTATCTATGAGAGGAATCTACACAGACACTCAGCTAACAGTGCAGACTGTCTTGAGGGGACCTGGGAATACACACCTCTTCCTTGAGGGTGAAGAGAGGAACAGGGAACATTAATTTTCTGATTTGATTGTGGAAGGTTGCATAGGTGGGGCAGGATGTGGTCCATAAGGCACAGAAAAAGAGGGTCCTAGGCAGAAGGCAGAGAGCATGTACAACAGCATGAGAGTCTGCCATTTCAGTGAGTGGCATGAGGCCCAAACCGCTAAGTAAAAATGTGCTTTTCAAGGATGTACCTAAGTCTGGCCAGCTCCTAAATTCACCTCTTTTCACTGCACCATGCTGAGATGTGGCTTGGAGGGAGCCAGCTGGGGTGGATGGAGGGCATTTAGGGCTCACAGGCATGCTGGTTCTTGTGTGTGTAGGGAAAGAGCATCCATTCTGATGGTCACATCTCACAGAAGAAAATGGGGCTCAGAGAGATGAAGTCACTGGTTCAAGATCACACAGCTTGTGAGAAGTAGGCTCCCAGGCCAGTTTCCCAGGGGTGGTGTAAAAAAGCAAAAGGAATGTCATTTAATATTAAACTGAATTGGGAAAATACTCATGAAGTTCTTAGGGATGGAAAATGTTTGCAGTTAGTGCATTTTCTCAGGGTGTGTGTGTGTGTGTGTGTTTAGTATTTTTCCAAGGGAATTCACAAATGGCTTGGTTCTGCTTCTCTGGTTTGATCAATAAGAATTCTTTAGCAATTAATACATGATGCTCCTAACAACCAGTTTTTCTTTTATCCAAGATAAAATTAAACAAAATATATCCTTATTAGTAATAATGGAGATCATAGCAAGAATATTAATCACTGTTATGATGGGACAGCAGAAATCTGTCATCCCTTCACACCTAATCCAAATGGCAACTGAAGCAGAGTTAACATCAGGGCAAGTACCACACTAAATTCTCTGGGTGGAATTTATTACTGTTGCCCTCCAGCCCCCACCACTATTAGGCTGTGTTTGCTGGCAGTCTGCAGTGTAGTTTGGGAAACCTCTGTCAGCTACATACATTTATTTTATTTTATTTTTAAAGATTTATTTATTTATTTATGGGAAAGAGAGAGCACGTGGGGGAGGGTCAGAGACAGAATCTCAAGCAGACTCTCTGATGAACACAGAGCCTGATGTGGGGCTGGATCTCAGGACCCCGAGAGCGTGACCTGAGCTGAAATCAAGAGTTGAGCGCTTAACTAACTGAGCCACCCAGGTGCCCCAGCTACATACAGGAGCCAAATCAGAGCTGGAAGACAGCTGGAAGGAGTGGATAGAAGAGTCCTGCCAATTAAGAATGGCTTGTTTTGACTACAGAAATACATCTTTAGTCCTAGCGCCGAAAGGGAACATTAAAGTTTCAACAAGACCATTCTTTGGCTTCAGAAAGAACCATATTTAAGCCAACCCAGGCAAAATCTATCCTGTTATTCCAGATCAGAGTCAGCAAATATTTTCTATACAGGACCAAATAATAAAAATTTTAGGTTTTGTGGACCATATGGTCTCTGTCACAACTACTCAATTCTATCCTTGTAATGTGAAAGCAGCTGTAAACAGTATGCAAATGATGGAATGTGGCTGTGGGCCACTGAAACTATATAGGAAAACAGGTAGCTGGATTTCACCCATGGGAAGGAGTTTGCCAACCTCTGCTTTATATCTCCAGAAGAAAAAATTTCCTAAACTTCTCTAGGAAGTTTTTAGCTTTTATAGCTGGACATTCTTTACTATGTCTAGTTTATATCCCTTGGCTGTAATACAAATCCTTCTTCTATCCTTTGGGGAAATGGAGGACATCTGTTTGGTGCCTCCTTTTGTTGGAAGGACTAACTCTGCCATGGGGAAAATGATGACAGATTAGCTTTGCTAGGGGCTCTGGAATCAGAGAACATGCATTTATATCCTGGCTTCACCACTTATTTGCTGTATGACCTCAGGCCAGTTGCTAAAACATTCTCTGCCTCAGATTTCTCATCTGCAAAATGGTTATACTCATGATACCAAACTCATGGTGCTGTTGTCAGGATTAAGTAAGATGATGTATGTAAAGCACTTTAACCCAGTGCTTTGATAAATGTGAGCTGGAAGGAAAAGGATGAGGATGGCAGAAAGAAAAAGTGAGATTCTCCTGACATTGACAAACATACAATTATCTAAGGACAAACTTGAAGAGTCTATTTAGAGACCTTAGCAAAAGGAGCAGACAGTTACATATGTTGGGTTGAATAATGACCTATCACACTACCCTTCATAATATATGTCATTCTGGAATGATCTTGGCCATTTGTTTACTCCCACATTGCCTGATTTTCCCAGCTAGAGCATAAGCTCCTGGAGGAAACAACATAGGTACCTAGAAGAGTGCCTGGCCCATAGTAGGTATTCGATAAATAATTGTTCAATGGAAAAACAAATGAATAGGAACACTTTCTCTTCCATAGAGTGCCCAGCTTCAAGAAGAATCCAGTGTGGTGAAGAAATAAGAGCCTGCTTCCAGCCGGTTAATCATCGTCTGCATGAATTAATGCTGGTGATCACCCTCATGGCATACATCATTGCCAGATCACCCTCGTATAGCTTCTGGACTGACTTTCTGGTGTTACAGAATATTTGTGAACATAGGATATTCACAAATATTTGTCTCTCTCTAAAATTTATATATTTGAAGATCCAACCCCTAATGTGATGGTGTTAGGAGGTGGAGCCTTTGAGAAGTAATTAGGTTTAGATGAGGTCATGAAGGTGGAGCCACCATGATGGAATTAGTGTCCTTGCAAAAATAGGAAGAGACCAGAGCTCTCTCTCTGCCCTGTGAGGATGTAGTGAAGAGGCAGCTCTCAGCAAGCTAGGAAGAGAGCCTCACTAAGAACTAAATCTGCTGGCTTCTTGGTCTTGGATTTTTCAGCCTCCAGAACTGCCTAAGACACCTGGTAACTGTTACACCAGGTTTTAGTCCCAACTCCCTTGCTTGTTGACTCAGTCTGTACTTCCAGATGCATTTAAGGGAGATAATAAAGTAGATCTTCTTTACAAGAACAAATGATGGTTTGTCAAATAAAAAAAAAAAAAATCTGGACGGTGGACAGCTTTGTGAGGTCCCTATATCAATGAGAAGTTGAATTGAATGAAGAGGCACACAAAACATGCTTCTTTCTCTGTAGATAATGGTTTCTCTGGGTTTTCTACATTCTGTTTATATCTTATTGAAGGAGAATAATCCAACAGGAATCATTTTATTCATCTAATCTGGCCATGATGCTGCATTTACAGAAGCAGTGTATAGTAGGAATTCATATATTAGGAATACTCCCCTACCTTTCTTATTTCTTTGCTCTTTCTTCTTTCTCTCCCTGCATTCCATTTTTAATGCCTATTTTTTGAGCAGATGATAAAATGCCTAACACAGTTCCAGACATTCATCCTTCTTTCACTGGAAAGGAACAGATATTATAAATAAGGCAATTGGAAGATATGTGTAAAGCAACCCATAAGCTGTCTAAACCCTCTGGGACTGAAGGAATGCCAAATGTGGGGGAGGGGATCACAGAGGGTATGGTCAAACTCAGAAGACTTTCTGCTGGAAATGAGTTTGAACCGGGTCTTGGAAGAATACCTTAGTCATTTTTAGTGAAAGGAGGAAGTAAATGGGGAAAGAAAACTAGGAGGCCTGGTAGGGGGCAGGTGCCAAAGTCCACACAATGCAAATTGAGTTCAGAGAGAATAGCATTCAAGAAATGTTTATTGTGCAGCAATTCTGTATATCAGTACAACCCCAGGGATTAAAAACAAATGAGACTTGATCCCTGTCCTAGAATTGCTGATAATACAATGCAGGGAATTAGCAGACTTTTGCTAAGAAACATGAAACTCCACATTTTCTCTAAAGGAGTTTTCACTTAAAATGTCAGAGAGTGGTAAAATTTCTCTAGTCAACCATCATCTCCAAATTCCTCAGTTGAATTCTTTAAAGACCTGTTTCTGATTTTGACACCTCAGCACCGAGCTTCTGATGCATGGTGTTCTTCTTCCTGGGCGTGGATGGCTAATGGCAAGAGAGAAGCTGAACAGGTTAATCTCTCCTCACTGGCCCATTGAGTGAACTTGCAAATCCACAGTGGAGAGTATTTCGGTTTTAGTTTGGATGAGGTTTCCCTAATGGCTTTTGAACCCCCTCTCAATGCACCTTCTCAGGTGAATCCGAGGAAGAAATTGTATCACTGGGCTTTCCCGAGTTCATCCTCCATTGGCTAATCTTGGGGAAATAAACTTCTCTAAGTTACTAAGAGATCTTGCCCAGACACAAAAACCTAATGTGGCGTTCAAGCATTAATCCAAAGAGGTCTACTGTTCTCACCCACACATTCATAGAACTCCATAGTCATATGCGTTTTTTCTTCCATCAGGCTGGGATTTTCCCAAAAGTGGATCACTTTGGAACCAAGGATGCAGAACAAATTAAAAAAGAAATATGTTTATTTTAATTTAGTCAAATTCAAAGGTGGTAGTAGTGGGGGAGGGGGGGACAAAATAACATTTATTAAATGCTTTCTCTCCGCCAACGCTTTATGTATACGCTCCCATTTACTTCTCAAAGTAAAGGGTACCTTGATCAAGATCATATATCTAAAAAGATGCAGCACTAAGTATTCAAACCTATATTTTCTTTTTGTAAGATTCAGTCTTTGCCCACTATACCATACTGTTCTTCATCCATATTATTGGGTTATCATTAGGGGAAAAAAAAGATTACTTTATATTGTGCATCACAGTTTTAAGAACATATGTACAAACATTATCTCTTTTAGTCTTCATACTATACTACAAAGACAAATATTATCTTATTACACTGTAAGGGAGATGACTTCATTCTCGTTGTACAAGGAAGGAGGCTCATAACAGCTCTGTGAGTTGTCTGTGGTCCCTTGAGTAGTAACTAGCAGAGTTGGAGTTACATCTAGGTCCCTTGACTCCAAATTCTGAGCTCTTTGTCCTCCGGCACAACTGTTCAGTAAACCTATGACCGCAGAGAATATGGCTTCAGCCATGTGAGTTACCAGTAAGGATGCCCCAGCGCTGTGTCTGACCTTGCATAATCTGTCTGGCTCTTTGAAGTACATTGTGTATTGGAAGCAATGATCAGTAGAGAATAGCTAAGGTGGGCATCATGCCAGTGGCTACATTTTTAAAGACATTAATAGAGTGTGCGAACCCCTTTGTATGTGAACCACAAACCCTAAGATGGGATGAGAGGAACTTCATAAATTCATCTGCATTTAGTAATTTTGAGTGATTTTATTCCAAAATGCAGTATGTGTGTTATCACCTTACATCTGCATACTGACACAATGAAGTGAGCAGTTTATCAGGATGATTAGCTTCAATTTCCAATTAAAAACTTTAGTGCTGAGTTAAGGACTTACAATGAGCCACTGACCAAGGCAGCCTTGGTCCTCACTATGCTGTGCTCAGGACTCATGGGCATGTCCCTTGAGAAACCCACGAATTAGCATGTCTGGGAAAATGGCATCAGGTGACTGATCATTTTGTATCGCTGGTTCATTACATTTTATTTTAGCACCTTCATTCATTTGGTGTTGGCTCTTGATGCAGGAGATAAAAAGATAGATATATCTTTAGCCCAGACCTCTTCCCTGATGGACAAATTCCTATAAAATATAAATTACCGAAATTAACTCAGGCAGACACAGAAATCCTGAATAGTGTTATAACCTCCAAAATTATTGAATGAACAAATTTCAAAATCTTCCCCCAAATAAAATACAACATCTTAATGACATTTCAGGCCAATTTTTCTAACACTTTAAATAATATTTAAATTCTTCCAGATAATTGCAAAATAGGAAACTCCACAACTCATTTTGTAATTCCCAAACCAGACAATGACTGTACCAAAAGGGAAAACTACCATCCAATCTAAATCATAAATATGGATGCAGAAATCATTGGCATAGTATTTCAGCAAACAATGTACAAAAAGGTAATTCTACAAATATCATAATATCATAATCTTATTGAATTATTCCAAGGAGTGCATATGCTGATCTTCTTAGATACATTGAATAAAAGTCAACACTTGTTCATGGAAAGAAACTCTTAGCAAACTAAGAATGCAAAGAAAATTTCCTTAACCTCAAAAGGTAGTGACCAAAAAACCTTAGCAGCATCATACAGCCATTCTTGTAGGTACCTCAAAAAATGGCTGCAAATACTCTTCTGTTTCTTCTATTAAGGGGTCAGGTCTATGTTCTCTCCTAGGTGAGTGTTGGGACTGCTTGACCAATTGGAATGGCGGATGTGACATTGTGTTGCCTCAAGAGATTGTGAACTTTCACTTCCTATCTTTCAGAACACTTGCTCAGTGGGAAGCCAGTCCTATAAGAAGTCCAGTTTTTCTGGGGCAGCCATCCTGGAAAGACCAGGTAGAAGGGCTCCCATTGGCAGTCCCAGCTGAGTGTAGCCTCCCAGGCATGTTTGCCATGGGGCCAGACATGTGAATGAAGCTGCCTTTGACTCTCCAGGCCAGCCCATCTGCCACTGGACAACCCCCAAGTGTACTTGTTTTATGCCACAAAGAACACAAGAAATATGCAGCTGAGCCCTGTGTGAATTCCTGACCCACAAAATTGAGAGACATAATAAAATGGTTGTCGTATTAAGCCACTCACTAAGTGTTGAGGTAGTTTGTTATGCATTAATAGATAAGTAAACACTCTAGACTCCTTAATTTAGTTTCTAATTAATCTAACCATGAATCACTAACTGTCATGAACTTCACTGTGTTCTACTTTGAAGGAAGAGACAGACGATTTCTTATAAATGCCACATGCATTATCTTCAGGAAAAAGAGGCCTACACAGATGTGTAAGAAGAGAAAAGTCACCAAAAGGGTAAGATATTTGAAATTGCACTGGGAAACAAAAACCCAAACCTTATACATGATTGCCATATAAATCATTTGACCTTGAAGAATATACTTAAGGAGTTGTGGGTTTTTTTTTTTTTAAAGATTTTATTTATTTATTTGAGAGAGAGAATGAGAGAGAGCACATGAGAGGGGGGAGGGGCAGAGGGAGAAGCAGACTCCCTGCCGAGCAGGGAGCCGGATGCGGGACTCGATCCCGGGACTCCAGGATCATGACCTGAGCCAAAGGCAGTCGCTTAACCAACTGAGCCACCCAGGCGCCCGGAGTTGTGGGTTTTTAAGTGAGTTTTCAAACTCTGCTTTCCAGAGTAATCAGGGAGCTTGTTTGTATAACTACACCTCACTGCAGAATATAAGATCTTCAGACACTTGTATGGCCGATGAGTGAGGAAAACCCAGATTTTGTGCAAAGCTTTAAAGTCATTCTATAACCCAACTGTTGTCAACTGAGAATATTGACACACTCTGGCAACAGACCTGGGAATAATGCTTTAGGAGGCTCACAGTTCAGGAGAGGTCCTGATCCCCCTTGAAGGGGCAGCTGCTTTATTCAAATAGAAGAGGCCATTTCTAAGTAAAAGTGTGAGCAGTCAGAAAATGGGTTGCGGGGCGGGGGGGGGGGGGAATCCCCTGGAGAGAAGAACGGGATGCCTAAGAGAAAAGTCTAGATGCATCTTATTTGCATTAAAATTAGTGAAGCTCAAGGGGAAAAGCCATAGTTGGCATTCAAAGGATACTGGAATTGAGGGACCCAGAAGAGTGAAGTTCAAACTTTATACATGGTGTATGAGTGTTGGCATAAATTAAGATGGTAAAACTGAGCTCTATCACATCAGTTCTGTTCCAGTTGGACAGGATGGGCACCCACAAGGAACAAGAGGTGATCAGTGGTGAGAAATGTTTTCTGTAGACACAGGGGGATGTCATTCACACTGTTCTTCAAGTTACTCCTCAGGGAATACTTTCTAAGTTTGGATGGTAGGGAGCTGGGATTATAACAAAATAAATTTTATTATATCATGGGGACTATAAGAAACAGAAATAGCCTCTAGGGTTGGGTGCCTTGTAAGAAATGTAACGTCACGTGGGGAAGAGTAACACCTAACACGTATAGCACCAGCTGTAGCAGGACTGCCCTGACCTATCATTACTGACATCAGCCGGGGCAGCGAAGGGCTGCCCAGAGCCCCAGCAGAGATCCTTCGTTATCTCCCATGTGAAAGGTGCTATTTCAAACACTTAGGACGGAGAGAATGAAGGTCTATGGAATACCTGTAACCCTTAAGAGGCTCATAGTCTAGCTCAAGGTAAGTTCACGTGAATAATTTTGATGTTATGCAGTGTTATAAGACGAAGCTATCTTGGAGGCTGTGGGGACACAAAGGGGACACATGTAACCCAGCTTAAGGTTTGGGTCAGGAGAGGATGAAGCTGAGAATGAATGAGTTTTGAAAGGCATTAGTGGGAGCTGGCTAGGCGGTAGAGTTACTAAGAGTGTTTCTGGCAGAGAACACAGTATTAGCAAAGCTACTGAGGTGTGAAATGGTGCTGCATGGGAGACAGAATGCAAGCTGTTTTCATAGAGTGGAAAGTTCAAGGTCAGAAGACTAGGCTAGGGGATGAGGTCCACGAGTTTGGAAGGGTCCGGCTTCTGGAGCCAGTGGGGAATTGCAGGTAATGCAGTGACATGGGTGGGTTTGAATTGTAGTGAGAACGTTCCAATGACAGTATATACCAGTTATTTGTGGTGGCAGAAGACATGAGATTAAAAGAGGGAAATAAATAGAAGGCTATTTCCTTAGTCCTAGCAGATTTAAGAAGGGACAGGGACAGGTGAGTACGGATGGAAAGAATGAAAAGATTAATGTAGTCAGAAGGCAAAGTTGGCTGGTTTAATGACTTACTCATTTTAAGGGAGAAAGGAGGTCTAGCAGGACCTTCAGGTTTCTGGCTTGAGCAACAGTGATGGTGGTACCATTGATGGAGTGGGGGCTTATAGGAGGAGGAGCACCCTGGGTGGAGCTTGGTCAGGTGCTGTTTTGAGGTGTCAGTAATTACAATGGTGGAAGCTCAGAAATTAAAAAAAAAAGTTATGCTTTTAATTGATATCTTTAACACTGGTCCACTTTCCCCACTCAGGAACAGCCTGGAGAATCAAGGATTACATAAAGTTATATTTTCAAAATAAGGTAATAACCTTTTTTATTAGGGATTTAGCCACCTCAATGCCATGCATCTGAAACACACTGCTAAGTTGTGTGTCACACAGAGCAGAGAATCTGGAATAACACTCAGTGACAATAAATAAATGCACTTTCTTCCTTCTCTAAATGTCACAGATATATTTCTGAAGAGCCAATGCCATAAAATCCAAGTATTAGAACTCACAAGTTTTGAAATTGTGAAGCGCTATATTTACATAGAATCTCATAAAATCCCTAATGCCCTCACTCACAGTGTCTACCTACTCTTGTTTTAAGCTTATAATAGTTACCAAAAAAACCCCTCTATAAAATTGAAAACAAAAGAGGCAAACACATTACCAGCAGCAAGATGTGACCACTGACAGCAAGGACAGAGCTAGCTTACATCTAGAAAAAACAGGCCCCCAAACGAAAGTTCCGGTGGTGGGGTGAATAGCAACACAGACCCAAAACTGATGCAATGGTGACCCCATACTATCAAGAAGTAGTTAATTGTATTTCATGACTTTTGTCTGTTCAGTGATCATATATGTATTTTATTTTATTTTTTGAGAAAGAAAGAGTGAGTAGGGGTTGGGAAAGAGGGAGAGAGAGAATCTGAAGCAGACTCCACCCTCAGCTGGGAGCCTGATGTAGGGCTCCATCTCACCACCCTGAGATCATGACCTGAGCTGAGATCAAGAGTCGGATGCTTAACCAACTGAACCACCTAGGTGCCCCATTGATCACATATGTATTTGAGACAGATTTCCATTAAAGGCTGGGGGTGGGCCCATCACTCAGGCCACCTTGAAATCTCATCTTTATGAAGCTGCCCCATTCAAACTGCTTGGGTGGGGAGTAGACAAAATACAGAACAGCTGGTTAAATTTGTATTTCAGATAAACAATAAGTCATCTTTGGTATAAGTATGTCCCAAATATTGCATCCTGCATTTTTACATTTTTACTTGCCAAATCTTGAAACCTTAGTAGGGAGCAGCCCAATGTAGATATGTCTGAACCCCAGGATCTTGCTTCTTCCCCCACCAACTGGAAACCAAACCAAACAACCAACCAAACAACCAACCAACCAAACAACCAACCAACCAACTGACCAGTCAAGGGTGACCTGGTATGAAAAATCTCTGCAGAAGCAGTGATAATGGTGATTTTCTAGGTCAATTGTTTTCCCTCTCTCGGCCTCTGGAATCTGACTTGAAAAATTAGATGAAGGTAGGAGACAGAAAGAATCAAAGCTAAACTCACATTCACATAACACACACACACACACACACATCACAAAGCAGTGATGGCAAATGGGCTCTAAAGCTGAAGCTGTGACTAAGGCCACATTGGGAAGGAATAGAAAGGATGAGCATTTCATTCATTCATTCATTCACTCAACCATTCATTCACTCTGAAATATTTATTGAGGTGGAGGGACGACGTGCCAGGTGACAGGGTAAAGTATGAGGTGGATGCTGCACAGAGGCAAGGACAGAAGAAATAGCTGGGAGGGTGGAATTCTCCCAGATCAGGGAGAACCTGCTGTCAAAGGTGGAGGGGCCCATTCTCCTAAGTTTATTTCCTTCCTTAATGCTCTTTGTGCCTTGCAGTAAACCCCATTATCTGAGGTGATCTTGTGGCCCTCTATTTCTTGCAACAAAAGAGACTCATGAATGCCTATAGATAAAACAAGACCACTTCCTGTTTTGGAGAGAGCAAACCCTCACAGTGGGAAAACAATTCCCTGGAAACAAAAATAAGCCCTTCCTGCAGAATCTGAGATAGTTGGGTCTTCAATATGTTAGCTTTTATTATGTTTCCTTTTTTTTTTGGTGCATTTAAAGATCATCTTTCTCCAGAGACTAACAAGGAATTGAGATGCCACCTTCCTGAAGCTTCCCTGAAAATGCCCTCACCCACCTCCCCAGCCTCCCTTCCCCAGCATGCTTCAGTTCTTCCTGTGGGCAATGTTCCGTGGGCCCAGGGTCTGCTTGAGCCTAACAGTTGGCCCCCCAAAATTCAGCAAGCTCAGCCTTTCTTTCCATCTCCCCCCAACCCCCTGACTTCTCAGGGCAATTTTATGATTAGGGGATCAAGGCTACATTTGCATATGTGATGATTTCCATCTGCTTCCATCTCCGTCTGCTTGGAGTGCCACAACAATACCATAGTGCAGGTGGCTTAAACAGCAGACATTTATTTCTCACAATACTGCAGGCTAAAAATCAAGGTGCTGGCATGGTATGTTTCTGGTGAGGCCTCTCTTCCTGGCTTACAGACAGCCACTTTCTCACTGTGACCTAGGATAGCAGGGGGAGAGAGAAACTTGGTGTCTCTTCCTCTTCTTATAAGGGCACAAAACCAATTGGGGGAGTGGGGAGGTCCTGCTCTCATGGCCTCATTTAACCCTAATTGTCTTTAAATACCATCACATTGGGGATCAGGTCTTTGACATATGAATTTTAAGGGAACATGATTCAGTCTAGAGTAACTTCTATCAGAAACATTTTAGACTTTTTTTTTTTTTTTTGCTACAAAGTACAGCTATGAGAAAGGAGGTTGAACTTTACTGTTTAGGGCCTAAAGCTATTTGAGTGCCTCCTCTCATCTGCTCCATGAACTTGGCCATTCCAACATAAGTAAGGACAGCAGTAGTGACAAAAGACCAGAGGGTCTTGGGGAAGGGAAAAGCTCATCACCTATGTGCTCAGTAGATGTAAAATATTCTCCCAGAGAAGTCAAGAATGGTGACTACAATAGTATATTGACTTCTAAACATATTCTCCAATTGTTCTCCATGTGAGAGCCACCTCTTGAATGCATGCAGAGCACAAAGTCATTCAGAAAAATGCAAGTCAGAAAAAAACATCGGAGGGGCACCTGGGTGACTCAGTCAGTTAAGCATCTGACTCTTGATTTTAGCTCTGGTCATGATCTCAGGGTCGTGAGATTGAGCCCCGCCCAGCGTGGACCCTCCTTAGGATTCTCTCTCTCCCTCTGCCCCTCTCTGCTTGCATTCTCTCTCTATCTCAAAAAAAAGGAAAGAAAGAAAAGAGAAGAAAAATTTGTGTTTGCTTCACTTATAAAAATAACACACATCTTCAAAAGGTGCTTAGCCTCTTTACCACTGTGTGATACTGTTTATCGGCCTTATTTGTTTTAACACATGTTAGCAGGGCCCCCCCCGCAAAAAACTTGTTTGTGAGGCCTTTTGAGCCAGTTCTCTCTTGTATCTGCAGCAGGTCTGGGCGCAGCAGCATGAACAGGGCCTGGCGGGTTCAAGTCTGGGGAGAGTCTAGGTGGGAGGAGGACAGGCTTTGGCTGCATCACTTCTGATCCTCTGGGAAAGGTGAGGAGAAGGGCAGCAACTCATAGAAAAGAAGCACAATGGGGAATTGTACTGGGGACATTCATAAGAAACTTTTGTCCTAGGAAAGAGAAACAAGAGAGCCTTTGGCTTACATGCTTCCTTTGGATCAGAAGGAATGGTGGGCTTAAGAAAGAAATGCTAAGGACTAGGGGAAAGCAGAGGAAAACTGGGGCCCTGGTTCAGTCATGGTCCCCTCTCTTGGGAACCTATGACAGCATCATGGGCACCTTCATGGGCATGACTTTCTCTGTAGGTGTTTATTATTACAGAGTTTGAAATGCAGATTCATCCCTCCAAGGAGTTCCATATCGTTGGGCTCTCTCGCCAATGACAGAGCTTGCCAGGAATCATGGATGAGTTGCGTTTGATGTAGACATTATCAGGTTACTTTTTTATTTGAAGAAGTGACATTTTCTCATTTACAGTGTTGGAACTAAAGTGCCAAGAGTCAAGATCCCACAATTACTCAAATCCCATCTTTTCCCAGCCGTTCAAATCCATATTGGTGGTCCTGGTATTTACTGCTATATGAAAAACATCCAGCTTCCTAACATCCTGATGGAGCCAATATTGTGAATTTGGGAGGTGGATGGAGCCAACTCTGGACCAGTTCAGTCCATCTAAATAACTGGATGTGGTGAATCCAAAATCCAAACTAACTCTAAATTTTATTAAAAGAAATAAAGAAACTCTGACATGGAAATCAAAATTAAAGTTTTGCACAAACAAGAAATAAGACTTCACTGACTTTAATGAATAAAACCACACCTCCCAATCCTGGCTCTAGGAGGCTAGGGGCCCCCGGGTGATAGTGCTACTTGGGCTGTAGAGCTTGGAGGCAGGATGTCTGCTCAAGAAGGAGATGACATCTCTGCATCCTCCCAGACATGGGCTAACTAAAGTGAAGTTTTCCAGAAAATAAACGGAAGGCACCCTAACTCAAAGGATTAGTAGGAAAGGGTAATCTTTAGACCCCTCAAAAATGACTCCAGGAGTTTAACTGAGGTAGGATGGTGTTGTGAAGATCCCAGGACGCAGCCAGCAAGAATGGCCAGGTGTGAATCCTGCTTTTTTCACTGATAGCACTGTGCCCTTGGGCAAATCACTTATTCCCTTTGATATCTAAAATAAAGATGCTAATGAAAGGATTCAATTTACAGGATATCAAAATTAAATGGTCCTTAAATGTTCTAGTGGATAAGAACACTAAAATGAAAAGCATACTGTGTGTATGGCAATGTGCTAAGTGTCATTGTTATTCCTGTTTAGTACAAAAGAAATGGAAGCTCAGATAAGTCAAGTAATAGTCCCAAGGTCCCACAACTAGTGAGAAGCATAATAGGGATCTAAACCCAGGTCTGTATGTCAAAGCTCATGATCTAACAAACCTTGCTCAGAACCTCGTACATAATAGATGCTCACTTCAGACTAGGCCATTCATCCTTTTGTCCATGTGTTTTTTTTTTTTAAAGATTTTATTTATTTATTTGAGAGAGGGAGAGAGAGAGCGTGAGAGGGGGGAGGGTCAGAGGGAGAAGCCGACTCCCTGCTGAGCAGGGAGCTCGATTCGGGACTCGATCCTGGGACTCCAGGATCATAACCTGAGCAGAGGGCAGTTGCTTAACCAACTGAACCACCCAGGCGCCCTGTCCATGTGTTTATTTAACCAACATTTTAGTCAACATTTAGTTTGTGCTAGATTCTCATATGAGCTGATGATGCCATAATGAATATAATATAGCTTGTGCCTTAAAATCGTAGTCTGAGTGGGCTTCAGGTAGTATGCTATAATGCAGAGAGCATTGAATTAGGGGTTTGGAATCAAGGTTATTGATGTTAATCCATGGGAGATGAAAATGACATAGGGCCTCATGAAAGCTGGAGGCATAAGTGGCTCATGGAGATATTAGAGAATCACTGATCTAGTGCTTTGTGCCAGCAGAAGACTTGGCCAGGTCTCTGGTGAGGTGGCTGTCTCTGTTCTTTCTGTCCCCAGGTGTGTTGTGACAACAGCTGGCCAGACAGATGGTGATAGCAGCTTCTGTTCATAAGTGAGGATACCCTACACAACCCTTGGTTTTACAAAGTTAGTCTGGTTCTAGAGCCCAGCCATTTGTAGTACGTGTTTAGATGACCTTAGTGATTCTCAGATGGGAGCAATTTTGGCAATGAGAGATATTTTTGCTTTTGTAGTGTGACTGGTGGGAGGGAAAGAGGGAGGGTGCTACTGGCGGTGGAGAGCAAGGATGCTGTAAAACGTCCCACAATGCACAGGACACCATAACCCCAAGAATTATCTGGCCTCAAATGTCAGTGGTGCTGAGGCTGAAGAACTCTGTGTTACACTGGAAGCAATGAACTTCCAGTTGCCTCTTCTTGTTTCTGGTCTTGGAGATCTTTGGGTGGCTTTCACTTCCACTTATCTCTGGGTAGTCTCTTCTATTTTTCACCCATGGATATGTTTGTCCTGCTTTTGAGCATGGCTATATCTTCCAGAAAGATATTTTAAAATATTTTAACTATTATACAGTGTGTTTGGCAGAGGAGGGATGATGGTATTCCTTGGTGTAAATGAATCTACACTCTGGTTTAGGTTATTTCAGTCTGTGAGTTTGGTTAATGTAGATCCCCTATCCTATGCAGAAAAAATAAATATGAATCTCACAGTCTGTAAGATGGGGGGCCATGCCATGGATGAAGTAGTATTCAGCAAGATAAATGTCATTCTCAGTGTGAACCTCACAGGGGATCAAGCCAACATTTTCCAAAGGATAACTTTGTTTAGTGTTGTGCACCATATGTCTTAATGTGCAAACTCCAGCTGCTTGTAAACCAGGTTTTCCAGTGACCACGATGTGACCTTGAGCTAGTCACCCTTTTTTTCCACCCTAAGCTTTAGTCTCATTGTATATAATACAAAGGAATTGGACCAGGTCTCTAAACTCTAAGATTCTAGGATTCATGCCTCGGTTGTGATGTGTGTGTAAGGTAGGGCTAATTATTTGCAGTTTATTTCAGAATAACATAGTTAATATGTAAGTAGTTATGGTAGAAGAACTTTTCATGGATTACTTTGTGTTACATGGTTTGCTCTTTACGGAGCTAAGACCAAGCACAGCATTTCAGCACGACATGGCTAATTTCTTAACTTCTCTCCTCATATATCTGATCTGCAAAATAGAGATAATACCTCTACCCTTCCGATGGTTTCAAGGATTAGATGAGCAAATATGCCTAGTAAACAGTCAGTTGATATCAGTTTGTAAGACTTCCAAAATAATCCAATGCATCTATGAAAATATAGTTGGATCATTGGCCATCACAAACCAAAAAACAACATGGGTTTGGTTTTACTAAGGCTCTAGGAAGGCAGAGCAATTACAAATATGAATCTTCAATTTTCCTTTAGCTGGGAGATATAAACTCAAACCCTTTATCTACACTTGAAAAGTTTGGCTTTTTTGCTATGTGTGCTCCCATGCATAAGAAAGAGTGCAACATTTTGGCTGGATTTAAGAAAAAGAGCTTTAAGTTAATGTGCAAAGGAAAGTTGCAGTACAATCTAAATCCAAATACACATCCAAACACACAAGCCCCATCTGCAAATTGGAACCTGACTCAAATCCCTTTGAGGCTGACCTATCTCTAATTAACAATATTTCGCCCCCGTGCCTGGCTAGGAACAGCCAAAGGGGCATGTGCCACTGACAAGATAAGGATTTGTCAAAAAAAAAAAAAAATCCATTTCCTCTTGTAAGAAATGTATGTCCTCTTCCATTGCAGTTCAATTACTCTGAACAATATGGGAAGAAATGAAGAGATTTTAGGTGGTGGAATATCAATCTCAGAGAGGGGATATGCCTTCAATTAAGAGGACAATAAAAAAGGGAAATGAGCTTAGTCAACTGTAGCTGCTCCTAAAAATTCTTGATGTAAAATTAAGTAGGTTCCAGTAAAGGAGCCTAGGGGTGTGAAGGGAGGAAAAGGCATTGTCTAATAAAAGTGGAAGTCTGTGGCATTTCTAGGGGGCTCAAGACAAAGATATTGGACTTCTTTGTTGGATAGTGGGACAGATTCTGCAGAAAGCCTTTTTGTCCATGGAGAAACACACTCCTTGTACCAGTTAGCCTTTGCAGTGGCACAAAACATCCCAAATTATAATGGCTTAAAATAATGACTTACTATTTCTCATGATTCTTTGGGTTATTGAGCTCAGCTGAGTGGTTATTCTGCTGGTTTTACCTGAGGTCCCCCATGTGGCCGTAATCACCTAGTGGCTTCACCAGGGCCAGAGGGGTTAAGATGGGTCACTCATCTGTCTGGAGCCTTGATACTGGTGGTCATCTTTACTCTCTTTGTGGATGGTTCTCATCATGCAGTAGTCTCTCTTGGGCTAGTGATGGGAATTTCAAGAGGGTAAAAAAAACAAGGTGCCAGTCCTCATAAGTCTCATCCACAAATGTCATACGTATCACTTCTCCAGTGTTCTGTTGGTCAAAGCAAGTCGCTAGGTCAAATTCAAAGGGTAAGGAAATGACTCCATCTCTTGATGGGTGGAGTGACAAACTTATGATGCAAAGAGGCATAGACACAGGGAGACATGATTTATTGAGTGCCATTATGAAAACAATCTACACATTTCTGCCCTAATGTATGAAGCTGCATGCCCCCCAGCCTCAAGCGGTAACTGACCTTCAAGGTGTGCTGTCTCTATTCCTTCTGCCAAACACTAATGCTCTGGATTGAGTCATGGACCAGTACTTCCTTAGGATGCACAGTTCTTTCAGACTTACCCCTAGTCTGGCCATGGTTCTCTGGAGTAAGCAGTTTCATGAGCTTCTTGGCATGAAAGTACATGACTCTAGAATGCAGAAAGGAGCTCTGTCTTCTAATTCTCCCAGTGACTTTTATTAAAAAAATTCTATATTATACATAATCTTCTGAGATATAACTCTATTCCCCTGTCTCATTTTCCTGGAAGATATGGTTTAGTATAACTATGCAGTGTAACTATAGCCCCATTGATGGGCATTCCAGCTTGGTGAGGCAGGCCTTACTTACCGAGACAAAAACTTACACAGAAAAAAATCATATGGAATGGAGATGCTGAGAACTCTTCCTTCCAAAAGGAAAATGGGAGGAGGTGAGCTATGCTTGTCTAGTTTATTCTTCACAAATTTAATAATCACATAATTTAGTCCTCTGTTACTGGGGCAGAATAAATAAAACTGACAGAGAGAGACCGAAAGTGTTACAAGAGTGTGGTTCTCTCCACTTGGAAGGAAACATTAAAAATGGAGAAGCATTCCTCCGAACTTTGGTCCATTTAAGTTGTCTTGAAATATTATTGAAGCAAGTCAGTATGATTGGTTTGCTGAAAACAAAGATAGCTGAAGAAGATGTTCTGGATCAAAGTCAGATGGCAAGGACCTTATGGCCCACTTGGACGGACGGGGAGTATTCTCTGAAACACGAGTGATAGATTTTGAGACCACCATGTCTTGGTCGAGAAGGAGAGAGGGCTATGGTAATTTGATGACGTCTGTGCTGGGCACAGTAATGGGATGGTGTTGGGTTTGCCTGCAGTTGTCAGTCCTGGTATAGATTATAGAATTCCCCCTTCCCCACCTTTACTCACTTTTCAAGGCTTAGCTCAACCATTTACCTTTCCCCAGCAATGTAACTTTTACTGATCACCACTCACACCTTTCGCCACCTAATATCCATGTACTTCAATCTATCATACTACCCAACTCACGTTCTGCCATTTAATGCTTATGTTCTTAGTCAGTTTGGTATCACTAGGGCCTAGCATTGTGCCTGGCATAGCTGAGAACACAATACCAGTTTGCAAAATTTAATTGGATCTCATTCCATAAATTTTGGCTAATTCCATTTGGCCAGTGTGTTTCAGAGACAGCCCTGGGAGGGCCGTGAACATCAGCTCATTTTCCTGCAACAATGTAGTCTCCGGGGGAGAAGCTCAAGCAAACTAGAGTTCGGGTGGGTTCCATTCATTGCCTTTGAAGAAACACAATGCTGTGAGCCACACTGGCAAAACTGAATAAAAAAATGACCATAGAATAGTTAACCCAGCTCCTCCAAAGACTTGAGGAAATGACAGCTTAAATAGGAAGTGTGACATCAAATCTTTCATTTCTGGTTGATTTGGGGAAGAGTGGTGGCTAAATTCCTACTGTCTTGAGGTTGATTATTTGTAATTTACTTAAGAATAGAAGCAACCTCTGAGTAGTGATTCAGGGGGAGGGATATATTTACGGCAGTTTCCAAATCACTCTGCAATTCCACCATGGGGAGGAGTGACTAGTTGCATATGAGGAGCTGGGATAAGCCTTCAATAATCTCTTAAGCAGTGTGTAGAGTGTGTAGAGTGGACAAAACATTGCGTTGGAATCACGGAGCCCGGATCTAGTTATGGTTCTGCCATTTGGGAAGTCCTAACAATGGGAGGCTTACTTCCCTGTTCAGTGCCTCTTCCTTATCTGCAAAACAGAGAGGGTAATGATTTCCTCCCAGGCCTTGTAGTTCACAGAATATTGAATAAGAAAGGAAGGGCCTGAGGTCTGCTGAGAACTAGCTGAAATCTGTATTCTGCTTTCCTTGTTAGCGAGTAATCATGGTGGCTTTTCAAATATTTCAGTGTTACGTGTGTTTGCTCTTTGCAGATGTGAGCGTCTAACTCTGCTTTTGATTCAGTTCCAAATGGAGTTTTCGGTTTGGGGATGGCACTATCTATGCCTTTTCTCCCTTTCAGCAGTGAAGCTCTGGCCCTTTGTATATAGATTTATAAGTTGTCTTCTTGTTTGTGTACAAATCAACGGAGAAATAGGGAGGTGGGCGAACCCAGGAAAGCTAATGGAGCCGAACATGTTTGAATTGGGTCTCTTTTTCCATAAACTGGGTGTATGCTACAGCTTTGTGCTTTTCCCTCCAGCCAGGATTAGCTTGTCCGAATGATTTTGTTTGTAAACCTCTGCTAGGAGTTCTTAGCTGCATCACTGGCCTGCCTGGGTCCGATGGTCTGGTCAGATAGCCCAGGTTCCCACCACACATGGAGGTGAGCTACCAGGATGTGAACATTTGCATCCAGCAATTTTCTTTTCTGCAGGCTGAGTCCAGGGTGAGACTCCCAGTATGAGCCAACAAGGGGAACCACCGGATTGCCAAGCCCCTGTGTAAAGCTTTCTTTCTTTCTTTTTTTTTTTTTTTAAATATTTTATTTATGTATTTGAGAGAGAGAGAGAGAGAATGAGAGAGAGCACATGAGAGGGGGGAGGGTCAGAGGGAGAAGCAGACCCCCCGCCGAGCAGGGAGCCCGATGCGGGACTCCATCCAGGGACTCCAGGATCATGACCTGAGCCGAAGGCAGTCGCTTAACCAATTGAGCCACCCAGGCGTCCCTGTGTAAAGCTTTCTTGTTTATCCAGAATGCAAATGTTTCTGAGTTTGAAATAATTTGAGGACTGCTTCCCAAACTTAAGTATACATAGGAGTCACCTGGGGGAATCTTCTTAAAAAGCCCTGATTCTGATTCCACAGGTCTGCAGTGGTACCAGAGATTTTGGCCATACGAACCACCTAGTTCATGGACCTCACTTAGGAGATCAAAGCTGCAGAGATAACCAGAGAGAACCCACTGTTTTTTTTTTTTTTTTTTTTTAAAGATTTTATTTATTTATTTGACAGAGACACAGTGAGAGAGGGAACACAAGCAGGGGGAGTGGGAGAGGGAGAAGCAGGCTTCCCGCCGAGCGGGGAGCCCGATGTGGGACTCGATCCCGGGACTCCAGGATCATGACCTGAGCCGAAGGCAGTCGCTTAACCGACTGAGCCACCCAGGCGCCCGAGAACCCACTGTTTAAGAGAGCCTCTTCCATTCATAAAATTCTCTACAGTCACATAACTCGAGACACTGCAGCCTTCTTCTCAGCTGGTAGGCGCTAAGTAAACCAAAACCTGTCCAAGGCAGAAGATTCACTGGCATCCGGAACACACTTTGTGCATTTGATTAGGAGGCAAATAGGTACAGACATTCACGGCCAAAATACAGAGTTCGTAGATAGACAGCTCGAGAAGGGGAAGATGAATGGTCCCCATGAAGACAGAAATGCCAGAAGGCATGGAGAATGTCAGCCAAGACTTGTTACTTTTTCTTGTTTAGTATTTAATCCATCACACCCAGTCACTGGGTAAGAAGGAGCAGTATTTATTTGGGTAGTTTGTACACAAGTCTCTTTCTCTATCAGTGGAACTTAAAAATAATTTGTATAACAGGTGTAAATGTTTTTGTCTTTGCCAAAAAAGCTTATTATTTTTATTATTACTGTTTTTATTTTTGGTGAGTGGAGGGAAAGAGGGAGCTATATTGTGTGTTGATGAAATACACTGTTGGAAAATGAAAAAAAAAAACAACAATAACAAAATAACACAAACAAGTTGATTGATTGCCTCTGTGTCAAAAAGACCTAATTTGTAGGAATTCTATTTATTTACTTTTGGCAAGAACGAACTGTTGGTCTTGTTTGCTAACATGAAACTTTGGTCGCTCCCACCCCATACCCCGGACACACACAATGAAAATGGTACAATGTTTGCCACTTCTTTTTTCTCCAAAATTATTGTAAAATTTGGCAAAATCGTGAAAATAATTTCTTTTTTTGTTTGTTTAAAAAAATTTTTTTTTTATTCTTATGTTAATCCCCATACATTACATCATTAGTTTTAGATGAAGTGTTCCATGATTCATTGTTTGTGCATATCACCCAGTGCTCCATGCAGAATGTGCCCTCCTCAATACCCACCACCAGGCTAACCCATCCTCCCACCCGCCTCCCCTCTAGAACCCTGTTTGTTTTTCAGAGTCCATCGTCTCTCATGGTTCGTCTACCCCTCCGATTTCCCCCGCTTCATTCTTCCCCTCCCGCTACCACCTTCTTCTTCTTTTTTTTTCCTTAACATATATTGCATTATTTGTTTCAGAGGTACAGATCTGAGATTCAACAGTCTTGCACAATTCACAGCGCTTACCAGAGCACATACCCTCCCCAGTGTCTATCACCCAGTCACCCCATCCCTCCCACCCCACCGCCCACTCCAACAACACTCAGTTTGTTTCCTGCGATTAAGAATTCCTCATATCAGTGAGATCATATGATACATGTCTTTCTCTGTTTGACTTATTTCACTCAACATAATACCCTCCAGTTCCATCCACGTCGTTGCAAATGGCAAGATCTCATTCCTTTTGATGGCTGCATAATATTCCATTGTGTGTGTGTGTGTATATATATATATATATATATATATATATATATATATATATATATATACCACATCTTCTTTATCCATTCATCTGTCGATGGACATCTTGGCTCTTTCCACAGTTTGGCTATTGTGGACATTGCTGCTATAAACATCGGGGTGCACATACCCCTTCAGATCCCTACTTTTGTATCTTTGGGGTAAATACCCAGTAGTGCAATTGCTGGATCATATGGTAGCTCTATATGAAAATAATTTCAAAGAAGAGATTACTGCAGCCATCCATGCATTCCCTTCATCACCAGCTATGTTACAAGCATTAACACCTTCATTAGCATCTGATCATTAACACCTTTGACTTTCCTGCAACGTCATAGCAGACAAATTCTAAGGTGTATTTCTTGTAGACTACAGATGTGTTCCTGAAAATCTCTGTGAATTAAATAATTTTCCGTTAGTTTACAAGATCATTACAAAGATACCTGTAGTGTCTTCTACTGCTAACATTTAAATCAAAGATCCTTTGGTTCTCAATTTCGTTGGCGAGCCATTAATGATCTGTAAAGCAATTTTTACTTTACACACAGTGTAGTGTGTCACTGCCAACTCACAAAGTCCTGCAGAGAATTGTTTTGTCGGTTGAATTGCTACCATTGTAGTAATTTGTTTTTGAAGTTTCCACTTTCTATCCTGGACTATCCTAAAGAGGGTTGGAAGTTTCAAAATATGTCCACATGTTCCTTGATATTCCTCCCTTAGATGGGTGGAGCATGTCCTCTCCCCCAACCCTTGGACACGGCTTCAGCATTAGTGACTCCTTCTGCATGAATAGAGTTTTCTAGAAATGATGGTGTGTGACTTAAGAGACTAAATCATGAAAGGCATTATGGCCTCCTTCTTGATCTTTGTCACTTGGATCACTCATGCCAGGGGAAACCGGCCACCATGTTGTGAGGACACTCAAGCAGTGCTGTTGAAAGTTTGGCATGGTAAGGAATTAAGACCTCCCCTCAACAGCAGTTAGGAATCTAGGCCTCCTGCAGACAGCCATGTGAGTGAGTCATTTGTAAGGGTGTTCTGTAGTTTCAGATGAGGCTTCACGTGATTGTACCCTGGGCCAACATCTTGACTGCAGCCTCATGGGAGACTTCAAGCCAGAATCACCCAGCTCCCAAATTCCTGATCCACAGAAACTCTGTGGGATGATATATATTTATTGTTTAAGGCACCAAGTTCAGGAATGATGTTTTATGCAACAGTAGATAATACAGAAAATATATCTCCTATCAAGGAGGCATCCATTGAGGATTGGCAGTATCCCTGAATAGTTAGGGAAATTGGGCATGTGAAGGATGAATATGGAAACAGCTGTATGTCAAGACTAAATAAAACAAAGGGATGGAACTTGAGTGGTTAAAGATAAGGCTTCCATAAGAAATCCTAAACCCCTTAGTGATCACAAGTCACAAACTACTGTATAATTCCCTGCATTTCCCAGAATGTTTGATAAGAAGGAAAGGAGACTGGGAGGCCACAGCTGGGGGAGGAAGCGTGAGGAGTGGCTGAGGAGTGACTGTAGACACTCCTGCCTCAGGAATGATAGTGCTTTTATGATCTGTTGACTTTGTAAAGTAGGCTGCACACTTACTCCCCTCTCTAGTCTTCCTTTATACTATCAAGTCCAGTGTGGTTTGAGGGCATTGCTCGATTTGATTTATGTTAGTTCACAAAGCAACAAACAGGACAAGCCTGTTAGGAGGACAAAGTGTCAGAAAAGTCTCATAGTACAAGTTGATCCTAGAGACTTCAAGTGGAAGAACATTTATGTCAGCGAGTGCTCTGGCACATTCCATCTCTTTTCCTTAGAAGGGACTCAGTGTCCTGCATGGGCAGTTCAGAGGTGAGGCTGGAGCTCTGGCAAAAATCCAAAAATACTAACCACCTTCTCTCTGTTTGACTCTGAGTTAGAGCAGAGTTTTTCCTTGTTGTTGTTGTTTTTTTTTTCCTTGTTACTTTCTTTTCCTCACCTTTAGAGTGACACCACATGGACCAGTTTCCTTTGGGCTGGACCCCACGAACACTTTATACAGATGGAGACACAGGGCTCTGGTTGTTGTTGCTGTTAACATATTTCATTTAGAACCATAGAGCATTGGTGCTAGAGATAGTCTAAGAAGTCATTTGGTCTCCTAGTTTGCAAACAGAGTCCCACAGAGCTGTAGGGTTCCTTGGGAGAGCTCTGGGGTTACCCTAATTTTTATCTTTCCATATGCTTGTGTTCTGGCCATATTTATTTAAACAGATGGTTCTGGGCCTCTCATTTAATGATTTGCCCTCACATTTAAGATGCTTAACCTCAGAGAAATAAATGGATTTGTGTAAAGTCACGTAGTCATTTGTGGCGGCTGGTTTGATATGAGCCTCCAGTCTGGGGTTTCAGACTACCTGGAGAGTGGTCATCAAACATCCTATGCCATCTTCCAAAGAGCAGGATAAATGTTACGCACACGGGTCTTACAGGTACAGCCAGTTGTGAAATACAAGGATGTGGCTCATGTTAGTCGTGCTTCATCTCCTCCTTTTCCCCAGTTGTTAACTTACGCCATCATTGGGAAAACATTCTTTTTTTCCTTTATCTTGGCTAGATTTTTAATCACTAGTGCCTTCTGGCATTTTTCGTATCTAGTCAAATACTCTTGAGAATTTGTTACCCTTCAGGTAGAAGGAACCCCTTTCTTAAAGTCATGGATACACTTATATTCTGAGAATGAAAAAAGCCATTAAAATGTCTGAATCATTAAAAATGTAATTTCTCCCCCAAATATCTTGTTTTTACCTAGGGTGGACGTGGACAATGTGAAAGCGACACAGTAGGTGGCTCCCTTGAGCAGAAAGATGTGAAAGGACTTCGATTCTGCAGTTCCCCTGAGTCCAGGATAACACCTGTGGCTTCAGGAACAAGACCTCTCTCGCCGTCTCCCGGGGCTGCTCAACCCCAGAGAAAGGGTACAAGGCATTCCATCTCCTCCAGTCTTGTCCAGCAGTAATTCAGGACTCCACAGAAAACCCATGGAAGAGGATTTTTTTTTTTTTAAGATTTTTAAATTTATTTGAGAGAGAGTGAGAGAGAAAGAGCACAAGCAGGGGGAGAGCCAGAGGGAGAAGCAGGCTCCCCAATGAGCAGGGAGCCCAATGTGGGGCTTGATCCCAGGAGCCTGAGATCATGACCTGAGCTGAAGGCAGACACTTAACCGACTGAGCCACCCAGGCGCCCTGAGGATTTTCAGTATAAATATTTCCCACAAAGGTTTAAAGAAATGAATTTAATTATAAAGCAGGCAGTTATTAAAAGTATTCCTAATTTTTCAATCTGAAGAAGCATATTCAAACTTTGTATCTTAGATCAAGTTTATGTGGAGGGCTGGCCAGAGAGAAGGAAGTGCTGTTTCCCCGAACTTTTTCTTAGGCCCCCCAGGTCTCTGGTTCCGTATTTTCCTCCCTCCCAGATGACGATCCATTTTGGTATTTGTAACTAACTGAAAACATTCTTTCTGTGAACTGAAGCTGGCAAAAATGTCAATAGTGAAAGCATTTTCACCTGATAAAAATGAAATAAAATTCTGGATAACGTTTTAGTCTTTCTTAGTCTATGAAAAGACTTTATCATGAACCTCTTAAGCTCCTTATCAGTATGTAAAATTGAGTCGAAATCGAATCGTGTTTCTTAGGAATACATCCAATGGTTCTTGAAATGGTTCCATATTCTTGTTAACTTGCTCAAATTGATTAGTGGCTGGCAATGGGTCTGTGATCATGCATTTTTGTGTGAATAAAGATAATTAAATTGTTTTTAAAAAGTGCCATTGTATTCGTTTAGGAATTTGATTACAAGGTACTTGAAAGAAATTAGTACAGAAGGTTTCCTTAAAAATCAATAAAAATGGAAAATATCAGGTCTTATAAGATATTGTGCAGCGAACAAAATATTTATAGTTGCTATACTTTCTTGAATACTTGTCTATATTAGTTTCTGCATTAACAATGCCTAACATATGTTAATAATATGATGCCTACAACATATAATACACTATCTTATTTTCCCCAACAGCCCTATGAGGGAGGTATAATTAGCACTGTTTTACACATGAGAGAACTGAGATTCACAGGTGTGGGTTTCCTGAGGTCACACTGTGAGGAAGCATGTAAGAGGCAGAAACCCCCAAAACTACTTGAACCACCCTACTGTAGTGCTTCCCTCCTTCAGATTGGGTATAGTGTACCAGCAATCGAACTTACTGGCTCACCTTTTAAATCACTGTTAAGTGAAAGAAAAATTGTTGGGCGCCTGGGTGGCTCAGTTGGTTGAGCGACTGCCTTCGGCTCAGGTCATGATCCTGGAGTCCCGGGATCGAGTCCCGCATCGGGCTCCCTGCTCGGCAGGGAGTCTGCTTCTTCCTCTGACCCTCCTCCCTCTCATGCTCTCTCTATCTCATTCTGTCTCTCAAATAAATAAATAAAATCTTAAAAAAAAAAAGAAAGAAAAATTGTTTTGCGATCTGTCATTTGCATCCACGAATCATGAGGTTTCCCCTTTTGGAAAAAGGCAGAGGTTCTGGGTAAGGTGGCAGCAAGAAACCTGCACTTGACTCACCTTATTCCACTTTTCCCTCAAAGCAGCTATGATGATTCAGGTGCCAAGTTACAACAACCAGAAAAGAAGGTTATCAGTCAATTATTTGCTAATGTCTGGAAAGAACAACCCATTAAGGAATACTCAGGTGGCAAAATAAATCCTCAAGTTCCATTAGTCAAGGATGAACAAACAGAAAGATAACATGAAGTCAATAAAAAAATAGTCCAGTTGTTCATAAGTCCGTATTGTCCAAGGACAATACCATGTGAGAAAAAGCATACGTAGAAGGGAAGAAAAATCACCTAGACTATGTTCTCTTGTGTTCTCAATAAATTGGAGGAAGTGTGAGCATGTGAAGCAAAAGTTGAGAGATGAGATAAAAGTGGCCTCTGGAATGACAACGGACATGAAAAAGGATCTGACAGAGTCAGGAAGAGAATTCTGGGAACTTAAAAATGCAATGGAAGAATTAAAATATGCCTCGAGAGTAATGAGAATAGGTAATGCAGAGAATCAAGTCAGTGATGGAGAGACAATGGTGATGTAGAGATATATTGTAGACAAATATATCTGGCTATAAATGCTGAAAAAAAAAGATGTAAAAAATTAGACAGAGATATAGAGAACAGAAAACCAATTTTAGACAAGCAACATTCAGAAGAAAGAGATCAAAACAAAAGAAGGAATAAGGAAAGATACATAGAAGAAAACTTTCCTGAGCTAAAATCATCACCATTATCATCAACATCAGCATCATCATTACTTCACAATCATGTGAGTTGTGATCCAAGGGGCTTCCAGGATAAATTATTGATAGGTAGCACATTATTGCAACTCTTTTTTTTTTTTTAAGAATGAAAAAACAATATAGTCTAACAGAGAAAAAAATTTGTGCTACCTTTAGGCTATTCTTCCTAATATTTTATAAAAACTTCATTAGAATTAAACAGGTAAGAGTTTGATGAAAAATGTTAACCCAAGAGTTCTTACAGTTATACAAAAGGTTATCGTCTAACATGTTCATGCTTAAAGGCCAAAGAAAGGCATTTTTAATCATGGAAGGATTTCAAAGAAAAATAGCACTCTTGTGGATGTTAGCAAATGTGCCTAAAGACATACGACAGCTGCTTGAAAGGTGAGTCAACACTGTTACCCATGAATGGACAAATCCAACCATTAAAGAACTATGGTGTAAACTGATAACATTGAGCAAAAAATGTTAATTCTAAATAATTGTTACAATTACGATTACAAAATTCAATGCAAAAGTAACATGATATAGGGGCACCTAGGTGGCTCAGTCATTAAGCATCTGCCTTCGGCTCAGGTCATGATCTCAGGGTCCTGGGATCGAGCCCCACATTGGGCTCCCTGCTCAGCGGGAAGCCTGCTTCTCCCTCTGCCACTCCCCCTGCTTGTGTTCCCTCTCTCGCTGTGCCTCTCTCTGTCAAATAAATAAACAAAATCTTAAAAAAAAAAAAGTAACATGATATAAAAAACATTTAATGCAAAAATTTAACCAAAACAAAATTTTGATTTCACAAATTACACTTCTAAAGATTGGAGAATGAAGATAGTTAATAGTATCCTAATTTCTTTTGTTACATGGAGAATTAGTGCAGGGTACTTACTTTTATAATTAAAAAATTGTAGTTTCAAATGTTTCTGAAAAATCTGAAGTAGATGTAAAGACATATTAATTAGGAATGTATTCAGTTGTAAGCACACAATAGCCAACAAACAGTATATCCAACAATAGGGATTTATTTTTCTCTTACAACAAAAATTCCAGAGGTAGCTGGTTGGTGGTGTTGTTTCAGGAAGTAAATAATCTTGGGAGATAGATCTGTAAGTCTTGGTCCTGCCCTCCTGCTCACAAGGTAACTGCTGTGGCTCCAGCCGGTTGACTGCATCCAGCCAGGAAGAAAGAGAAAGTGGAGAATCAGATACAATAGCAGAATTGTGCTTCATTTTACTGGCCAGAACTGTATCAAGTGGCTCTGTCAACTGTTACTGAACAGAGTGAGCATTAAATGAATATTTGCTGAACGACTTCATGACTAAAACGAAGAAGCTAAAACATACCAAGCATATATTTTAATAACTTAAAGACAATGAAATTGAGCTTAAAAATAAAAGATACACTTATAATAAAAGAAACACAGTAGTGTAGGAAAGAAAATTTACCTCACCCCTCTTGTATTTTGAAAGATTAGGGAACCAAAAATCAAGGATGAAGATAGATAATATAATTTAGCAGGATTAAATAATAAATATTATTTAACAAGAATGAATTAATACATATCTATTGAAAATAGAATATGCATGTAGAATGTTCACAAAACAAGAACAGGATTTTTAAGGACACAAAGAAAACCTCTGGTGTGCCTGGGTGGCTCAGTCATTAAGTGTCTGCCTTCGGCTCAGGTAATGGTCCGGGGGTCCTGGGATTGAGCCCCACATCGGGCTCCCTGCTCAGCGGGAAGCCTGCTTCTCCCTCTCCCACTCCCCCTGCTTGTGTTCCCTCTCTCACTGTCTCTCTCTCTGTCAAATAAATAAATAAATAATCTTAAAAAAAAAAGAGAAAACCTCAACGGATTTCAAAATATGGATATAGCATAATTACGTTTTCTGACAACTTTGGCTTTTTATCAGATTTAAATAACTAAAACAAACAAATACATTTAATCACGTGATAATTTCTTTAAAATTCCTTAAATAACTACCGAGCTAAAGGGAAAGTAAAACTATCACTACAGATCATGAACTAATACTGAGAAAGTTATTTAGAAAATTATCACATGAAGCGAATATCATAGTCAAAATCAGTAACATATACTTTCGTGATTAAATAGGAAAGAGTGAGTGACAGTTTTATGTTTCAAAGATATTGATTTATTTATTTTAGAGAGAGAGAGCGAGCACGAGCAGGGGGAGAAGCAGAGGGGAAGAGAGAACGAATCTCAAGCAGACTCCACGCAGAGCATGGAGCCCTGAGGGCCAATCTCACGACCCCTGCGATCACTGATCAGGACCCAAGCCGAAACCAAGAGTCTGTCACCCAACCAACAGAGCCACCCAGGCATCTCCAGTTTTATGTTTCAAAAGCAACAAAACAAATGTAAGTAAAATAGGGGAAATAAATAATAAGGATAAAAGCAGATATTAAAGAATTAGAGAATAGAAACAGAATAATTAGTGTTGATTAAAAAGTTCAAGGGGCAGCTTCTTTAAAAATATGTATAAAATAGGTAAAGGATACTCAGGGAAAAGTGAGAGAGTACTCAGAAATGAAATTGAGAAGTAAGAAACAGGCTATAAAATAGACATGGTAGAGAAGAAAATTAGTCTTCAATTTGCTTCCCTTCATTTAATAATCTATATTGGAAATTTTCCCTATCGGCACACAGAAATCTCTTTCTTTCTAATGGCAACATACTATTCCATCAAAAGGATATGTTTTAAAATTAAGACAGATTGGTAAATACATTGGTTGTCTTGGTTTACTTTTGCACTTTCTACATATATTGTGTGAATACATCCATATGGCAAATTCTTAGCAGCAGAATTGCTGGATCTAATGTACATGGATTTTTAACTTGAGAGCTATTGCCAAGCCCTTCTCTAGAAACAATAAGGAATACAAGTGCCTGTTTTCCCATATCCTTGCCTGGACTGGTGCCGTCAAATGTTTGGAATTTTGCTATATTAATAGACTTAAAATAGTATCTATTTTAGTTTTGAGTTGTATTTCTTTGACTATCAAAAAGTTTGGGAACTATTTCAAATTATATTGTCTACTTAATAGTTTTTCTTCCTCCCCCCCGGCCCCTGTAAACTACCTGTTTGTAATTATTCTCTTTACTATTGGATTTCTTCTCCTTTTTGTAATCGATTGCTTGAGCACTTTGTAAAATACGGAATTGATCTTCAATTTGCTGTTTTTAACAAATTTCTATTTGTCTTTTGGCAAGGGGGCTTCTTTTCCTATTGGAGAATTAAAATTCAAAAATCAAATTTATCTTTCTTTTCTGTCACAGCTTCTGGGTTGTGTGCTCTTCATTTTTAAATTGTTCCCCGGGTGATGATTCTGCTGCCTCACATCTGAGAACCTTTACCAATAGACTGATCTCAGTTATAAAAATGTATGTGAAAATCCATATTTCTGTAAAGAATTGGTGCAACTCACCCACTACAATGAAATAGTCTATCCTGAAATTCAAGAATGGTTTACGAGTAGGAAATCGATTAGTATATTACTTCATAGCAGTATTTCAAAAGAGAAAAACAGTAATTTCTGAAGATATAAAAATGTAAGATACAGTGTAACCTATTTCTCATGGAAGAAAAGGAAACTCTTAGAAAGCTAAGAATATAATATTTCTGTAGATGATTAAGAGTAAGTGTCTTGAAGTCTAAGCCAGCATGATGTTTAATGGTGTAGCACTAGGGACAATTCCAATTAAAATTGGAAAGCTGACCAGAATTCCTACCCCTGCCATCAGCATTTCACATCATTATGAACATAATGTCCAGCACAATGTGGTAGAAAATGGAAAGAAGGTGCATGAATATTCAATGAGAGAACAAAATTATCATTATTTGCAGATGACATAAGTAAATATAGGGAAAATTCAAGGAAATCCAATTGAAAATTCCTTAGAATTAATGCAATTTCAGAAAGGAAATGTTTTAGCCCATTCAGGCTGTTAGAACAAAATACCACAGACTGAAGCTTAAACAACACACATTTATTTCTCACAGTTCTGGATGCCGTAGAGTCCAAGATTAAGGTACCGGCAGATTCAGCGTCTGGTAGGAGCCCACCTCCTGGTTGGTAAACAGCTGTCTTCTCCCTATGACCTCACATGATAAAAAGGGCAAGAGAACTCTCTGGATTTCTTTTATACGGGCACTAATCCCACTAATCATGAGGGCTCTGCTCTCAAGACCTACTCCCCTCCCAAAGCCCCACTCCCAAACACCATCACACTGGGGGGTAGGTTTCAATACTATATGAATTTGTGAGGGGACACAAACATTCAGTCTATTCAGGGAGGCAATAGAAAGTAAAGCTATGAAGAAATTATTTTTTTCTATACACAAATAATAAACAATTAGGAGAATTAACATAGAAAAAGTTTTTAGTTTCTTTCAGAATAACAACTAATGCTAAGTCATTGCTGTAACCCCAACAAAATATATTTCTTATCTGAAGAAATTTTAAAATCCACCTAGATCCAGCTGAAGATATAAAAGTAAACCTAAACAAAGGGATAGGTTTCTCATGTTCTTAAATGGGATGGTTAAATACTTTGAAGATATTAATTCTCAGATTAATTTTTATGCTTAATATTATGTCCGTGAAAATCTCAGTTTGGAGGGTAATTTGGTAAATGATTCTGAAGTTAATTTCAAAGAGTAAAATGGGTGCGAATAACAAAAGTTATTTTTGTAAAAGAATAGCAGTGCTGAAGGAGAGACTTTAATTTATTAGATTTCAAAATGCTTAATGATGATATTGCAATTAAAAGGACACCTGCATCAAGGCAAGTTTCAAAATACACTCTGTATTGGTCCACAATGCCTTATCTGAAACTCCTGGGGCTAGGTGTGTTTTGGAATTTGAAATTTGTATTTTAGAAAGGTAATCTGGTTGTATCCTAAATAATATTTAATACTTTCAGTGGAGTCTGGACCAGTACCCCATAATCAGATACACTGATATTTCTATAATAAAAGTGGGCAGAAGACATCAAAACTATAAATGGCCTCCTACTGATATGGGTCATATTTTTCTCCCAAATGAATGTTGACACCAAACTCATGATAAAGAGCTTTCAGTTTTCAGAACTTTTGGCATTGTGGGTTGCTATGTATGTATGTCAAAGGCTGTGTTCCTGGGACTCTGGGAGGGTGATTAGGTTGCAGGATTAGGTTGGTTAGGGAGTGCCCTTAGCATCAGCATGGAAGGAAGTAGGGGATGGAAGTGAAACCAGGCAAAGGGAGAAACTGAGCTATGATTTAGTCCCAACATAGGCTTCAGCCACACAGGGAGCTGTGGGGCTAAGAGGGCCGTCAGAATTCTCCTTAGTTGGGGGGAAAGGATCTTTGTAGTCCCATATCAACCAATCACTGGTTGATGGCTGCCCCTGGAAGGAGATGTGACCCAGGACAGGGCAGTTTTTTTCTGTTGACGCAATTTCCAGAGAGGCCTGGCAACTGAGGGCTATCTTCCTATAGCTGGAGGAGTAAGTCCTTCATTCCTGAGGGGGAAGTCTGGGTGATGCATCAAGGTGTGTACTGCATGTATGGGAATGTAATATGTGATACGGAAACATCACAAACCAATGGATTAGTCAATAGTTTGGAGAACGATCTCCAGTAAAATCCTCACCTCATCCTATGTGCAAAATAAGCACAACATGAATTATAAAGTTTAATACAAAAAATAAAAAAAGCAAGCAGGAAATATGAATACATATTCTCTAGTCTTTAAAGTGGAGAAGGAAATATAAACATAAAAGCATGGAGGAAATTACAAAGTAAAAGCAAAGATTTGAGGACAATTAAACTAAAAATATTCAATATTAGAATCATCAACAAAATTAAAAGACCAAAAACAAATGAAGAAAAAAAAATCAGCACAGAAAAAGTTCATGAGAATAACTTATAAAAAAAGAATAGCTTATATAAATAAGAATCTCCAATAGAAAAATGGGCAGCATTATAAATTGAGAGTTCTATAAGTATAGGAAAAATGTTGGCAAAATAAATGCAAAGAAATCCTAATTAAAACATCAAATTATCACATTTTTACCTTTGTAAAGTTCTAATCATTATGAAACATAACTTTTAATGGTGGCAAGTGTTTGCTACTTACACCACTAATAAAAATATAAATTGTTGCCACTTACCTAGAAAACTTTTCTCTCTTTTCTGCTAGCTGATCTTATTTATTTGTTACTCTTGAACATCTTTTTTTTTTTTTTTAAAGATTTTATTTATTTGACAGAGAAAGACACAGCGAGAGCGGGAACACAAGCAGGGGGAGTGGGAGAGGGAGAAGCAGGCTTCCCGCGGAGCAGGGAGCCCGATGTGGGGCTCGATCCCAGGACCCTGGGATCATGACCTGAGCCGAAGGCAGCTGCTTAACTGACTGAGCCACCCAGGCGCCCCTTGAACATCTCCTTTTTGGCTGGACTCAGACTCAGAGGTGAAACCGTTGAAGAGGACAGAGAGGACTCCATCTCTTGGCAATCTGTTCCTGGCATTTTTCTTTGCCCCTCATTTTCTTGATCAAAAGTTTAGCATATTCTACAGCTTCTTCCTTATTTTTCTCTGTATGCTGTTTCTTCAGAGCAATACGCCCACGTTTGTGTGGCAGGGTGCGCGAAGTAACAAGACGCTGAATCTAGGCTGCTTGGTCCCAGGTTTCTTACCTTCCTTGTTTAGGGGCTTGCTCACAACATACTGGTGGGCAGCATCTTCTTAGAGAGACTGAAAGGTCTGTGGATTCTGCCAGCTCTTTTGGGCCCCAGATGATGGGGTAAGTAGAATCAGTGAGGCCAGGAATATCCTTCTCCCCATTTTCTTACAACGACCAAGTTGAGAACCCCCAGATTGGCATCCACCGATGTGTGCTTTCTTTCTCCAGTCCTCCTTGGTCTGGGACAGGAACGCCCCTCACTCAGTAGCAGGTGGACCCGGCCACGGGTGGAGACACCTGCTTCATGGGGAAACCTTGTTTGTCCTTCCCACCAGGAGTTCACACCACAGAACCCTCCCATTCTTCACCCAGAGCATCAGCAGCAACTTCTGTGGCGACACGCTTCTCACGAAAGGTAAGAAGTTTGCAAACATCATCCACTTCAGTGAGTTTCTGGCAGCCAGTGGCTGGGAAACAGATGTTCAACTTCATCCCAAAGCAGCCCAGCGCCTCTGAAGAGCCATGAAAAAGAGCTAGAAAACTTTTTGATAATTGATTCAAGAGCCTTAAAAATCTTTGTACCCCTTTACCCTGAAATTCATTTTTTTCCTGAAATTCATTTTAAAAGGAATCTCTGCTAAGGAACAACTCAACGATTCAAAGAAATATCTGTGCAGGAGGATTTTCATTGCATTATTGTATACAATAAGCAAAGAATTGGAAACAATATCTCAATAATATAGAAATTTAATAAATGACTATGCATGCATAAAATTAAATGTTATAGACATTAGAAAAACCAAATGACATAAAAATGCTTACAAGATTATATAAGTAAAATGTAACATATAAAGCTATACATGGAACATCTATCTACCTTTTATATCTGTCTATGTAGCATCTATTTTGCTACTTGCCTATCTATCATCTATCTATCTATCTATCTATCTATCTATCTATCTATCTATCTATCATCTATCTATCATCTATCTATCTATCTATCTATCATCTATCATATCTATCTATCTATCTATCTATCTATCTATCTATCATCTATCTATCATCTATCTTTCTACCTATCTATCCACCCATCTATCTATCTAACCATCATCTGTCATCTGTCACCTTAGAAAAGAGAATAAAAATAATAAACCAAAACGTTAATGGTGCTCATCTCTGGGTGTTAGAGTATAGCTAATTTACATTTCCTATAGGATCCAGTCTTGTGTTGTACACATCCAAGAAGGTTTCCTTAGTGCAGCGACACCCACGGGGAATCAAACTGACAGCAGAACCTGGTGAGGAGTCCTTGCCCTGTCCCTGCAGGCTGAGCCACGCTGGAACTGAGATACTGACCCTACTCGGTCTGGAGGCTCAGTCTCTCCAAACCTCTGGCAAATGATCACGTTCTCTTATGACAGCCTGCACTCTGTTCCCAGTCATGCTATCCACGCAGACAACTGCAGCGTTCATCACACAAACCAACAAAATCTAGTGCACACTGAGGCCATTGCTCAGTGGAGGAGACCTGGCCGGTGTTCGTACTCTCGCCCTGGCTCCTGTCCTTTCGTCCTTCCCGAGGCTTGCCCGGTTAACCTCTCTGCCCTTCCTGCTAACGAGCTAATGGATACTCAGAGAGTGCAGCCCAAACCAAATATTAGACTGTTAGTCAGACTGGAATGTTCCTCAGTCATGTATATGAATAGTGTTTGCAGTTTGGGGTTATCCACATGACCGGCCTCTCATTATCACAGATGACAAAGAACCGACTGTATTCATAACCATATGAACGTTACTCACACGAGCTAGATTTTATAAGCCAGAAAAAAACAGAGAAAGGGGGAAAAAGATGAAAATAAGTGGACAGAGGAGTGGGGGGCTGAGAGAAAGACACAAATGAGAGATTGTTTTAACCGGGAGGGACCGTACAGGGCAGTGTGCAAACCCAGCCCCATCATCTCGCAGTCTCCTTGTCTTGGTCACTAGGGCGAATGCACGTGGTGCCAGGCTGGTGCGTCCAGCCCTTAGCACGTGGTGCGTGGTCCCTGTCACCTTCTGAGTCGGTGAAGGAAAAGACAGAAGGGGTGAGAGCTGAAGGAGACAAGTGGATTTTTGGTGGACGTAAAGATGAAACCAGGCCTCGATTTTCCCAAATGAACAGGAAATGTCATCATTTCCATGTTGTGACCCCTTTTACAGTCAAGGCGGCTCCTCACAAGCGGGTGCGAACATCTCACTTTTTCCACATCCTCTTGGCCTCTGTCTGGGCCTCTCGAGGCCTCGGCAGGGCCCGTGTTTATCTCTGATGGGATGGCTCGGTGAAGTCACTTCTTTGTCGTCACACCCTGTCACTGTGTGTTTCCCTGTCACCCTGGCAGCTCCCTTCGGTGGGCTGGACTCAAGCCCAGTCTTCTCGGAGGGCTGCTGTGGCCCCAGTTCTCTTGAGCCCCATGCCTCAGACCATCCAGTCTAAAAGGACCAGTACCTGGGGTGCCTGGTCCTCTTCCTGGGTCAGGCAAGAGCGGTTGGTGTGTGAGAACCCTGTGTTTTTCTTGACAGTCCAGCGTCAAAGGCCAGTTTGGGCAGGGATGGTTCTTCCTTTGATTTAGAGGATGTATATTTGGCAGAGTCCAGAGAAATTTGAATCCAGGTCCTTCCCAAAGGAGATCAGAATCCCCATTGGCCTTGAAGCTTTGAGGACCAGGTCTGTTTCTGAAACATCCTCTTATGAATTTGCAAACCTTCAGGGCCTGATCTGTTAAATGCATACCTACTATGTGGTCCCAAGGATCATGGTCAGGGGCTCAGGCAGGTCTCCTGACAACTCTCAGAATTCCGAGTATATACCCCGTGGGCTTCCCTGCATCTCCATTAGTTACTGAAATGTCGCAGATGGGAGGGGCAAGGGCTTGGCTCCAGCCTTCCACGTCTCTCTGCTGGGTTCCTGTCATCATCTCTTTATCGGTCCCTCCCCCGTAACATTTCATCAGTGCCTGGGAATCTTACTTTTCCAACCCATCATCCTTCACAATGCTATCAAAGCAGCAAATGTCAAGGGCAAAATCGGATCACGTTGTTCTCCATTTCCACGGCTCGTCACTGCCTGGAGCTGCATACAGGACACACGAGGTTGCCCCCCACTTCCCACTTCCTCTCCCGCCTCTGCCTGTGACTGTCCTTAAGTGGTGGCCTCTGACACCATTTGATATCCGTGACTTCGTTCCTTTAGCTCTCTCTACCTGGGTAACTGGTTGTTCGCTGTTGGGGGAGATCTTAGTGATTGTTTAAGGCCAGATCAAGTGTCACGTCTTTTGGGAGGGAGCACTGTAGAGTCCAACACACATTGTGTTAAGCACCGCATACTAGCTCTGGGAACATTAGGAAATTTATTAGGCCTCACTTTCGATTAATTTTAAATTGGGCAAAAAAAAAAATCTACCTCATAAGATGGATGAAAAGATAATGAATTCATGTATATAAAGCAGCCAGCTTGGTACCTGGCAGGAGTCGATGGACTTTTCCCTACCTTTTGCCTTTCTTGTGGCTTTTGACTCATAGTTTCCTTTTCCTTCCCTCTGTTCTTTGAAGGCCTTTCCAAACCCTTGGAAGCATTAACTGTGAGCTTGTGTGGTCATTCTCTGAGCCCTTTGAAGGCAAAGCCGGGGGAAGGCAAAGCCTGAGGACAGGACTTGTGTGGTTTCTTAGTGGAGACCAAGAGCTATTCTCCACTGACTTCCTTGACTTCTTGGTCACACTGGACGAGACCTCATGGATCAGGGTTCTAGAACCTCAGGGATGTCAAAGAGCTGGAAGGGGTGTCAGAGATCACCAGAGGTTGAGACTTGGAGTGGTGCAGGCTCTGGCCCAAGGTTCCAAAGGTGTGACAGACAGAGCGAGGCCCAGACATCTTCCATTCAGAGTCCTGGGCCAGGGCTCCCTCCTGCTCCCTGCTTTTGTTTGCCCCAAACCTCAGGGAAAGGGGGCATGCTGACTCAGCAGGATTGCTTACAAAATTCTCATTATCTTGAATATTTCCAAACTGCAGAGCTTCAGGTGGCTCAGGTTGGAGTCTTGAGCTGCCTGTCTGACTGGACATAAGCATTCTGTCATGCTTCTGAGAAGAGGGAGGAATTATGTGCTTCTCTAGATTCCATGTTTGGTATGACTATGTAACTCCCCAGCTCCAAGGGCTTCTCAAATACCAACTTCTCAGCCCTCAGAAGCACCCTGCTAAGAAGGGGATATTGTTCTTCCCTCTAACAAGAGGAAACCCAAAGGCCCAGAAGTGAAACCATTTCCCTTGGATGCCTCAGTGAGTCAATGGGGAGGCTTTAAATAGAACCCACCACCCTACCGCTCCCACTTCCTACCCATTAGACCATACCCTCTTCTGAGCACAGGAATGCAAGCCCTGTACATTCCTTCTCAGGACATAATGTGCCCTTTGCACTAGCTTCAGGATTCCAGATTGAGCGGCAAGAGTGAGGGAGGGAGGGGAATGAGGACCAGGAAGATGAAAGCGACTTTCATTTCCTTCTCTGTTTGGACTACACATTGGCAGGGAGAGGGAGTGTCAGGGGAAGGTGAGCGAATCCTGAGACTTTGTGCATTGAAATGGTTACTCACATCCCTAATCACACCATATGGCATTGGTGTTGGTGGCCAGTGCCACCTACGTGGCTAGTAAAAGGGACCTCAGTGCTTCAGATCCCATTTAATAAATTTTGCTTCTCACATAGAAAGTCAGAAAGACAATATCTTGTTTACTCCATAAAATAGTTCTGTGAGATTATCGTCATATTTTTACAGCTGAGGATACTGAGCCTCTAAGAAAACAAATAAGTTGCCTGGGTGACTGAGCCTTCAGTGACTAACTTCATAATGGAAGTCAAGTGAGTTTGCTCCCTATTTTCTCTTCTGTTCACCAGCAGTTCTAAAAGTGTGGTCCCTGAACCCACAGCAACTGGGAAATTATTCGAAAAGCAAATTCTCGGGCCCCCACCCAGTCTTACAAATCAGAAAGTCAGGAGGAAGGGGCCCCGCAGTCTGCTCTTGCAAGGCCTCTAGGGGACCTGGAGGAAGTTTGAGAACCGCTGTTCTTCACAGTGATGCCTGGGGAAGCAGGAGCCCCCAGAAAGGAGACGAGCAGTGGGTGAGGGAAGGTGGTAGGGAACAGCTCCAACAGGACAGTGTGTCACCAAAGAGAAGGCAAGCTCAGATGAGCCCCCTCGCTGCCCCACTGTGGGAAACACGGGCAGGTACACAGCATCACAATGAAGGTGTTACCTGAGGTTCTGGAGGGGCACACGGTGGGAGGACTTAAAATAAGCCACTTCCCTAATGCTATGCTGACAGGCCCTCAAGTGTCCCCAGGGGCTAATAGGAAGGAGCAAAATGGCAAAAAGAAATGAATAACAGATATAGGAACAGGGAAAAGCAGAATAGGGAAAGGGAAGGAAAGGGGTCGAGTAGGCTTTGGTAGAAAAATGTGAACAGGAGGGGTGCCTGGGTGGCTCAGTCGGTTAAATATCTATCTGCAGCTCAGGTCATGATCTCAGGGTCCTGGGATCGAGCCTCATGTCAGGCTGTCTGTTTCATGGGGAGTCTGCTTCTCCCTCTGCCTCTGACGCTCCTCCCCAACCCCCTCTTGTGCTTGCACTCTCTCTCTCAAATAAATCGATAAAATCCTTAAAAAAAAATGAACAGGAAACATGGCACCCCTTGTGAATTGAATGCCCTTGCCCTGCATGGAAGGGTTCTGGATTGCTTTAACTTTCTTATTTTATTTTTTTAATTTAATTTTATTATGTTATGTTAGTCATCATACATTACATCATTAGTTTTTGATGTAGTGTTCCATGATTCATTGTTTGTGTATAACACCCAGTGCTCCATGCAGAACATGCCCTCCTTAATACCCATCACCAGGCTAACCCATCCCCCACCCCCCTCCCCTCTAGAACCCTCAGTTTGTTTCTCAGAGTCCATAGTCTCTCATGGTTCATCTCCCCGTCCGATTCCCCCCCTTCATTTTTCCTTCCTACTATCTTCTTTTTTTAAAAAACATATAATGTATTATTTGTTTCAGAGGTACAGGTCCATGATTCATCAGTCTTACACAATTCACAGAGCTCACCATTTGCTTTAACTTTCTACTTCTAAATAAACTTTGGGAGTAAATAAAGATGGCCTCGCCGACACTTGATTATTGATTCTCTCAGCTGGAGGATGTGCATGTCAGAATTCCCTGGATTCTTCATCAAAACACCTATGTCCAGACCTCACAACAATGAGTGAATCAGAACCTTGTCATTTTAGGACCTGGTAGGGGAAAGTTTAGCTATTTATTTTGACCAAGTCTTCAAAGTGATTCTGATCCCATTTTTCTCCACCTCCCCATGCAAATACACACAGACAAACAGAGACACATACATAAGGACCACTTGATTTTTAAAAACTAAACAAAACATAACTAGACATGCCCTCCCCCCCAAAAAAACCAAGAAGACCGGCCACCCTTCAAATTATACTCCTGTAGAATGCCAGAGCTGTGGGAGGTGACAGCCATCGCCCTGGCACTAACACGTCCTACCCACCTGGCCCGCAGCTGGTTCCTACCATCACTGTAGCGCTCGGAAGCTTTCATTAGAATTGGAGGGGCCAAACTGGAAAACAAACATTTTTATCTTTAAAGGGCTTCTGGGCCCTCTGCCCTGGGCTTCTGAGTGTGTGTGTGTGTGTGTGTAATGAACATCTCTCAGGGAGCTCCTCCCCCACACCTACCTGTTCACCATCACGTGACGGGGATAGTTGTACTCTCTAGGATGGAGGGCTGTGAAAACCCTCCAGGGGAAGTCAGAGCAGGCGGTGGGAATCAAAGACACCAAGGGTATTTAGGATGGGATTAAGGACTTAGACCAGCTCTTCTGTTATCAAGACAAGAACAAGGTCTCCAAAACTGTTTTGGTTTCTCTCTCTCGTTTACTTTCATGCTAATGGGTAGAATCCAGAGGAAACTGAAGGTCATTAAAAGGCAGACCTTCTAGCTGATAGTTTCTGAGCACTTTATATGTATTCTTTCATTGAAACTTCTCTTTGATGACCTCTGAAGTAGGGGCCATTATTATCCCATTCTACAGAGGAGGAAACTGAGGTTGTGTACATTGATCTTGCCAAAAGTCACACATCCAGTAAGTGTGGAGCTGACACTTGAACCCAACCTGGGCCTAGTAGTGACAGCATAGATGTTTTTGAGTAGGATGCTACAATGACATAGTTTATAATTTTGGGAAGATTTTGTAATTTGTGGTTTTGTGGCAAAGAAATAGGTTTTGCACTCTTAACTGTAGGAAACAAAGGGTGGCTGGAGGCGAGGTAGGTGGGGGAAAGGGTAACTGGGTGATGGGCTTTAAAGAGGGCACATGATGGAATGAGCACTGGGTGTTCTATGCAACTGATGAATCACTGACCTCTACCTCTGAAACTAATAATACACTATGTGTTAACTAAATTGCATTTAAATAAAACAATTTAAAAAAAAGAATAGGCTTTGCTCCCACTGATAAGGAAGATGGAAAGAAGCTAATACATTCGGAGTCTGGTGTCAGAGGATTTCACTATGTCCATTCATTTAATTAACACAACAGCCTTCATAATTGGGCTGCATTAGCTCTATTTTTATAAAAGATGATATAGAAACTCAGGGGAGGCAAAGGCTTAGCCTAAGGTTTCCAGGCTGACCTGTGGCTGAGTTGACAATGAAACCCTGATCAGCAGTCAACACCGTCTCTCCTCAGTTTGGTGTGAATGTGACTTTTATGTAAGTACCTGACACAGCCCCTTATGGCTTTGATGTGACGTCTCCTGTGGTCTCAGATGATTCCAGCCGTTTCTATGGGATTCTATATGACCTGAATTCCAATGCCCGGGGAACAGAAATTCATGTCCTAGGCAAAGTGAACGAAGTATGTTTTATTCTGGCTTTAAATTGCTCGGACCCTGCCCCATATCCACTTGGAGCAATGCCTTCAGCCTCAGTAAAAGTCCAGAGGATGGCTCGGGAGTCAGATTTTATTAATATCTCATTCCTAGGGAGATGGAAAGGAAAGCTAAATCTGAGCGTTCAGCTTTACTTGGCATGTTTTAGTTTTTTCATTTCCAGCTACTTAAAATGAAAAAGTAGTGTATATGGACAGGACTCCCCTCCTCCACACCCACCCCGTCACACAGGGACCTAATCAGGGCAGGGCACGCCTCACTCCCAATTCACATCAGCTTTAGAGACTGAATGTGACAGATGTCATGGGTGATTCATATCCGTGAATCACTTAGCTCATCTCATGGAGGAACAGCCTCCATGGGGAGGTGACACAGCCCACAGTAGAGGACACATTTGTTCTTTCTGGTACATCCCTAAAATTCTGAGCAGCTGTTATGTTTCCTACATGTCCATCCTGATAATGGGGGGGCAGGAGGCAAGAAAAAGTGTCTGGTGTGTATTTTGGCTGCAGTTAAATTGTACATCACTGTTTCCCTCACGGTAGAGTGTGGCCCTCCTATGTAGCCCTTGGTACCCTGCTGATAATTCATCTCGCTTTGGTGGGTTCAGTGCTTGCTGCTCCTCAATGCTGTCTTTCCCTGGCCAACATCAACGCCTGCGTGTATAACCTGTCCAAGACTGGCCTACACAGCTATTTGATTTCTTTCTTTCTTTTTTTTTTTAGATTTTTTTTTATTTTTAAATTTTTAAATTTTTTTTAAGCTATTTGATTTTTTTAGCTTCACAGTCCTTCAGCTCCACTGAAGCCAGATGAACAAACCATGACCACACTCTAAAAGTGCTCATGACCTGGCTGAAGTTCTGGCTGAAGGAAGTGGAAATGTGGAATGATCAGTAGAAGAAGAAAGCCATAGATAGCAATTATGGAGGGTATTGTGACCAATTATAGAGGAGGACTCTGGTAACTTTGCAGATTTCTCTTACAAGATGTGTATTTATATAAGCGAATCATTCTCTTCTCATTTTTGTTTAGTATCCAAGTCGTTCAAAGTTAACTTCATGATTTTAACTTTAGGTAACAGAGACTGGCAGAATTTGAGAGACATTGAATGTAGCTGGTGGTGGATACGATTCAGTTGGGACCATGCATCTCCTTGTTCTGGGGGTGAGTTGGGAATATCTTTACTTTTCAGGACAGCTGCATCTTGTTGGGTGAAATATAGAAACATACAGGTTTTGGGGCACCTGGGTGGCTCAGTAATGTTAAGCAACTGCTTTCAGCTCAGGTCATGATCCTGGGTCCTGGGATGGAGCCCCAGTGTTGGGCTCCCCACTCAGCAGGGGAGTCTGCTTCTCCCTCTCCCTTTGTCCCTCCCCCACTTGTGGTCGTGTACTCTCTTTCTCTCAAATAAATAAGAAAACTCTTTAAAAAAAAATACAGGGTTTTTCCAGTTTTATTGAGATATAATTGATGTATAACATTGTGTAAGTTTAAGGTGTACAATGTATTGATTTGATACACTTATATGTTGTAAAATTATTACCACGGTAGGGTAATAATGTACATAATTACCATTTCTTCTGTGGTGAGAATATTTAACATCTATTCTCTTACCAAATTTTAAGTACATAATACAGTCTTGTTAGCATAATCACCATGTTATACATTAGGTTTCCAGAACTTACTCAACTTATAACTGGAAGTTTGTACTCTTTGACCAACATGACGTCACTCCCCAGCCCTTGGCAACCACCATTCTATATCTGTTCCCATCAGTTTGGCTTTTTGATTCCACATAAAAGTGAGATTATACAGTATTTGTCTTTGTCTGTCTGACTTATAATTCCCTTAGCCCAGTGCCTCGAGGTCCATTTATGTTGTTGCAAATGGCAGGATTTCTCTCTTTCTCATCATTATAAACATCACATCTTCTTCATCCGTTCATCTAAGACAGCCATGTACATTGTTAGATTGTTTCCCTATCTTGGCTATTGTGAATAATAAGTGTGGGAGTGCAGATATCTCTTTGATACCCTGTTTCATTTCCTTTGGATCTATAACTGGATAATATGAAGTCCTATTTTTGATTTTTTGAGGAATACCATATTTTCTCCCACAATGTCTGTACCAATTGACATTCCCTCCAAAGAGTTCTTTTTTTCTCCACATCCTTGCCAACACTTGATATCCCCTGCCTTTTGATGATAGCCATTCTAACAGCTGTGAGGTGATATCTCATTATGATTTTATTTTACATTTTCCTGATGACTATTGATGTTGAGTATTTTTTCATGTACTTGTTGGCTATTTGTGTGTCTTCTTTGGAAAAATGTCTATTCAGTTCCTCTGTGCATTTTTAATTGGATTTTTTTACTATTAGGTTGTATGAGCTCCTTGTATATTTTGGATATTAATTCCTTATCAGATATGATTTGTGAATATTTTCTTCCATTCAGTAGGTTGCCTTTTCATTTTGTTTGTTGTTTCTTTCCTGCACAGAAAAGCTTATTAGCTTTGCTTTTGTTGCCTGTGCTTTTGGTGACATATCCAAAAAAATCATTGCCAAGGCCAATATCAAGGACCTTTTTTCCTCTCTATTTTCCTGTAGGAGTTTTATGGTTTCAGGTATTATGTTTAAGACCTCAAATAAATTTTTTTTTTTAAAGATTTTATTTATTTGACACAGAGAGAGGGAACACAAGTGGGGGGGAGCGGGAGAGGGAGAAGCAGGCCTCCCACGGAGCAGGGAGCCCAATGCGGGGCTCGATCCCAGGACCCTGGGATCATGACCTGGGCCGAAGGCAGACGCTTAACGACTGAGCCACCCAGGCGCCCCCCTCAAATAAATTTTGAGTTAATTGTTGTGAGTGGTATAAGATGGAGGTCCAACTTCATTCTTCTGCATGCGATTATCCAGTTTTTCCAACATCATTTATTGAAGAGACTATCTTTTCTCTATTGAGTATTCTCAGCTCCTTTGTCAAATATTTCTTGACTATGTATGTAAGAGATTATTTCTGGGCTCAGATATTTTACCTGAATTATTCATTCTTTACACCATTCACAGAAAGGACGAAAGAAAGAAAGAAAGAAAGAAAAGGAAGAAAGGAAGAGAGAGAGAAAAAAAGAAAGAAGGAAGAAAGAAAGATAGAAAGAAAGAAAGAAGAAAGAAAGAAAGAAAGAAAGAAAGAAGAAAGAAAGAAAGAAGAAAGAAAGAAAGAAGAAAGAAAGAAAGACAGAAAGACAGAAAGAAAGAAAGAAAGAAAGAAAGAAAGAAAGAAAGAAAGAAAGAAAAAGAAAAAAGAGAGGGCAATCACTACTTTACCCCCCATTCTCTCATTGCTGTTACAGGGTAGGGAAATCTCATAAAATGGATAGTCCTTTTTTTTCTTTTCCTACATAGATATGGTTGAAGGTAGATGATGTGTTTATGGCGCTATCTGGACAATGTGAATGCCCTGGGTCCTCTTGTAAAGATCTTTATTCAGGGAGGACGTTAAAACAATAGATTGGCGGAGGTATTCATGCAAGCAATGTGACTGTGTGGACATCCCAAACATGTCCAGTGCTGCTCCTTTCATAATGAGCACTGGTGCCTGTCTTCACACCTGTACCATCATGCAGAGCTGCCTCAAGACTGGCCACCTCTGTCCAGGCTGTGACATCGGGCGGGGGGGGGGCGGTGTCAGCAGCTGTCTAATTTACTTCAAGATCAGCAGATAAATGGGGGATGGGACCCAGTAGCCTAAACTGCTTTATCTTATTTGAGATACAAACTCACTAAATCAAAACAGACTTCTCCCAGGCTTGCCAGCCATTGCAACAGCTTCTCTAATTCTTTGCACATCATTTAGGAAATCATATACAATTTCTAACCCTAAACATAATGCCTGTGACTTTTTTTGGGGGGGGGTGTGTGTGTGTGTCTAGGTTGTTTCTGTATCAAGGAAACCCAAAGTTACAATAACTTAAATACAATAGAATTTTGTCTCTCATTTAATAGTCCAAAGGGGGATTTGTCCAGAGTTTGTAGGATATTTTTCACCACAAAGTCATTGAAAGACTTCAAATAAAAGGTGGTTCTGGGTCAAAGTTGGCTGCTACACATGTTATGACATTTCTGTCAGCAAGAAACAGGAGAAAGCAAAGGACAGGAAAAATTTCTTTTTAAAGATATAATCTGGAAGTTGTTAACATCATTTCCACCTATTGACCAGAACTGCGTCATATGGCCACACCTAGTTGCGAGGGTAGCTAGCAAATGCGGTATTTATGTGGGCAGACTTATAGCTGCTAAAATTCAAGTGGTTCTGTTGCTAAAGGGAAGAGAGTTTGCAAAGATCCTGGGAGATATTTAGCAATTTCTTTTTCTTTCTTATACCTAATGCCTTTTATTTTATTTTTATTAAGGTATAATCGACATATAACATTGCATTAGTTTCAGGTGTGCAACATAATGATTTGACATTTGTATATGTTGCAAAATGATCACCGAAATAAATGTAGTTAACATCCATTACCGTACATAGTAACAGATTTTTCCCCTTGTAATGAGAGCTTTTAGGATACTCTCTTTTAGCAATGTTCAAATATTCAATGCAGTATTATTAAACTATGTTGCCTTGCTGAACATTACATCCCAAGAATTATTTATTTATTTTATGACTGGAAGTTTGTACCTTTTGACTTCCTTCTCTCATATCACCCACCTCCATCCCTCGCCTCTGCCAACCACCAATCTGTTCTTTGTATCTATGACCTTATTTTGTTTGTTTGCTTGTTTTTAGATTCTATATGTAAGTGAAATCATATGGGGGGAATTTGTCTTTCTCTGTCTGACTTATTTCACTTAGCCCAATGCCCTCAAGGTATATTCATATTGTCACAAATGGCGAGATTTAATTCTTTTTTTTTTTTTATGGCTGAATAATTTTCCATTATAGATAGGTAGGTAGATAGGTACATAGATACATACGTACAGATAGATAGATAGATCACATTGTCTTTATCCATGTATCCATCAATGGACACTTGGGTTTTTTTCATATCATGGCTATTGTAAATAATGTTGCAATGAACATGGGGGTGCATATATCTTTTCGAGTTAGTGTATTCATTTTCTTCTGATAAATATCCAGAGGTGGAATTGCTGGATCATATAGTAGTTCTATTTTTAATTTTGGAGGAACCTCCATATTGTTTTCCACAGTGGCTGTACCAATTTATACTTTCACTAACAATGCAGAAGGGTTACCTTTCCTCCACATCCCCGCCAACAGTTGTTATTTCTAGTCTTTTTGATAATGACAGTTCTTATGGGTGTGAAGTGATATCTCATTGTGGTTTTGATTTGCATTTCCCTGATGATTAGATGTCGAGCATCTTTTCCCATACCTATTGGCCATCTGTATGTCTTCTTTAGAAAAATGTCTATTCAGATCCTTTGCCCATTTTTTATTGTATTGTATGTTTGCTTGCTATCAAGCTGTATGAGGTTTTTTAAATATATTTTGGATATTAACCTCTTAGCAGATATATGATTTGCATGCAAGCAGAAGGGAGGGGCAGAGGGAGAGAATCTCAAGCAGACTTTGCACTGAGGATAGACCAGACTTGGGGCTCAATCTCATGACCCTGAGATTATGACCTGAGCCAAAAACAAGATTCTGATGCTTAATGGACTGAGCCACTCAGACACCCCATAAAAGATTTACAGTTTGATATAGTACCACTTATTTTTGTTCGTGTTGCCTTTGCTTTTGGTATCAAATCCAAAAAAATCATTACCAAGACTGATGCCAAGGAGCATACAACCTATGTTTTCTTTTAAGAGTTTTAGGGTTTCAGGTCTTATGTTCAAGTTTTTAATCCATTTTGAGTTAATTTTGTGCATGGTGTAAGATAGTTGCCCATTTTCATTCTTTTGCATATGGCTGTCAAATTTTCCCAACATCATTTATTGATGAGTTGGAAACCACATTATATAATGACTAAAACAAGGAGCTATGGACACCTGGGTGGCTCAGTCGGATAAGTGTCTGCCTTGGGCTCAGGTCTTGGGGTCCTAGGATTGAGCCCAGCATCTGGCTCCCTGCTTAGGAAGGACTCTGCTTCTCCCTCTCCCTCTGTCCTCCCTTCCAACTACCACCACCATCCCCTGCTCCCAGCTCATGGTCTCTCTCTCAAATAAATAAAGAAGATCTTTAAAACAACAATAGCAACAACAACAAAACAAGTAACTACAATGACAACGAGGAAAAGCTTGAGTTGCCCAAATAGATATGGTTCATGATTTCAGAGCTTTTCTAGTAATTGTAATTATGAATTATTTTTTCATTATTCTGTCATCTGCCAATCAAACAGTGGCAAGTATGGAAAACTAAAGAAGTAAAAATAGGAGAAAAGTCTAAAATTGAAAAAGAAAATCTTAGTCGTCAACTTAATTGTTTTGTGATTTGGGAAATCACTGCCATTATTAAATTTTATCAACAGAGTATTTCTGCCAAATGAAGGAAAAACATTCCATGGAAGACAAATTCCAAGAACCTCTGGAGTGGGCAGTAGACAGTTCCTACTAAATCTTGATCAAAGTAATTATAAAGCAAATGTGATGTTTTAAAAGTGAATTAATTTCTCAACAGTGCTCAAGTGGATAGGAGCTGGTGGAGAAGAAGCCAGGATGGGCAGGAAGACGTTTTACTGCCTAAATGTGGTAGGTTCCTGATCAGGGAAGTCATGGCAGAAGTGGAGGGAATTGTGTGAGAGTAAGAATCATTAAAAGAAAAGAACTTGAGGCCTCGAAGAGTCATTCAGGATAGTAAATGATTAAGATGATGTTTCTAGTCTGGATAAATGAGAAATTTACAAAGAATAGGAAATTTGGGAGAGGAAGTTTGAAGAATAAAAGTGATAGTATTTTTAAGTACACTTTATTTGAAGTGATGGAGTAAAACTTAATAAAGATAAAAATATGATAATGGTCAACAACCGTAAGAAATGCTGCTAATATCATTAATCATGAGGGAAATGCAAATCAAAGCCACTATGATATACCACCTCATGCCAATTAGGATGGCTGTTTAATATCAGAAACCAGAAACTAACAAGTGTTGGCAAGGCTGTTGAAACATTAGTAAAATGGTGCAGCCACTATGGAAAACAGCAGGGCAGTTCCTCAAAAAATTAAAAATAGAATTCCATATGATCCAGCACGACCACGTTTGGGCATATGCCCCCCCCCCCCCAAATTGAAAATGGTCTCAAAGAGATTTTTGTACACCCATTTTCATAGCAGCGTTCTTCCCACCAGCCAGGAGGTAGAAGCAGCTCAGATGTTCATCAGTGGATATACATGGATAAACAAATGGGGTAGATACATAAAATGAAATATTATTCATCCCTAAAAAGGAGCGAATGTCTGACACATGCCACACATGGATGAACCTTGAGGACATTATGTTAAGTGAAAGAAGCCAGTGACAAAAAGACAAATACTCTATGATTTAACTTATATGAGGTACTGAGAGTAGTCAAATTCATAGAGACAGGATATAAAATGGTGGTTGCCAGGGGCGGTGGGGGGAGGGCAAAATGAGGAGTTATCTAATGAGTATGGTTTCAGTTTTGCAAGATGAAAAGAGTTCTGGACATTGCTTAACAATGTGAGTACAGTTAATACTACTGAACTGTACACTTAAAAACAGTGAGGATGGTAAGTTTTAAGCTATGTGCATTCTATCACAACAAAAATCAAAATACAGTACTGTGCTGTGCTAAGAAGTTGTGGACAGAAAAGGCTATTTGAAGTTAGCTGAGTTTGAGATGAAGTAAGAAAAGACTGCTACGTATGGATCGATTTTGTGAAGAAGCACATGGTGGCAGGAATTAGATGCCATCTCTCTGTTTAATCATTATTAAAACCTTACGAGACAGATATTTTGTGACTTCTTTTTAAAGATGAGACAAGTGAGATTCAGAGAGATTAACTAATTTGGCCAAGCCTGCCGGCTGGCCAGTAACAACACCAGGCTTTGGGCTCTACAAGACATGATGTTTCAAAATACTATGTCACCTCTGTCACAGGAGAAAAAGAACTGATGCTTTAGCTCAGGGAAAACCCAGATATGTCCAGGAGGGAAGAGAGAAGTCAGAAAGAATTCAGAAGAATGGTTAGAGGTGGAGAGACTCTTGGGATCAGAACAGTACAGTGTCATGGTGAGACAGGGAAACCAAAGGGACCCCATAAAAACAGCTGTTTGCCCCATTTGCTCTGGCTTCTATTCCTGTTGGGACCTGCACCCACCGCTCTACTCAAGCCTTGTCAAGCAAATAGCATAGATTGTCCTCATAAGGGACAAAAGATAATGATTATCTCCCAGCACAATAGATAGTTATCTAAGGAGTGATGGGGTGGGGTGGTCATAAATATCCTCCAAGACCACTGACTCCAAATACCTTGATGCCAAGACCCTTGACTTCAGGGAATGAGTGACTTATGAAGGACCCCTGGACCCTGTCTTTGTTCTGACCAGTTAGTACCTGGATGCTTCAGAGGACATGTGCGCCAGACCACGATCACCAATAAAAACCCCAGACCCCAAGCAAAGAGGAGACTCATGCTCTTTTCCTTTCCTATCTCCCAGACACTCTCCCAGACACTCTCTCTTCCTATATGTATCTTCAATAAACTCTCCTTTCACCTCCTGCTGGCTTGTGTCTCATTTCCCTCCTTTCTGAAGCCAAGGACCCTCTAGGCTAGTCCTGGGGACCATCTCTGGGTTCTTAGAATTGGCCTGCCTGCATCACTGGGAGTCCAAAAGAGAATTCCAGGGAGACAATGAATGGTCCATAAGTGCCTCTGCCTGTTTTTTTGTGTAATTGCTTATCATACTACCTTTGTACTTGATTACTCCAATTGTGTTCAGGAAAGAAAGCAAATGAGCCTCATTTGTTTTAATTCTGCTTCTATGATGTTTACTCTTTTGAAGTCCCATTTTAGAAAGTCACTGTGCTGCAGTTTAATTTTTATTATAGTGTTTGATCCCACTGAAAATACCATAGGTGTCACTTAAAATACCTTTTCACTTAATGATCTGATGCATTACCCTAGAAAAAACAAATTTATCCAAATTGGATTCCATGCCTCTCTTCCCGGGACCCTCCCCTCCCATCACTTATCCCCACCCCCACCCCAGGATGTACCAGACGTCTCTGGGTGGTCCTATTACTCCTTTGAACTAAAGAACAGGAATGCTTTTGAAGGGTAGCAGAATACACCTCCCAAAATATGTCTTTTTGGCATAAGGATTATTTTGAGCTGATTATTTTGAGAAACTGCAGACCCAGGGGAAGCTTAGAAAATAGAATGGAAGGTACCCTTTTGTAAGAGAAATTTACATTTATAAAGGAAATCTCCATTTGTAAGAGTGTCTCCCTCTCTGTTCAGGAAGAGAAGAAGACTCTAAATCTAAATCACAAGAAACTCTCATCAATGGAGAAGCATAGAATTAAATCTGCATAATAAACCTTATCCTTGTTTACTGTGCCTCCCCTGGTACCATCCTATAGCTAGCCTCTCCTTACCCCAACATCTCTCTTTTGTATATAGCTGAAGATGGCTGTAGAGCAGTATCTTTGGCCATCTCAGGGAGTTACTGAAGTGTACATGTTGTTTAAGAACAAAAATTCAGCTGAGTAAATTTGAAGATCTAATTGGCTTTACTCAAAGATTCATGGATTGGGCAACATTCTAGTAAATAGATATTCACTCCAAGGAGTTGTATAAAACGGAAGGTTTTTATAGGCAGAAGGAGGGAGGGACAAGGAAGTTATTAGCAAGTGAAAAGAAAGGATTGTTTCAGGCCTTCTTTTGGGGGGAAGGGAATCACAGAGGCCTCCTTATGTAAATCACCTTACTAGTGCTGATTTGGAAGTTTTAAAGGTCACATTTCTGGGAGAGGTTGGAACTTAAATCAAGTCTGGGTTTGCGGTCCTGGGGAGAAATAACTCCATTTTGGACCTCTATTTCCTTTTTTAAAAACAATGTTAATAAACTTCTGTTTGTTTTCTCTTGTTAAGCTATCTTTTATTACCAGGAGGTCTCAGCCAAGAATTCTGAAGGGTAGAGGGAGAATTATCCTTTCTCCCCTGCACCTTCAAACTCTTGCCATATCTCCTTGACCTCTCTAAAATACGAAAAACTTTGCTCTGTGTTCATGGACCATTAGATGTTTTCTAAATGACTGTGGCAGAAACAGTGCGCCTGTCCCACCATGCTCCCTCACCGAGGTGCTCCCTGTCAGGAAACCCCGTAGGTCTCTACTGCTAAGTTTCTAGGACACCTTCTGATGTTGTTATGAGCCATTGCAATTCAGCCTATTTTCCACCCATTTTTGTGTTCCTTTAACCACTCTGGCCCCTGCCAACTGTTCTCCTACTCCTAACTCAGGCTGCAAGCTCCCTTACTCCTAACTCAGTAAGCACTCCAGTCTGGTCTTCCCTTTGGACTCCAGGGACAAGCCCTTAGCCCATTTTCATTCTAAAAGCAGTTCTGAAAATCACTGTAAAAAGCAAACCCAGAAGCACAGAGTTGTTTGAGAGACCTTCAAAGTTCTCCTACCCCTGGTCCTCAGCCTCCACTTCCTGGCTCCTTGGCTGAGGGTGTTACTGGAAGCCTTCTTGGATTCTTGTGCTGTATTTTTGTTCCCAGGTTTGATGATTCAACTCCAAGGCAGATTAAAGATGTCAACTGCAGTTATATCACCCAGCTACTATTCATACCATGTGATCTAGTGGAGTAAGGGAAGGAAAGAGCACTGGACTGGGAGTCAGATGCTACGTTTAGGGTCTTAAGAGGTCACTAAGTAGCTGTATGGTCCAAAGTTCATACATTACCCCTGGCTGAGTCTCAGATTTGTCATTTAAAAAATAGGTTAGTTCCAGCATATATTCTCCTGTGTGCAAACATGAGAGTATTGAGTGAGGCAGAATATATTTAATTCAATGAAAATGTATTGAATGTCTACTGTGTGCAAGGTACATTTCAAATATTTATTGAATACCTACCATGTGCCAGGAACTGTTCTAAATGATATGGGAAATAGGGACTACAAAGAGAGAAAGGTTAAGTAATGAAACAGAACACAAGGTAAAGAATTGACACAGGGAAAGGAATGATTAATAACAAACGAGTGGTTAGGTAATAAACAAATTCAGCACAGTGAGAAGGAGCTACTCTAAAGATCAACGGAGCTATCACCTTAAAAGACAATGAATATAAGAGCGCTGTGGAAGGCATAAGACGCGAAAAATTCAAGATGGGTACTATTACTCTAGACTTGAAGTCTACTACCCTTTGTGCTGAAATAAGACCACACTGAATGTTTATCTTAATAAATGCCTTTTAAAATGGCTACAGTGATGGAGTGCAGTGCCCTTATTGGTTGGGTGTGGATTTTGACATTGGGCAGATCTAGTTTCAAAATTCCTGCTCTATGACATCTTAGCTGTCCATTTTGGGTGCCATCACTTATATTGTCTACCTCAGTTCCCTCATCTTTAAGATCAGTTTAGTTATATTAACAACCTCATCCATTTGTTGAGGGTTAAATGAGATAATACGTGCCAGGTGCTGAGCTAAGAGGCTGAAAATATGTTTGCTTTTTTCCATAGCATTTATCTTTGTCACATTCCTAATGCCATTTCCAATATTGCTGGCTATTACACGAAACACTCTGTTAGGCATCATGGGGACCCAATAAAGAAAACGGAGCCCCTGCCACTGACATGAACTGAGGAGAAATTCAGAACACACAGAAGCCTTTGATAACCAACACAAACAAAGCAACTAAGTGGCCTGCAGAATGCTGCCAATCCCAACTTCTTATAGTCGCCAGGACCCTCCCAGGTCCTGCTTCCTGGTTGGACACTTTCCGATGGCTCCCCATAGAGTCTATGTGGGAGTCTGCCTGATTTCCAACTTCTGGAGAGGCAGAATGGGATGGGAGTGGGACTAAGGTGTGGCTCATTCTTTTTGGAAAGATTTTGCCCTAGTCTGCCTTATACCTTTTACATAATTATCCAATGTTTAGATTTAAAATTGTTTGGATTTAAACAGACCTTCAAAGGAATACTTGTTCTGTGACTTGGAAGGTCTTTGTCCCAGTTTTCCTTATCTGTACAATGGGAACATTGCCGATCTCTCTGTGGCATGTGGATTAAAAAAATCATGTAGACAAAGAGCCCAAAACACAGTAAGTACTCAAAACAAATAGTTTTATTCTTATTTCTTTGTTGGTTTCACCCTTTGAGCTGCCTGTTCAAATCATAGTGATTTCATTTCTACTTCATGATGTGTCCCCCAGGATGAGGTCTGTACTTTCTCTTCTTAAAGAGGTTCACACAGTGGTCTCTAATTTGGTTGGAGACTGTTATGTTTCGGGACAAATTAATGCTCAGAAATTGAGATTGTCTTTGCCAATAGTTTATTTAACACAGGTTTACTGTGGGACTTTCACAAGCCAATAGCATACAGGATAATGTCTCTGAATAAGCCAATGAAGAAATAACATATGCCAAACCAGTGATAGATTGATCACACTGTTGTTCAGGGAAGGGGAGTGAAAGGAGTAAAGTGCAAATGAGTTGATGTGTACCTTATAGGAGCTGGTACTCAGGAGAGGTGGCTCAGCCAATGGAGAGTTGATGTCCAGCCGCCAGCACAAAAGTAAAAGTCCCATGTTGATCGAATGTGTTGCTAAGGAACGAAGGTGTTGCTGTTGCCAGGCAAGATGATCTTCATAAAAGATCTGCAAGAGCTAATTGCCCCCAAGGTCTTCAGAGAGCTATTTTAGATCAACAAAATATAGGCTTGCCCAGATGGAACACTGTCAGATAGTCCTTACAAATTCTCAGTATTTATAGTCTACAGGTCCCCTTGTTGTAGTTGCTTCTTCGTGTTTTTATTGGTAAGCCCTCAGTGGGACCCCTCAGTGGCTGAACTATTGAGTTCTTATTGGTAAGAACAGATGAGATGATGCCATCCTGACACAACTTCATTTTTTTAATCAAAACCACCTTACTTCTAAAAACAGCTTTATATTTTCCTTTGTCACGAACAAGTGGATTAAAACAACTTCACTTAAGTCATCAACAAGTGGGTTGAAATTATATCAAGCCAATACACAGAGACATTCCTTTGTTTTAGCTCTGATGAACATTCTTTCTCGATTATTAGGTGTCTCAAATGGCTTAAAACTTCAGATTCAGGCCAGAGGCATTCATTATGTTTTCTTTTCTTTTCTTTCTTTTTCTTTTTTCTTTTTTTGTCAGAAGGTGGCAGGATACTTGGTGGCACGTCAGCAAATCTATGCATTCAGAAATTTCCTTTGTTCTTCAGTATTTGCCTGCCGTGGGCAAGGAGAACAAAGATGGCTTTCTAGAGCTTGGGCTCTGAGAGCCGCTCTGGCATAGTTGGTCCCATACATGAGTGCTGGCCTCAGACTGCCCGAGTTCAAACGTGACTCGGCCAGCTGTGCAAGCTTGGGTGAACTGTCCCATCACACTTCCGCTTTTGGGTACAGGTGTAGCCCTCATGTCACAGGACCTTGTATGGAGGAAGTGAATTACCGTGTGAAAGGTGCTCAGGACACTGCCTGGCCCAGGGTAACTGCTGTTATTGCAAATAAAGGATCCAGACAAGGCAAATCCATAGTTAGCCTGAGCAAAATGTCAAGAGACCCCAAATGGTTGGTCAAGGGACCCAAGACCCTTAGGTTTGATAAGGATGTGAGACTTTTCTTTTCTTTCTTTCTTTTTTTTTTTTTTAAAGATTCTATTTCTTTATTTGACACAGAGAGGGGAGGGGGGAGGAGCCAGGCGGAGAGGAAGAAGCAGACTCCTCGCTGAGCAGGGAGCCCAGTGTGGGGCTTGATCCAGGACCCCTGTGATCATGACCTGAGCTAAAGGCAGACACTTCACCGACTGAGCCACCCAGGTGCCCCAGGATGTGAGACTTTTAAAGGTCTCTTTGTTTCCCTAAACTGCTGTGCCTTCGCTGCTGACTGCAGCCACTGGAACAGAATCTCTGGGTCAAGAGAGAATGTGGTGGATAGGGATGTTTATAGGCATCGTGGGCAGACCTCGTAGGCAGAAATGATTTTAGCCTTGGTGTGAGCCTTCAGAATCTGTTCTGCTGCAGGTTTAGGAGGGGTCTTTGGTGGAGGAAAGAGTAAGGGTCCTACTCTCTTCCTAATCAAACCATTCCTTTTTTATAAAGGAGGATGTCAAGGTACAGTGTCGACACTAAGAATATTGCCCAGAATTGCACCACCTGCTAAAATACATTTGAGGCCAGGCTTTAGGGCCTGTGCTTAAGGATGCTGCTGAACCTGGGGTGTGTTTCTGCTCTGGAGAACCCCACATGCCCTGCCACCAGGCTTCAACTGTCGGGATGCCAATTTCAGAAATACTGAAGAAATAGTATTTCCACATGTTAGGTACCAAGGACCAGAGAGGGTAAACCAAGAAACCCAGAAGTAGGAAGCCTGATGGACCTTGTCATCTTGCTGTGGCCTTTCCCATATCAAGCAATTAAACATGTGTTCACACCCATGTTTGTACATCTGGTCTAGCAATGGCTGAGGAGGACCAAATTCAGAAGTCTGGAGACAAAAAATAGAAAATATTATTCAGCCTTTATACTCACATGGCATTACTGACATCAGTTACCTGTCAGAAGTTTAGTGGTATTTTGCAGGGTTCGAAGGAGGACTTTTGCTTTTTACTTTTTTTTAAAGATTTTATTTATTTGATAGAGAGAGACATAGTGAGAGAGGGAACACAGCAGGGGGAGTGGGAGAGGGAGAAGCAGGCTTCCTGCCGAGCAGGGAGCCCGATGTGGGGCTCGATCCCAGGACTCTGGGATCATGACCTGAGCCGAAGGCAGACACTTAACGACTGAGCCACCCAGGTGCCCCTTTACTTTGGTATTTATATTTTTATTTTGCAGTCCTTATTTGTTAAATAAATATTATCAGAAGAGATATGAAGAAATGTCATTGTTGCTAAATTACCGTGAAAGGGCAAGTGTGTATTTTGCAGCCGGTGATGTGATAAGGGGGGTTTGTAAAATAAAGGTAAGTTGAGACATGAAAGTAGTATTGGGGAAGGCAAGTCATCACAGTGTGAGGGCAAGTGAAGGGCTGGGACCTGGGCAGGCGCTAAGGGGCAAACCTGGTTGATGGCAGAGGTGAAGAGTCTAAGGGGACAAATGAGCCCTCTGAGCAGTTCTATCCATCATGACCATAGCAGGTGCTGCCAGATGGCAAAGCACCCAGGACCCCAGCAGGCGAGTGGAGCTAATCATGAGAACTCAGGTGGGAGACTCTTAGAAATTCAGACCAACAGACTGGCAGCAGTAGCAGGGCCTAGCCCCTGGGCTGAGATTCAGAACAAGAATTCAGAAGAGAGAATTCATCTCTAAAGCACACGAAAGCATTTGGCTGAGGAAATGTTATTTGCACAGAAGCTCAAGTGCTGCTGGAAGCCGAGCCCTGGGTCCCAGGTGCAGGTAACTTGGAGGTGAGCTGGGCTGGGACTATGTCAGCACTTTTGGCTCTGAGCAGCCTCTGCTTGGTACCAGGAGCAGCTGTGTGGTTGGAAGGCTGGGGCAGCTGCAGGGGCCGATACAGACGATGGTGGAAGTCTCTGTCTCCCATTAATCGGAGACTGCAACCAGTTAATTGAGGGAAAGTTATGCAGCAAGCACCACACTAAGTTGGCATGGCTGTTGTGTTCAGATTGTTTTGGAACTAACAGAGGGCACCAAGACTGAGAGAAGGATTAGATAGGGTGTCAACGTGCTGGAACATAGTAGACTCAGTTCTATCAGCAGCACGGGCTGGGAGAGGCCACGTAATCGCTCTGAGATGCCATTTCATCATCCAGAAAAGTTTATCTGCATTGAGTTCCTCAATTCCACAAACATCCACTGTGGCTCCCCCATGCCATATATGGGTGCTAGGGAAACCCAGAGATGAGGAAAGGGGGGCCTTGCCTGCGGGGAGGTCACAGTCTATCAAGAAGGAGCAGGAGAAAAAGGAATGGATAAGACATGCTTATGGGTCACCGAGCTCAGTGCTTGCTTCCTATACACGAACTCATTTTAAAGCTCAGCAAAGTGATGGGGAAGGCAGTATTAATTCCTCTCTTGAAGATGAGGTTTTGAAGGTCTGGAATGGGGTTAAGATAATCTGTCCAAGGTCATAGCACTGGTAAATGGTGAAGCAATGATTTGAACCCAGCTCTGTCTGACCCCAAAGTCCATGATCTTCCCGACACCCCCTTGGCTCAGGGGCAAGAGCCACTGGCAGGCTACTCACCTTCAGTGCATGATTGAAGCCCAGCATTATTAGAGCCCACAAAAGAGGCAAGGAATCTTTCAGCCACATTTAAAAGTTTGATATATGGAGAAGGATGAAAAGGGCATTTAGAGAAATCAGGCAGAATGATTTGTGAGAAAGGGCATTTTTGCTGCTGTGGACAGAATCTTGGGGTGTGAAATCGCGAAATTAAGCATCTCGTCTTACAGCCTTTTCCGCTAAGGAGTGCGTGGCTGAGCAAACCCCGAGATGGGCATCATCTATCCCCTGGGAGGTGAGAGGGTGGCCTTAATGGGACAGGAGGAAAGTCAATAATGTTATCACTTTGAAGTGAGGAGCCGGCTGACCGAGCACAGAATGTCAGCAGCCTGAGAAGGCAAAGGCAGCCTTGGCCTGGGGCAACTGATATTGATTATAATGATCTCAAAGCAATTAGCTCATGGATCTGCCTCTCATTCATTTTGCTTTCCTTTTCAAAACAGGTACATTCAGGGCCACAATGAACCACCAATGGTCCCTGGAGGGCCGGCTCTGCTATTTGGAAGGACATCAAGAGTTGTACCCTCTGCCATCAGCAGCTCATCCCGCAGGGTTTAGCAAGAGCAAGGAGGGGTTTTAGGATGTTGGGGGCACCCAGGACCACAGGCAGGATCATACAACTGGCAAACTACATCGTATGGGTATTATGGTCAAATTCTGGGGTCCTTTGCTCTGTGACTTCGGGCAAGTCATGGTCTCTCTGGGCCTCAGTTTCCTTGTCTTTAAAATGAAGGGGGTAAGCTAGAAATGCTCTCTCTCTGGTTTGGTTTGGTTTGGGGGTATGTGTGTGTGTTCTCTCTGAGGGATCAGAACTAATAACCATTGACTCTCATTGGATCATAGTTTATCTTCAGGCCGTTAGTTCTCCTTCATTTTCCTCTCTTCCTCTTGCCACTGAAATATGGGTGAGAAGCAAGAACTGAGAAATGTGAATGTTGACAGCCTTCATTCAGTAGGAATGTACCAGACACAAATGACATGCCCAGGAATGTGCTGGATGCCTGGGATTCAATGTGCAGACGATAGCTAAAGTTATGTGCCAACTTGACTGAACCACGTGCCTACACATTTGGTCAAACTCTATCCTATGTGGTCTGTGAGGGTGTTTCTGGATGAGACTAACTTTCGAACCCAGAAGTTAATAAAGCAGATGGCCTTCTCCAGTGTGAGCAGTCTTCATCCAATCAATGGAAGACCTGAATACAACAAAAAGTCTGACTCTCCTACAAATAAGAGAATAAAAGGGAACTCTCACTGTCTGACTACCCTCAAGCTGGGACATGGTTTTTCTGGCCTTTAGACCGAAATGACATCATCAACTCTTCTGGGTTTCTAACTTGCTAACTGCAGATATGGGGACTTGTCAGCCTCCATCATCGCCAAGTCCTTATAATAAACCTCTGTCTCTCAGTCTCTCCCTCTTTCTCGCTCTTTCTTGCTCTATCTATCCACCCATATCTCTCTATCCTATTGGTCCTGTTTCTCTGAAGAGCTCTGATAATAGAAGGAATAAGGTACCCATGTCAAGAAGTGCTCCTCATGCCTGATTCTTGGTCTGCTGCACCGGTAGCCCCCTGTGGAACAGGAGGTAGAATTCCACCATATATAACATGGTTCCAAACTTTGCTGAACATCAGCATCATCGGACTTGGAGAGCTTTTAAAAATCTCCATGCCTAAATTGCACTCCAGACCCACTCAATCAGAACGTGTGGGGGTGGGACCCAGGTGTCGGTGTAGTTTAAAGATCCCCGGGTGATTCGAATGTGTAGCAAACCATGGAAATTACTGCCTTAAAAATACAGTTCGGAGGTATTCGCTAGATTTTGATGGTTGCCGCTAACATAGGAAAAGTTTCACCTTTCAGTGTATCGAAGTAACTCTGGATAATGATAATTACCTTGGATTGAACACCTGCTATGTGGAGGGCACTAATGCAGCCTTGACACAAATTAGCCCTTTAGTCTCATTTTATGGATGAGTTAACTAGGACTCCGGGAGATTAAATGACTTTCCTGAAGCCACAAACATATGCAGAATCAGGATTTAAACCAGACACAGAAGAGGGAGCCCACAAACCACCCACTCCACCATCGTGTGCTGCCCCTGCAGGCGGGGGACCCAGGCTTAACTTAAGAACGAGGTATTGGGGTCCAACTCAGTCCTATTCTTTCATGAAGCATTTCATGACTTCTCTGGTACTTCTGGGTTTCCCTCTTCTCTTCCTGAATGTACAACTTAGATTGGCTAATGGTGGCTAATCTTTCAGCAAGCTTAGATATTTCTTTGGATTAGGGACTGTCTCCTTTTATCTTTGACACTCTCCCCTGATACAGGGAATAGTGTGGTGTATGTAGTAGGTGCTCACTAAATACTTCTGAATTATTTTTTGTCTAGACACAGGGCAGGGGCTTCCCAAATTTCTGACCATAAAGTGCGCTAAAGTAGAGTTACAGTATCAGACCAGGCAGTGTGTAGTGTGGGTGGGAAGAGCAGTAGGTGTGGACATGTTGGAGCCCATCTCTGGGTTTTGTCACTGGCCCTTCCAGATACTCCTACTTGGGATTTTCCCAATCCAAACAGGGTCCCATCCTTATGTTCCCCTGCAACTGAGCCATGGGTTATTTCTCTTACATATTTAGGGCAAGTGATGCTAACGTTTGGTACCATAGAGGTTTTCATGCTTGGAGAACTGTTCAGATCCAGGAATAAGCCATTGGGATGACAGATTCTCATCAATTTTTCTTCTAAGAGGAGACTCAACATCATTTGATTAAGGTAGAGACTCTCGCTTGCATCATCACTCCCTTTACTCCCTTTTCTCTCTTTTTGTCTGGAAGCACTTGGCTACAGTCAGGGTAGAATCTCCAGAAAGAGCACCAGCATCGGGGCACCTGGGTGGATCAGTCAGTTAAGGATCAACCTTTGGCTCGGGTCCTGGGATGGAGCCCCGCATCGGGCTCTCTGCTTGGTAGGGAGGCTGCTTCGCCCTCTAACTCTCCCTCTGGGCTTTCTCTCTATTTCTCAAATGAATGAATAAAATCTTAAAAAAACCCAAAAAACAAAAAACAAAAAAACGAGCACTAGCATCTAGGAGACCAGAGTTCACTGCTCGTCTCCATCGTCTGCATGTGACATTGGGGAAACCACTTTAGTGCTCCCTGCCTGCAAAAGTCAAGCAATAATACTATAGCGTAGTGAACAAATGAACTGGTCAGTGTGAAAGCTTTGATTTTTCAGAAGAGAAGTGTTCCAGAAATCAAAGATGACATCAGTATGGCTGTCAGGCTGAGGTTTACTTGCAGACAAAAAAAGTGTCAATCTAAATACAGAGGTAAACTGAGGCCAGCTCAAATGACCAAAAATTGGGCTTATTTGGAAGTAACAGAGGAACTACAATTCAGGAAATGCAGGCTGGAGCAAGCAGGAGGCGAGTCTGTGGAGAGGTTTGGGGTGGGCTGTATATTTAGGGGCAAGGAGTGCAAAGAGGGGAAATCCAGTCAGGCGTGAAGCAGTAAATTTGTTGGCTTGAGGATGGGGAGAGATTCTTGATAGATGTTCATCTGTCAGGAGATAAGTCTTGGTCTCCTGTCAAGCATGCATTTAATGGAAAGCAATCTCTCAGCTCTTAAAGTTCCGATTTTCTGAGGATACGTGTGTGAGAATCTTCATTTCATGCTGAAATTCTTTCACAGAAGTGCTCTGCCTGGAGCAAGCAAAGGCACCCCCGCTCCCCACCCACCCCTGCGGACTGCCTTTGGGGGGTGTCCCATTCTGTACTTCTGCGCATCTTTAGGAGGGATGAGGAGGTTAGCAATAGAAAGAAAAGGACATATTTGCAGTTCCCGTCATGAGGAACTCTATCTCCACATCCGGAGAGTTTTGTTTTCCCTTTGTCAGGTAGGGAGCGTGTGAGGTTGTGCGTGTTGGTGTATATACATGAGTTGGTGTATGAGTGTGAGTGTGTGAAGTGCCTGTGTCTGTGTGTGTTGCTGGTGTGCATTGCAGAGAAGGAATATTAATTTTCCCTCTACCCTTCTAGATTCTTGGCTGAGACCCCCTGTAACAAAAAGACAGTTTAACAGGAGAAAAACAAACGGAAGTTTAATATCATGTACACCTCCCATAGGCATGGGAGAACCCCAGGAAGATGGACTAACTCCCAGAAACAGCCCACACCATCACCTTATGTACCATGCCCAGCTAAAGACAAGAGAAGATGGTGGGGGCAGGCCAGTCAGGGGACGTGACCAGTAAACTGGGGTGAGGCTGTTTTGAAGATCTAAGTCCTCATTTTCTCCATTGCTGAGAGTTTCTAGAGATGTACTTATCCTCCTTTTCCTGGAACCAAGAGGGAGATGCTCTCACAAACGGAGATTTCCCTCATAAACGTAAACGTCTCACAAAAGGGTATTCATTTTTCAGAGCTTCTCCCGTGTCTGCTGTTTCTTAAAAATAACCAGCCCCAGGGACGCCTGGGTGGCTCAGTCAGTTAAGCATCTGACTCTCGGTTCCGGCTCAGGTCATGATCTCAGGTTTCTGGGATTCACCCTCAGCATGGAGACTGCTTGAGAGTCTCTCTCTCCCTCTCTCTCCCTCCCGCTCATGCTGTCTCTCTCTCTCTCTCCCTCAAATAAATAAACAAACAAACAAACAAACAAACAAATAAATAAATAAATAAATAAAATCTTAAAAGAGATAACCAGCCCCAAATAATCCTTATGCCAAAGAAACAGATTTTGGGGTGGCATATTCTGCTCCCCTTCGATACATACACGAGTGTGTCTGAGTGTGTGGTGTGAACGTTTGTGCATGTGACTGATAGTGCGAGCATGCCTGTGTGTAGAAGTTCGCGCCTCTGTTGTTCTGTGTTTGTCTGTTTTTGTGTGTTGAGTCAGAAGTTCAGGCCTGCTGCCAGAGCATATGCTCCTTTTTTCCCCTTTTCTCACTTGCTTCGTGCCTGATGGGTTACTTAATCGGTTTGATTATTTTACTTTGATGCTAATGAGTTTGTTGGATTACGCATCAGTCCCCGTGGGGTCAGACATTCTAGCCATTAGCGTCATTTCCTGCCTGGTAGCTCACTTCACCGGAATCAGCGTAATCATGGCAATCAGGTTTAACTGAAGATGCCTTTCACTTTGTACTTTGAAAGGAAAAGAGAAGGTTCCATGAGAGAGAGGGTAGGATCTACTAATCCTCTGCACCCTGCCGGAGTGCTGGAGAACATCCGTCACTGCGGTAATTACACCTGCCGCTGTACTTGCTGGTCTCAGTGCTGACAGAACCCAAGGAAACAGGAACTCTGAGCCATGGACTGGGTCAAACTTAGCTGGCACATGGCAGATACTTGAGGTTGGTCGAATGAATGTGGTACAGAGGAACAGAGAGGGCTCCTCTGAAAAGAAGTTTTAGAAAAATATAGAAAAAAAAGCAGCTTCCAGAACCAGTGTTTCACTTAACAAGAATGAAGATGTTAAAAACTAAAATATGATTTTTGTTATTTTTTTTTCTAAAACGCTCTCTTTTTTTTTCTTTTAAAAGATTTTATTTATTTAGGAGAGAGAGAGGGGCAGTATGGGCAGGGGGGAGGGGCAGTGGGAGAGGGAGAAGCAGGCTCCCCACTGAGCAGGGAGCCCGATGCGGGACTTGATCCCAGGACCCTGAGATCATGACCTGAGCTGAAGGCAGACGCTTAACCGACTGAGCCATCCAGGCGCCCCTGTCTACTTTCTTTATATATTCTGAACTTCTGTAACAGTAAAATAGCTTTGCTGTGATATCATTCCAAATAAGTAAAAACCATGATTTAGCAACATGGTATTTTTTTTTACACTCTAAGTAAAACAAATGATCTGAGCTCACGTGGAGGGGGTGCTGCTCAGGTCGTGGTTCTGGCAGCAGTGCTCCCTTCGTGGGCTCCAGAAACTTAGCAGGAGATGTGCCCCACTCTCCTTTAGTCTCAGGGATCGGGTCTGACAACCTTGCATTGTCTCAGCGCAAGAGGGAAGGCTCAGTAAGTGCGTAGGATGAGCTGAAATAGTAGTACACACACCCGAGTGGAGCAGACCTATTTGCCTGAAATCAGTTCATGGGATGATGATTTTCCGAACTATCATTCATTTCTACCGATGAATTACCTGTTGTTTCTACTCATGACAGTTTAGAGTAACTTTTGTTTTACTACCACACAGCATATTTCAGGTTTTTCTGTCTTTGGGGCCTATGCTTGCTGGAAAAAACAATTTCATGTCCCTTTTGAATTTTGAATTGAATTCTATCATGTTATGATTCAGGGCAAATAGCAGAGTGGGATCATCTCGTCTGCTGATATTTCAACATAGTCATCTGCCTTTCTCCCTCAATTCACAGAACTGCTTTCTTTCTCTCCGCCGCCCCCCCAAGAGAGCGAGTGAGCGAGCATGCATGCGTGTGCATGGGGGGGGGGGGCGAAGGAGAGAATCTTCAAGCAGACTCCCCACTGAGCGCGGAGGCTGACTCGGCTCAATCTCAGGACCCTGAGAGCATGACTTGAGCTGAAATCAAGACTCCAACCCTTAGTGACTGAGCCACCCAGGTGCCCAGAACTACTTTCTTGAGTGGGAGACAGGGGGATGAAGTCAGAGCTGGGTTATGAGGAACTGGATTTGAATTTGGGCTACCTGTAGGTGTCTGTCACCTGGGGTGCGTGTCGTGGTCCTCTGCACATCTCCACCCCCCCCACACTCATGTGTGCACACAAATGCAGATGCTTCCGTCCATTTCTATACAAGTCTCTTCCCCAGTCACATGTGAGCTCTTTCTGAAAGGTACATGATTTTTCTTGGTTAATTCAAGAAATGAAAGAGCTGGGCTCCCGGTGACTTTTCACATATTCATGACAACTGAAGTTAAAAAAATAATAAAGCTCAGGTACCTGCTTATAAATTAATGAGCTTTCAAAAAGAGCTCAGATTCTGAACCAGAACGTATATATAAAATTGGTCTTTAACTGGGCTGGGTTGGCAAAGCCTAAAAAAATATGAAAAAACGAAGTGGAAAAAAGTGCAAACGGCTGAAGATAGTAGATGTACCCCAGAATTGGTTAGGAGTCCTGCGATTCGTTATATATGATACCTGGTGGAACCTTTTGGAGACTGGCATTTCCATTCTGCTGTTTTGAATGGATTCTTCTCGTGCTGTGATTTGATTCTGAGGGGAACATGCCTAGAACTTCACCATGTGCCCTGGCTTTGGTAGACTCTGGTGGAAATCTCAAAGCAATTCGAGGCAGCAGAGTCTTCCTTCAGGGAACCAGAAGTCAGTGCCCTACTTCAAAGGTCCAGTGGCTTCCCTCACATGTCAAATAAAAGGTAACACCACTTACAGAGCTGTGACCTGCAGCCTGCACCCGGTCCTCAGCCTCTACTCCCACTGGGCTCCCTTCTGCCCCAACGACATGCACTGTGGCCACAGGTTTTCTCTCACCTTCCCCTCCCCGGCCCCACACAGGCCTGGTTCTCCCTCTGTCATGCCATGCCTCGCACTGGCTGCTTCCCCACTCGGAAAACCTTTGCCCCAGTTTTCTGTTGCTCCTTGTTGTCCTTTGGACCTCAGTTAATGATTACTTCCTCAAAATGACCTTCCCTGACCCCCTGCTCCTCACCAGCCCCAACTAATCTCTCAGGCGCACAGGGCTTCATTTTAATCATACTGCTCATCTCTGCGTGACATGAAAGACGTTTTTTTTTTTCCTATCTGCCTCACTCATCACTGGATCATAAGCTCAGTGAGAGCAGGAACCTCATCTCCCTGCTTAGCTGTGTCCTTGGCACCTAAGACTGAGAGTGTCCTCAGGAAGTGTTTCTTGAAACTGTACTTCACCAGAGAAGCATGAGCATCTTATTTTTCTCAGTCTCCTGTCAAAGAGGCCGTGCCATATGTTTTATTAATTTTTTTTTCTCTTTTAATGTGGGTGACAGTGGGTTTTGCCATCCAAATGTTTTGAATTCTTACGTGTTCAAATTTATCCTTCATGGTTTCTCATTCTGACGACGTGATTAGAAAATTCTTCACATCAGAATTGTAAAAATATCCACCTAAATTTTCTTCTAGTGTTTTTATGCATTCGATTTACATTTAAATAATTAACCCATCCTGAATTTATTTTAGAATAAGACCCATGGTAAGAATCTAAATTAAATTTTATTCAAACTGCTAGCTAGTTGTCCTAACACCATTTATTGGAAAATTTTTCATTTCTCTACCGATTCAAAATGACAGCTTAATGATATGCTAAATTCCTCTGTACGCTGGTGTCTTTCTCAGGGCCTTTTTCTGTTCCGTTGATCTGTCAGCCTACTTCTGCCCCAGAACCCCAACATTTTGGTTATCATAGCTTGATTATAACATAGCTTCTAGTCTGGTAGGACAAGTTTCTCTTTCTCTACCACCCCCACCCTGCCCCCCAGCATTATTTTCTTTTTAAAGGTTTTCTTTTTTCTCAAATTAACTTTAGAATTCTTTTGTCAATTTTTTAAAAAAAAATTGCTAGTGGGATTTATTGGGGTTGCTTGAGTGGACTATATTACTAGTTTTAGGCTTGTTCATCTAAATATTTGGGCTGTTTCTTGATTGATTGTAATGGTTTGTGTCCTCCGGGACTTTATTTTCATTTTCTTCTTAAATCCGATGTTCTCTGGAGAATAAGACACCCTTAAAGTCTTCCACCCCATTTATCCCATTTCTGTATGTTTCCTATGGCTTGCTTTATTGCATCTCTCTATACCCCACTATTTTCATCTGGGTTGAGTCAGGTGGGGCTAGAGTCAAATTGTTCTGAAGGTCTTGAGAGACTTTCTCTTTGAAAGAGTGACTAGAGCCTTCCAAGATCTTCAAGGTTTTGGAAAGCAGAGAAGAGCTTGCCAGGTGCCAGCCCTTCAGGTCAAACAATAATCCCCAGCAGGCCGTGTGCTCATCTTCTCAAAGCAGGTAATTCGTTTGTCACACTGAGTTTGCGAAAGTAAGACAAACATTCATTTTGAACTCACTTTCCAGATGCACCAGCAGCTTGACTTGGAGGGCCTAGGTGTTGACAAGTAGCCACCTAACCTGAAAAGAGACATTATGTCAGGGGAAGTGTTGCATGGGGGCAAACAAAAGCAAGTAAGATTAACTTCTGTTGGTAAGAGCTCAGGCTCTGGGCTCGGGCTGTCTTGTTCGATTGCTGACTCCATTATTCACCCACTGTCTCTAGGGCCAGGTACTTCACCTTTCTGTCCCTCAGTGGCATCATCTGTCAAAGCCCCCGCTTTGACAGTGATCATCCTTCCTGCATGGTTTGCTAGGAAGATTACGTGTGATATGCCCTGTAAGTGCTGAGAACAGTGTCTCACTCAATACCTAATGACTATCATTTTACTTACTCTCGTTCAGTTATTGTACTGGACTGAGAGGTCCTTAGAATCAAGGAGTATCCTCCTGAATCTAGCAGAGTGCTCAACATGTAATAAGGCACTCAGGGAATGGGTGCCAAATTCAACCTCCTTCCTGTTCTTGGAGTAGAATTTGCACCACAACAAGCTATATTTACCCATGCATGTGTTTATAAATTTGTTCTGTGTGTTTTTATCTTCTTTCCCGGGTCTTTGGTTCCTCTCTCTGCTGGCTCTTTCTCCCCTACCCACACCCCCAAATATTCTTAATAACCAGCAGGAATAGTCCTGTCTTATTGCTGTCCCAGTTCTTGTATATCCCCAAACCCCTCTGACTGTTTCCATTTCTCCATGCCTTCCCGGAATTTTCCAGTGACCACCTACCCAATGACCACACTTGACGACGATTTTCATTCCTTCCTTATCTGACTTGATTTGTATGAATTTCCACTAGGTCACAAACTCCACGAGAGGAAGAACTATCTGCCTTATTCTCTATTGAACTCCTGGTGCTTAGAATGATCTCTGTACATAGTAGATACTCAATAAATATTGTTGAATGAATACATTTGTAAATAGGAGTCACACTGTTGGCCATTCCTTTCTTCTTAAGACATTCTTTCCATCTTCATCCATAGAAACAGCACACTTTTGTTTTCTTCTGGCAATTCTTTGATTTCGTTCCTTTCTTCGTCCATCTCTCAAATGTTGGTATCCCTCACAGTTCAGTTCTTGGCTCCCCTCTTCTCTTAAAAGCTTCCTCCAGGCCCTCTTATATATCTATGTCTTCAAACACCGTCTATACAATACGGGTGACTTTCCCGTCTTCATCTGTACCCCAGTTAATATGAACGTCTTTAGACAATTTAGTCAATTGCCTGTAGAACACCTTGATATCTCTCTGACATTTAAAAAATATTTCCCAAATGAAGCTTATTATTTTTTTCAGAACTTTATGCTGAAAATGTAAAATAAAACAATAAGTGATTAGTTAGAAGCCAAATATTGCCATAATTGGTTACAAGTGCTAATTTGGAGGGCACTATTTTGTGTGATAAATGGTCCTACTGACTGAGCCCCAGCATTGTTTGGACCTACATAGTTCTGAACTGAGTGAATTGAGAGTGGGATACTCCTGTTTACAAAGCAAGCACCCTCTCTTATGTGCAGGTGTAGACAGTCCTTGGCAATGTGGTTGTGTGGTTGCTGAAGGCTAAGACATGATCTCCATCATATGTCCTTAGGCAATCATGAACCAGCTTGAGACCACTTGGTGGTGGCTCATTTTTGAGTTGGGAAGCACAACACCTAAATCCAAGTGTAGTTCCTCCTCCTTGTGTTCTGGCACTCAACTTACTGTGATGGTCCTCACCGGGGCACTCACCTCGGACCCCTGCCGCCGGCTGTCCCATCTCAGTGTGGCCATCTGCTGTATTGCATGGCCATCCCCGGGTGTGCAGCCTGTCTGACACGGGTACGGTGGCTGCTATTCATCCTCATTCATTCTGTTTCTCTGGGATCAGTGCTCCCCTTTGCCTAAGGGCAATGTCCCAGGATTGTCCGGGAAAGTCTGTCCAGTTTCTCTCCATCGCCCTGTCCTACGTCATTGTTTTCAGCAAATTGTCTATGTTCACAAAGGACGGGCTGGGCAGTGGTCCACTGAGCCTCAGTTTGCTCTTCTGGGCTCAGTGAGATTTGGAGCAAACCAAATCTGAGGCTCAGTTTCCTCATTTGTGGAAATGAGATTGGACTTTTGTGAAGTTGATGTCGGGCATCCTTTTCTGTTTCCAGGAGTCTAGTACGCACACTATGTAACAGTGGCAACAGACTGACCCATACACTCAGTAGTTGTCTACTGAACACCTGCTATAATGCAGGCATTGTCTTAGGTGCTGCGAGAAAGCAGTGAACAAAGCAGCCTCGGTTCTATGTGGGGGGCTACACTCTGGCTGGGGTTGCCAGGTAAGCAAGTTCATGCATGCATATGTCAGGTGGTGATGAGAATGATAGTACAGTTACTGAGTGGCTGATGAGCAGAGACCTCAAGGAAATGAGTGCTCTTCAGAAATCTGCCTGCTAGCCGTTCAGAGACAAGTGAACCCTCCCCCCACAATCCATTCCATACTTTTCTTCCCTGTCAGTCTGCTACTGTAAGCTTATATCCGTGGACTTCCCATTTCTCAGCAAAGCTCTCAGAAAGACAGAAAAGACAATGGGACAGGCTCTCCACTTGCCATCATTTCCAGCTCCACTCCAAACCTTGAGCAGAGAGGAGGATGGCCAGTGGCCAGCTGCACCTTAAACCCCAGGCACAGCTTCTGGGACAGTGGAAGGAGATGCCTCACAGCAGAACAGCCTCCCTGTGTGAGTGCTCTCCTTGCCCCACACGTAGCACCCTGGAGCAGTTAGTGAGAGGAGACAAGTGTTGACACGGAAGACTGTAGAAAGGACTTGTCAGCTTGTTTCGTGGGGCAAACGGCTACAGCTGGGCCATCTGCCACCTCAGCCCTCTTCAGAATACTCCACCTGCTCAGGTTGGGGTGCTGGGAAAATCACATGTGACTTGTGTGCCCTTATACCTACTTTTCATTCCACCTCCCATTCCTAAGGCTTTTTTGGGAAAAGGATGATAAAGTGAAGTGGAACTTCCTCTTGCCAAATTTATTTTCAGTACCCTTCTCTTCGCCTTATTTGGAGCTTCACTGCAATTTAAACAGTTGATGGTGATTTGAACATAGCTCTAATCTGGTGAAGCTAATGGACACATTTACCTCCCAGTTCCTCAGGGGTTCAAGGACAAAGAGGTAAGCTTTGAGAGGTCCCACTTCTGCTTCCCTTCTTTTGTGTGTCCCATACCAGGAACCCCAAATAAAACTAAGTAAGATAGAATTGTGTTAGGAAGAAGGAAATTGCCCAGAGTCTTCTGTTCCTTGAAAGAACTCTTTGGGTAAACTATCAGTGGATCAATTTATTAGCCACTAGTGGGCTTAGGGTCATACATACACATTCATTGAAAAGAAGCCAGTTTAAGGAATCTTAATACTCACTAGGTAAAATAAAACACTCAAATAATAAAGGAGATTCTCTTTTTCCACCTCATTTTTCAGAGCAGATATTTCAAGTGAATTTTTTTTTTCCTCAGGTAGAGCAAACCAATGACAGAATGGCTTCCCATTCGTGAGGTAGTCCTCACCTGGCTTTCTCCTCTCAAATTTTCATAGATCCCAAAATGAACTAGCTGAATAAGGGAAGGGACATTTTATTTTTCAGTGGTAACTGAGGACAGGAGGAGGAAGTGAGGTGTAATTTAAAGGATTAGGTCCGAGCCAAGGTCCTTGAAAAGCTTGGGAGCTAGAAATTAATTATAGGAAGAAGTAAATAATGGTATGAGCTAACATTTATTGTTAATGCCTTTCTTGAACTCTCATAATAATGAACTATCATTTATTGTTTAGTGTGTAGGTAATATGGTGAGCATTTTACAAGTGCTACTCATTTTATTCTCACAATTGCCTGAGGTGGAGACAACAATCAAACTGTTTATAGATAAAGGAATTGAAGCAGAAAGATATTACATAGAGCAGTCCACTGCCCCCCCCCCCATCCATGGCGGGGGCAATGGACTGAATGAGCAGAGACCTCAAGGAAATGAGTACTCTTCAGAAATCTGCCTGCTAGTCAGATTACTGCTAGGCACAGTAAGAGATTAACAATAATAATAAAATAGAACAATTATAACAATGTACTGTAGTAAAAGTTACGTGAGTGTGACCCCTTCCTCCCTCTCTTTCTCTCTCAGAATATCGTAATGTGCTGTACTCACCCTCCCTCTTGTGATGATGAGATGATAAAATGCCTGCTTGATAAGATAAGTGAGGGGAATGACGTGGGCATTGGGACGTAGTGGTGGGCTGCTATTGATCTTCCCACAGTGTCTGGAGGATCATCTGCTTCCGGGCTGTAGGTAACAAACCACCGAAAGTGAAACCATGGATAAGGGGGCACTACTGTCACTTGTTCAAGGTCAGGTGCCTAGTAAGTGGAGTATTTGGGAAGGCCCCCCGCTGGTTCCAGGACCAGCACTTTACCTCCATGCAGCACCGCCTCACGGAATGGCTCTCTGAGTTTTGGGGATGCCTGCTATAAAAGAACAGCTCTCAACGGCTCCGTTTTTGCTGCAGTCCCCAATTCGCACAGGTGTGCTGGCCACACCCCTTCCACGTGCTCACCGCAGGGTGGGGAAAACGCAACAAGAGGTGTCATCAGGCCAGGGGACAGGTAATGCCGTTTACCCGGAGTTTTTTCAAAAGAGATAGAATATTTAGTTTTATATTTCAGTGGCTTCTAATGTTGAGGGCTCTAGTTTGCACGAGATAAAATTTTTACAGTCTCCACGTCATCGTCATCGTGGGATGCCTGATGATGACATTTGGGCGGGGTTTGCTTAGGTCACTCCTGTTGGAGGTGGTCTCCGAGTCTGATTCAGAGGGAACTCAGTGTCTGGGAGAGCTGTGGGAGTAAGAGATGGATTTGTCTCCTCTGGTTTTATGTCTACAATAAGGCAGTGAGTGTATTTCCTTTGGAGGAGGAAATAAAACAAGAAAACTTCCAAGTTTAGAGATTCAAGATACTGGCTTTCAAGATTTTACCATAAGCTCTAACGTGAGGTTGACAATTTCCTGTTCTCCATTGCTGGTTCCTTTCACTATATAAATTCAGGTTTGAAAGAGGTATTACTAAATATTGGAGAGAGATATTAAAGAACTATCTTGAATAAATATATAATACCTTTAATAAAGAAACTGATATAGAGCTGATACTTTTTAAAAGAACTGAATGGATATTTAAAAGAGTACAGATTTGGTAGAAAGGGAACATTTTCCTTCACCTGGTGTATGTATAAGGAATGAGTGTCCCAGTTAAAAGTCAAACCCCCAAATTTTTGCAACCATGATGGGTAAAAACTATACAACCTACCATTTAAACTTGCTACATATTTTATACCTAATTAAAATTGGAAATATCAATATTTCCTTAGGAAAGACTATCCCTTTGTTCTAGAAGGTTAGTTAGAATATGCCATCTGATTACCAGTTTTTAAGCAAGTTTTGAGTCAAAGTTCAAAAGTGTCATTAACCGGAATAAAATGGTGTAAGAAAATAGGTGTCTTGCTTGGTCATGTAAATTGTAATATATGGCTGGGTCAGAGCTATATTCACTTTTTCTTTTAATGCTCTGGAATTTTTCAGAGGAGAGGAAATGGGGGACATAAATGTTTCCGGCTTTGTGTGAGTGTAGAGTACCCCACGCTACAATCTGTGGCATGTTCCTAGGGGCTTGTAGGTTTTGGCTAGAGCAATGACTGACAGATGAGTACGTATTGATAAGATTATAGAAATGACTTACCCCCACACTATTCACCACTTGATGGCGTGGGCAAGTTCAGCACAGCTACCCCTGGGGGAACTTTTTGTCCTAACTGTAGGGTTATTTTCAAACAAAATGACTAAGGTTTGGGGAAATGTACTAATGTTTGGTATCATATTCCGATAAGATTGTCCTTCTGGGTCCAGAGAATGAGACCACACTTCCTGGGAATTCCCTGGATGGGTCAGGGAAGGAGAGTATGTGCCTCATTACGCATCCTGAGTGGAGGCAGAGACTGAGGCAAGAAATGGGAATTTGCATGATGGAGTGAAGTGGACATTTTTCCCATGTGGGGTTGGTAGCACATGGGAAACACAGATACATTTGGTACCCTTGAAAAAGTGGGATGACCTAGCCCAATCATTCACTTATTTATCTAATTTCCAAAAAATACGTATGGATACTATGTGCTAAGCACAGGAATACAACAGTGAAAAAGTAGACATTGTCCCTGTCCTCAGAGAGCTTATGGTCTAGAGGGGGAGATAAGTATTAAATGAATAGCCTTTTATGACGTAATGTATGGTGATTAACATAACAATTAAAAATTTTAAAAAATAAATGAATAGTCTTTTAAATTAATTAATTAATCAACCAATTGTGGTGAAATACACATAACGTCAAAGTTATTGTGTTACTCATTTTTAGGTGTATACTCCAGTGGCGGGAGGTCCATTCCCGTTGGGCGCTTATCACCATCATCTATCCTAGAATTTTTCATCTTCCCAGACTGACACTCTGTACCCATTAAGCAATAACTCCTCATCCCTCCCTCCTCTCTAGGTCCTGGAAGCCACCATTCTACTTTTTGTCTCTATAAATTTGACCACCATATACATCTCACGTAAGTATAGTCACAGAGTTTGTCTTCTTGTGACTGGCTTATTTCACTTCAGATAAAGTCCTCAAGGTTCAACTGTATTATACCATCTGTCCTAATTTCCTTTCTTTTTTAAGGCTGAATAATATTCCTTTGTGTATGCAGACCACATTTTGTTTCTCTGTTCACCTATTGAGGGACACCTAGGTTGCTTCTGCCTTTCAGCTATCGTGAATAATGCTGCTATGAACACAGATGTGCAAGCATTTCTTTGAGACCCTGCTTTCCATTCTTTTGAGTAGCAAATGGCTTTTTAAATATGAAAAATAAAACACACCTCTGAAATATGAAATAAAAGGGCACACCAAGCGGTGAATATAAAAAGGCCATTGTTGTCTGTGTAAGGAGAGGCTCATCACGGCAGCCTCCTGGAAAAATGGCCACTTAAGACAAGGCCAAGATTAGCCCAGAGTTAACCAGGGGAGGGAATAGAAGGGAGAGCATTCTAGGTGGCCAGAGAACAAGCCAGAGGCTTGAGGCAGCCTAGCACAGAGCACTGGAAGAATCTCATGTGCGGATTGACCTGGAAGTCCACAAGGAGGTTAAGATTTCCTAGGAGGTGGACCTGTTGACTCTAAGCAGAGTAAGATATGCAAATACTGGCAAACCTCAGTTTGCCCGGTTATGATCATTTCTTTATTCCTGGACGTTTAATAAAACCTTTTCAGAAAGTTCTACTGTATCTCAAGAATCACAAAGACCAGGCTAATAGCACATCAAATTATTGCTGAGTATGTGTGAATCATGTTTAAGTTTGTGGCTATTGGCAGAGTCAAATACAGTGGTGGAGTTACAGCTATAAAAATTGAGCATAGGGGCGTCTGAGTGGCTCAGTCGGTTAAGCATCTGCCTTCGGTTCAGGTTATGATCTCCAGGTCCTGGGATGGAGTCCCACATCTTGCTCCCTGTTCAGCGGGGAGCCTGCTTCTTCTTCTCCCTCTGCCCCTCTCCTCTGCTCGTGCCCCCCCATAAATAAATAAATAAAATCTTTAAAAAATATTGGGCATATACTTCATAGGGGATGAAAAGCTTGAATCTTGGCCATTTGGGGTGTGTGTGTGTGTGTGTGTGTGTGTGTGTGTGAGTGATAAGAATGTAAAACACACATATAATAATCAGTATGTCTTGTTAATCAGTTAACTGCTGGGGCAAGCTCGTCATAGTAAAAGGATAGCAAGCTGAAAGTAACAGCAGTCTGGAGCCCTGTGTCCTTGCCCAGGGAAAGGAGCTTACAGTCAACACTAATATATTAAAATAATCAGACACTTTGTGTATGAATAGAGGACTCTGGTAGTGTTTTAGAAAAGATTTTAAAAATATCTACTTGCGGGTCTTTTTAAAACCATTACCTGGTAAAATTCCCATCTCTACTGATCCTGTTCATCAGACCATGTACACTATAAAAATAAAACTCAAGGGACGCCCGAGTCGCTCAGTTGGTTAAGCGTCTGCCTTCGGCTCAGGTCATGATTCCAGGGTCCTGGGATCGAGTCCTGCATTGGGCTCCTTGCTCAACGGGGACCCTCCTTCTCTCTCTGCTTGTGCTCTCCTGTACTCTCTCTCTGACAAATTAAAAAACAAAAGCAAAAACAAAAAAACCTCTGTCCTTGGCCAGTGAATATATTTTTAGGAATCCTGATAAATTTATGTAAGTGGGTGCATAGGATATATTCTACGTACTACAAATGATTTGGATGCATATAAGATTGTGCTTTCCTAGTTAACAGACTACTGGAGATTGGAGGGTGCAGAGAAATGAGGTGTATTATTGCTTGATGGATCTCAGACCAGGCGTGTCATACAAAGAGAGTGAAACATCTCATTCATTAGCAGTGCAGCCCTGTGAGCTGTTCCCCTTGCAGTTCTCATAGAACTGCAGGTGGTCTCTGTAAATGCTAACACCTTCACATTTTTTTTTTTTTTACCACTTCTGGCATAATTTCTAAAGTTCATTGCACATTTCCTTATTGTCTTAAATGTTGGTAGACATTTGTGACATGGAAGAAACATGCTTATTTGAGGTAAAAAATAGCTGCTGGTGTCATTTCTCTCTGGGAATTACCTGTACCGTGCACAGTAGGTAAAGGGGTGGCCCCAGGCTGTTGTATTTTTTGAGGGTTATGATCCTCTCTAGTCACACAAGATGAAACCAGGAATGTCCGCCTGACTCAGGCCCATCCCACAGATCCGAACTGTGAGAATTTAGGTTTGGGACACAGAGACACTGAAACAGACGAGTGAGGCTGGCTGAGTGGTGCCTTAACTCTGTCGGGGATGGCGAGCTACCCCGGGCCAGACAATGCTCCCTACCGGCAAGCTGAGGCTCCGGGGCAATGGAGAGCCGTCAGTCACAGGAAAGCAGACAGGAGATGCGGTCCAAGCAAAGGGGCCTCCTCCAGGCAGGGTAACAGGATCACATGACACAAAGCAGAGCAACTTCTGGATAAGGACGGCCCCTAGGTTTTGTTATCCTGTTTTTGAAATTGTTAGACACTTTGAAACCTCCTGATACCCAGTATTCCTCTGCTACTTCACTTCAGGCACCATTCCGTCCCCTGAACTGTGCTAACAGCTTCTGATGCATGCTCCCCAGGTTGGTCTTTGCACCTGTGACTCCTTCTGCCTGAATTTTCTTTTCTTCCTCCTTGCATCTTGCATGTGTGCCATTCTACTAAAGCTTCAAGGCCCAGATCAGATCACATTTTCTTCAAGGCTTCCTTGGATCACGGAGCCAAGGGAACCTCTCCCTCTCTTGAACTCCCACAGTGCTCTATGAACCTGCTGGTGGCTATCCGCTGTCAGAGTCAGCCATACACATTTCTTCTGCCTGGTGATTGACTACCAGCCTCTTATGAGCAGGATCTCTTTCGAAGTCAAATCTCCAATGTACCTGGCATGCGACACAGGACAAAGTAGCTGTTCCTTAAATATATTTAAATGAATGAAAGCATGAACATCTCTTCAGCTACAAGAATTCAGGATCAACATTTTTTGGTTTATCCTAGATCTCACCATAATTGTACAAAATTATGTTCTCAGAAATGTTTCTTGTCTCCACAGCCGCCATCTTTAAAATCAAATCTGTGTGGTTGTCCAACTGTAATAGGTAACGGTTTCCCCTTTGACCTTGTAATAAGAAATCCTAACTTTGTAATAAGAAATCTCCTTTAACCATGTAATGAGAAATCAGAAATCTATCTGATTTTTGAGCTGGTACTATCTTCTTCTTTCCAGAGTAATCAGGCAAGTCCCAAAGGAGCCCGGCATCCGAGGCACTCCTGGTGTTGGGATTGGGATGGGGAGGATGCAAGGTAATGAGCAAAGTCTGGGCTGGGTGACTTAGCCATTATTTCCTATCTATGACTTAGGGCTCTGTCGAGGAAAGGTACCAAATAATGCATTTTTGAAGTGGCAGCATTGCAAGCAAGTGATGATGACAGAAGAACTTTGATTTGCTCCCTCTCTTATGTGATTTAAAAAGCAGGAAAGGAGGAAGCAGGAAAAAGAAAAAAGAAAAAAACCCAAACTCTCTGAAGCTGCTGAGCTACTGACGTCCTTGCTTTCCCAGTGCAGCATTAAGCGTAGGCCAAGTGCGTAGTGAATGCGTAAGCAGGAATATTTAATATGCGTGATATAATTATGTGGTGTTGGTTCACTGATTTCCCAGCGTTATTCTGCACATCTCTCTCAAAGGAGCTATCCCAGTGAAATGAGATTTTAATAAAAGGAATCTGTATGGTATATTGTTGAACATTCAGGACACTGCCTGCCTTCCCCAGTGATGCTGGGCTGAGAACACGATTCTATTTGAAAATATGATGTTTAGATATAAATGTAATTTGCCAGAGCAAAATAATTTCTCTCCAGGATCAATTGAACACATGCATTTTATTAGGCTGTCCTTTTGTAGGACATTTTTTTTTTTTTTTTAGGTGGGTTCTGTTCATTTGTTTGAGTTCTTTCCTCCAGTTGTTGCATTGGAGCCTTGTGTTCCAAAGGTGAATCGTTCTTAAAAATTCAGGAATCAATAATTTAGTTGGGTTCAGGACAGCTCACTGCAGCCTGCTCTTTGATGCCTGCAAATCTCCACGGATGCAGTAGCTTTCACAAATGTAACATACAAGCTGCTGTTGAAACCAATCTGACTCATTTAACATCAGTATGCACACTCAGAGCAAGGTGGACATAAGGATGATTTTCGATTTCCCTTCTCCTCCCTTTCTGACTACCGGCCAAGATGAAAAATTTCTTGGCTGTCAAGGTGTAAGCTATTGTTGGTCTCCTTGTTAGAGTCATGCAGAGCAGTGTAATGCTGACCTTTGAAGAGCTCGGCAATCCTTGTAGACATTATCTAAATGAGTACTCACACCCAGGTTTTGGAGAGAGGCCCAAAAAGTCAAATATGTTTCTAGCCAGCAAAAGCGCCTCTGTAGCTGCCCCTCCAGCAGCCTCATCAAGAGATGGAGATCTGCAATGCATTAATTTCCATATCTCAGCTCTCCTACCTCCCCATCATTCTGGGTATGTGTGTGTGTGTGTGTGTGTGTGAGAGAGAGAGAGAGAGAGAGAGAGAGAGAGAGAGAGAGAGAGAGAATGCCCTAGTCACAGCAGATAAAGAGGCAAAGATTAAGGAAAGAAGAAGCTTTGGCACTTTTACTCCAAATAAGGCTAGGTCACCAGTAACTTCCTACCTGTCCTCAGGAATGAGGACCAGAACAAAGGAAAGAGCTGGGCTGGAGACATGAATTTGGGTTCTTTCCCGTCTCCAATCCATTGTATAACCAGTAAGATGTCCCCTGCCTCTTCAAGCCTCTACTTTCTTCCTTGTGTGTGGGGATAACTGGGGCACGTGCCTCTTGCCATGCGTGGGTTTGCTGGGTAGTAGCCGGGAAGGGCTGGACTGGGGAGAAAGAATAATCTCAGAGGGGGCAGAGCAGGGATGATGAAAGCCTGGAAAGTCAGAGAAAGAACATGAGTGACTGCAGAGTGGGTGTTCCAGAGAGATGGAGGTGAAGAGAACAGAAGGTGAGCTCTGACCTCAAAGGAAACCAAAGCCCGAGGTGATGCTGGGTTACCAACCCCACCCAACATGGGTAGGAGATTTCAGAGTGGAATCATAGGTCCTGCTGTGGAATTGCTAGGTCCTTCTCCTGGTTTATTGATTCCCGGACAACCCTTGTATTAGAGATGCTCCCACCACAAACACCTAAGACCTGACAAGACCGAGGGTCTGACCAAAGGAGGAATGGAGCATCCAGCAGCAACTACATGGACAGTCAGGCATCCTGGGCACAACGGAGCCATCTTCACTTGCAATCCAGTTAATGGGGGAAGGTGATGGGGCATCTGAGCACAATTCCCAAGATGTCTCACTGAGTGCACTTGAGGGGGGTTCCACGTTATGGGATTCAGGGGAGCGTGCCAGCTTTCAGGAGATGACCAAATTGGGGCTGACTCAACGTTTGGAGAAGAGTGGCATACAAGGTGATTTAATAGAGCTAAGTGCTAGAAACCAAGACCAAGGAAGAAATATATCTCTAGAAACTGGAGACCCAAAATGGTTAGAAGGTGTGATTTGGGGGAATGACAGCAGGTAAATCTATTTAAATATTTAGTTTTTGAATTTTGTTTATTTCTAAATCTCCCCATTAGAATGTAAGTACCAAGAAGACAAGGGTTTTTGTTTGTGCTGTCACTTGCTGTGTTCCCAATGTTTGGAATAAAGCCTGGCATCTAGAAAGTCCTCTGCAAATATTTGTTAAATAACTGACTCCAGATTGTTCAGGAGCTGGTGGGTGTGCTTGTGTGTGTGGTGGTGTGGTGGGGCAGTCTGCAACTTCATGTGATTAAACATGGTTCACTTGAGGAACAGGGTCCTTCTGTGGCTGGCAAACCAGATGGGAGCAGACAGGCAATCTTCTCTGCCATGGGGCTGCCATTCTCTGCATTGATAACATTGGCCAGTTTTATTTGATATATGGTCACTGTGGCTTATAGTCAGGCTTTTGAATCAATGACTATTAAATAAAAGTAGGCAACATTCAGATTGCAGAGTACAAAGGAGGAATTTGGGGCAATAAAATGGTTTTCATTTTAATTTGCCTCCAGTTTTATATCAGAGAGTAACACGATGTCAATAATCAGGAGAGAGAAGGGAGACCCAGAACTACAGCCTGGTGAATCCCCAAACTGGGTAACCTTCTGCCACTTTAACACACCAAGAGATGGATATCATGTACCCATTCCTGGTTGTGTGTCTGTCTTGCCCTAAGGAAGCTCCTTGTTGGTGAAGGGAGCAGGGGGCTCTGGTACCCTAGGGCTGTCACACCGTAGAGGGCACTTTGAACCCAAGTTAACAAACCTTCCAGGTTCTAGAATCTTGAGAACTAAAAGACCTCTGTGGACACAGGAGAAGAGGATGATAGCAGGAGTCCTAACCTAGACACTGTCTGGGGGCTCTGTCTCTAATTCCTTCTCTGGCCTGGGGGACATCGTGGACCTCTCCAGGCCTCTGTTTTCTCATCTTCAGATGGACATAGCATTGTTGTGAGGATCAGAGGGGAAAACTCTGGAAGCCTTACATGATGGTAAAGGAGTATCAATACTTCTATATCTCAAATCTAATTAATGACTGGCAAATATATTTAAATCAATGCTTGTCTGGCTTTAGTGTTGGGACTATGTGTGCATGTCATGTAGATGAAGTAAACCTCCAACGCTTTCTCCTGAAGCATTAAAGTCATCAAAGCCAACTGTGATTAGTATTATTACTTGGTGGGGAGGTGAGAGAAGGGGTTCTGTGGATGGTATTCTGAGGGGTATCATGGATCCTGAGGGAGTTATCCTGGTGATCTCTGGATAGAGTCACCACCACTGAGCTCACTGTGAATGTGACAGAGCAGGAAATACGGAGTAAATCTGCGGTCTCCTTGCCTCCAGCCGCCTGCCCCAGACTTCTGGTGGGAGCTCTATGCCACACAGATATCTGTGCACAGTGTTAAAGGCACTTAAAAAAAATTTTTTTTAAAGATTTTATTTATTTTAGAGAGAGAGAGTGAGCAAGAGCAGAAACAAGGGGAGCGGCAGAAGGCGAGGGAGAAGCAGACACCCCACCGAGCGCAGAGCCTGACTCGGGGCTCGATCCCAGGACCTTGAGATCACGACCCAAGCTGAAGGCAGATGCTTAACCGACTGAGCCACCCAGGTGCCCCAAAGGCTCTTTGTTTTTTTAAAGTTAAACATCAGTGTGAAATCACTGTGCTAGATCCCCAAGGAAAGCTTTCTCCTTACTGTGCCTCCCGCCTTCCGAAGGGTGACAGAGCTCCCACTTAGTAGAAACCCACCTCATGAAAGCCCAAGGCGATCCATTTTAGAAGGATCACCAGAAACTGCCCTTGTCACCCCCCCAGCTTGGACTGTTTTCTGCTCCCAGCTGTTCTGCGGTCCCTGCGAGCTGGGTTCTGGCTCCGCCCATTTCACACTATTTTTAAAGTTGTTACTCTTTTGGATATGACTGTTGATATTTTCTTAGAAAGTTACCATTTTTTCTTGGCAGTATATATCATTTCTTTCCTTAAATGTCATTTCATTACAGCCAGGGTCTAGAATGTCTCCCAGTACAACTTCTCCTCAAGAGTTACACAGGAAATCAGTGGGAAAACAGGATTCCTTCTCAACTGTTTTTTTTTTTTTCCTTCTCTTGTCAGAAAGATGGATTCTTGCAACTTTTCTGATCTATGTCCTGTAGCATATACTTAAATTCTGGATCTTTCCATCTGCTTTCCCATCGCATGAAAACACATACGAGCTCATGGCAAGCTTTAGAGACAGGACAGGTATCATCATTACCATTTTACAAAGGAGAGAATCGAACCTTTATATGCTGAGTGACTTTTTCAAAGTTAACAGCTAGTAAGCAGTGAGGTATTGAATCTCGGGTGTCCTGGTGTGGTGGTGGCAGAGTTTGTGGTGGTGTGAATGTGTTTAACTGTACCACGTGCCATTTATAGATCGGGAAGTGGCTTAGCCAAGCAGTTGAAACTGCAGGCTTCTGGAAACTGCCTGGTTGTGACTTTGGACATGTAGCATATCTGTCTGCATTGGCTTCCTCATCTGTAAATGAGGGTAATAATAACACTCCTATGAATGGGGATAATATGAGTACTCATCTCATACTTACATGTAAAATACCTAAAACGGGGCACAGCACATCCTAAGCACTCAGTAATTAATTGCTAATATTTTAATAGTTTATTAATCAGATTTTCTCCCATTTGAATTTATTTTAAAATTTTAACTTTGGGGGCGTCTGGGTGACTCATACAGTTAAGTGTCTGACTTTGGCTCAGGTCATGATCTTGGGGTCCTGGGATTGAGCCCCATGCTGAGCCCCACATGGAGCCTCCTGTTGGGTTCCATGCTCAGTGGGGAGTCTGCTTGTCCCTCTTCCTCTTCCCATCCTTTGGCTTGTGCTTGCTCTCAAATAAACAAATAAAATCTTTAAACAAATTAACTTTTATTTTATTATATTTTATTTCATCTATTTATCTTTATTAAAAATTTGATTTGGGGTGTCTGGGTAGTTCAGTTGGTTAAGCGAATGCCTTAGGCTCAGGACATGATACTGGAGTCCTAGGATCGAGCCCCGCATCGGGCTCCTCCTGCTCTGTGGGGAGCCTGCTTCTCCCTCTCCCTCTGCCTGCCACTCCCCCTGTTGTGCTCTCTCTCTCTGTCAAATAAATAAATAAATCTTTAAAAAAATTTGATTTGGGCATTTTGAATTTTAATGTTCTCATATGGATCAAACATTCAAATGATCAAAATGTATATTCTTAACATTTTCCCTTTTCTTCCTGTTTCCTATCCTTCCCAGTGTCAACTCCTGTCCTCAGAATGGCACCACTGTTACTAGCTTCTTTTTGTGTATCTGTCCAGGGGTTTTCTCTGAATATCCAGGGAAATATAAATATTTAATTCCTCAGACTCACAAACTTTTACATGAATAGTAACTTACTCTGCCCCTTGTTTTGTGTCTTTGTTTTCTTTCTTAATACTAGCCTTAGTGTTATTCCTATCCCATGTACTTAGAGCTTTCTTACATTTTTCTTTTCTCTGTATTCAATTTTACACCTGCATTCTATTCCATTGTATGAATGCATCTCCCTGACGGACAGGTAGGCGATTTCCTATCTTTTGCTATTATTACAAAACGTGATAGAATGAATGACTTTGCACTTATGTTATTTTGCGTGAGCATATTTGTAACATGAATTGGACAGGTCTCAGCATCCAAAAGTATGTTTGCTTCCAATTTGATAAGTACCATTAGCCACATTTCCTTCTGTAAGATGAAACCAATTCAAACTCCTGCCAACAATGTAGGAGCGTGAGTGAGGGCTTCCCCACAGCTTCACCGACACAGGAACAATTACATCCCAACTTTAAACTGACATAGGGAAATTGATATATTTTTGGTGCTGTGTTTTCGTGTTTTCCTAATAATTTTCATAGTCACTTGTTTTAGTCTTCGGTCATTAGAGGCTGTTTTAAAGTGCTTTATATATGCTTTACCCGTTGCCCATTTCTTACGATACTTATTTCTAGATATTTTATCACATTTTGTTGCTAGTATAAATGGAATCTTCCATTCTCTTCTCTATAATTTGTTGGTGTTTGCATGGGTGTAAGTCATTGATTTCTGCATATTAATTTTGTTCTCCATAACCTCACTGAATTCTCTAATATATACAGTGAGTTTTCAGTTGATTCTCTTGGATTTTCTAGATATACAGGGATAGCTGCAAATACTGATACTTGTCTTTATCTTTCCATTTTTTTACCCTTCTCTTGTCTGCTTCCAATGGGTAATAATTTATTACGATGTTAAACAAGAGTGGTGAAGTGGTATCTCTTTTATCCCTGGCATCAGGGGGAATACATATGGTGTTTTCCTATTAAGTATGGTGCTGGCTATTGGGCTTATTTTATAAATCTGTATTGGCTAGCTTTCTCCACAGAAACAGAAGCAGCAGGATGGTTCTGTTTCTAAAAGAAGATATATTATGAGGAATTGGCTTATACAATTATGGAATCTGCAAGCTGGAGACCGAGGACAGCAAGTGGTGAAATTCGGTCCACATCTGAAAGCTTGAGAATCAGGGGAGCCAAGGATGTAAAGCCCAGTCCACATATATGCATTTTTTTTCTGACATATGTACACGTGTATAGATATAGTGTGTGTCTTTTTTTATTCTTATCTTGAGTGCCTTTTATCAGTTCAATTATTTGAGTAATGTCAAATATCTTTTCAACATCTGAGATGATTATTTGATTTTCTCTTTCAATGTATGATTAAGATAAATTTTCTTAATATATTTCCCAATATTAAAGTATCCCAGAATAGTTTCATTTCCTGGAGTATATCCCACTTGCTTATGGTGTATGTATGATTCTTAATGCCCCACTAATTTGTTTTTGTTGTTGCTGACAATTTATTTGGGATTTTTGCATCTAAATGAGTAAGTGTCTACATTAATAAATGTTATCTTTTTTTGTGTACTGTTGGTTTTTGTTACCAATGTTGTATTTACTTTTTATTATGAATTTAGAAGTTTTCAAATTTGAATTTATTTACTTGGAACTGAGAGAAGGAGTCTTTTGTGATTCTTTTGTTTTCTTCAGTTCCTGAATTATTTCCCACAAACTAGTTTTTTATTGTTTTTATAAGCTCTCCAACTTTTTTCTTGATTAGGCAATCTAGTAATCGATCTAGTTTTTGCTTTTGCTTTTTGGTTTATTGTTTGTTTATTTTTTCCTAAGATCCAGCTTTTGAATCTGTTTGTTGGTCCTACTATTTTTCTGTTTTTTTTTTTTTTTCTAACTCATTAATTTCTGCTTTTGTCTTTTACAAATTCTTCCCTATTGTTTCCTTCGGGGTATTTTGTTTATTCTTTTTCTAACTTCTTGAGTTGTATACTTATTTATTTTCATTCTTTCTTACTTTCTGATATATGTATGGGAAGTTATCAATCTATAAGAATTAAAGGGTATAAATGTACACACTTCGAAGGTGTAACATGTCATAGAGACCAAGAAGAGTCTGTTCCCTGCTCTCTTTCTTTGGTGACTCTCACAGTATTAGGCACGTACTATGTTCCCAATAATTATTTGATTCAACAAATGCAAAGTAAACAGATCCATGGCAGAAGAAAGTGCCCCCTTTTCTTGCCCTTCTACCCTGCAATACAAGTTTTGTTGCATCATTGTTGTTAGTAAGCCCATGGGCTTTTGCTTCAGCAGAAACACTGGAGTGCTTTAGCCAAAATGATTCCTCGCCAGCCAGGGATCCTGAAGATTGACTGCTTGATTTCTCAACAGGAAAATATTTTGATAAACTGTTTGAGTTGGCGGCAATGCCTCCAGATTCCTTGCCCGAGGGCACAGGGTTTAGGTCCATCTGTAGATCCATTCAATAATAATGACAGCTTGTATTATAGAGGACTTAGTTTGGAAGAGTCTGGTGTTCCTTAAACAGACTGTGTCTTTCACCCTCTTACCATCCCAGAGAGGTAGAAGGAAGAACATCAGGGACATAAGGAGAAACTAGAATCCCGTCTCTTGCTAAGAATTTTTATCTCCTGTCAATGATGGTCTATAACCTTTTTACACTAAATATGGTCATTTAAAATAATATATAGTTATATATTATTATTTAACATATACGTGTATATATTATAAAATCAGCTTTGAGGCATAATCTATATACAATTTACCAATTTGAAGTGCACAATTCAGTGAGATTTAACAAATGTATACAATTATGAAAGCATCATAAACATCCATTTTCATCATCCCAAAGAGAACTGTCATGTCCCTTCGCAGTCAATACAATTACCTAAATTCCTGGCAACCACAGATAAACCTCTTTCTTATCACTACACTTTTTTTAGAATTTCATGTAAATGAAATCGTATAGTATGTAATCTTTGTGACTGCTTTCTTTCACTTAGCATCAGTTCCTTTAAAATCCATCCAGGTTGTTGTATCCATCAGTAGTTTGTTACATTCTTATGCTAAGATGTATTCCATTGTGTGGATATACCAGTTTGTATAAATATTCACCAGTTGATGGTTATTTGGATTCTTCACAGTTCTGGGTATTTTAAATAATGCTGCCATGTCCATTCACACAATAATCTTTTTTTTTTTTTTTTTTAAGATTTTATTTATTTATTTGACAGGGAGAAACACAGCGAGAGAGGGAACACAAGCCGGGGGAGTGGGAGAGAGAAGCAGGCTTCCCGCTGAGCAGGGAGCCCGATGTGGGGCTCGATCCCAGGACCCTGGGATCATGACCTGAGCCGAAGGCAGACGCTTAACGACTGAGCCACCCAGGTGCCCCTACACAAGAATCTTTTAGTGAACATAGGTTTTCATGACTTTTAGGTAAATATCTAGAAGTAGAATTGTAGTATGATAGGTGTATATTTAACTTTATAAGAAACAAATTATTTCTCCAAATGGCTGTGCCATTTGCATTCCCACCAGCAAAGAGAGTTCCAGTTCTTCCACATCCTCATCAACACTTAATTTTGGCTATTCTAATGAGAATTAAGTGGTATCTCATTGTGGATTTAATTCACATTTCCTTAAAAAATAATAGTGATGTGAATTTTCATGTACTTTGCCATTAGTATATCTTCTTTGGTGAAGTGTCTGTTCAAATCTTTTGCCAACTTTTTAATTGGGTTGTCATTTTATTATTGAATTGTAAGAGTTCTTTATATATTCTGGATACCAGATTTAAATTAGATGCATGTTTTGCAAATATTTTTCTCAGTCTGTTGGTTGCCTTTTCATTTTATTAACAGTGTTGTTGAAAAGCAAAAGTGTTTGATTTTGACAAAGTTCAATTTATCAGTGTTTTATAGTGTGTTCCCAATAATTATTTGATATATCCTATTTAATAAATCTGACTAATTCAAGTACACAAAGATTTTCTCCTCTATTTCCTCTAGAATTTTTATAGCTTCAACATTAGATTTAGGCCTGTGATCCATTTTGAGTTAATTTTTGTATATTATTGGGGTAAAGGTCAAGGTTTATTATTTTCATATATAGATATTCAAGTGTTCCAGCATCATTTGTTATAAAAATTGTCAATTTGCACCTTGTTGAAGATCGATGATCATATATGTTGGATTCTTTGTGATTATCTGTATAGATATTAGGTTGTCTGCAATACAAGTGAATTTTTTTCTTCTTTATTTCACTGTATGTTTTTATTTATTTTTCTCCCCTTATTAAATTGGCTAAGACCTCCAGTACAATGTTGAATAGAAGTGATGAGAGCAGGCATTTTTGGCTTATTCTCAAATTTAAGGGAAAACATTCAGTTCTTCATCACCAAAAGGGATTTGTTGCCACAGAAGACCTGAAGGATGGTTAAGGCAAGATGTTTATGAATAAGCCCAAACAAGCCTATGCAGAGAGAGGATGTAGGACCTGAATCTTTTTACCACCCATAAGAAGAAATACTCTGACTCTCATGTCCCTCTTGCCACCAACTTATGATAAATTTGCCCATACTCCTTTCCTAAGCTGAGACCTGGAGAAGCTAGTTTAGTATCTCAAGGTCACCTGGTAATCCAGTGACGCAATGAGGAACAGATTCCAGATAAAAAATTGCAGGCTCTTAAACTATGAAGCTGGGTTGGATCATCATGACGGTCTCTGAGCCTGTGTAGGAGATCTCATGTCTAGGTAGCTCCAACTCGGCTCCCTGTGAGAACTTTAGGTACCCTTACCCTCTTCATCTCTGTCCTTTCTCCATGGCCCTGTAGGGGACCAGGACAAGCTATCCCAAAATGTGCCACCATGGCATATTGATTATTTTGAATTGAAGCTATGTGGGAAATGGCTGATGCAAGAACACCCAGACCCTCCTCTGCCCCCTGAAAGCAGGAAACAAATCTCCCACATGAAAGATACCCACCCTGTACCAAAAAGTAAAAAGACATCCTTATTGGCAGAGATAGAAACTTTAAAGCTGAGAAAGCTGTAGAAACAAACCTTGATACTTTTTACTAATCTATTATTTCAGCTCAAATTCTGTTTAGAATTCCTTACTAATAAAGCTCTCAAACATCTGTCAATTCCTCATAAATTTATTATCTCTCTCTCTCTCTCTCTAAAATGTATAAAAACGGTCTGCTTTGATAATTTCTTTGGGTCTCAATTTCATTGTATGGCCTTTGTGCACATGTAATAAAACTTTCATTTTTTCCTGTTAATCTGACTCATGTCAATTTAATTCCTAAACCAGCTGGAAGAAGCCTGGAGGGTAAAATAAATGTTTTCCTGCCCTACAGTCTTTATTTTGATATAGTTACTTCTCCCTACCATTGTGGTAAAGAGGCAACATCAAAGCTAAAATAACTTTTCCCAACCATGCCCCTGCCTCATATTTCCATTTAGAAAACTCAGAAATAGGTCCTAAGGCTGAAATCTTTGTCACAGAGGGTTTTTTTTTTTTTTTTTTCTCCCTTGATAATTGTCAACCAAAGCTTCCTCACTGCTGGAATCAATACTGCCCCAAATGGCTAACTTCTGAGGCCATTCACATAATAAAGAAGTGATTCCACAGAGGTTGCTAGCATGGAGATCATCATACTGGAGCAGAAAAAATCTCACACAATCGAAACTATGTAGCCCATTTTTAGAGGCTTGGATGCTGCTTGGAATAATCTCTAAGGTTAACTAGGCCATTTGCACGTTCAGAAGAAATACCTTCTTGCTTGTTAGGAAAGAGATATTGTTGGATTTTAGCAAGCATTTTGTCCTTTGTTACTAGAAGCTTTCCCAGTCAGGCAGAGGGCTAGTTAATTAGGAAGGCTGAGGTCACAAGCTGGTTTATTGGAACAGTAGCTGCTAAATGACAGATTTATTGTTTATCAGGGATCTTGAAGGTGATGTTTTGGTGTTCAGCTTCTCCTTATCCAAGGTTTGGGGATATTACCACACTCTCAATCTTGCACCATCCTTGTTAGGATCTTGTTCAATGTATAATGGTGGTATAGCGGTTTAAGGTGAGAGTAGATCTGTTCCCTGGGCCTCATATGCTTGAAGACCTATGGTCATCAAACTTTCTCTCTTCTGGCAAGGCAGAGAGGGATAAGAGAAAGCTGATGAAAATATCACAGTTTTGTTTCAATTAGTAAGTCAGTCTGGTCAACAAGAAAGATGCCTACAGATTTTAATTGGTCTCAGGGGAGGAGATCAGAATGTTCTAAGATGTCCTTGCTCACCCTGATATTGCATTATCTGGGCCACAGGGCAGCTGCAATCTTTCCTCCAGGGCTCAGAATGTCTGCCTGAAAATAAAATTCAAACTTTAAGTATTAACCTTTTTACCACCATGTTGCTTCAAAACAGATATTCTTTTTTTTTAAATTTTTTATTCTTATGTTAATCCCCATACATTACATCATTAGTTTTAGATGAAGTGTTCCATGATTCATTGTTTGCATATAACACCCAGTGCTCCATGCAGAATGTGCCCTCCTCAATACCCACCACCAGGCTAACCCATCCCCCCACCCCCCCCCATAACCCTCAGTTTGTTTTTCAGAGTCCATCGTCTCTCATGGTTTGTCCACCCCTCCGATTTCCCCCGCTTCATTCTTCCCCTCCCGCTACCTTCTTCTTCTTCTTTTTTTTTTCGTAACATATATTGCATTATTTGCAAAACAGATATTCTTAAGTGGAATTAGCATTAGACATGCAAAGTCTGTCCCATTTCTAAACAGGCTGATCTTATTCCTAGAATACTAACCCCAGAGGACACAAATATTGGGGGAGAGGAAATTCCATCCAGGAAGAGGGATCAGAAATAGCTTAGATGAAATTGAGGTCTGTGTTCTCATGCTAATTTCACTTATAATTCCAGAAGCCAATCCCTTCACTTCTCTGTGCCTTGGATTCTCCATCAATATAATGGGGATGCTTATGTTCTCCCAGAAAATGACTTGTATTTGCAATCATCAAATCCATGGCACAAATCCTTACTTGTTCTAGGTTATGAAAAGGTTTCACTATCAAATGATAGCATCTATTCTAAGAGCTTCTCTCCTACCTACAATTTCACATGAAACTCATACGCTGCATTAGTCAGGGTAAGCTAAGTTTTGCTGTGGCAACAAACCTTCAGATCCCTAAGGTTTATTCCTCACTTACACTACAGTCTGATATAGGCCATTCTGCTTTGCTTGGTGGCTACTTTTTTTTTTTTTTTTAAGATTTTATTTTTACTTATTTGTCAGAGAGAGAGACAGAACACAAGCAGGGGGAGAGGCAGGCAGAGGGAGAAGCAGGCTCCCCGCCAAGCAAGGAGCCCGTCGTGGGGCTCCATCCCAGGACCCTGGGATCATGACCTGAGCCGAAGGCAGCGGCTTAAGCGACTGAGCCACCCAGGCGCCCCTTGGTGGCTACTTTTTAACAGTGGTCAGATTTGAGTTGCTTCTAGCTTACAACTTTGCTGTCTCTGGGTTCTTTGCTTCCAGCCATAGTGGCAGGAGAGAGAGCATGCATGGAGCTCATGTCCCCTTTTTACTGCCCCAGACAGCAAATATCACACATTGCTTCACTCACACTCACTCCCATGAACCAGAATCAGTCACGTGACCCCGTCACAAATGCAAGGGAGGCTGGGAAATATGGGGGAGCTTGTAGAATATTTGGAGAGCACTAGTGTTTATGTCACCTGTTATTATTTGTTTTGTTATGTCCAAACCAGGCAGGGATTCAAAAATGAGGAAAAGTCCATTCGAAAAACTTGCCAGGTACTACCAGCTAGAGATACAAAGATAAATAAGACTCAGGTCCAGCTGAGGAATTCTTAATTGGGGAACGGAGGCCGGGAAGGCTGCACAAGAGGAAATGACTGGGCTATACGTAATAGCCTGGAGGTATAAATGAAATTTATGGAAGGCAGAGGCAGGAGTGATGAACCTTGTAATAGTCAGGCAAGGCTCTACAAAAGAACGGACTTGAAAGGTGGTCCTCTGGTTCTTGAAGGAGAGTTAGGAGTTCACCAGGTGGTGGTGTTGGGATGAATGGATCCCGTAGTAGAGAAAAAGAAGCTTAGAGTCAGACTTCCTTTCTTTTCCAGCTGAAGTCAACAGGAGACACTTCCTTCAGTCCACTGGGTTAAGCCTCTTTAAAAACAGTGAGTTCGTAAATGCGAAGGCCTCCAGTTCACAGCACCCCAAATAACGGGTAAAAATGAGAAGAGAGAAAATAGATGGAATAAAGATTTTGAAGACAGCGGAGGAGAGGCCCTCACAAATTACTCCCTGCTAGGGTGGCTCAATAAAATTTTGGTTGGCACCAGGGGCCTGTCTGCATTGGTATTCAATTATTGGGCAGAAAAGCTCTGAGAGTAATGATTGCTGCCTTTGCCTGAGGGTCCCTCTCACTCATTATTTACCACCCCTATCACCCTGGAACACTGACATTTAGGCCTAAGAAAATAGGATCCAAACCCAAAAACATTATTTCCAGAAAATGACAGGATATAGAATAAAACCCTCTGGAGCATACTGCCCCATCAGGGGCTTGAACAGCTACTTTTGATGTGGGGCCTTTCAGAAAAGGTTACTAGTCATAAGACCTGGCATTTGCATAGCATTTAATCATTTGCAAAGCACTTTTAAATATCCATTAGGTGGGGGCGCCTGGGTGGCTCAGTTGGTTAAGCGACTGCCTTCGGCTCAGGTCATGATCCTGGAGTCCCTGGATCGAGTCCCGCATCGGGCTCCCTGCTCGGCAGGGAGTCTGCTTCTCCCTCTGACCCTCCCCCCTCTCATGTGCTCTCTCTCTCTCATTCTCTCTCTGTCAAATAAATAAATAAAATCTTAAAAAAAAAAGATGCTTAAAAAAAAAATAAATAAATATCCATTAGGTGAGCCTCTAAAAAAAATGAAGACCAGTATTGAGAAGGATGTGGGGAGCTGGTCACTTCTTTGCATTATCGGAAGAAAATGTAAATCGCTGTAGCCTTTTTGGAGGGCAATTTGGCAAACCTAAGCAATCACACCTTTAGGGCTTTATCCTCTAACTACATTTGTGCAAAAGCTAAAGAGAAACATACAAGTAAGTTTATTGCATGATAATGTAAAATAGAAAAAGGTGAGGGCAAAACTTACCACCAATTGGGGAATATCCAAAAAATTCATTATATGCTGGAACTAGGAAACAATACATATCTATTAGAAAATGAGAGAAATTTGAGGCCTTGCTATGGAAGAGTATCCATGATAAATTACTTAGTAGAAGTCCCAAGATGTGCAGTGTGTGTGTGTGTGTGTGTGTGTGTGATTTGTATAAGCACAGGTATTACTTCTACAATATTCAGTGGTTACCTCTTGGGAGTGGGCTTGAGGTTGAGAGGGACATTATATATGTACTTTACATAATTCCTTATGAGAACACAAAACTGACCTCTTGCCCTGCTTTATAAGTGTGTATATCACCCTTAACAAGACAGGCAGGAGGAAAGCAAACAACAATAAGCACTAGGAGGGTTACCCTGTCCCCATGAAGTCCCCCAAATAAAGGAGATCTTAGGCCAGTTGCCGTAAGTTCCAAATTCCTTACCGAACAGCATCATCTACCAACAGTAGCTGGTGCTCAGGGATACAAGGGATGCAAGAACACCTGACTCCAGGGTCCCAAACCGGCCAGGTCTGGTCACTTGCCGCTGACAAAACCCAAAGGCAGAAAAACAAACAGTGGTGAAACAAGAAAGGGATTTACTTCAGTGAGGCCAACACTGGGAAAACAGTGGACTAACCTCGCAGATTGTCTCCAAAATGCAGAAAATATTTCCAGGTATACTAGGAAAACATGGGGCAAAAGTAGGTGCGTACCTGCAGGGAGGCAGTGAAGGTTCAATCAATCATGGGCAGAGTCCGTTACAGGCGGGCAGGGTCTTGCTGGCTCAGGGCGTTCCTGGCAGCTGGAGGGCAGAGTTTTGGTTCCCATCTGGGGATGCTTTGCCCACAGGGTCTTCCGCCTGAGCCAAGGGACAAGCTGGAAACAAGAACCCAACTAAAATGTTTGAGGTCAAAATGGAGGCAGCCAAAGTCCTCTTCCACCTTGACCTTTCCAATGGCTGATATCTGTGTGTGACTTTGCCATGTGCTAGCCATTTGTTAAAATGGCTCTTTTCCCAGTGTGAGCGGACAACCTGTAATCTGTGTCTTTTCTTTACATACCTGGAGTATATATTCTTTAACCCGGTGAACTATCCTAGAACTATAGTTCTCAATCATTGCACATCAGAATCACATGGGGAAGTTTTAAAAACGATTCATGTGTAGGTTCCATCCCCAGAGATCCTGATTTAATTAGTCTGGGGTGTCAGGGCACCAAGACTTTAAAATTTCCCCAAGAAATTCCAATACACAACCAAGGTTGAGGACCACTGTTCTCAAATTTAGACTCACTTGTGCAAGTAAATGACTATCATTTTCTAAATGCTTTTGTCTCTACACATTCTTTTCAAAAATTTTTCCCGCAAACTATTTACAGCCACCATGTATTATTTTAAAATTACAGAAAAAAAGAAAAATGTTCTCGATACAAAAAAAAAATCATATTGCTAATTGATTTTGGAAAGTTCTAGATTTTCTCAATACTGTGTGCGGTAGATGTAAATGAATGCATCCTCTCCACTTACCAGTGAGGAGATTGAGGCACGGAGGGGATGATGGGATTCACCGAATTCTGCATCAACCAAACAAAGAATGGGATTCATACCTATGTCATCTCAGTATAGACCTGGACCATCCACAGAACGCCCGCTCCGGCACCTCTGGGCTAGGATCGGGCCATAGATGAGACTCCTTGCCAACCAGCTCCAGGAAGTTGGGAGAAGAGAAAAATCTAGAGGCGGTCACTCCAGTTAAAAGTGACAAAATTCAGGCTTCAGGTCCTGCTCTTCCACTGTCAGCCATGTGACAATCTCCTGACATCTCTCGCCTCCAGCTTTCCAACCTTCCTTATCCTGTATCCCTCCCTGCCCAGACTCCCCTCTGTGCTGTTCTGTATGGGGCATCCATGGGCCACAGGTAGCTACTGAGCCCTTGAAATGTGCCGAGTATGACTGAGGTACTAAATTTTTAGTTTGTTTGTTTTAAAGATTTTATTTATTTATTTATTTGAGATAGAGCAGGCGCTCGAGAGAGAGAGAGAGAGAGAGAGAGAGAGAGAGCACAAGCAGAGGAGAGGGGCAGAGGGAGAGGGAGAAGCAGGCTCCCCACTGAGCCAGGAGTCCGATGCGGGGCTTGATCCCAGGACTCTGGATCATGACCTGAGCCGAAGGCAGACGCTTAGCCGACAGAGCCACCCAGGCCCCCCTTCGGTTTGTTTTAAATTTAAATGACTTCAGACAAAAATGTATGTAGCCACATACGGCTAGCGGTGGGGTAGTAAACAGTGCTGTTCAGAGTGGTTTTGGAGAACACCCCACCCACCCTGAGAATGATTGCAGAACAGGCAAGATGTATTTGATGACACCGGGCTTATACATGGGGTGAAGGCTGATTTTTTAAAAACTGGCTTGAGAACTGTTATGTACAGCATAAAGTCAAAACAATTCAGCTTGGCATTTGCAATCCAGCTGCTGTGTCTGCACTTACATTCCAGCCATACCGATATTCATTAGGCTCCAAAAGACCATCATTTTTTCTCATGCCGTTCCCTCTGCCTCTGATGCTGGCCACCATTCTCTTTACCTGGATTCTGCCGTTCCCTCAAGACACAGCTGAATGCATCTGCCCCTGGGAAGCCCTTTGACCTTCGCCAGCTCCCCGGTGCAGGGACCCACTCCCTACTAGAACTTCCAGCACTCGACTAGCTTTCATCTCTTTACATTCAGGTTAGTGGTTCAGGTCTCAGGAGGAGACCCACGGAGATGGCACAAGGTGGTATGGTCAGTCCTCCGATGGAGAGAGATCTGGATTGCTCTGGAAACCCAGAGAAGGGGCCCCCAGAGCCAGGCTGGAGAGAGGGGGTCCTTTGAGAAGCAGCTGTGAAGACAGGATAATAGGAGCAACAACATTTTTTGAGGGCAGAAGCCTGTGGGGTAAAATAGGGCTGGAGCTGGAGCTGGCGAGGCTGAGCAGGCTGGCAGACCACGCCGCGGACACACTGTAGCTTCCAGAGCAGCGTCGGGGCCGGGAGCCAAGCGTGCTCCCTGCGACTGAAGACCTTTGAGGTACCTGAACCGCCAGCCGCAGAGGGCGATGCACGAAGTAAAAATACCTGGGAAATCACTTCGTAAGTGACTAAGTGCTACACAAATAACAGTCATTTTTATGGGAAACCTGTAGGAATAGCTTTAGTGGTGACATCAGGAGAGCAATACAGCGCTAACCAGGAGGCCCGCAGGTGGAAATTGACCAATTAAACTACAGAGTTGTTTTGAAATTGAATAAGAGACAGTATGCAAAATGCAGGCTTTAGTTTTGCTATCACAACCTCTTTCTAAATGAGTTTAGATTTAGGATTTGGCAACTGGTGAGGCTGCGAAACCCCTTTCCCCTGGGGTATTAAAGATTGAGAACAACCAAGCAACAAGTGTTGAGTAAGTGTCTGCCATGTGCTTGTCCCAGTGCTGAATGCCACAGGGGATTAGAACCCTGAGAGGAGGCTAGTTCTTTGGAGGAACACGTTGGCGAGAGGCGACCTAAACTCATAAACGACAGAAACAGAAGGGACCACACAGGTATTTTGTCTGTAATCTGGACAGACACAATACAATCTGCTCAGAGGAAGGAAGCAGCACTTGTTATGGGCTGGGAAACCAGGCAGAACCCGCCCGAGACTGTGTTCTATCAACTCCTCTAATCAAGGTTAAGTAACTGACGTGACAGAAACAAGATAAAGATGGGAGTGAAATCAGCGAGATGGAAGGAATGGAAATCTGAAATGAAAGTTTCAGATTCAGTAGGATCTTCCTTGGGGTTCTGGACACAATGTCCCACCTGTCACCCACGCTTCTGGGATAAACTCATGTTTCCCTCTGAGTTTCTGAGCCACTGACCTGAACTTTACTCACCCCATCCTTCGTGCTTTCCAGGTGAGGGGCAGTTCCGGTGCTCTCCCAGCCATAGATGGGTCTAATCGACGGTCCCCCCCCACCCCCGGCCCTGGCCTCAGAGTCCCTTTTCAGGGAGTGGGAGGCTTGGGCTGAGTCATCCCAGTGATAAACGCTGTAGTCACTCTAGGGAGGTGTCCCCAGATGCCCCTTCTGGAGGGCAACCAAGTGAGTAACCCTGCCAGTGTCACATGGTCCTGGAATGGAGCTGGCTTGTGCCCAGGCCAAGTCCATGCGATGAACAAGTTGCTCACAACACACACAAACCCTGATGGGTTCCACTGAAGGGACTGGAGGTCTGCCTGGGGGTCTTATAGACTTACCTGAGCCTGTAGAAGGAAGGCTTATGACCCAGTGGACAGGCAACTGATTCTCCCATGATGGAGCTCTAGAGAATGTTCCTGGGGAAATGCTGTTCGCAAATCCCTGGGTGGAGATGTGAGGGAATCATCTGTCCTCTTCCACGTATTTCCTTGTTCTCCTCATCACAGCTTCTGTGGCTGACATAGAAATGTCAGCAGCTTGCTCACTCTGTGCAGAGAAGGAGAGAAGCGGCAGTCTCCCAGACACAGGATGGTGTGAAAGCTAAGAGCCATTGTCAGACTGTGAGTCAGGAACTCAGGTGACCAGAATGCTTCCCCTGGGAGTTGACTGCGGTGGCTAGAGTTGTGAGAGACGGCACAGCAGCCCAAGAGCTGAGCTTTGTGTGGCCTCACCCAAGGGAATTTCTTCCCAGGTCCCTTGTATTACTCATGGTGAGGTTTGGATATTTGCTTTGGGTGTTAGTATGCATGTCCTTCCAGCTGAACTTCCAGGTCCCTTGAATTCTCATATTCTCTCTCTTCCTCCCTCCTGCCCCATCTCCTCTTACTTCCTTCTGTCTCTCCCTCTCCCCACTCCCATCCCAGATTGACATCTGTGCCCTGCAGACACTCCATTTCATGAGGGCCATTAGTTTTCGGTGGTCAGCTTGTTCTTTCTCTCTCTCTCTGCATCCCCTTCAGTGTCTGTCCAGGGGCTCATGGCCAAAGTCTGGGTACCAGAAGTGGCAGCCCATCAGCAGGTGGCAGAAGATGCTTAGATTACCTGCCCCAAGGGCTTGTCCTGCGGAAGCACGCAGCTCATCATTTCCAACAGGAAGCCATTCCATTTTCTGGGGTTAGCTATGAAGGCCAATGCTATTCCAGCCTCCGAGAACACCATCAGTGGCTTCTATATCTGAAAATGGAGATAAATTAGAATAACTTGTGTGTGTGTGAGCTTTGACTTTCTAAATTCTTTCCTTCTTTCCTTCATTCAACCAGTATTTTTTTAGCATCTTTTTTATTAGCAAAACATTCCCTTATATTCAGAATAATAGCCCAGGGACACAGGACCATGTGAACACTGCTCATTTTGTAGATGGGCAAACTGAGTTCTAGAGAGTTAATTGTGGGTCACCCTGATTCCTGGTGGGAAAATAGGGTCTAGAGATTAGGTCTTCTGATCCTCCACCACAAGGGCGCCTTTTTCTAGAATAGGTAAGTTTGTATATGTAAGGATCAGATTGGTGAAGATAAACAGTTCCGGCTTTGGAGCTAAGAAACATGAGTTGCAGATCCAGCCCAGCCCTAACTAGCTCTGGGGCCTAACATATAACAACATTTCTCTGAGCCTCTGCTTCAGAAAAAAATGAAGTGATGAGCATAAATGACTTCCAAAGTGTCTCCAAACCCCATTGTTCCAAAAGTCTGACTCCCTAGAACTAAGGAAATGGTCCTGAATGAAGAAGAGTCTGGGTCTTTCCATCTGGCTTAGCTACAGTGTGGCTTGCAGCATTCAGCCTGCACAGCCCATGGGTTGGCTGCCCTGGTAAAGCAGCAGGAATATTTTCTAAGTTGATCTGTCTGTGTAGGTACACCAGAAAGCAACCTAGAGTGTCCTTATTGAGTGTGGCCAAGGGCCCCCAAATAGCCCACGATACCTTGTCACTGGCCTATAGGGAGATCTCCTAGAGTGAAGATACCTTTTGGTGTTGATTTCTTTTCTTTTCTTCTTTTTTTTTTTTTTTTTTTTTTTAACTACCTGGGATATTCAATTACCAGTGTTTCACCATGTGATGTTCACCCACCTTGGCAGGTCACCCATTAGCACTTATTAAAACACTGGCATAGATGAATTGATCAAATTAGCCCTATGCCTCCTACTTAAGTGAATAATTACCCGGAGAACCTGGGACTCAAATGGTGGGGTAGAGAGAAAGAAGGTTGGAGGCAGTGTCTAGGAGATTCAGACAAGATACCAGTGGTAGTGGGGGTAAATAAAGGGAGTGGGGCCTTGTAGGGAATAAATGAAGCATTGCTGATAATAAACTTGATCAATGTGCCAGGACAGCTGCAGGAGTTCAGCTTCTTTCAAAAAGAAAGAGGACTAGCATTAGCAGTGGCTAAAATCTTGGGACTGGAGGAGATGCCTGGAGATTACTTAGCCCAGTGACCTGGTCCTGGACACGAAATCACTTGTGTCATCTAAAAGAGAAAATTCTATTATCTACCATTGATTTAGTGTCCACTATGTGTCAGATATTATTTCTAAACTTCACAACAACCCTGAAAAAGAAATATGATGATCTCCATTCTATGTGAGAACCTGAGAACTTTGCCCAAAGCCACGTAGGAGAGCTCGGGTTTCTTTAACCTGACAGTTGATGTCTTCTCCATTCTACTGCAAGCTCTATCAGTGCCAATCTTGCAGACTTCCAAGGAGGAGAGCTTAGTAATATTTTCCACTGACTCTACACACAGCCAATAATATTGATACCAAGGGAGGTCCTTGCTTTGGGTATAAAGCCCCTCTATATCCAGTACAAGTCTTCTTCTTTTCATTATGTCTTCATTGAAGATAAAGCCCAACTGATTAGAATTCTTTCTATGCTGCCTCTTCATAAAAATATCCTTCTGGGTCCTGATTTTGGGGAAATAAACTTTTGACTTTAATTGTTGGTAATTGTTTTTGGTGCTGTGATTTGAACTGTGGGTTCTTGGGTGGGTTTGAGCAGTGATAGTAAGTGGCCTCTCTTGGCCCAAGTCCAGCCTACCCATTGAGTTTCATTATAGTAGTCCATCCACAATGTCCCCCAAGCCCTCTTGTCCCTTCTACTGCTTTTAGTGTGTATGAACCTTTGTTATGACACTTGCATTAGCACTTTACTTTGTTCTGGAGTAGTTTGTTCACTAGACTAATTTCCTCTATTAAGTGGAGACTGAGTATTCCAAATGGAGCAAGATAATTTGCAGTAAGATTCATTTCTGTGTTGTCCTTTCTGATGTAAGTTGTTCCTCCTTTACATCCCAAGAAGATAGCCAAACCTTTCTATTACCTTGACTGAAATATTTATTAGTGGCTTTTGTGTTACAGGGCCCAAAGCAGATGTTACCAGACCCCCAGAGGACAATCTAAGGAGGTTTTTGTGATTGGAAGCTTCATCTGTGTAAGTTAGAGGTAAGTTTTCCAGTGTGGGGGAGATCCAAGTGTTCAGATAAATAGAATCTGCTGGACTGGGGTTGGGGAAGGAGTTTTTCTTGAGAGGAGACAAGATTCTGTAAGTTCAGTAAGCAGTGAGGCATACCTCACTATGACTCTAAGGAGAAGGCAGGCTCTCAAGGGGAGTGGTTTCTTGGTTACTTACACACGCTGGACAGTATTTGAGCAGAGGTTTGGCAGAGGACAGTGGGGCTGTCTACATTCATAGACAATGAGCAGGCCATCAAAAACTAGTGTTCACTAAAGGTCAAAGGCCTTTCTCAGAACTCTGGACTGGTTTAGACCCCAAGACTCTTCTATGAACCTAAGATAAAAAGCAGCCTGTCATAATAAAGATTAGAATTTACATTTACCTTGATGAGTGAAGGACTCAAGCAGATTGAATTTGATTTAAAACAATAAAAGAACTCTATATTTCTCCTAGTTGAAAATAATAAAGTAAAAAGCAATACCTAATACCTTCATCTTTTCTCACCCTACCTTAACCATCATACAACTTCTCTGGTTTATAATGCTTCTCAGTATATCTTTTGGGTTATTTCAGCAGCCTATGACCAACTCAAGTTTGGTGAGTTGCTGTAAGGACTCACTTTCTCTTACAACAAAATTTATTATAGCAAAGATTCACAGCAAAAGCAACAGGAGAAGGATACACATTGGGTGGAGTCTAGAGATGTGAGATATAGGCTTCTGAGTCCTGCCCCATCTGGGGCCAGGCAGTCTATACTTTTTCTCTAGAAAAACTACAGCGACATGTGTAGAATGTCTCTGCCCAGGGAGGACCATTCCAATCTCAGCATCTGAAGCTTCTAAGGAGGGCTGACCATATAGGTATATACTTCTATGCAGTTAGCCTTGCTAACCAAACTCCCCTAACAATGAAACCAGATACATCATGACTCTCGCTAAATAATCTTGCAAAGTCTTGACTAGCTGGTACAGCATGGCCCCTTTATCTAGGCATATACAACATCATCAGTCAGTAACGCGAGAACACAAGGAGTTGCCCAAGTGTCAGTTATGGTTCCAGGCTTCCCTGGACATGAAATAACTCAGCAACCAGACTTGCAGTGTCAATTTCTTCTCCATAGTTGCTAATTAAATGCATGACATTTATAAAGATATAAGAGAACTACTAGAATTGTCAAGTATTTAAATACCACCATATCATTAGCTGTCTTTCTGTTCTGGATCATTTTTTAAAATATATTTTTTAAGATTTTATTTATTTATTTAAGATGGTAGAGAGGGGCAAAGAGAGAGGGAGTCTTAAGCAGACTCCAGGCTCAGCATGGAGCCCAATGCAGGGCTTGATCTCACGACCCTGAGATCATGACCTGAGCCAAAACCAAGAGTAGGACACCTAACTGGCTGCACCACCCAGGTGTCCCTGTTCTGGATCATTTTTTTACATGAATAAACACACACACACACAAACACACACAGACCTTCTTAATTACTTCATTATATACATGTTAACCATTGAGAACAACAAAACTTAATTGAAGTGTGTTGTTGATATCAAACATGCCACCTCACTCACCAGGGTACTCTCATGGCTGGGTTGGAGCTCCTCCCAAGTATGTTCTCAGAACTTTATACTTTTCTTACTCACATCTCATCCATTTGTATAATTAATGCTCATTTATTGATGGTTCTCCCTCTCTAGAAGGTGAGCATCTTGGGTATCCAGACTATGTCCTGTTCATAGATATAAACTCAGCACCTGATGTAGGACCTGGGCCCTAGTAGGTGGTCAATAAATATTTTTCAAAGAATGAATAAATGAGTGAGTGAATGAATTTTTCTTGTCTGGCAGCTCTAAACCCTCAATTATGATCCTTTCCTGAGCAAACATTTTCTGCCTATTATGGATCCTTGTAATTCAGTGGTCAAAACTGTGAATATTACATGTAAACTCTCCAGGTCCTACTGTATTATTAGGTGGAGACTTTCTTCCCAGCATCTTCTAGTTGATAGGAAAAATTCTGGAGCTTCCCCTGACATTAGCCCCCGAAGATTCAGTCTCAAGCACCTGTCATATGCCCAGCACATGAAAAGTCCACATGAGACTCAGAAGTCCCACATTTCAAGCTCAATTCCCCAGACACCCTATTTCTCCCACATTTTACCTTCTTCCCACTCCCTTTCCTTTGTTTTTGGCTTTTAAAAAATTTGACTTTTTTTCTAAAATTTCCTTCTCCTGTTTTCTCCCATAATTATCTTTTTTGTTTGTTTGTTTGTTTAATGGGGAGCCCATGGGCTGCCTCTCCCTCTAGGAACTGACAACACTGCTAGATGGGGCTACTGCTTGCTCAGGAGATGTAACACAGGGGATCCCATGATCCTTGAGAGTGGCCCAGACACTAGCACCAGAAACTCTGAAAACCTAAAAGCCAAGAATAATGCTTTAGAATTTTCTTGCTCCCCCCAAATTCATTTTCAATAGTGAGATCTCTTTAAAAAGGGCTTCAGAAATAACTTCAGCATTGGTGTATGTAGAGTAATCTAGGGTGGAGCCCACATGATATACTTGGAACATGAGAGGAAATGATGACTCCAGAAGATGTCAGATTTGTGGTGCAACCTCTAGTTCACCGTCTACACACATTCGGCTGTGGGCTACTGGGGCAGGAACTGTATCCCTATCTCCATATTTCCAGTCCCTGATATAGTGCTTATGACAGAATAAGTGATTAAAAATTATGGGTTGTTTGAGAAAAAAGAAAACTTCAAAAGTAGTGCTTGCAAAATTTGAAATCTAGTCAATTAAATTAATCCAAAATATAAAGCATAAAACAAACAAGTTTCTTTTCTGTTCTGTCAGTATGAGGGAGAGATAAGGCAATGTTCTTAGATAATCAGTGTCGTGAACTTGGCCCTCTTTCATAGGTCCCAACTAAAATATATTCAAAGTATGCTTATAATTTGCCCCTAAAGTTCGAGGCAGACTAGAACAATCTGTGGTCCCATTTTCATTTGTATTGGAGGGGGGTGCAGGACGAGGAAGGAGAACAGGTAATAGAATCCACACTAACTTAAGGAGGATAATGTGTAAATACCTCTTCCTCCCATCACCACCAACCCCATCCTAAAACATATTCCATCACACTGTATTTGAATCTCAACCTTTCTAAACCAAAACTACATGGAACATTTTTATTTGAGTAAATATATTTCTTACTTTGGTCAACTCGTAATCTCTCCTAAATGAGGATTCTTTATCCATACTGATAACAAAAAAAATATTTTTAAAAAATCGAAATGCTGGACTTCCAAGAAATAAAATCACAAAAGTTCCTCTTGCCCATGGTAACCTGCTTTATAATCAGGTATTCAGTGGAGCAAACTACAGTAGACTCTCTTGAAATGAAACTGCCTGGATAATCATTATTAAATAAGAAAGACTTATTTTGTGCACAGCTTGAGCTAAAGAAAACATAACAGCTTAGGTAGATGAGCTTTTGAATTCCATGGACTTGGGTTTGGGTCCCAAACTAGTACTACTTTACTAATAGTCTTATATTGGTCAATGTACTTAGCTTCTATGAGCTTACGTTTCTTGCTTTGTAAAATGGATATATTGATAACTATTTCATTATTTGGGGTAAGGATTCATTTAAATAAATGAATTTATGTAAATTTCTGGGCCCAATGCCTGGCACATAAAAAGTGGTCAATAATTGTTAGCTATTATAAGGATGGAATGAGGTTCAAGGGATGATAAAATATGGTTCCCACCTTTAAGACGCCTTTCATCTAGTTCCAGAGTCAAAACCAACATTCACAAAACATGATGAATACTGAAGATTGGTATTGAAACAAATGTTAAGTTATTTGATTGTAAGGATTAGGGGATTTGTCAGTGGGACTTGTGTATCTATGAGTACCGATGCTGAGTTGCAATGTATCATCTTTTTTGGATATTAAATACAAAATGAATTTAATTACATTTATTAAAAAATTAATTAAAAATTTAAAAAGATTTCTTACAGATTACAAATTAAAAATAAAAACACTTGGTGTATTTTTCATCTCAACTCAAGTATTTCTAAATATTTGGACATCTAAGCAAGGAGGGCTATTCTTTCCTGCATAATTTAAGGACACATGTTGGTTACATGTGGAGGGTATTTCAGGTTGATGGACTAAAAGTGGCTCCTTTGCAGTTTTCTTGTGGGTCTGAGGTTGTTATTGTGCTGTTGGTCACAGCTCCCAAGAATGGGTCACGGACAAGGGGCAAGAATGTAAACCAGGATACAACCCATAACTGAGCACATATTCCTAAATTCAGACTCTCTTCTGGGTTTTTGTTGGGTGAGGGTTCAGGGAACACATTCATCAAATGCTGTTCCAAGCACAATGTCAACCCTCCCCATAATTTCAGAGTAAACAGACCTCAGTAAGTGACAGGTATAAAATATTGTGGACAAGGTCAAGACCATTAAGAGATCCTTGAAGAACCTCATGTACTCACTGGGGTAAGAGGAGTCATGGCAGGCCCCTGTTTCACAGGGAGGTCACTGCCTGGAGTCATGGGACCAAAGTGCAGGACAAGACATAGTGATTGCCTGTGGTCAGGCGTATGAGCCCTTCCCCCCATTGGGCTCTGACACTGGCTTGTCACCAAGGGCTGCAGCTGCCTTCCATCCCCCCACCTCCCCCAGCCTATTTCTGGCTCTGGATTGGGACATAAATATTCAACACTATCTCCAGGAAGAAATTTAGAATCAGAGACTATTGGGGTTGGAGGGGACCTTAACGGTCACCCCATCCAAGGACCATCCTGAAGTGTGAGTCCCTTCTGCTCCATCTTTCCAAGTAGCTGATTAGCTGTTGTGTAAGAATAGCTGCTGATGGGGATTTGATCCCTATACAGATGCGGGCTTCTCTCTCAGGACTATTCTTGCAAATATCAATCCACTTCTAGATTGGATGGTCCTTGAGGACTGACTGTGTGCTATTTACCATCATAACCACGATGCCTAGTGCAGAGTCTAGCATTTAGTAAGTGCTGGTTGAATTATAATAATAGTTAACAGTTACTGAGTGCTTAGTGTATGCCAGACCCTATACTAATCACCTTCCCTGCATTGACTCATTTAACCTTCAAAACAGCCCTTCATGATAAATATTCTTCTTATCCCTGTTTTTGCAGAATAAAAAACATTAGATTCAGAGAGACTAAGTAAATTGCCTGAGGTCATGTAGCCAGTTAATGATAAAGTGGGGATTTAATGCAAGTGTGCAGCTCTGAGGTTGAACTCTTAATTGTTAGTGTAGATAAATGAAAATAAATAAATAAATACACAAATGAAAAATCAGTAGACCTGTAACTTCTACCATTATTCTTAAATCTCCATTTGTGGCTGGTCTAATGCTTTTTCATATGACACGAGTCATATTTCAAGCCAACCTCAGGTCGTTTTTCCCTCTTCTTCCCTTTTTCAACTGCCCATCATTGTTTATATGTTCCTTGTAGGAGTAGTTCCAAGTACCTTCATCTTCATCACCCATCTTATACGGACTCAGCTAGTGAATTTCCTTTAAATGATCTTGGCTATTAATATGAGATCTTTTACCTGGTAGGATTTTGAACTGCTTGCCCTTGCTCTCATTTGGCAAGCGTCTTCCTGATGGGCACTTTTGATGGGCCAAGCTTCTTTCAAGGGTGGAGTCATACATGCCCTGCAAAGCCAGCATCCAGCTGCTCACTGACTACTTACTAGCCCCCATGCCCTGTTGTGCTACCTGAGTGATAAGATTCTGCCCAATTGTACCCCCCCCACACACACATAGACAGCTGGCTGTTCTGCAGATGCTGCAGTGGTGAGCTCCGAGGCACTCTCTCACCTCAAGTTCCTGGACCCAGAGTCTGGTCTCATCAGCATGGAGCCTCGTAGAAGATTACGTGTTTAATACAAATGACACATCTGAATTTTCTTTTATGTCATCTGGGGTACATTAGGTATAAAACTGATACACACACACACACACACACACACACATGCATCAGTTGTGTCATTGGATGCTCCTAACAGCTGCTTCTAAAGTGGGTTGAACTGGGGCTACATGACTTTCAAAGACAGCACAGCCCATCAGTGACAGATCAGGAGCCAGAACAAGGACTTGAGACTTCCGGGCCCCCAGCCCCAGGCTGGGGCTCCTTTTGTTGCACCACACAGCTTTCGAGTCCAGATGTCTAGAAAGCCACTTCCCGCTTGGAGCCCTGCAGGCCTCTCCACTACTGATTTAACATGAAGCAGCTCTGGGAGCTGAGTTATAAATAAAACTCATGTTGGCTCTAGGAAGGAAGGAAATCAAGTATTCTGCCAAATTGCCATTTTTCACGAGGCCCCGACCAGCCCACTTCTTAACAGCCCCTGGTTTCTCAGGTTGGTGCAGTTTCTCACCTCTCCCTCTTCTTTCTGCATTGTGCTGGGGTGGAGGTGACTAGGGAAGTTGAAGCATCGATGTCCCTCTACCCATATTGCTCCATTTTCATCTTACTATTCTTGTGCCTCCTAAATCTTGTGTGAAGCTAACAGGAAAAAGTCATCTATTTGGAGAAAACACATCCCGTGGCTCTACAAAGGAAGCACATAGTCTAGGGAAGATTAAAAAGGGAAGCAACTTGATCATTTATAATAATGTCCCCCCCACCCCCACAGACCTCATCCATGCAGACCTCATCCATGCAGCAGGCCCTGAAAACAGACATGCTTACAGAGGTCAGGCAGGTAGGCCAAGGAGTGGAGCAGGCCAGGTATGAGAAATGAATGGAGAAAGGTGAGGACTGTGCCATATCAGAAGGTTCATGTCCAAGGGGGCAGCTGTTCACTCCAGTTAAATGTTGCTGCCAGAACTTCTGACTTGTCAAGAGGAGCCAGACATTAGGGGTTATATAAATTGTTAAATGTCTGCAATGAATTCAATTAAAAATAACAAAATGAAGGCGCCATGTGGGACATGTGTGTCTCCCGGTTCTCATTCTGCAACTCTGCAGTAGGAATGCTCTTACAGATGAGGCAGAAGCTAATATTCCATTGCTCGGAAAAGCTGAAGCCAAGATGGTTGAAGCACATCGTCCCGTGGTACCACTGGCACATGGCAGAGCTGGATTTTGTCTAACTCCAGAGCCAAGCTCTTTCCACCAGGTTGTGTTGCCTCCCATACCAACAAGGACATTGAAACAAACCAGTCTCAACTAACAAGATGGGGTATCGACACATGGATCCTAAGAACAGGCAACTGGTCTACAAGTTACCACCTCCCAGAAATTCCTTGTCTTCTCTGGGCCTCCATGTCCTCATTGGTTAAGCGAGGTACCAGGATGAGAGGACAGCTGAGACCTCCAGATTGGGACTGCATGTCAGCTTTGTGAGGTATGGTATCCCCACACCCTAGCACAGCGCGTGGCATGTAGAAGACCCTCCATAAACATTTCTTGTCTGAATGAGAATCTTACAAAATGCATTGTGAAGTACCTACAATGTCTAAAAGAAAGGTTACTCCATCCATTCATTCGTTCAATTTGCAGAGAGGTATTGAGCACCTGCCATGGATGGAGTAATGTTCTATGGGCTCCATGAGACTGCATAAATGAATTATTCCTACATAAGGAGGATAATAATGATAAGAGCCAAGCTTTGCAACACTCATCACGCATATGGTCAATACTGTCCCAAGCACATTGTATATAGTCGTTTATTTAAATCCTTGCAATATCCTATTGGAATAGGGTCTATGATTCTTATCCCCACTTTACAGGTGAAAAAGCTGAGGTGAAAAGAAGCTAAGAAATATGCCTAAGGCTACACAGCTAGTTCAGCCGAACCCGATTTTAACATCAGCTGTCAGGCTGCAGGGTCCACGTTCCTAACCACAGTGCTACACACTTGTCAAGAAAGGAAGAAAAATAACATTTAAAAAAATCCTGCTTCTTGCCAGGTACTGACTTAACTAAACACTTCCGAAAAACACTAAAGATTTATTTCTTATAGTAATGCAATAGGTTGATACTTTTATCCCCATCTTCTTATCAACTTGCTCGGTTGCCCAGCTAGCAAACTAAAGCACAGGCTAGAAATGACAAGGCTGCAAGTGAGGGCCAGTGACACTGCCCAGGGAGTTCACAGAAAGGGGACTTTGGGTCCAGAACAGGGGAAGAGAACCCCGTTCTCTGCTCCCATTGCTGTCACATTTGGCTTCCTGTTGCTTTGGCCCCTGGATGGAGTCATTCCTGAGAGCTTCACCTTCCCTGGTGGCCCAGAGGGCAGCAGTGGCCAATCTGGGACCCTGGACCTCAAGCCCCTTACTTGTTTGTGCTTCCAATAGATTATCTGTGTCAGGCTCATGATTGGTCATCCAAAATTCTTTCCAGAATTATCTGGTATTTCCACTACAATGCAGAGGTGCTTTAATTCCTAGTACAAAAGTGGATTTTCTCTGAAGACCACACTTCTGAGGAGCTAAGGGTCTGCTTCTTCCTCAGATGGGGAGGAGGCACTCAGGGCAAGTAGGCAGGAAGTGGGGGTGCCCCAGAGTTCTGGTCTTGGAAGTGTGGCTGGGCAGAGAGGAAAGCAGTTCATCATTGTTTGGGTTGGTGAATGCCTGGCCCCAGAGCCAGGCCTGGGTCTGTGTGGTCTTCGGCCGGACAGTAAGCCGCAGTGGCAGGGCTGTCTCCCAGGATTAAGCTCTGGGAGTGGACCTCCAGGCTGTGGCTGGGATGGGAGCGCCCTCAGTTAATAAATGAAGCAGAAAGCATTAGCCCTCTGGGTTCCTCTGACCCTGTGATTTGCTTGATTCTCCAGGAATAAACAAAATCCAACTACTACCCTATTCAACATGCAAAGTGTTATCTCCAGCTCAGAGAGAACTGAATGCAAAAGCCATTGTGTCTAAACATTGACCAGATGTGTGAAAAACTTATTTTAATGAGGGACGCTGTGACTCACTAAACAGTAAAACATGGGTCCTGATGTTTTAAATTACCTTTTGATGGTTTGAAAAATCCATGTGCTCTTTTAGTGGAAAGACCACATTGGAACATTGGAATCTGAATTCATGGTATGATTTTCAGACAGAGCTCTTGTGTGCTTAAAGACCATCACTCAGGGACTTGGGGGCTGAGAGCAAAGCTTGACTCTCTGCCCCCAATTCTGGTCTTGAAAAAAAAAAATTATTGTCCTCTCCTGCATGTCCTGAGCTTTCTGTCCACTCCCCTGCCAGGATACTTGTCCTGACCTCATCCCCATTAACCCCACTTCCAGGTTAACCCCTAACAAGTCTCCCTGCTTCCCACCTCACTGTCACTTGGAGGAATGCGGCCACACAGATCCTTCCTTTTTGCCTTCCTACTCTGCATATGGGCTTCCATTATGCCTTCTTACTGGTGAATGCTCGAGTCCTATGCCATGTTGAGTAATCCACTGGAATTTAAAACATGAGGGAGACTGAGTGTCTCTACTTGGAGACTTAAGAGGAGTGGAGGAAGAAGGGCCTGTGTAATGAACTGAGTGTTGATGTTCCCCTGTTCCCCCCCAATTCATGTGTTGAAACCTAACCCCTAAGGTGAAAGTGTCCTGAGGGCAGAGCACTTAAAGAATGGGATCAGTGTCTTTGTAAAGGAAACCCCAGAGAACTACCTCATCCCTTCCACTATATAAGGTTCTAGCAAAAAGATAACCATTCATGAACCAGGAAGTGGGTTCTGAACAGACAACAAAACTGCTAGTGCCTGGATCTTGGACTTCCCAGCCTCTGGAGCTGTGAGAAATAAATGCTGGTTGGTTATAGGTCATCTAGGCTACGGCATTTTTGTTATGGCAACCCAAATGGACTAAGACAGCATGTAAACCATTGAATGCAATATAATGTAAATTCTATTATAGAAATGTATGCAAGGTTCAGGTGGAAAACTCAAAGATGAGAGGGGTCAACTATCCTTAGAGCAGGTAGTCATGGAAGGTTTTCCGGAGGAGATGGTATTTGAGTTAATTACTTAAAAATGTAAGTCGCTATTCCGAAGAGGGAGAAGACAGAAAAGGACATTCCATGCAGAGGCTTAAGGAGAACTGTCACATAACAGAACGTGAATATAAGGTGGAGAGAGACAAGGCTAGGAAATCAGGACAGGCTGGATTATGCAGGGTGTTAAGTGCCATACCGTGGTCTTCACATTTAGGTTTCAGGGAGCCAGGGAAGGATTTGAAGGGGGGAGAAATATATTTGGGTTTTCATTTTGAAAGGTCACCATGGTTGTAGGGGGGAGGAAAGAAAGTAGCAAGACTGTCAGCAGAGTAAGACCTAGACATGGAGTCCAATGGTCCATGAAAGAAACAGTAAGTCTTAAATCGAGAAGGTCACAGTGAATGTGGAAAGAAGGGCTTGAAAGAAAAAGTGAAGAAAAGGAGAATCAACAGTACCCAGATGGTGACCAGAATTGATGCATCAAAGAAAGAGAAAAACAGGGGTCAGCTCCAAGGTTTCTGGCTTAATGAATGATGCCAAGATCCACTCAGTCACAAGAATAAGAAAAACAGAGGAGCAGATTGAAGGAAGTAGGATCATGGGTGGTCAGTCCCATGGGACACTGAGACAGACATGTCCAGCAGGCAACTGACAATACAGATAAGGCATTCTGGGGAGCCCTGGCCTTCAGCCACTGACTGAGAATCAGGATCAAAATGTTATGTTTAAACCATAAGAGCGTGTGAGATCCTTAATGGGAAACATAACTCCATGTGTCTATCAGAGGTGCCGTGTGACCATAGCCCCCACAATCTTTATGGCTTTGCCCTGTCTCCTGTGGACAGTCTGACACTTGGACAAATGTATCATTTTCTCCTTGCCCTGCTTATGGACACAGAGCCATACTGCATTTCAGATCCCATCAACACCCTAGATTTCTGGATAACGAAAACAGTAAATATATGTAAATGAGCTGTACCAAATGTCTCGAGAGGGAATAACTCCCCTCCAGCCTTATGTAGGAGCACATGTAAAACAAAAAAAAACAAAAGCAGGAGGGCATCCTGGGGCTTGTTGATCCTGGCTCTAGGATTGACTGCTTAGGAAGTATGCAAAGCCAATAATGACTTATGTCCTCAAATATTACTTATTATTCACATAGCATAATCACAATAAATACTGAGAGGAGCCCACACATTGTTTGTTTTGCCATTTGAACCACAATTTAATGTCTACCCAGAATGGCATCTCCATAGAAGAGCTATTAGTTTGCCGAGCTAAGTGATATTTAAGGAGCAGTCAATTCTACAGATTCTTTGTGCTTAATTTGCAGGTAAGTTCCAATTAAACCTATGTTGTATTTCATCAAGTTAAATTGCAGCAACTGTTGAGTTAGGAAAAAATGTAAAATGACTTTGTCCGGTACCCAGTTAGACTGTGGTTTGCCCTGATCATGATTAGCGAAGGATATGGGGATACTTGGAATTCTAGAGCATAAGTCCATACTCGTTCTATGAGAAGGTACGATTATTTAAGTCTAGACAGTAAGTATTTACTAAAGACTCACAGTCTGTGAGATCTCCAAAAATATATACAATATAGTTTATTGCTCCAAGAATTGAGACTATGGAGAGCGCTATTGCTGGGGGCACACCCATGAAATGCCAGTTGGGGTCATTCCGGCTGTCATAGTGATCAGTTGTCTAAGAGTAGACCAGGTTGCTCGATAATTGATCTGTTTTCCTTGTCCATAATATAAGAGATAATAACACTTGCCCCTCTCCATCTTTACAGGGCAGTTATCCAATGGCTAATGTCTACAAAATGCTAAATGCATTCCAGCACTATTTAAAAGATTGTACACATATTAATGAATTCAGTCTTCACAACATCCCTCAGAAATAGATATTATTCTAGGGGGGCACTTAATGTAATGAGCACTGGGAGTTATATGCAACTGGTGAATCACTAAATTCTATCCCTGAAACTAATAATACATTATATGCTGACTAAATTGAATTAAAATTAAAAAGTAGATATTATTATCCTCATTTTGCAAATTAGGAAACTGAGGCACAGGGGCATCTGGGTGGCTCAGTTGGTTAAGCAACTGCCTTTGGCTCAGGTCAGGATCTTGGGGTCCTGGGATGGAGCCCTGCATTGGGCTCTCTGCTCAGTGGGCAGTCTGGTTCTCCTTCTGCCCCTCCCCCTCTGGTCATGTTGTCGCTCTCTCAAATAAATAAATAAATAAATAAAATCTTTTAAAAAAAGGAAACTGAGGCACAGAGAGTTTAATAAAATCCTGCTGAAGATTATTTTATGAACTGCCCACAACTCTGAGGGTTAGAAAGTTCTTTCCATGTTGAATCCAAATCTGTCTATAACTCCTACCTGGCTGGGCACACCTCTGTCCTCTGGATCCAAACAAAATAAAGGTAACTGTTCTTCCCCATGTCAGCCCGTCAGTATTTGAGGATAGTGGTCATATCTTTTCTCCAGTATTCTGTACTCAGCTAAGTAACCTCAGTTCCGGAAACCATTGCGAATATATCCACTTTGAAGGGGTCCCTCCTGTGCTATTATCTGAGCGATAGACACCATGCAGTCAATATGCCAACAGTCAGAAAGCGTTCCTATTTAGCATTAAGCAGATCACTCCCCATCCACAAAATGGAGAGAAAAGCTTGTTTCTGTAAGCATTGCTTCTTTGCCTCTTCTTAGCTCATACCGGTAATACTAAGACCCATAAATACATCCTATCTCAGTCAATAATAAAGACAGCTAAAATATATTATGGCTTTTTACCAGCCAGTCACTCACTATTCTGTGATGTACGTTTTAATTTAATGAATCATCGCAACAAACCTATGGGTTAGATGCTATTTTTATTCCTGTTTCAATGAATGAAGAAACAGGGCACAGAGCAGTTAGGGCTTGATTCTGGACTGTGCAGCATATGACTGCACAGTGACTAGCTATTTGTAAGGACTGATGATGCAGAAGTACCACAGTGGCTTGAAAGAGTATATTTTTCAGGAACTCATAGAGTATGGTTTTTAATAGGTACTTTTTTAGTATGTACTTTGTCTTTTTTGTCTAAGCAACCTCTTGTCTCATGAATCTCTCACACGATTCTCAGATTTGAAGTTGAATATAACAAGAATGAAGTACTTCCTTGAACTCAGACAGGACCAACCACCTAGGGGCCTCCAGTCAAGCTCCGCTAACATTCCACCTGCCTGGCTGATCAGGACCTGCCCGAGCAATGAGCCACAGGTCAGTTCGAGAAAAGCCCAAGGTCAGTGGGAGACAGTTTGTCAGCCCAGGAAAGGTGTTGTGTTATGTGGTTGTGAAATATGGCCTCTGCCCTCGAGTATGTTTCACGATGTCAGGGTGGCATTTTTTGCAAGATACTTTTGTATCTTGGAAACAATAAATAGGTGTGTATTACCTACTTGTCTTATATCTGTCTGTCTGTCTATCTATCTATCTATCTATCTATCTATCTATCTATCTATCTATCTATCTATCTATTATCACCTATCCTTTGTAGTTGGTATCTGGACTTTGTAGTTCTAGCATCTATTTTACCTAAGAAGATGGGATTTTAAAGTGAAAACATTCTTGGGGCACCTGGGTTAAGCATCTGACTCTTGATTTCGGCTCAGGTCATGATCTCAGGGTGGTGGGATCAAGTCCCACATCCAGCTCTGCACTGGCATGGAACCTGCTTAAGATTCTCTCTCCTTCTGCTCCTCCCCACCTCTAAAAAATAAATAAAATAAAGTGAACACATTCTTGTAAGTGGGCACAATTCTGCCCCTTTAGTGTGATAGCACAGGAAGAAAAAACAGAATTCTAAAGAAGAAAAATCCCTGGAATAAAAGATCAACTGCAGGTGATTAAAAAAAATGAGGGTAAGGTGGGAGAGGTACAGAGAGAGGGGAAGGAAAGAAGAGACAAACTTGGATAACCTAAGAATCTAAGAAAAGGATGGTAAAATCAAACCCAGCCCCCAGGACCACAAAATGTCATTCCCTAAACACATGGCCAAATGCTGATGCCTACATAATCATATAAACTATTTCTAATGTAGTAGCTTGATAAGGGTGAAGAGCAGATTCACCTGCCAGTGGAATGGTCGACCCAGGTCTCCAAACTATTATCCATATTAATTTGAAGTGAAAACCTGCTACTTAAATCAGTGTGGAAAGAATTTTTCACAGGATATCTGAGTAATTGCCTGCCAGATACCATGCTGCTTTTGGGGGGGGGGCAGGCGGGGTGGGGGTGGCAGGGTGGAAGTGTGATGACCATGTTTCCCAATGACCTGGCTGTAACCTGGCCCCGGCCCCCAGTGACCCACATCTTTCCTTTCTCCTTTTTCTCTTCCCATCACCCAAGCAGAGAGGCTTCTCTTGGGGATATAAAGTCACAGACATCTCCCTGGTCTGCAGAATGAGGCAAAGTTACTCTTTCCTTTTGAGCAAACTTCTGGTGGCTTGCTCTGGAAGGACACCACTGGCGTTGGGCAACTTCAAGTGCCATGGCAATGCATTTCCAGGCAAGATGGGCACACCCCACTTTCCCTGGTGGTATCTCGCCTTTCAGTGCACTTAGCACTCAGCAAAACCACACTACATAAGAGGGGATTGCATTTGTTTCCTTCCATGGCCACCCCAAGGCAGGGCAATCATTCCATCTTAGGGCCCAGCTGGCCAGATAATGGGCAAAGTGAGAACAAGCTGGGATTTGCTCCCTGCATCATCCACCAGCTGTCTGCACAACCTCAGAGGCAGACCTGACCTGCTTTCATGATGAACCGTGATGTTAGGAGAAGGGAAATCCAGCTGGATGAATCAGTCCCAGGTGGACTTCTCAGGCAGCAGCATCTGGAGACTTCATCTTCTGGACTGCACATGGAATGCGCTCGGTCTGGAAGTCATTAGACACAAGCCCAGATCACCCTGATGTCATCTTTAAAAGGTGACCTGATCCCAAAGCATAAAACTGACCCTTACACGACTCTCCCAAACTACACGCTTATGGCTGACCCTAAATTTTCAGCAGATGCTCTAATCTTTTCACCACTGCCATGTTTGGAATAGTCTTTGGGGTACCTGAGCACACTAATGAGGTACTGCTGAGTTTAACTTCAACTTTGACTTCAATGCAGCCTCCAGCTAACATTTACCAGCTTATTTCAATGTAAGCCAGGGTTAAAGGGCTAGCTCCTTTTCCACATCCCTGACACAAAACGGATGCTACTATGGGCAACCAGGGAGGCCAGTGGTATGGGATCAGCAGCCCCTTCTATGTGGGATCAGGAGCTACAGAGCCCATGCCCACACCTGAGCTCAGATTACTGTACATGGCATCCATTAACTGGCTCTTCCTTTTGCTAGGAGACCCACCAGGGGGCTAACACTCCACACAGGAGTCCCACTGACCCACCTGCTCTTGTGACATTGCCTTATATAGACCATCTTGGCAACCATCTCTTCTAGCAGTTATCATAGGGAAGTTGCCAAATAACTTCAAAGCAATGCTAGCAAATTTGCTTCAAAGCAGAAGGGCCATCCACTTCCTTTGCATTTCTCCCTCTCTCTTTCTTTCTTCCTTCCCTCCTTCCTTCCACCCTTCCTCTTTCCGTCTCTCCCTTTCTTCCTTCCTTCTTTCTTTACTTCCTTTCTTTCTGTTACAGAGTTTCAAACTTTACCTTAAACCTATTGATTTAGTTTAATAAACCCTTGATGTGTTAATGTTGTGCCAGCCAGTTTTGTAACCACTGATCTAAAATGCCTTTCTTAGTTTTAATCTAGTTGTAAGAGTCTACAACATGAATATGATCACAGGTACAAACTTAGGTCTATAATTCTCTGATTGTGTTATTCCCTTGGCTGGGTTGATAATCCCCTTTCTCTGCTTCTTCATAATGAGTCAGGCATGAAGAAAGGCTATGCTGTAATTGCTGTCCCACTTTCACAGGCTGAGAATCTATGGATGATGTCTGTACCTGTGCTTTCTCATTTGTAAAAGCAACTTCCTAGTCCTCACCCTAGATCATGATTTATCCACAGAAATGTTCACTGAAGCAGTATAACAGAATATACTGGAAATCAATAAATTCCAAACATCGAGAATTTATTAAGTACATTATGACACATCCCTCAACACGCTATGCTGCTTTAAGATTATATTTGCAAAGAATCTTGTATAGAAAACCTCTTTTTGTAGTGAGTACTTATGGTATAATATTAGCAGAGAAATAGTGCATAACATTTTATACATAATATCGTAACTATTTAAAATATGCATGGAAAAATAATGAAAATAGATTCACTAAGATATTAACAGTGGTTTTCTCCAGGTGGATGTATTTTTATATTTCTAATTCAATTTCCCTAGATTAAAAAAAATTCTACAGTGATTATATTATTAACTTCTATATTAACATGTCAAAGGCTATTCGACAAATTTTATGTGGATATTATGAGAATAAAATGAGATAATAAATGGAAGGCAGCTGAAAAAATGTGGTAAGCATTGTTGTTTTTATGGTGATTACTCAACTTCAGGGGAAGCAGTAATAAAACCTTAATGTAAAAATTATCCAAGAACAGTTTGTACCATCTCCATAGACAGGTGATAATTGTATGTCAAATTAGCACATCACCCTTCCAGTTCTGCTTAAAATGATGATGTCAGTCCTTAGAAACCTCAGTGGAGAATACTAATCTGTATCTCAGAGGTGAAGTATGCTATGTCTCAAGCACCTGATGTCTATCGGTGCACTTCACATTGTCCAAAATCACTTCCTGGGGAAAGTGCACCATGGCTTGGCTCAGCCTCCCTTGGTCCAGGAAAGGCTGGTCCAGCCCCGACTTCGGGGACTATCCCCTTAGCACCTTGGGCAGTGGAAAGATCTAGGGATGGGTGAGCTCTGGATTTCCCACCTTCCGTGCCTTCTCAGCTCTGGTGTGCACCTGGTGAGAAGCATAACCACTTTGGGAGATGACATTTGCCCAGGCCAGATGCTCAGCTATAATATCTCTTCCTCTTCTTTCATGTCTCCCAGGGGTCATAATCCCAGTCTCTAAATATAAACTGTGTCATCTTAAAATATATACCCTCTTCTGCCAGCCTTTTTATTTTCTCCCAGATGACATTACCCAAGTTTCTATTAATAAAGATAAGGCCAAGGGGGCAAACATGGCTCTCTACTCCTCTACCAGGGGGGCGTTAGGGCTCCAGGTGTGCAGACATGAGCTGCCCCATTGCCTTTCTCTGGGAAAGTCTGGAAACTTCTCTCATGAGACTCTGGCAGGTGGCATTAGCCACCTGGGACCACACACATGCTTGCTACTCATTTTCACATTGTAATCAGCCTTGACCACCAGCATTGCACCCATAGAGAAGAATCCCTGAGGGATGGGCCCAGCAAGGAGGAGTGAACAGTAGGAGCCCCATAAACCCAGCCAGGCCCCAGCTGTCCAGCATAGCTGCCACCTACACTTTCTGATTCCCACCATCAATGGCAGGGCTAGCCCTTCCTAATATCAGGAAGGTGCCAACGCAAGAGCAACCTAATGGCCCATACAGCCCTTGTCCTCACCTCTGGCCTTGCCCCAGGGAACACACAGGGAAGAACTCGATACTCATTCTCACTGATCTCTGCCCATACCATCCAAGAACCTCCAAATAAACCCTGCTTACTCCAGTTCTAATAATAGCCACTTCGCATTGAGAGCTTACTATGGGCCAGACACTTCAAGCACTTATGACTGATCTTCACAATATCCCTATAAGGTGACCAGTATTCTGTTTAATAGATGCAGAGATCAAGGCTCAGAGAAGTTAAATAACTACCCCCCATCACATATCTCAATGTGGTAGTATCTGGGTTCAAACTCTGACCCAACAGACTCTAATTCTCCTAAACCATTTCACTTTCTTCCAGTGTACTATTGCAAGTGTTTTCAAGACTTTCAATTACTTCCCATCCTCTGAAAGTAGAGGAGTGGGGTCAAGGACATGCTATACTTATTTGCCCCAGGTTCACTTGAAGTGACCTCAGTGAGCCGGACATTAATTTGTAGCTATCCTTTCCGCAATTGAGAAGGACCGAAATGTTACCCGAGCTGCCCTGGTGGGGATTATCCTTTCGGGGACTTAGGACATCAAGCAGTCTTCTTAAAAGGGGAACTGAGGCTGTGTGGTATCATTTTATACCAGAGTGCACAAAGGCTGAGGGAATTTGGTTCTAATATTAACAGCTCAGGGTTCCTCTTGCCAGAAAGACAAATGTGACAAATGTCCCTCCTGAGATAACGTGTGGGCTAGGATATAAGTTTATGGGAAGAAAAGACCCTACGAAATGATCCGCTAGCTAATGGCTCGTGAGATCTTCACAAGGAAAGTTAGACCAGATTGTCATCCCAGGACGGCAGCTTGTCGCTGGGCCTCTATTGCTCAAAAATGAACTTGAATGGGTTCTGGGAAATTTCTTGTCTAGTTATATACATCATGGGGAAAGAGTGGTTGTCGTGGCACTGAGGGTGTCGGCTTGTGCCCAGTTCCCTCATGACCTTCTGCCTAGTATCTTAGCTGGGACTGCCATTCTGATTCACATGGAGAAGCTGGTGGGGGGACCCAAACAAATGTGATGGGGAGGGCTGGCCTCCATTCAGCGCAACCCGAGTCAGGGCAGCCCTTTCTGGAAACTGGCATCACAGCCCTCTAGTCTGTCCTGTGGACCCGCAGTCAAGGGTCCTGACCAGCAACCCTGGCTATGTTAAGGCATTTTTTTTTAAATCACATCTACATTCCCCATCTTCTATCCTCATGTGTATTTTGGTATATGTTGTCAGAATCCAACTCAAACAACATATTACGAGTTACCTAACCATGGAGTGAAAATAAGGAGAATCAAAAGGACTTATTCCCTACATCCTGGAAAAGGTCACAATCTCAAAAAAAAGGCGTAAGACAAGTTACTAGAGGAATATAACAGCAACCCAGGATATAATGCTGTGTCATTTCTGAGGAGGAAGAAGTAACGTTCTCTCTGAAGACTGATTCTTACAGCAGCAGGTGGGAAAGAAGCATCACAAGTCACTGGAGCAATGTGGTATTATCCACACTCTTTATGGTGGCATGAACACTATGAGCACTGAGGGGGAGAAAACAGTATTGGCCTCCCCCTTCGGACGTACAAAATAAATTAGAACTGGAAAAACAAACGAATTAAGTATTTAAAAAGAAAACCACAGAAAAATGGCAAGATAATAATAGAAAGAAGTGATCTGAAACCTCAAGAAGTAAGAACTTTTTAAGTATAGAAGGAATGGAAGAAGTCTCCAAGGAATCTGGTCAATTACAGATTTGGGTCCTCCAAAATTTAAAAGTTCTGTGTGCTTAAAAAGTCACTGCAATATATCCTCAAATGAAAACATTTTCCCCTTGGGGCGCCTGGGTGGCTCAGTTGGTTAAGCGACTGCCTTCGGCTCAGGTCATGATCCTGGAGTCCTGGGATCGAGTCCCGCATCGGGCTCCCTGCTCGGCGGGGAGTCTGCTTCTCCCTCTGACCCTCCTCCCTCTCATGCTCTCTGTCTCAAATAAATAAATAAAATCTTAAAAAAAAAAAAAAAGAAAACATTTTCCCCCCAGTTAATTCAGAACAAAACTGCAGCAAGCTGGACTGGCAAAAGATTAATATCTTTATTCATCTCCATAGTGCATGGCAAATGCCCAGTCAACCCATTAGAGGAATGGGTTCCTCATCACTCCATTTTGCAGACGAGGATACTGACACCAAACAGCAAAGGAACTCACCAAAGGGACAAGAGAATTCACGGCGGAGCTGGAGCCAAATTCATGGGGCTCCTGGCTCATGGGCGGGACTTTTCTACCTGTTATCAGCTGCAGAATCGCATGTGAGTTTCTTTAAGCAGGGACTGGGGAGTAATCACCTTCTCCATAGAAAGGAGGATGACCACCCGTAGCACAACTGCAATCAGGTCTGAAACAAACTGAATTTTTGGAAAAGATTGGGATTTCAGAGAGATGGTTATTTATCTCAAAGAAAGTAAATATTATGTAACAAGGAGAACCGAAAAATGATTAGGCTGCAGTAACCCCTCCAAAACAAATTTATATATGTTGTTGTTCTTTATTACGTAGCTGTTCTTTTTTTTAATTTAATTTTATTTTATTGTGTTATGTTAGTCACCATACGTAGCTGTTCTGAAGTATAATGTTGAGAAGACAGAACACATACTGATTAAAATTAGAATGTGCTAATAATCCTAAAGAAGACTTATTTAAATGCTCATAATGTGTTAATGTTTAGTTTTTGATAATAAATAAGGAAATTATTATAGAAATCTTTTGAGGGATTTTGGAAAAAGTAACAATACATTCAGAGTAGCGTATACACACATGCACACACACAGAGGGAGTAATATATATATATATACATTGTTTCTATTCCATAGATTCTAAACAATGGACTGAGTGTACTTTGTAATCCTCCTGCTACATATATACACATTTAGGTTATAATAACCTGTGATGTGTGCATTCTCCTGGGAGAAAGAGGTCAGGGTGATAAGGTGAGCTTTATGATCCCAAGTCTGGTGGATAATGACTGTCAGACAGAGAAGAATTAAAAGAAAAATTTCCATAAGCCCCAAATGCAGCATTCAAAAGCAACATTTAAATCAGATCATGTCATATTTTTACAGAGGAGTCATCTTTTACAGGAAAAATTTTTTTTTCCCCAACACATGAAGGACAAAAAAATGAGACCCATGAGGATGATTCTTCCCAATGCAGCTATTTAATTGATCTATTTGGAACTCTTATAGCATGTTGCTGCATGCTAATTGGAAGTCATTTTAAAGCAGAATCAGCTTGGATCACAATTGATTTAATGCAGGGTAGCTGGTTTGCCCAACTTGGGAGGAAATTATGCATGAAAACCCAGCTTTTACAAGCCCCAGGGAGGGAGCATTTATTTGGATGAGGCAGAACAACAAATCTAGAAGAGCAGGGATGACACAGACGTTGGCGGCCTTTCAGAAGTGACCTGCCAAATCTTCAGTTACTCACTCCTCACATCCCTCCAGTGCGGGGCGACAGACCCGCGGAGCTCACTCTGCCCACAAACCCTTCCCGCTGGAGATTTCCCAACCCCAGTGGCCATGTTCACAATGTGCCTTTTGGAAAAGATGGGTTGGATAACTCCCAATTTACCATACTGACTCTAGATACCTGACAATAACACCACTAGAACCTCCTTTTGCTGGGTTATAAAAGTTTGCTTTCTTTCTTTTTTGTTTTGGTCTTTTTAAAGTGCACCTAAAATTCAAATTATTTCAGGAGGAGGAGTTAAATGTGCTGCCCTGAAAGATGACACCTTGGGACTTTGTTAGCTCATCTGTGAGTATGAATACCTAGCGGAAAACAAGAATGATGCTCAGGCAGGCACCCGGATATTGGGAGTAGTAAGATCATCATGAAGGAGAAAAAGGGCAAAAGAAGACCAGGACAAGCCTGAACTGGGCTACATGGACCTTGTCTTTCACCTTGAACGTGTACAACATAAGGGACCAATCTCTGATCTGGGATTCTAACATTTTCTCTGTTGGACTTACTGTGCAGCTCAGGAGGGGAGAATCATCATTTACCACCTGTAGGTATTAACTGTAAAATGGATGCACCAAGAGGATAATTTTGCTTCCCCAGATATTTAACTGCTGAACTTGGCAGTGCCATAATCGTGTTAGGTAGGCAGAATGGCACATGCCTCTCCAACCCTCCACAGCCCCCTTCTCTACCTGGTACTTTCTTCCCCAAACTCTTCTTTGTTAATATTCAAAGTGCATATCTTTATGTGAATGTTTAATAAACAATTTCAGAAGCAGATACCGTATTTAATGCCATTGGATAAGTTTGGCAATAGGACCTTTCTTTTGGCATTGTGGCTTCGTTGAAATGAATGAATAGTGACAAAGTGTGACTGTGTAATATAACCAGGGAATTTAGTATGGAATTGTATACTTTTTTTTCCCAAAGGCAATGTGTGTCTCTTTTGAGTTTAAAATTGACTTTAAATTTCCAGTTACTGAAAGTTTTGCTGAGAGGCTAGGGTGATACAGACATCATGCAAAATAAGTGTAATAAAAAAATGGGCGATTGGCTAGTTACTTGATCAGTTCACCGATGTCCCTTATTTGGAGTACTTTCACGTGAATTCACGGATTCTGGAGCGGAAGAAGATGGAACTATTGTATTGTTAATACATCTACACGTTTATTTATGCATGAGCTTGTTTTAACTGAGTACCTACTTTGTGTGTTGTGTGGTTCAGAGCTCTGGAGTTGCAGTGCTGAGTAAGAGGGATTTTCCCTGCAGGGACTTACAGAAGAGCAGATGGTAGACAGTGATACGGGCTGATGCAGACACATAGGCAAAGTGGAAGAGAGCAGTCCCAGATAGCTGGGTCTCCTGGAAGGCTTCCCAAAGGAGACGGCATGTGATCTGGCCTTGGAGGATGAGTGGAATTTTTACAGGGAAGCCTGCCATGGGGGGGTTTCTGTGGGGGGATGAAGAGGGTGAGCAGAGGTACAGGAGGTGGAGGAAGAAGTGTAGCCGCAGGTGGTTTGATTTGGGTGGAAAACACTCCAAGTGAAAAGGCATTGGACAGATGGGAATGACCTCAGTGGGAACTGGGTCTTAGAGCTTTGCAGGCTCCCTTGGTGGGAAATGAGGAGCTGCTCTCCCATGCTCCAGGTTTTTGTAAAAGGAAATGAGGTGATCGGCTCTGTGCTTTAGGACATCCTGGATGGGGCAGAGGCAGCAAAGGGCAATGGGATGGGGGAAGGAATGTCTCATTTCGAAGAGTTCAAATCATTCTGAGGTTTGGATGGATTTATTCCAGCTAATCAAAAGGCACAGTGCAGTGAAGAAAGGCATTAAAAATTAAGAGGTCTGAGTTCTAGCCTTAGCTTTGTTTCTAATTAGTTTTGTATCAGGATGAGTCACTTCGTGTCCCTGATCCTTAATGTTCTCATCTGTGCAGGAGTGTGTGTGTGTGTGTGTGTGTGTGTATTTCTAAGGTGGATTACTTGCATTCTAAGGTGAGTTATACGATCCTGTATGTTGAGTACATCCCTCATTTCCTCCTTCCATATTTTCATCTCAAAATTTCCAAAATGATTTAAATAGGATACTTAGATATTTCTGCCTTATTCTAGAACAAGCCATTTCCCTTGAGATGGCTACATAGCATTTACCCCTCAGATGTTCTCTCATTGTGTTTTTAAATTTGTCAGTTACATCTGATATCCAGGAAAAGAAGAAGCCAACACACTACTGCCACTATATCTCTCTGTTTTGGTCTCGGTCTCTAAACTTTAGGGTCTAATGGACCGGACAGCAAAGAGACACCCCTCTGTATCACTAGTGTGTTCTTAAGGAGAGCTAGTCACTGAGCAAAGTCGGGAGGTGGTACCATGAAGGACAACTAGTCCAGACTAGAAGACAGGGTTAGCTTGTTTTTCCTCTGGTCCTCACGTGGATAAACCTCTCCTCGCCATTTTACTCCATCATGGCTATCCTGCTAAAGACAACGCGCATTTTCCAAAAGAAGACTTTACTGACACCTTGACTGCCGTTTCAAAATGGAGAAATGTTAACAGGATGAAAATTATGTAGGGCAAATATTCATGAATAAATGTGGGCTAATGGAAGTCGCTTCTATAAAATATTCGATGCTTAGAAATAAATGAGAATTCTGTCAGTCATCTAAATGACTATATATTGGGGATTATATAAAGCAGATTGCCTATTTTTTTAAACTTTTTGTCCAGATGTTTATATATGGTCCTTACATTTTATTATTTGATTTTTATTTTATGTTTAATTTATGGACAGCATTTTTCACCAACCCATACAGTCTACTAAGAAAAGCAATCCCTTCTGGGCAGGAGGAATTTGGCAAAAAGACAGAACCATCAAATGCAGTGGGTCTCAGCTTCTTAGACTCTACCATCCTAACCTACTCTTGTCAAATCCACTCTGCAACCATAATTTTTCACAGTCAGATGTTTTCAATTTGTCTTCGAATATGATGTTGACTCAAACATTTGGCAGATTTATAATTTCTCCACTTTCCCCTGCCACTCATTCTCGGGTTTTAGATTTTCTCATTTAATAGTTGTAGCAGTGTTTTATACTTTCTATAAATCTTCATGAAGTTTCTAAACCCAGTGTCATACAAGTTGAGAATTGCTATCTAACAAAATCCTTTCAGGAACTGAGTGCTGTATTTTATAGTTCTGCATTAATTAATCCTCTGCCTAAGGTAATGAGTAGGTCTGAAGGTACTTTTTAAACTTACAATACACACAGCTTGATTCTTGCCACTGGAGAACAGAGCTGGGGCAGGCAAGGTCTTCTCTTCAACCCTGTGATTTGCCTGGGAGCCCTGACTTTGTCTGACCTGGAGATGGGAGCAGTAGGTACCCGAGGTTCTGCCCTCCTCCCATCCCTGTGCTTTGATATCACAGAGAATTCATTTCTTTGGGGCACCTGGGTGGCTCAGCCAGTTAAGTGTCTGCCTTGGCCTCAGGTCATGATCTCAGGGTCCTGGGATAGAATCCCTAGTCAGGCTCCCTGCTCAGCAGGGAGTCTGCTTCTTTCTCCCCTTCCACCCCTCCCCCTGCGCATGTTCTCTCTCTCAAATAAATACGATCTTTTTAAAAAAGGGAATTCATTTCTTCCTCTGCCTCTGTGTAAGCAGACGTTTCCTGGGCTGGCACCATCACCCCTTCTATGACTCCTTCCCTGCTCGCTTCAGCCACCAGGAAGCTCATCTACCTCTGAGCATCTCTAGCACTGAATACCTGTTTTACCATTTAATCATACTCTGCTTTATACCATCTCCTGAAAGCTGGGTCTACTCTTGACTGAAATTCTCCAAAGATAGAGAGCATAGCCATATTGGATTAGGGATGTTCTGTTATGAATCTCAGCAATTTTTACAGCAGTAGACATAAATAGATAGATGCATGTAGAATAACTACACAAGTGAAAAAAAAAGAGAGAGAGAGAGAGAGAAAGAAAGAGAATGAACTTCACTAATCCCAGACACATTATCCAGTCCACTATCTCTGGGATATTCCTAGCACAGCCAAGATAGAGGGGCATCAGAGCTATATTTAAGTTCCTCAGAAGGAGATTGAGAAGTGTGTGTGTGTGTGTGTGTGTGTGTGTGTGTGTTTAGTCTCAGGGATGTCTTTATGCAAGTTACATGCTTTGTAACTTACATGTAACTTATACATGTACATACTTAGCAACATGATATTCTGTGATTATATGACACTTTAGGTTTGTATTTAGAAGATATAGAGCTTTTATGGGTCTTCCCTTAAAGGAGAGTCCTGGCAAGCCACAAGCATCTCCCAAAAGAAGAACTTCTCTATGGTTAGCTACCAACTATTATGTGACCTTGAGTATGTTACTGTTCATCTGTGGCCCTCCAAGTCCTCAAGTGAAAAGTGAAACAAGTAAGTCTGATGACCTCCAAGTTTCCTTCCAGAGCTGGGTCCTGAGCACCAGCTCATTGTTGCTATTGTCTCCATTCTTCAGAAACTAAGGGAATGCTCATGACATGTTAGTCCGAGTTTTCTGAAGTTCAGGGACACAGTGGAGCAATATACCTGGAGCTGCCCAAGTGTTCTAGGCTGTCTCTCCACTCATATCCTCATTCTCTCTACTACAGTGTAGTAGAGGAGACTCTAGTCTCATAGGAGACTAGAGCGCCATATTCTGCCCTCATGCCTCATTTGGCTGACATCTGTTCTCTTCATGTCATAAACAAAAGCTTCAAAGCTAAGTGGCCCACCCCACCTGTTTCCTCAAAAACATAGCAGTGTTCGGAGAGATCATGCAGGGGTGGCTCTTGTGTCCTAGGTGAAAGAGCGGGATCAGCTGTGATCTGGAACCACAAGGATCTGGTGTGGAACCCTGAGATTTTATGCTTCTGCCTTTTCTGGGCATGTCAATTCAGCTAACATTTACTCACTATTCTCAAGTGCCAGAGGTTGTACTTGGTAAGTACAAAGATATATGAGAAGCAGAACTATCTTTCAGAAACCCACAGCATGATTGGAGAGTGATACAAAGCAATGTGGGAATGTGGGGTATATGGAGGTCTAAACCACATGCCCACCTCCAGAGACCTGGCACAGCATTTGATGAACTTGACAGTGGATAGCTCTGTGGACTTTGAGACCAAGGACCAGGCCTGGGAAACTGGGCTTTAGATCCTAGCAAAGAGGCTAGACCATGCCAACTTACCTCAGAGAATCACTAGGTGAGTTAACAACTCACCTTGATGCCTTCTGTGTCCAGGATCATAGTTGTTTTTAGCAGACAAACGTGATTTTGTTTGGAAATTTAGTTGGTGCCGTACGCATTTAATCCATTTAACCCAGCCTAGAAATCCTGTGCTGAAATCCTTGGAGATAGGTTTTCTAAGAAGACAGAGAATGTTCCCACACTTTGGGGATCCTTTTACTAAATTGCAGCCTTAGTGGGCAAGTCGCCTTCTCTGCTATCAGCTGTCATTTCATAGGAGGAATGCTCAAGCAGACATCATCAATGCAACCCACTGTCACAAACAGGCAGTAGAACAGGAAGTAGTTAGAAACTTCCACGGTGTGACAGAAATTGTCAGTGCTCGGACTTACAGCTCCTGCTCTTTCCACCTCAGTGAATAAGAGCCACCTTTCAACCACCAAACTTTGCATCTCTTTGCTCAATGGCTTTCTCTGGCCACCAGAGGCTGGTTTCCCACCTGTGCCATGGGTCCGAAATACCAGGGAACTGATGTCCCCCTCACAAGAGCTTTTGACCTATACCAAGGGAGTGAGCGTATTAATACTCCACTTCCCCCACACTTCTGGACATCTGAGGGGATGTCCTCTGAAACATGCGACCCATGGAGCTCCCAGCAGGAGTAAACTTCTATTGCCCAAAGTGGTCATTTATTCATTACTCTTTATTAGCCACCTTTTCTTGTCATCCCCAACCCCACTCCCTACAATTGTTTGCAATCTTCTCCCAAATAAATGACTTGCTCCCTAGTTTCTGTCTCAACAACTGCTCCTGCAGGTGAGGAAAGACCCAAACAAACTAAGACACATCTTCAACATGGCATATCAGATACCTGGAATCAGGGACTCACAAGAAAGGATAGAAACTGGGTCATCGCATGCTCAGTAAATCTGTGGGCTGGAGACTCAGAGCTATGAATGGCTTATGTTACTACCATGATTTTTTTAAAAAAGATTTTATTTATTTATTTATTTATTTATTTATTTATTTATTTAGAGGATGAGAGAGAGAGAGAATGTGTGCCAGGGGAGGTGCAGGGGAAGAGGGAGAGAGAGAGAATCTCCAGCAGACTCTGTGCTGAGTGTGAAGCCAGACTCAGAGCTCAATTTCATGATCCTGAGATCATGAGCTGAACTGAAATCAAGAGACTGGGCCACCCAGGTGCCCATCACCATGATTTTTACCTTCACCACTGCTTCCCCTCCTACAGGCAGGTGTGACACAGGGAAGTAATGGTTTCAGGAGGTGGAGACAGTGGTTATAGAAATAGCAGAAGGGCCCGGGGTTGGACAGGAAGAAGCCAGTATCTTACCAGTATGTCTGCACATGGCATGCTTGACTGGGTGGGCTGTGGAAAGAAAGTGTAATGGACTCTTAGTATAAGAGCAATTCCCTGAGGGGCTGTCTCTGTCACAGATGTGACATTTTCCCCTCATAAGCAAACCCGTTCACAAGACAAGGTTGGCATTTTCTTGAGTTTTACCCATAAAGACATGAGCACCCAACGCTTCTCCTAAAGCTGCTGGTTCCCTTGGGCTTGGAGGGTTCCTCCCCCATTGCAAGACTCCTGGCATGAGAAGTGGGTCCTCAGAACCATGAACCCCCTAGATAGAGGTCTATAAGCACTTGACTGTCCCCATCTCCCCCTGTCAGCAGCCCCTTGCTGGGATTTTCAGTTCTGTTCTTAACCTGGATATTTCCTACATGATTTGTGCTATAAAAATAAACTAGTCATGACGATAATAAGAAATGTAGACTAAAAAAATATATAGAAATAGCAAATTGCTCCATTTCATTTGCTTAAAATTCCCCCAAATCCAATTTGAAGGAAATTGCTAGTAACCCACGAACTTCCCCTAGGCTGCCCCCCTGGGTCTCCCCACCAGCTATGGGTAACCTTTCCTTCTGTTGTGTACTCTTTTACTCTGTGGGTCTTTGCCTCTTTTTCTAGAGCAACAAAGTACTTGAGCAACTTCCCAGGTCTGCTGGCACTCTCTCCTACACATTCTACTTGTTGCTCCCCAGCTTGGTTGATTGAAGGTGGGAAGTCTGGGACCCAGGCTTCACTCTGGGTACCACCCCGGAGGGCTGGACCTCATGTTGGAAGCCAAGCTACTGCCCTCACTGTCTGGCTGCTGAGGAGCATTTATCATGTTCTGATTAATTAGGATTGAAAGTGATTCATAGAACAGCAGGTACGGGGGCTGGAATCAGGGAAGAGGGTAAAAGGGCACTGAGTTGATGTGTAACACCGATGCCTCAACATAAAATAGGTTGGCTCTGCAACTTTCACCCACAACATGGGAGGGAAGGGTTAGTTGGCATTCCTCCAGCTGGCTATTAATTGAAAACTGAACATAACTTTGTTGGAGGAAAATAAAGAAAAAAAGGCATATTGTTGAACATTATCATTACCCTTGAAGATATCAGAACTAGGGGTTATGTAGTTCTTTTGTCTGTGACACGCTAGGGTCAGTAACAACGAATATGATCTCATCTTTCCCCATTCTATTCCAAGGGAGTCTAATTAGGATATTTTATGGGTGTGCTGTCAATGGTATAGAATAGCCAAACCAATGCCACTTAGTCATGTTTGTGATAACATCTTCTTTCAAATGATAGAAAAATACAAATAAAGAAAATTTAAAAATTTTTACACTGCCATGATTTAGACTCTTTGAATATCCTGCTTTCAGGCTCATTGAATTGTATTTTTTCTTTTTAAGCACCCAAAAAATGATTTTTCTTATTACTATTTTTTAACATTATCAGGGTGTTTTACTCTAATTGACTGAGGGTTTGTTTTTTTTTTTAATATAAGGGAGACTTATAATTTATTGGCCAGAAATCTCTTTTCCCAATTAGTGGTCAATTATTTATTAGAAGCCACAAAATGACAAAGACAATCTTCCACCTCAGAACTTTTAAATTATGTAATTGTTCATCAAATATTTTTCAATTCGTTTGGTTAAAATTCTCAACATGCGTTCAAGCAAAAGGGTAGAAATCTAAGCCTATTTGTAGAAAGAATAGCAGTCATCATTCTCATTGTAATGGAATAATTCAATATTTATTTATTTGTTTAATTGCAGTGGAGTTGAGACACAGTGTTACATTAGTTTCAGGTGTGTTACACAGTGATTCAACAATGGTATGTGTTATGCTTTGCTAACAAGGGTAGCTACCATTATCTGTCACCAGGGATGGCAAGTTGGATCTTTTAATAGTCAATAACAGCTATTTTCTAGAGCAGTGATAACCACTTAGAAATTTTAAAAGAGATTTAAAAATATTTTTTATTGTGAATACTGATCCATTATTTTAAATATGTTATTCCTGGATTATAGTTACTTTTCATTATAAATAAGTGAGAAAAGATTTGATCTTTCATAAAAAGATATGAATTTCATTGATCTGGAATTGTACAGCAAGGATCCAGGGTATTAATAGTATGGAATGACTAAAGGATTTTTTTTTTAATTAAAAAAATTTTTTTTATTATGTTAGTCACCATACATTACATCATTAGTTTTTGATGTAGTGTTCCATGATTCATTGTTTGTGTATAACACCCAGTGCTCCATGTAGTACGTGCCCTCTTTAATACCCCTCTTTAATACCCATCACCTGGCTAACCCATCCGCCCACCCCCCGCCCCTCTAAAACCCTCAGTTTGTTTCTCAGAGTCCATAGTCTCTCATGGTTCATCCTCCTCTCCGATTTCCAACCCTTCGTTTTTCTCTTCCTACTATCTTCTTCTTCTTCTTCTTCTTCTTCTTCTTCTTCTTCTTCTTCTTCTTCTTCTTCTTTTTTAACATATAATGTATTATTTGTTTCAGAGGTACAGGTCTGTGACTCATCAGTCTTTTTTTTTTTTTTTAAAGATTTTATTTATTTATTTGACAGAGAGAGACACAGCGAGAGAAGGAACACAAGCAGGAGGAGTGGGAGAGGGAGAAGCAGGCTTCCTACTGAGCAGGGAGCCTGATGCGGGGCTTGATCCCAGGAACCTGAGATCATGACCTGAGCCGAAGGCAGACGCTTAACAACTGAGCCACCCAGGTGTCCCAAGGTCTGTGATTCATCAGTCTTACACAATTCACAGTGCTCACCATAGCACATACCCTCCCCAATGTCCATCACCCAGCCACCCCATCCCTCCCACTCCCCACCACTCCAGCAACCCTCAGTTTGTTTCCTGAGATTAAGAGTCTCTTAGGTTTGTCTCCCTCTCTGGTTTCATCTTGTTTCATTTTTTCCTCCCTTACCCTATGCTCCTCTGTCTTGTTTCTTGAATTCCTCATATCAGTGAGATTATATGATACTTGTCTTTCTCTGATTGACCTACTTCGATTAGCATAATACCCTCTAGTTCCATCCACGTCATTGCAAATGGCAAGATTTCATTTTTTTGATGGGCTGTATAATATTCCATTGTATATGTATACCACATCTTCTTTATCCATTCATCTGTCGATGGACATCTTGGCTCTTTCTATAGTTTGGCTATTGTGGACATTGCTGCTATAAACATTGGGGTGCACGTACCCCCTCAGATCACTGCATTTGTATCTTTGTGGTAAATACCCAGTAGTGCAATTGCTGGGTCATAGGGTAGCTCTATTTTCAACTTTTTGAGGAACCTCCATACTGTTTTCCACAGTGGCTGCACCAGCTTGCATTCCCACCGTCAGGTAAGAGGGTTCCCCTTTCTCCGCATCCTCGCCAACATCTGTTGTTTCCTGACATGTTAATTTTAGCCATTCTGACTGGTGTGAGGTGGTATCTCACTGAGGTTTTGATTTGTATTTCCCTGATGCTGAGTGATGTTGAGCACTTTTTCATGTGTCCGTTGGCCATTTGGATGTCTTCTTTGGAAAAATATCTGTTCATGTCTTCTGCCCATTTCTTGATTGGATTATTTGTTCTTTGGGTGTTGAGTTTGATAAGTTCTTTATAGATTTTGGACACTAGCCCTTTATCAGATATGTCATTTGCAAATATCTTCTCCCATTCTGTCAGTTGTCTTTTGGTTTTGTTGAGTGTTTCCTTTGCTGTGCAAAAGCTTTTTATCTTGATGAAGTTCCAATAGTTCATTTTTGCCCTTGCTTCCCTTGCCTTTGGCAATGTGTCTAGGAAGAAGTTGCTGAGGCTGAGGTTGAAGAGGTTGCTGCCTATGTTCTCTTCTAGGATTTTGATGGATTCCTGTCTCACATTTAGGCCATTCATACATTTTGAGTCTATTTTTGTGTGTGGTGTAAGGAAGTGGTCCAGTTTCATTCTTCTGCATGTGGCTGTCCAATTTTCCCAACACCATTTGTTGAAGAGACTGTCTTTTTTCCATTGGACATTCTTTCCTGCTTTGTCGAAGATTAGTTGACCATAGAGTTGAGGGTCTGTTTCTGGGCTCTCTATTCTGTTCCATTGATCTATGTGTCTGTTTTTGTGCCAGTACCATACTGTCTTGATGATGACAGCTTTGTAATAGAGCTTGAAGTTGAGAATTGTGATGCCACTGGCTTTGCTTTTCTTTTTCAACATTCTTCTGGCCATTTGGGGTCTTTTCTGGTTCCATACAAATTTTAGGATTATTTGTTCCATTTCTTTGAAAAAAGTGGATGGTATTTTTTTCCTTTTTTTTTTTATTATTATGTTTTGTTAATCACCATGCATTACATCATTAGCTTTTGATGTAGTGTTCCATGATTCATTGTTTGTGTATAACACTCAGTGCTCCATGCAGAACATGCCCTCTTTAATACCCATCACCAGGTTAACCCATCCCCCCACGCCCCTCCCCTCTAGAACCCTCAGTTTGTTTCTCAGGGTCCATAGTCTCTCATGGTTCGTATCCCCCTCTGATTTCCCCCCCTTCATTCTTCCCCTCCTGCTATCTTTTTTTTTTTTTTTTAACATATATTGTATTATTTGTTTCAGAGGTACAGATCTGTGATTCATCAATCTTACACAATTCACAGCGCTCACCATAGCACATACCCTCCCCAATGTCTATCACTCAGCCATCCCATCCCTCTCACCCCCCACCACTCCAGCAACCCTCAGTTTGTTTCCTGAGATTAAGAATTCCTCATATCAGTGAGGTCATATGATACATGTCTTTGTCTGATTGACTTATTTTGCTCAGCATAACACCCTCCAGTTCCATCCATGTCATTGCAAATGGCAGGATTTCATTCCTTTTGATGGCTGCATAATATTCCATTGTATATATATACCACATCTTCTTTTCTATTCATCTGTCGATGGACATCTTGGCTTTTTAAAAGTAGATGGTATTTTGATAGGGACTGCATTAAATGTGTAAATTGCTCTAGGTAGCATAGACATTTTCACAATATTTGTTTTTCCAATCCATGAGCATGGAACGTTTTTCCATTTCTTTGTGTCTTCCTCAATTTCTTTCATGAGAATTCTATAGTTTTTTGAGTACAGATTCTTTGCCTCCTTGGTTAGATTTATTCCTAGGTATCTTATGGTTTTGGTTGCAATTGTAAATGGGATTGACTCCTTAATTTCACTTTCTTCTATCTTGTTGTTGGTATATAGAAATGCCACTGATTTCTGTGCATTGATTTTATATCCTGCCACTTGACTGAATTCCTGTATGAGTTCTAGCAGTTTTGGGGTGGAATCTTTTGGGTTTTCCACATAAAGTATCATATCATCTGCAAACAGTGAGAGTTTGACTTCTTCTTTGCTAATAGGGATGCCTTTTATTTCTTTTTATTGTCTGATTCCTGAGGCTAGGACTTTTAATACTATGTTGAATAGCAGTGGTGATAGTGGATATCCCTGCCATGTTCCTGACCTTAGGGGAAAAGCTCTCAGTTTTTCCCCATTGATAATGATATTCGCTGGGGGTTTCTCATAGATGGCTTTTATGATAATGAGGTATGTACCCTTTATCCCTACACTCTGAAGAGTTTTAATCAAGAAAGGATACTGTATTTTGTCAAATGCTTTTTCTGCATCTATTGAGAGGATCATATGGTTCTTGTTCTTTCTCTTATTAATGTATTGTATCACATTGATTGATTTGTGGATGTTGAACCAACCTTGCAGTCCAGGAATGAATCCCACTTGGTCGTGGTGAATAATCCTTTTAATGTACTGTTGGATCCTATTGGCTAGTATTTTGGTGAGAATTTTTGCATCCATGTTCTTCAGGGATATCGGTCTGTAATTCTCCTTTTTGATGGGGTCTTCATCTGGTTTTGAGATCAAGGTAATGGTGGCCTCATAAAACGAGTTTGGAAGTTTTCCTTCCATTTCTATTTTTTGGAACAGTTTCAGAAGAATAGGTATTAATTCTCCTTTAAATGTTTGGTAGAATTCCCCTGGGAAGCCACCTGGCCCTGGGCTGTTGTTTTTTGGGAGATTTTTGATTACTGCTTCAATTTCCTTACTGGTTATGGGTCTGTTCAGGTTTTCTATTTCTTCCTGGTTCAGTTTTGGCGGTTTATACTTCTCTAGGAATGCACCCATTTCTTCCACATTGTCTAATTTGCTGGCATATCATTCCTCATAATATGTTCTTATAATTGTTTGTATTTCTTTGGTGTTGGTTGTGATCGCTCCTCTTTCATCCATGATTTTATTTATTTGGGTTGTTTCTCTTTTTTGATAAGTCTGGCCAGGGGTTTATCAATCTTATTAATTCTTTCAAAGAACCAGCTCCTAGTTTTGTTGATCTGTTCTCTGTTCTTTTGGTTTCTGTTTCATTGATTTCTGCTCTGATCTTTACTATTTCTCTTCTCCTGCTGGGTGTAGGCTTTATTTGCTGTTCTTTCTCCAGCTCCTTTAGGTGTAGGGTTAGGTTGTGTATTTGAGACCTTTCTTGTTTCTTGAGAAAGGTTTGTATTACTATATACTTTCCTCTTAGGACCACCTTTGCTGCATCCCAAAGATTTTGAACAGTTGTGTTTTCATTTTCATTGGTTTCCATGAATTTTTTTAATTCTTCTTTAATTTCCTGGTTGACCCATTCATTCTTTAGTAGGATGCTTGTTAGTCTCCATTTATTTGAGTTCTTTCTGACTTTCCTCTTGTGATTGAGTTCTAGTTTCAAAACACTGTGGTCTGAAAATAGGCAGGGAATGATCCCAATCTTTTGGTACTGGTTGGGACCTGATTTGTGACCTAGGATGTGATCTTTTCTGGAGAATGTTCTATGGGCACTAGAGAAGAATGTGTATTCTGTTGCTTTGGGATGGAATGTTCTGAATATATCTGTGAAGTCCATTTGGTCCAGTGTGTCTTTTAAAGCCTTTATTTCCTTGTTGATCTTTTGCTTAGATGATCTGTCCATATCAGTGAGGGTGGTCTTAAAGTCCCCTACTATTATTTTATTGTTGTCGATGTGTTTCTTTTATTTTGTTATTAATTGGCTTATATAATTGGCTGCTCCCATGTTAGGGGCATAGATATTTACAATTGTTAAATCTTCTTGTTGGATAGACCCTTTAAGTAGGATATAGTGTCCTTCCTCATCTCTTATTATAGTCCTTGGTTTAAATCTAATTTGTCTGATATAAGGATTGCCACCCCAGCTTTCTTTTGATGTCCATTAGCATGGTAAATGGTTTTGCACCCCCTCATTTTCAATCTGGGGGTGTCTTTGGGTCTAAAATGAGTCTCTTGCAGATAACATATTGATGGGTCTTGTTTTTTTTATCCAATCTGATAGCCTGTGTCTTTGATTTGGGCATTTAGCCCATTTACATTCAGGGTAACTATTGAAAGATATGAATTCAGTGCCACTGTATTGCCTATAAGGTAACTGTTACTGTATATTGTCTCTGTTCCTTTCTGGTCTATGTTATTTTAGGCTCTCTCTTTGCTTAGAGGACCCCTTTCAATATTTCTTGTAGGGCTGGTTTGGTGTTTGCAAATTCTTTTAGTTTTTGTTTGTCCTGGAAGATTTTTATCTCTCCTTCTATTTTCAATTACAACCTAGCTGGATATAGTATTCTTGGCTGCATATTTTTCTTGCTTAGTGCTCTGAAAATATCATGCCAATCCTTTCTGGCCTGCCAGGTCTCTGTGGATAGGTCTGCTGCCAGTCTAATGTTTCTACCATTGTAGGTTACAGACCTCTTGTCCCAAGCTGTTTTCAGGATCTTCTCTTTGTTTCTGAGACTTGTGAATTTTACTATTAGATGTTGGGGTGTTGACCTATTTTTATTGATTTTGAGGGGGGTTCTCTGTGCCTCCTGGATTTTGATGCCTGTTTCCTTCCCCAAATTAGGGAAGTCCTCTGTTACAATTTGGTTCAATATACCTTCTGCCCCTCTCTCTTTCTTCCTCTTCTGGGATCCCAATTATTCTAATATGTTTCATCTTATGGTATCACTTATCTCTCGAATTCTGCTCTCAGGATAAGTGGTGTTTTATCTCTCTTTTTCTCAGCTTCTTTATTCTCCATCATTTGGTCTTCTATATCACTAATTCTCTCTTCTGCCTCATTTATCCTAGCAGTTAGAGCCTCCATTTTTGATTGCACCTCACTAATAGCCTTTTTGATTTTGACTTGGTTAGATTTTAGTTCTTTTATTTCTCCAGAAAGGGATTCTCTAGTATCTTCCATGCTTTTTTTCAAGTCCAGCTAGTATCTTTATAATCGTCATTCTGAACTCTAGTTCCAACATTTTACTAATGTCTGTATTGATTAGGTCCCTGGCAGTCTGTACTGCCTCTTGTTCTTTTTTTTTGAGGTGAGTTTTTCTGTCTTGTAATTTTGTCCATAGGAAAATGAATGAGAGAACAAAATACTAAAAGGGTAACAATGACCCTAGAAAAATATACACTAAACAAATCAGAAGAGACCTGAAAACAGGGGCAAAAGAAAGGGAAAGAAGAAAAAAAAAATATGATCAGGCTGGTGAATAGATCAGAGCCACACACTTGATTTTGGGCGTATTTTGGTCTGTTAGAAGAAACAGCCTCCCAAAATTTTGAAGAAAGAAAAACTTATATATGTACAAAAATAAGGGTAAATACAATGAAGTGATGGAATATGACTGTAAAGATGCAAATTATAAAAGATTTTATAAAAGAAACTGATAATATAAGAAGTTGGTTGAAAAAAGAAAGAAGAAAAATTAAAAAAAAAAAGGGAAAGAATGTGATCAGGCAGGAGACTAGAACAGAGCCATACACCAGAGATTTAGGGTATATTTTGGTCTGTTAGGAGAAACTGTATACCAAAATTTTAAAGAGAGAAAAACATATATATGCAAAAAATAAGGTTAAGTACAATGAAGTGATAGATTATGACTCTAAAAATGAAAATTAAAAAAGATTTTTAAAAAAGGGATTGATAAGATGTTGGTTGAAAAAGGGAAAAAGAAAAATTAAAAAAAATAGTAAAAGAAAAAAATAAAGAAAATTAAAAAAAATTAACTTTGTAAGACTAAAGAATCATGGTAAAAAAGCCATGGATTCTATGTGCAGTATTCCCCTAGCACTGGAGTTCTGCCGTTCTCATTGATCAGTAAACTTGGTTTTGGCTAGCTGTTCTCGCTGATCTTCTGGGGGAGGGGCCTGTTGCCGTGGTTCCCAAATGTCTTTGCCGGAGGCAGAATTGCCCTGCCCTTGCTGGTCTGGGCTAAGTAATCTGCTCGGGTTTGCTCTCAGGAGCTTTTGTTCCCTGAAAGCTTTCCGTACAGCTTTGGAGGACGAGAGGGAAAATAGCGGCCTCCCAATCTCCACCCCGGAGGAGCTGAGAACTCGGGGCCCCGCTCCTCAGTGCGCCCCCAGAGAAAAGCAGTCAATCACTCCCATCTCCCTGGTCTCTGGCCACACTCCATGCTCACCCCGCCTGTGACCGAGCATTTCTATCTCTGGCACCAGACTCCTTGTGGAGTCTCCAAACCCAGCAGATCTCTGTGGTGCGCTCCTGTGCCGCTCCTCCTGGGGAGGAAGGGGAGTCTCCCCAGATCTGCCGCTTGTTGGGTCCCTGCTGGAGGAGCAGTGGCCCGACTGTGCCACGGATCACGGTTTATGGCAACCCCAAGCTGAGAGCCCGCTCCTTGGCTCCATCTCTGCAGCTGGCTTCCCGGCTCCAATACCTGGGAGCTCTGCCACACTCAGGCACCCCCGGTCTTCCTGTGACCCCGAGGGTCCTGAGACCACACTGTCCCAGCAAGTGTTCCACCCCCCTGCTTAGCCACTGGAGCGACTTCCCTCAGCGGAGCAGACTTCTAGAAGTTCCAATTTTGTGCTCCGTGGCTCTATCACTTGCCAAAAGTGGCCGATGGGGGCCCCCTCCCCCGCCGTCTATCCTCCCGAATATCGCCTCGGATTCACTTCTCCACACGTCCTACCTTCCAGAAAGTGGTCGCTTTTCTGTTCATAGAGTTTCTGCTATTCTTTTCTTCTATCTCCTGTTGAGTTTGTAGGTGTTCAGAATGGTTTGATCTCTATCTGGCTAAATTCCTGGGACCAGAGGAAATTTACGTCTCCAGCTCCTCCACCATCTTGCTCCTCCTCACTAAAGGATTTCTTGAACTGACTAAGTACTTTTGCATATATTTCACATACAAGTACATTGTATCATTTGAATTATGTAAATGAGAATAGTAAAGTATAGAGTGATAAGCCAACCTGCTGGTAACAGATAAAACCAGGTCTCTTTCTTTATCCCTCCTTTTTCCTTAACTCAAATCACCTGCTCTAATACCTGACATTGATAAGAAAGTTCTCACTCAACCAAACTTTGAGGATTCTTCACACTCATAGAAACTGGACTCCTGCTCTTAGAAATTGTTCCTTTCTAGGGCCAGCAATGAGCTCATATTTCAATTGTTAAAGTTGCTCCAAATGTCTACCATTTATGCCTGGTCTACTGGTCTCCAGACTAGCAGAACTTACACAGGACTTGGTAACTGTTAATAATACCTCCTAGCTTTGCACTATCCTCGAAAATGATAAGGAAAAGAAAAGATACTGGAGCTCAAGTTATCAACTTCTAAAATCAGGTCCCTAACCAAGGTTTTTCTTGCACAGCTGGTTGGCTGTCAAAATAAGATTCCACCAGCCAGCGATTTCTAGCACATCATGTTTTCCAGGGTAAGAAGTGTATTTCCAACTCCCCTCCAATAGGCACCTAGGTAGGCTGATGGAACCACAGCAACTTAACACTTGCCATAGATGAAGCTAAAAATAGTCATTCATACTTTTTAGACCTTGGCTCAAAACCCATCCATTTAGGAGGTCTTTCTAGATTAACTGTGCATATACAGACCATATACCTTTAACTCTTTCTGCTCTTGGTGTGCTGTCTTTAATCCACATTATAGTCTTTTGTCCTAGCTCATGGGCTACTTTTAATTGATCTATAGTCCTTTCACTCTCAGTACTCTCCTGGAAGGCTAAAATTACGTCTTTAAATTCTCTTCCATTCCCCTATCCCAGGAAGATGAAAAAGGAAATAAACACAGGATCTGCAGGTAGAAGATGTGGGTTGATGTCCCAACTCAACCATTCACTAGCAGTGGGGCCGTGGGGTCATTCTTTCACCTGTCTGAGCTTTGGGAGTCTCATCTGTAAAATAAAGATGATTACATCTGTCCCCCAGGCTACTTGGGAAGATTAAGTGAGAAGGTAGTATAAAACACTCAGCACAGTGCCCAGGGCCTGACAGATCTTTTGTAAGCATTATTTTTTGGGTGTAAGTTTCCACATGTGCCCCCTGCTTGGTGGACACTTGTTGCATAAATGCTCACCCCACATGTGCACCAGGACGTAGGCGTTTTCAGACATGACTTTCCTCTCACCCCAGGAAGGACTGCTTTGAACCGTCTCAGAATCAGAGCCATCTGCCCTCTGTCGTTCAGTTGTCCTATAAACAGATTACCTACCTCTTGGCTTCTAATGGCATTTGGTCATCTTAAGAGGATGTGATCATGCCAGTGAAGTGAGGACGCAGACAGTGCTTCCCAAATGGCAGCTCACGTGAGACTCTATCTTCATTTACTAGGCAGTTTGCAGGTATCATTGGCCAGTAATTGCCTGGACACATGTAGTGACAAGATGCATTTACAAATCATGGGCCATGCAATAGAGGCCCCACTGATTCTCGTTTCCCCCAGCCAGCAATGGCTTGGGCTTGGGAGATTCCAATGCCAAGTGCTTATAGGGGAATGAAAATGCCTGACACTTTTTTAAAAAATTTATCTTCACTCTCTCTCTGAAATTCACTTCTTTGTGTGTCATTTTGGAAGGGCATCCTAATCATGGCTTAAGTCATTTATTTACTCCTCTGCTCTGTAAGCCTCAAGTAAGCCTTTCTTCAGCGAGTATGTGAAACAGTCTGCTAACATCCTGAGGTTTATCTATTCATTTCTCAGCTGTCTATGAATCAGAACAGACCCAGGTTAAATGGAGTATTTAGGGTGCAGTGTCTGCTTGTGTCTGTGACGTTAGCATGACTATAGGCTTCAAGGAGGCTTTATGGGGATGCCTCATTAGGGCCAGACATGAGGAAGTCATTAAGTAAAGACTAGTCAGATTGAAACATGTTAGAATATTTCACTTGTTATGCAGTTAAGCGTGGCTGTTAGAATATTTGTTTTTGATAGTGAATTGTTCATTCCTGCCAACGAAATCTATTGCCTCTGGAGCATCAGCACGTGGGTTTGCCATTTGAACATCAGCAGCATATGGTCCTTGTGATCAAGTTAAGGTTTTGGGGAAATGAAAGGCATGATATAGTGGGAAGTTCAGAGAAAAACTTTGAGTCTCTGATCTGCCATTTGCAACTTGAATAGCAACTTACTTTCATTCATTAGACCCCACTTCTCCATCTGGGAGATGATGGGTTTGAAAAAGATCAGTGTATTTTAGAGATGATGCCTGTGAAGCTCTGGGGTTCATATCCTGTAAGTGCTGGTCCCTCCCTACCTGCCTCAACAGGCCAGCTCTGCTTTACTCTGTCTGGCATACTGGGCTTCCAAGTTAGATTATTATTATTTTAAAGTGAAGTGTTTCTAAATTGTGTTGGAATATCATTGGACTAAATGATCACCGTCACTCTTGGCTGTTCTTACTTTCTTGGGAGCTTAAATTTGTGTCCTGGGACATCTAAGTTTGTGAGGCCCAGAAAGCAGGATCTATAAAAGAGAGAGGCAGGCAGGGAGAGAGGGAGGGAGAGAGAGACGCCGAGGGTGAGGAGGGGCTCTTGGTCTGCTCCCTCTGGGCTCTTTGACAAAAGTCAGATTCATCCTGATGTGGGTACAGCTCCATCAAGGTCAACTTGGCCATACTGCATGGTCTGATGACAAGAGACTTTAAAACTTAGTTTCCAGGTACTACCCTGGTTCCTATATATCATGGTCAGAACCTGGAAATAGTCCCCATGGAGCGACTGCATAACCCCATATAAGTACTTGTGCATCAATTGCAGAAAGCGGGGGGTCACTGTGGGGGGAGTAACAGTCAGATTCTCTAGGAAATAGAGAGGCCAGAGGACCCATAGGTCTCCCCTCTACCATAAGGCAGCATCAGTTGCCTAGACACTATCTCTGAGGATACCAGCTCCCAGGGAGGGAGGCAGAAGGCAGAGGCAGCTGAGAGCCTAACATGTGACCTAAACATTCACTAGAGAGGCTGTTTCAACGATCAGACTTGACCAGGTTTGAAGTTGAAAGGGCTCTAAGTTATTCTCCTGCTCTAAGTGGTCAGCGAGCCCTCAGGAAAGAAACCATAATACTTACAGACAAAATAAAGAGTTGTGTCTCGTGTGTGTGCCCACTCAAGTCCTTGTGTGAATGAAACTTGTGATCTCGCTGTACTTAGAAACTGTTAGGACATTCCACCGAAGACCATCTGCTGGCGTTTGAAGAACCCCATTCTGTTCATAACTACCCTTCCTGTGTGCCTTCACTTCCCTATCAGAAAGCACTTCCTTTTGCCTTTTCCCATTCTAGGAGCAAGACTGATTTGTGGTGCATATGTTTTCACCCCCTCCCCTAGAGCAAGGTGTAACGTTACCCAAGAGTTTCCTCCTTCCGCATGGATGTCATCCTGTGTGGCCATGCTCACGTATTGGCCTCACTGGGCTCTGCTCACCCTGGCCCATGAACAGACAGCTCCTTTCACCCTCTGCGCCACAGCATGGACAAGATTGAACACGACGGGTCATTCTCCTTCTTTAGGGACTTGATGTCCTGCCAAGGGCTTGAGCGAGCGCCTCTCACGCAGGTATCCCCACCAGCCCGCCGCTGGTTCCCTGCTTCCCTCCTTCCCCCAAGAACACGTCCACACTTACCATGCCAGCAAGGGCCATGTTCTTCGACACCACGTTCCTCACAGGTTGTTGTGATTGAAAACACTGAGTTACAGCCAGAGAGTCTCAATGCTGAAGGAAGCAGCGCGCTGTGAAAACACGACCTCAGAGGCCACGGCTGCTAAGTAGAGACGATCAGCATCACTGCTGGCAGGCTACACGGCCCCAAGACAAAGGGCAGACCTCACTGAGAACCGGCTGCCCTCTCCCTGTGTGCCCCAGAGGTCCGGTCCGGCTGTGGGTGTCCAGCCACGGTGAAGGCCACAAGGGGCCACGTGCAGGATGACCCAGGAGGAGGGCCGGATCCCGTCCCCGTCCTCTTGGAGGGTTCACAATGGGAGAGAAACCGCATGTACCCAATGGTCCTGCAGCAGCAGGTGGGGGGTGAGGCGGGGCAAAGGATTGGAAAAGGTACTGGGGGTTTCCTTTGGTTATTTGAGGTCCCTGAAGAACTGCCCTTAAGAAGAGTGAAGGGAAGGTGAGTTTCAGATGTAGGCTGCATATGGTTAAAACCAAAAAACAAAAAACGTAGTAAAACATCTTGACGTGGAATTTGCATTGTGACCGAGGAAGTTAAACTTAGTGGTGATTCTTGTATGGCCATTTGCGCAATGACGATCACATTATATGATGTGGGTCCACTATACTAGGTGCGTTACACACCACGTGCCCCTGAAATACGTGTATCACCCATGACAGGGATTCCAAGCTACATGCAATATACATTACACACATTATACTCTAGGGGCATTACACGCTGGACACATTACACTTGATGCACGTTACACACTAGGTGCATTATTCACTAGGTGCTCAACCTGTGTCGTAATGGGCAGAGGGCAGTAGGCAGAAAGAGGAGACAGGAGTGGTATTCGTGCCTTCAGGGAGCTCAGAATCTAGTTCTAGAGAACTAGATAACGACCGGATAACTCCTGCATGCTCGGAGGGATTGCTCTTCTTATAATATATGCTGAAAAACCAAGAAGTCTTCCACAGGGGGCAGGAACTGGAGTTCAGAAAATGGCTGGGTGTCTGGGGAAAGGTTCCACTGTGGACGTGCTTAAATACTTGGGGCTGCTGGGGACCCCGACTGAGACTAGACTGGAGGCAATCTAGTGTAAGTGTACTAAAGTGTAATAAACCATCTGTCATCAACAAAGTGTCATAAAAAAGCTGTTTTTCAAATAAACTTACTTCCTTTGTTTTTCAAAACAAAGTGTTGAAAATGGAAATACCTTCCCCTATAACCTCCTAATGCTGTGTTTTTGTTTTAACTGCATTCACCTGGTTTATGATGAAGGGAAGACTTCCACATTTGGGCTGTATCTTACACGCTAGTGGGAACGTCTTGGGCTGTACTCTGTAACTAGACCTGGAAAAGAGCACGGGGCAAGTGCGTGTATTGGCTCATGGCAAGTTTTCTCTTTCTCCTCCTACCTCTGGAGCCTGGGCTTCTCCTTCCACCCTCCCTTTCTCTTAAGGAGTTAGCACGCAAGTTAAAAATCCATCTGAACCACCTTTCTTCCTTCATTAGCTGCCTCTTCCCCCTGTATTTTCCGCTTCCCTGCCCCGCAGAGCCCCGGTTTCTCCCAGCTACTGTTGACTAGGGCTTCCTGGGATCTGCAGCCCAGGATCTATGTGGTCTCTGCACTCAGAAGGAAGAGAGGATAGAGATCCTCTGCCTTGGGGTGTTTGTGTGTGTGTGTGTGTGTGTGTGTGTCCAATTACTCTGGGCCCATGGGAAGCACAGGAAACAGGCTGAGTTTATTTCTAAGCTGTAAAGAATACCTGTTCATTATCATCTGTATCCAAAATGAGATATTTGAGCATTGCTTGGTGTTTCTTTTCTTTCCATGTATCTGCTCACTGATTTAAGTGTTCACCACTCCAGAAGCTGATCTCTAGGAGGTGAGCTGGAACATTCATGAGAGATAAGAGGAAAGGAGGCTGTGGGGGTCCTTGTGAAACTCTGCCATAGGTTCCCACTGGCACCTCCAGAAACCAGCCCGTGTGTGGGATCGGCGTCCTGGGCTGTCACCAGGAAATGGGGGATTGAAACGACAGCAGGAACAATGTATTACTCTCACTGAGTGGTTACTATAGGTCAGACACTGTGTTAGTGCTTATTTGTATTAAATTATAACAACCCACTATTTCTATTTAACAAGCCGTCAAACTGAAATTTACAGAAGGGAAATAGCTGGCTCAAAGTGATACAGACCAGTGCTCTGGTTCCTCAATACAAACCTTAATAATAACTGACATTACATATATTTTTCCAGTTCACAAAGTTTTCCTCAGGAATGGTATTTTATTCAATCCTTGGCGAAGGGCCCAGGAGGCTAAGAGACAATTCAAGATTATATAACTCATGAGTGGACCAGGTGAGATTTAACACTAGCTCTTGTGAGAGGATGGCATCAAAAAAACTAAAGGTAGATCTCCAGGGTATGTGAGCAGGAAGAGACAATCTTCTGAGTTACATCTGTATCTCTACTATTCAAACTTATCGCTAACATTGAAAATTATGTTAGCTGGCCCAAACCTTTGCTTTGATCATTACATTAAAAAAAAAAAATCCTCTTGCAGTAGATGAGGCAGGTGTGCTTGGGGATCCTCAGTGAAAATTTACCATGAAATAACCTCATTAGAGTTAAAAATAGCTAAATTAGTCAGAACTATATATTTTATATGGCACACACATTGTTTCAGAGCATACAAAATGAAGGAGAACTTCCAAATTCTTTTTATGAAGCAAGTATAACATACCTAAACCTGATAAAAATAGAACCAAAAAGAAAAGAAAGAAAAGAAAAGGAAAATTATAGATCAGACCAACGTGACTTATGAATATTCATAGAAAAATCTTGAAAGAAAATTTTAGGAAACACACTTTAAAGCCACATTAATAAAATAATGAATATAATACACCGTGAACAAGTGGGGTTTATGCGAGGAATTAAAAGATTAAATATTAGAAATTATATTAATATAATTCATCATATTAATAAGTGTAAGGAAAAAAATCCACACGGTTGTTTCTAGAGATGCTAAAATTCCTTGACAAAATTCAACATCCTTTCCTAATTAAATTCTTGAGAAAATATCTCCTTATAATGATAATAGATATCTACCTCCATCCTAAAGCTATCGTCTTAATAAATGTGAAATTCTAGGGACATTCCCAACAAGATCGGGGACATAGAAAAGATGTCCACCACCCATGACCACCTAGCATCATTCTCAAGGTGCTAGCTAAGGTAATTTAGACTAGAGAAAACAGTCATAGGCAAATGGATATGAAAGGAGAAATAAAATGATCTCTGCTTGCAGAAGACATAGTGGTATACCTAGAAATCGTAAAGATTTAACAATTAAAAAACTCAATAAAAGAATTCAGCAAGGCAGCAAGATGTAAGGTTAACATGAAAAGAACCAGCATTCATACACACAAATAACCATTAGGGTGTATAATGAATGAGAAAACCAAATTCACAATAGAGAGGATACAATAAAATACTTAGTAGTAGAGTTATCTCATTTAAAAAAATATGTCCACGTAAAATTGTATGTGTCCACAGCATCTTCATTCATCATAGCCAAAAATTGGAAACAACTCAGATGCTACTGGCTTGCATCACGGATAAACGCATCTCAGCACCTTGGTACAATGGAATACGACTCAGCAAGGACAAGGAATGATTTAGTGATTTGTGCAGCAACATGGAAGCATCTCACAAGCAGTTTGCTAAGTGGAAGAAGCCAGACTGAAGGGCCACTTACTGCTTAACCGCATTTATATGAAATTCTATGGAGGCAGCCTACGGTGGCAGGAAGATCAGTACTTCCCAGGGGCCAGGGCTCCTGAGAGGCATGAGAAAACTTCTGGGGGTAAAGAAGCTATTTTATAACTTGATTGTAGCTGTTGTTACATAACAGTCTACATTTGCCGATCTCATGGAATTGTACACTGGGCTTTATTATGCATAAATTATACCTTGATAAAGCTGATTTAAAAAAAAAAATAACTTTACTCTTCACGAGAGTAGCTTTTGTTCTAGAAGTTTCCAGAAAGCCAGCAAAGGCCACCCTGGAGTAAAGCTGAAGTAGAAAAAGAGTAGCTTCATACAAAATAGCTTTGTGGGGTGTCAGGATGTAAACTAGAGGTTTTCAGGCAGGAAACTTGGTGTCACCTAGTCTTTTCTTCTGGATTCACAGGTTTTGAGTTTCTCACCACATCCGGTAAAGCTCCGAGTGGTTGGACAGAAATGGAGAGGGTGGAGAACAGCCCACAACCACTTTCCTCAGGGTACCAACTACTTATTTCACTCGTATTTTTCTCTTCTTAGTTCATCTTGCTTGCCCTGCACGTTTGCCTCACCATCAGTGGATGCAGTGAGGGACAGGGACAGGCAGATCAGGACTAAGCGTTTGTGAGCACGTGTGTCTGTGTGTGTGTGCATAGGTGTACGTGCCTACCTGCGTATGTGCCTGTAGAACTCCGTTTCCTTTTCTCTGCATCTCATAAATCTAGGGTTATTTCTTGTCCTTATGGAACCATATCATCCTGGTTTTATATAATAAAACTTTGACCTGGAGCAATTTTCTCTCATTCTGGTCTCAATGCCAAGCCCCAATAGAGAAGAAAAGAGGGAAAATTGCTTTTCTGCATAATTGGTGACTCTGCACACATACACACATGTTCTTTCATTTTTTTAAAAGTAGGCTCAGTGCCCAGCACGGAGACTAATATGGGACTTGAACTCACGACCCTGAGATCAAGACCTGAGCTGAGATAAAAAGTCAGATGCCCAACCAACTGAGCCCCCCAGGCGCCCCTCACGTGTTTTAATATAAGCACTGCTGCTGCCTATTGCGAGTCTGACTTTCTTGACAGTACCAGGCTGAGAGTGAACTACTTTGTTGCATAACAGACTTAATTCTGGGGTTCAGCTTCCCATGCTCCCGTCTCCTAGCTGTCTCCTTCCCACTTTTCCCAGTACCAGTGGTGCTGTAAGGAATTCCAAACAGCGCCGTTCCTTGACTGCCCCTTCTTTTTTATCTAATGAATTAAGACCTGACATGAAAACTTGAAAGAAAAGGGTAGTCGAAGTAAATGTCTAACGTACGGTATGGATTATTCCTCCTTAGTCTTTTCCTTCGCATGGTTGATTTGAATGTGATCGTGTCTGTCTTATGCTATCTCTTTGCTTCATTGTGTAGAGCTTTCTAGCTTGGTGTTGGTGTTGCTATTATTATTTCTGTTATTGTTATTTATTTAAAGATAGTGGGGAATCGGGGCGCCGCGTGGCTCAGTCGGTTAATCGGCTAACTCTTGATTTCGGCTCAGGTCATAATCTCAGGGTCCTGGGATTGAGCCCTGCGTTGGGCTCCGTGCTCGGCGGGGAATATGCGTGAGGATTCTCTCTCCCTCTCCTCCTAACCCCCACACCCCCGGCACTCACATGCTCATGTGTGCGTGCGTGCTCTCTTTCTCTCTCTCAAATAAATAAATAAATCTTAAAATAAAAAATAGTGGGGAACCGGAACTCAAGTTTTGGTATTATTTCCTTCCATCTTTTCACCCTTGATTTAAGAATAAGACATCAGTATAAGAAAAAAAAGAGTGGATCAAGTCTATAAATATGACAAGTAAGCATATCCGGTACCATAATATCAAGCACGAGAAATCCTGCTGTTATGAGTTTGCAGTTTGCAAAGTGGATTATAGCCCTGTATCTTCTTCCCAGTGATCAGGTAGCGGGGGGGACTCACACTGGGAAATGAGGGAAGGAAATGAGAGAGGGATGTTCTAGAATTTTATCCACTCTAACCTTGGTGAGCATTAACTTTCACCTCAAAAATATCTTCCATGGAAATTGTTTAACATTTGCCAATTTTAATATATATCTTTTTTTACACAGACAAATGAGGAACCAATACACCCAGTTAATCCCAATCACTATTAACCAAGGTGTCGGTGACCTAGAGTGTTAGCACTTTGGATTACGAACACGCAAGAATTGAGATTTGAACAGAGGGGCCCTACATGTAAGAGAAATCAAGCATAAGACTGGTGTCAAACACAATAAATTCCCCACTTTTTAACTTATTTGTTAAAACTCTATGATTCAACCTGTTTGTTAAAATCAGATGAATATAATATTTAACTTACAGAATTTGGAGTCAGCCAGAGTTTGAATTTCAACTGTAGCCCAATGTAGGTAACCTTAGGCAAGTCACCAAACCCTCTCTAAGCCTCACCATCCTCACTGGCAAATCGAATTTAACAATATTACTGATTCCAGAGGGTTGCCGAGGGGATTATATAAATAACAAATATGAAATAAATATTGATTAAATGAAATAATGCATACCAAATGCCTAGCACATATTAAATTATTTTCTAATTTTCTCAGGTGTCTGGAGTGATTATTTGAAGTGTCTGGTTTGCCTCTGGCGGACTGGAAAGTTAAGCCCAGAGATTTTGAAAGGAGAGGCCATTCCCCTCCCTCACACTGTATCCACACTCTCTTCCTCACCCCTGCACAAAGGCCAACATGGTGGCTGCCTGGAGGTGGGGAGAGAGAATGGGCACTGTGGTCAGGACTGCCACATGGATGGGTCCAGTCACTGCCAAGCTGCAGGGGCTTCAGTTTCCTTTACAATCTACATGACTGCCATTATCCATGTCCTCTTGTGGGAGAGTGGCAGTCCCTGCATGATCTGCTGGGCTTGATCAACAGTGCTGAGACCTGCTGCTTTCCAAAGGCCCGGTGAAGGGATATTCCAGTCCCCTTTCTTTCCTACCTTCAACTTTTCAAGATCTAGAGCAGTCCAGAGTTCCCTTGGCTTGCCTACAGTAATTGTACAGCCATGGGAAAGCCATAGGAAGAACAGATAGGAAACATCAGGAAAGGCAGGTGTCTGGATACAACCAGGGCATAATTTATTTGCCAAGGAGAATTATTTTCTTTTTACATCAGTTTAAAGCAATTGGAAAATCAGCTGCTGGTCCAGATTTCATTGTATAGCTCATCATTATATACAAACATCTACGCAGAGAAGACATTTTCCTTCTAAGTCAGACAATGGAAGGGTTTCTAGCTTGACTTGGAGTGAAGGGTGTATAAAAGGTGGTAGGGGAGAGAAGGATGCACCAGATGATAGAAAGTCTTCGGTGTCTGAGTGACAAGGCTGGATATGGCCCACGATGATGGAATGTGTAACCAAGTAAGTAGGCAGAATGCCCAAGAGTAATTAAAGATGTGCCTAGACCAGGGCCCCCTCTACACCATAGACTCATTCTCGCAAAGTCAAACATCAGTGGAACCTTCAGAGATAAGATCATTTTAAGTATGAAAACACAATTCCCTATTTAAAAGATCCTTTTGCTAAAGAAGAATTCTTACTCAAATTGGAATAATATTATCTCATCCAATTTACTGGCTCATAGTTTTAATTTTGTGAGGATCTGAATGCAGGGTCCTTATGATAATCTTGAATGCACTCTTGCAGAAAACTGAGCTTGTGGGCTGGTGATTGCCTGTCGCAATCCATCAATCATCCATCAATCCATAGTACCAGCACTGTACCCTGGGTGCTGATGGTTCCTTCAACATGCTGGGTACTTTCTTGTGTTAGGGCCTTGGCTCTCACCTTCCCTCAGCCCGGAATGCTTTACTTCCACATATCTACTCTCTCACCTGCCCCCTCCTTAATATATTGTCCTTAAAGAGATCTACTGGGACTAACCAATTTTAAATTGCAACCACCCCATTTCTTTCAGTCTGGGTCTTCCTTGCTCTGCTCTACTCTCCTCTTTCTAAAGCACCTACCACTTTCATATACTATATACTGTACATTGTTTGCTATTGTTTACTGTCTACCTCTCAAGGGCAAGGGTCTTTGGTTTGTTCATTAATATATCCCCAGAATCTGGACCTAGCACACAGTAGGTGCTTCATAAATATTTCTTGAGTGAATAAATGAATGAATGGTTTCTAGAGTTTCTACAGTTAACACAAAGTCTTTAGGTCCCATTTTTTTTAGCTCATCCTTTTAGTGTCACACAGACTATGCTGCTTGATGGACACATTCATGACTCACACCACTGTCCCATTGCAGGGGTGGCACAAAGATGCATAGGACTTGGAGTCCAGTCCTGGACTTGCCAGCTGTATGGCCTCGGGCCCCCATCTCTTTATCTCTACAAAGGAAACAATGACTTCCTAAGAGTGTTTCTTTGGGGAAAAATGAATTGACATTAAGTGAGTGTTCGTACACCACAAAATGGAATATGGATATGTTTTCATATTTAGAAGCCTATGGGGTTTTGAGCTGCAGTTTTCACTGTTCATAAAATTTTTTGGCCTGGTTTGCTGATTCATGGATGGGTTAGATCTCACCCATAATAATACTGCACCTGCATTGATGATCTACAAGGTCTCTGCTAGGCAGGTGTAGATAACTGTTCCCTCACTTAGCAAGTTTCAGATCATTATCCCACTTTACAGGCAAAGGAAAGAAAGTTCCCAAGTTGCCAAACCATGTGGGTGGTGAAGAGCAGGGCTGAGATCCAATCTGTGATTATATCTGAAATGACCATCCATTTGGTCACATTTCTTGTTCCAGCACCTGACTCCACCCTCTAGCAATACTTTCTATTCTTCCTCGTCCTCCTGCCTCTCTACCCACTTTCAAACACTCACGTGCATGTACACTTTTGCCCCGGCCACCCTGACGCAGGTGTCCATAACGTGGTGTAACACCTGATTTGCTGAATCACTAACTTGCAGCCCGGAGACGGCTATCCGGCAGCAGCATCTCAGTTCACCTTCGTTCTTTTCCACTTTAATCCCCCTTAAGGGTCAGAAAAAGCTCACTTAAATTCTGAGTCATGCTTTTTCACATTCTATGAGGGTAAATGATGGGCCCTAATAGTATTTGGGAGAGTCACAGAGACCTCTAGATCTATCCCATGCGAATGTGAGGTAATATCACGGATTTGGCAAGCTGTCCTTGACCAGAGGTTTTAATGATTAATTTACCTTCCCAGAGGAGAGATCTGATGCCAACAGAGGAAATCAGGAGACCCGGACAGGGCAACAGAACTAAGGGGATCTTTGTTTTGTCATTGAGCCTGCAAGTCACATGCTGACAGATGTCATGGTCTTGCCTGGGTCCCTACCCATAAGAACTGACAATATACAGCGAACTCACAGTCTACTTGCCTGACGTAGGAGAAATCATTTATTCATCTCTTAAATTCCTCCTGTCTTCTTTCCCCAGGCTTTAGGAACGATCTAGGTGGCAGAAGGGAGCAGGGAGAGGAAGAGGATCTGTGCTTTGGCAAAACTTTGAATCATACCCAGGTTGATGAATGGAAACTCCTCACTCATGCTCTGATGGGGTTTTAGAACAAAAGGCCTCTCCTAGGTGGAAGCTGTGGGTTCAGTCTCCACCTGTAACCCCCTAACTTCAAGATCCTTTGCAAGGGAAGGTCAGATATCCAAGGCTGGAACCTGGACTGAGGCTCCTGGGGGGAAGGAAGGAGAAACGCATGGCCTGTGCCTATGTCCTGTCATGGGGCTTGTGAGTCAGCATGCCAATGGCCTGGGATCTACATTAGCAGCATTACCCATCCAGGCTGGTACCAGGTGCATGGTGTGCCCAGGCTCACAGCTATGAGTGATCTGTGCTGGGTGAGTCAGAGACAACACAGACAGGAAAGATCCATGAATTTGGCTGGTGCAGCCCTAGGTCTGTGACTCCGTAGCTGAGGCTGGGTCCCTGGTGGGGACTCTTGGTGATCCTCATGGGGTTGCTGAATGCAAGTCTGGAAGGGCTCTTGGAAGGACATGGGGTCTGGGCCCCTGCCACTGAGCAGAATCCCCACCAACTCCTCCAGGCTGAAAATCCATCTTGGTCCTTTGTGAATGAAAAAAAGAAAACAAAATCATTTCTAATATTAAGGCCAAACACACAAGATGGATCTGGCAGGTCCAACTGAAATGAGCCTTCCACACTCTGAAAGGATTGGCTTCATGGTCTTGGAGCAGTAGGGGTGCCAACACATTGTCATCATGACTAGAATGTGCAGAGAAAATGCCCCTCCCTCATGTTGTCTGCAACTAGTGTGGTCTAACTCTTGCCCATCATCTTCCTCTCTGGGCTCGCAGGGGCTCCTGGGCTGACTTGGCTTCCCTCAGCTCCTGCCACTGCTAGAGACACCTTAGTGTGGCCATGACTCCCTTTCATTCACCCCCTGCCCTGGCCGATCACTCTGCTCTGTGCTACCCCAGTGAGCCAGGCTTCCTGCCACAGGTAGTTCCCAAATCCAGCACACAGGTGTTCGGGGAAGCTCAGGGAAGTTAGATCTCAGGAACCTCCAGCCTGCCCACCCTGTACTTGGCACACATATTTACTGAATCCCCAGATGGGAAACAGGGTCAATAGTCACCCTCTGCCTTTGATGTTTCCTTTATTTATCATCTTCTTCTCTGCCTGATGAACTTCTATTGCCATGCATTCATTCAACAAACATTTACCAAGTACCTATTATTCAACAAGCTTAAATGTCATGTCCCTCAGAAAGTTTTCCACAACTTCCCTAAAAAGAGCTGGTCACTTTCCTTTCTGTCTTTCCATGCTACTTTATTTGGGCACCCAGTTGTGTCTTTTGTATATGTTGCAATGATACATCACTGTTCTCTTCTATCCTGTAGACCCATGATGTTCCTGCTTAAGGGGAGAATCAGTCTGTAGCTTCGTACCACCAGTATCTGGCACCCTTGGAATGTTTACTGATGAAAGTTAATGAATGGAGGGGTGCCTCGGTGGCTCAGTCTGCTAAGTGTCTGCCTTCGGCTCAAGTCATGATCCCAGGATCCTGGGATGGAGCAGGGAGCCTGTCTCTCTTTCTCCCCCTGCTTATGCTATCTCTCTCTCTGTCAAATAAATAAATAAATAAAATCTTGAAAAAAGTCTTGAAAAAAGAAAGAATTAACAAATGGAAACAAAATGATAAACTTAAATGTGGGGCTTATAATACTCAGGGAGGTAGCATGCTTTTTTGTGGTTAAGGGTATGGGCCCAGAAGTCAGACTGCCTTAGTTTGAATCCTGGCTCCGAGATTTACTAGCAGGATGATGTGAGGCAAGTTATTTAACTACTCTGTACCTCGATTTCCGTACTTGAAAAGCGATGATCATAATACCTACTTCATAGTGTCATTATGAGGATTAAATAAAATAAGCCAGAGTGAAGTATTTAGAATGTGTCAAGCATATAATATGTCCTCACTAAATGGTAACTTTTATTGCTTGTTATTCTTTCTCTGTGGATTTGATTCTTTTTGGTTAAATGCTTGTGCGTTTGGATGGGCTGTTGCATGGGTTTAGGATGTGGGGGACCGAGAAAAATTCAGGTTTAATTTTCCATGAAAAGCAGAGAGGAAAAGTCAATGAATCTTAAGCTTTGCTTTCATTCTCCCCAGTCAGACACGAGCTGCACTCCTTGGCTTTATAAGGACTCTGGTGGAACAAGAAGGATGCTGGAATATGGCCAAGTGTAGCTGTGAGGCGAATTTCTAGCCAAAGAAAATATAGTTGAAGGGCAAAATATGTCATCAAACAGGAAAAAAAATCCTGCGTTTTTCTTATTAAAAAAAAAAAAGAAAGGGTGGATTGGGACAAGTTCTGCTACATTAACCGCTAAGATACCCAAGAGATAAATGACACTTTTAGGGAGCTGGCAGCATTTCCTAGTCTAGAGACATACGATTTTGAGACCATTTAGGTAATCTTCAATTTGGGCTGGCTTCTCAATAAAGTTTTAAAAATAAATCTCGAAAGGCCCTTCCTCTCAGGGTCCATCAGGTACCCACCTCTGGTCTTAGAGCTGTCACTCAGGCTGTGCCCTTCTCACTCAATGTGACACCTTTGATAGTAACTCGTTGCAGAACTTTTGGAATCAGTCAAATGGGTCAATAAAAAAGTGCCCGTAAACCAGGGAGATCACTTATAGTGATATTGGTTATGAGAAGGAGCCCCGAAACACACAAAATGCTGCCCCAGATTACCAGCACATGGAGAAGAAGGGCTTGTGACAGCCTGGGGGGGCTCTGGGGAAGAGCGCCAGGTGGAAGGAGGCAGGTGGAAATATGACTGAGAGAGCAGTGGGAGGGGGAATTTGGAGAGCTCGGCGAAGTGAAGTCTAGACTTGCTTGTACCCCTCTGACTGCCTACTTCTCCTTTTCTGGATCTCTGGCTTTTCCTGGGTTTCCCATTGGTGGGTTTTCATTCTCCTCCTGGTCTCCTTCTTCCCCTCTTCCTGTCTCACTTTCTTATGAACTGAGGCTGCCTTTGATTTGACAGTGACAGGGCAAAAGTTTAGTCCTGTCTCCAGGTTCAGGGAACTTGAACTAGTGCTTCACAGCCTCCTTTCTTCCCTGCAGATCTACCACTATCTTTGCCCTGCCCTGTACCCTGGGGGCTGATCTCTGTGCCCCTCACCTATGGGGAGTCCTGGAGGGAGGTTGGAAGTCAGGAGCCAAGAGACCCTGGGGTATTCATTCTCCTGGCTCCTTCCATCAGGAGAATCTCAAGGATGTCCTGTCTGGTGGTCCTCCGCATCCAACCCGGCTACTCCAGTTTCCGGTAACCCCTCCTTCTCCATGCCCCACATCCCTGAGCTGGGGTACTCACACACCAGAACCTCTCTTTGAGAATGGCCCCTTCATTAAACTCTCCTCAAATTATCCTAATTTGAGTGTGTCATCTGTTTCCTGCAGGGGCAAAAATCAACAGGAAGCTTGCTCACAATTCAGATTCCTGGGTACCGCCCACAGAAATTCTGAATGGAGAGTAGGTCCAGAGAGGCATCTACATTTTTAACAAGTGCCTGTTTCTGATTCCAGTTGTCCAGGGATGACTTTGAGAGAGACTTGACCAGACTCTGTCGAACTGGACGTCATCCAGATTTAGTCAAATGGTAAGAATAACGCAGCCCCCATAGTTCCCATTGTTCCAGCGTCTCTTCTGAGAAGTCCAAATTTTTGTATGAGATCATTATGAGCTAAGTTGGGAAAGGCAGGGAGATTTCTAAACCAAGTCCTGGAGTCTGTGGGAGGGCTTCAGTAACCAGAACCATAGAATTACAGAGTATCAGTGAACGCGACATTGAGCTTCTCAACACCTCATTGATTTATGCTGGCACGGCTTACCTGTAGCTGAGGGCCCCTGAAGTTTATTTGTGTTGATTGCACCATCTCTAATAAGATAGAGAGATGTAATGGATGGCAGATGCCCAAATTTGGAATTAAAGAATTCTGTCCATGCAAGCCAGCCATGCATGCCACTAGTCCAAGCTAACAGTTGTTAATTGCACAGTGTTACACGGAGGAACTCAGCCAAGGAGAAAAACCAGAAAACTAATGAACTGGTATCAGGAAAACACCAAGGAACACAGCCAAACATCCAGAGAAAAATCCAAAACCTACCTGGATCTTGAAGTTGTGTGGACTTACCGTTTCAGGAGCCTGATCTGTTTTGAATTTATCAGGTGCATTCTTGGAACATGACATTTCAAATATTTAGGATAATATTTATTTAAGCAGCAGGGTAGACAACAGAGGCGGTTGGGAAAGAACATTGCTTCTTCTGAGAACTGTAACCTTTTGCTGCTTCTCCGGTTCATTTCTTAGAAGAGTAGCTCAGAAAGGAGAAGGGGCCGGTTCACATTCCCCTTCACAAGGCCATGCTACAGGAGCAAGTCCCACGACTAGTGCCTGCCTTAAAAGTCTTAGAGCAAGAATCTGGTTGCAGATGCCCCTTCAATATCATCTAATTTAAGTGCTTTGTTGTTGCCAAATCATATGCAAGAAAAGCACGCCCAAATAAACCAATGTGCAATGACATGAATGAAATACATGTTCTCTTGGCACTCTGTTTCCTGCTATCGATGTCCCATTAATCCCATGGTCGCTCTAAAAGAGCAGAGCCTAAGAGAGAAAGGATGGACCATAGCGTCAAAACCTTGATGCCGCCACTTCCTTTAAGAAACTTATTTCATGATTCTCATTCTGTGTTTCTTCATTAGCAAAACTAATAAGACAAGGAACCTCATAAGATATAATCATTAATCATATTAATATATCTAATCACAGCACAGCAGCTATTATATAGTACTAGGTTCTCAATAAATGAGAGTGGTCATTCTTGTTACTCTTCTAGAAGCTCTAGTTAAGCCCCCATTGCCTTTTTACTTCCTATTTGTCAAAGCCCTGGGTCAGAGACACTGCAGCTAAAAGGACACTCTTGCTTCCAGGAAAATGCAGATCCTAAATGTGGGAACTGGCCCTGGGACTGAAGCTCAGAGACCTGACAATCTATTCTGAGAGATCCAGGTTCTAGGGTAATTTCTCCCCACACAGGAAACCATCTCATCAATGACTATCGCACCTCTCACTGACTCCAGTTTCCTGGGTACCACAGACTTCTTCCTCAGTGGAGAGTCAGGCCACAGACTATAGACCCAGGCCATTAAAATTCAATGGCTCTGTCTCATGGGCCAAGAGAAGTGGGTGAAGCCAGACAGTCTGTGATTCAACAGAACTCCTTTGCATAAGCTTTTCTTTGTGTGGAGCTGTAAAATCACTAAACCCATTTGCTTAAATGCTGGTGGCATTTGTAACTTTTGGAGTCATCCCTGTTGTCATTCTCTAACATATTTTCTGAATATATATGAAACCACCCAGAAGGTACAGAACTCAATCCTCATCAATGTTGGTTCATCAGTACCTTATCCTAAACCACTGCCTGGGCCTATCTAACAGTCGTGGTTTGGGATCATTTGCCACTTAACTATTCTAGCAAAGCATCTATGTCCTGTTATTAACATTAACATTTATCCATCCATCCATCCATCCATCCACCCATCCATCCATCCATCTACCCATCCATCATCCATCCACCCATGCATCCATCCGTCCATCCATCCATCCATCCATCCATCCATCCATCCATCCATCCACCACTCCATACATCCATATTAATAAGCTCTCACTACATGTGGGTGTTCTCTTGAAGCAGGAGCATGAGGAGACCTGGTCTATTGGAAGAAACATGAAAGTATCAGATTGGGGCTTAAGCACTTGATCTTGGTGGCCTTTATCTGTCCCAAAATAGCCAATCTCCTATGGAATGCAGAATCAGTCCAGTACCAATGGAGCCATTGGAAATGTATCTTTTGTTCCCTCTGGTGGTACTAGGCCTCTCCTCAAGCCTCTCAAAGCGCCAGAAGACCTGGGAATGCCTCAATGTAGTCCCCCTCTCTCTGACTGCATGGCTTGAGGATAAAGAAGACTTTGTAAATCAAACAATTTCCCCTCATTGTCTGTGTAATTTAAATTTTTCATAGATTTTTTTTTCTCTTAGAGAAAAATGTAGGTACATATTTCCTTTCAAGCTTCTTCCTAGAAGCAGTAACATTTAAGAGAAAATCAAAACTCTGGCTGGCTCTGCCCAAAGACTCCTAGTGGACCTTGACCATTTTATCTCAGGGGGAGGACTCTGTAGAATCTATTTAGTCAAGATCAGAAGGTGGGGGGCGGTAGTGCTTTTCCCCACACAAAGGCAAGGAGTGAATCCCCCTGGAGGCTCCCTCAGTCAGGCCAGGAAAATCATCAGTGACCCTTGGGCAGAGCAGGGTCTTTCCATTGGCCTGTTTAATTTTGCTCTAGCATCACATGATTTATCTAGAGGCTAAAAAGTTCCTGTTGAGATCCTCGGCCATTTCCATAATTGTACATTTATTTTAAATTCACTCTGCAGACCTCTCCGAAACCCATAATTTTAACTTGAGAGTCTTCTGTTCTCTGTCTGCAGGTTTATATTTTACTGTTTTATGCTACAAAGTCAATTTCCCTTTAACTATGTTTATGCTGTGATAAATTACTTACTTTTAGGATCTTCAAGACACTCACTATGTTTTTCTCTCTCTACCAGAGCATCCTGAAGTAGGTGTTTATAGCATTGGAACCCAAATTTTGCCCACTTTTCTTTTTGACATCTCAACTGGGTCAACATTAACAAAGCAGAGGTCTCCACTTCAGAAAGAAGAGTAAGCTCCTGATGAGAGCATGTGCAGACCCCATAGAGCTAAATTTCTAGTCATAGCTCAGAGTCATAAGTGACAGCCAGGGAGGAGAGAGCTGGAGCAGTGCATAAAATGCCTTTTCCACCAGAATTCTTTCATGTTTATTGATGCTGAGGAAGTGATTATAATTAGTGATGACTAAGTAAGCACTATGAAAGAATTTACTATTAATTTGTAATTCTGTTACTACTATTACCACCACCATTAATGGAAGCTGTGTTGAAGGAGGAAGAGGACATAGCTTGGGTGGGAGGTGGGGAGGAAATTGGGTGGGTTGGTACTACTGAAGGTAGCCTGACAGACATCAGACCATCAACAGTCTGTTTAAAAGGAAATGTGTTGACAACAGAGCAGACATTCGGGAAAGTGCTTGCTATGTACTGGGCTCTGTTCTAGGTTCTTCACCTGCATTATTTCATTGAATGTTTACACCAGTCTATGAGATAGGAGCTATTATGATCTCTTGGGGTGAATAAATGACTGTCACATTGCATGTGGAATTGTGATATTACATATTTAAAGTGATATTGCATATAGATTCATAAAGGTTGATATTGCATGTAGATTGCATAGAGGGTGCATTCAGATCAAGCAGGACCATCTGTCAAGATGGCAGCGCTCACTTGGAAACTGACCTTTCCCTGAGTTCCTAGTAACTAGTGGCCAGTTTAGAAACCTTGTACCTCTGGGAAGAAGAGTGGGGAACAAAACTACTGGATACTTACAGAAAAACAAAACAAAACAAAACCTCAGTAGGGATAGCAGATCTCAGAATGGCATCTGAACTAAAGATTAAGTGTTTGGCCCCACCCTTCCCTGCACCCACCCCAGGAAGCAGCAGGTAGGGCTCTTCTTACAAGGGGGAAGGAAGAGGAAGCAACCATCTATGTGTTGTGGCAGCTGAGGAGCAGGAGACCCCAGCCCTTAATAATCACTCAACATAGCAGAGCTGGCATACATTAGGAACTCCATAAATGTTCCTTCCCTTATTTATTTGGTAAGATGCAAATGATTTGACAGTAAAGTGTACCTTTTTCTGAATTTATTTAAAGATTCATTTTTAAGAACAGGTTTTGCTAAATTGGAAGGAAGAGAGATCTTGGGGATACCTGGCTCCTGGGGCTGGAAGGAGCAAATACTGCAGGGAAGATGAAGGATATGGGAAGAAGAGTGGGGTACTGAAGCGATACCTCCCATGATCTTCCCAGTATTGCTTAGGGCAGCCCTGGGAACAGAGGGATGGGGCAAAGGGATGCTTGCAGCAAGCTACAGACCTGACCTGGTGGCCATGTCCTCATGTTAGTGCCAGAGCAAATAATATGTTCTTATTTACATACTTCATGTAGTTCTATATGTTCCTTTAGCAAGAAAGCTATTGACAGTTCTGCCAACTGAGTGGCCATCTTGGGGGTAACTTGAGGAGATATGCAGGTGCATTTGGGTTTTCAAATTCTCCCTGCTTGTTGCACAGTATGGGAAGGTATGAAATATGGATGGCGGCAAATATTTGAATCTTCTCAAGATAATCAGGAGCCTCTCACCCTTCACACAATCAGAGTCTTCTTCCATATAGTGCTGTCTCTCAGCAGTTATCCTTCTCTCAGCAACCCTTCCCTGGCCCACCGTGTGCATCAATAACCAATAACATTCTCAACAGCATTTACCCATTAGCCAATGACTGTTGTCTAAAAGGGCTAATACTGCTTTCACCTTCATAGCTCCGGTGCCTGGCACAGTAAAGGTGTTCAAAGTGTCTGTTGAACTCCTAGGTGATTTTACTATTCGCAGAAATGTATGTAAAAATATTCATTAAAAAGTGTCAGCCCTGTAACTAACATTGGATTAGATACAGTAGGAAGGGAAGACATGTCCTCTACATGCAATGCATACATGTATTGTTTGATATATACATGCATACAATGCATGAAGGTAAGACATGTCCTCTACATACAATGCATGTATTCTTAAGGCAGATAAGAGCAAGGTATGCTAAAATATGAAAATTAGTCATCTATATATTATCTGTGTTTCTCAACCCCAGCCATATGTTGGAATCTCCTGTGAAGTTTTATAAAACCACAGATGCCAACAGCTAACCCACAGAGATTCTGATTAGGTCTGTCTGGTCAGGGTCTATATTTTTTAAATAGTCCCCAGGTGATTCACATGAGCATCCAGGATATGAATCACCATAACAAGTGCTAAAGGATATAATTAAAAGAAATACCAGTGAGAACCAGAGTGGAAAGAAAAACCTTATGGCACAATTGGAACTTGCTTTGAACCTTGATTTGGATGCATATCATTGAAGAGAGCATTCTGACTAGGAGTAGGGGGAGTGTGGGTGAAGGCAAAGTGGACAAAGGGAGTTGGAAATCAGGTTGATACATATTGGAAGAATGGTGTAGAGGTCATGGCCAGCTCTGTCTGGAGTGGTACCACCTGGCTGCATGATGGCAGAAGGAGCAGTCTTAGTGACCAAAGGAAACACAGAAGGAAAGTATGCCCCACCCACAGGCCTGGGAAGTACTTTGTGTCCATCAAACAGCTGTGAGGGGCTGCCAAAATGGCCTTGAAAAAAGCCTAAGGCAGACAAAGAAATGCCTGTGCTCTGAATTGAAGATTCCATTAAGACTCTAACAGGAAAGGTGCAAACCCAGGTTTGGGGCCCCAGGTTCTTGGAGCTCTTACTCCCACGAGCTTCACCTTCATGGTTGAGAGTTTCTCTGCCCTTCCTTAATTTCCAGATTGTCAGGTTTCTTCTCTTTGGTGGCAAAATCTTTTGCCTTTCTGCTTCCTTTAGGAGGAAATAAAGAAGCTGGGTGGGGTTGAGGATCAGGGTTAGGGGAGGTAGAGTGGAAGTTTGAGAAGACAAACCAAACATATCTTAAATGAAAAATGCTCTAAGTGGAGGGTGAAAGGGTGGATTTGCCTGATTCCTACCTGTTAACATGCAAAACAAGATAATAAAAAAGAGGTGTCGAGGCTACCCAAATGGTCAGGTCAGAGTGTTGAGGATACACAGCAAATTTAGTGAGCACACTTATGATGCACATTAAGGATGGTTTCATTGCATGAAGTGCCTTGAGCAGCACATATGGGGACAGGGCAGAAAATTATGGAAAAAGCAGATCACCAGAACAACTCAAGATACCCTGACATTTTATTGATTTCCTCCATCAACTGCTTGCTTATTTCTCTACACCAACTGTGGGCAAATAAAGAGAAACAAGCAAAAAAAATTATTATAAGAAAAAACTCACAGAAAATTAGGAAGTGAGATCCCCTGGGTCCCCAGGATCATGAGACACGCATTTGTGTCACGTCTGCCCAACAGTGGAGCTATTATTAGAGGGTGGAAAATAGCAGCAAGTGAGACCTAAAGAGTTTGCCCCGAGGCTAGCAGACAAGAAGAACAACAGTTTCCCAGGAAAGCAAGATGATTCCAGTTTAACTCATCCAACAAAAGTCTTCCAAGAAGAGGCCAGACACCCTAACTTCATCTTGGAGGGAGCTGGATGCTGTCCCATCCCCAAGGTTCCAGCTGCTGTCATAGGGGCCCTGCCAGAGTCACTGTCTACAGGTTTGGCAAGGTGCACTCCGTGTCTGTTTGGGGTGAACGGCCATTTGAATTAAGATGATGCTGGGGGTCCCCAGGTCAGCTTGGACATTCCCCAGGCCCGCATGGTTGAGCATGTACTACAGATGTTTCAGCCTTCCTCTGCAGGCTCCTGGTCTCTACAGTCAGATTCTCCCAATGAAGGCTGAACCACTGAGCACTGGGCTCCCTGCCTGTCTTGAGCCACCCTCACTCTTTATTGCTGGTGCTCCCCATGGGCCTCCTCCCTCTCTCTGGGCTGCAGCTCTTCCAGGTAAGACCCCACTGTGATTACAGAGTGCTACACATAAGCTTCTCCTGGGGAGCCATGGTTGGCCTTTCTGGCCTTGGCTCCCATTTCCATGTCTCTTCTCTTGCTCTTGATGTACCCTCTCTTCTTATCAGAGTTGGGGACAATCTAGCACTGACTCTCACTCAGTTCCGAGGTCTGACCTCCTGTGGACAAACCTACCAGAGGCTGGCAGCCTGCCCTGACTTCCAAGAATTGCCTGCCCCCAATTCCCAGTGGCTCACCTTTTGGCATAACTTACCACTCGACTTGGAGCACCTGGTGCCAACTATTTAGCTGAATGAGAGTGTGGAAGGCTGAACTCCTTACCTGTGTGCCTTCCCTGAACCTCTGCTGTTAGCTGGGCCTGCCCCACCTTGGTGGGTGTGTGTGGCGCCAAGTCTCACTCCTTTCCTGCTGGTGCTGGCCTGCTGCCAGGAAACCTCCACAGCTCCTGATAAATCCTGACACAAGAAGAGCCCAGATGGGAAAGTGTCCATCTCAGAGCTTATTGGGAATGTGGGGTGTTGGGGAGGGCTGGTGCCCAGATCTTAACACACCCACTTTCTTTTCCTTGAGGATTCTGGTTGATAAAAAATATATTGCTAAGTGAGGATGATAATGTCAGTTTCATTCAGGACTTTCTCTTACAGGTAGAATAGAGAATGTATGAGGGCTTCCTGCCTCCAACCCAGAGCACAGCCAAGTCTGCCCTGCAGTACTGATTTAGCTACCCAGTTCCAAGCTGAAAGGCCAGAGAAAGGCCCCTCTGGTTTGGAGTGGTCCCACCAAGGGGCTGAACCACAGAGACTGAGAGCACGGGACCCATTGCTCTGGGACATAGGCTGGTCCAGGGGAAACCAGAAGATGGGGGAGCCTGCATGGGCCATGACTCTGAACTTTTTAACTGTGCGTAATAGGAACATAGCCAACAATTGTCAAGTTCTCATCAGTGTCACCACTTGCATAAGTCATTCCTCCTCTTATTGGGTAAAAGAGTTATGGGAATAAAGCAAGGCCTAGAAATTCCTACTCAGGCCTTCCCCAAATTGCTGAAAGTGTTGGGGGAAGCATCTTCTGCTATGGGCTGTAGGGATGACTAGCTGGGTCAAATGACATATAAATAACAGAAATAGTCCTACCTCTTGTGCACTGTTGGTCTTCTGTCTTCCTCATAGGCGGCACTTTTCAGAGGGTGTGGATACAAAAATCTCCATGCTATAGGCTGAAGTAAACTTATCATCTCTGCTGGTTCTATCCCTTCCAAATCATACCCTCCACAGGTTCAAGCTGCCCCATGGGTCACTGGGCAATGGGCAGGCAGAGTACTCCTGATGGTGATGGACTGAGAACAAAATGACTTAGTGACAATCAGGCACAGAACGTCAAGGGCACAAGTTTGACAGGCAAGTGCTTTTCTTTGTTCTCAAATCCTTTCTGCAAAGAAGCTTTCCTCCTGCACTCCTCAGTACAAATGCTCCATTCTGAGGCCAGAGAGACACCTGAGCTAGGCCAAGTTATTTGAGGAAAAGGTGATGCTGATGCTCTGGGGTTCAGCAGGTCACAGTGTGGGTTACAAGCAGCCTTAATGGGTGAGGAGTGGAGTCCTTGGGAAGACTGTTCAGGTCACCCTTCCCTTGACAGCCCTATGCCAGAGACTATTCAAGAGTTTCAGAAGAAGGTAGTTTTCCACCCGTTCACACAGTTACTGGCTAACCTTCTGGAAACCAGCAGCCAGCCTGGCTCAGCTCACTGGGCAGGAACTCAGCAGGTAGGGCATACAGCCTGGAAGATAATTCCTTTTAGGTCATTGTTTTGATTCCCAGTGAAATGGAAACTTCTTGAAAGGTATCCAGGCATTAAGAAGCCTGACTTCGTTTTAAACCTTCCAGAAGTTATCTCCAATAATCATCCAAATCTTGCCTGAAATCTCTCCTTCCTGGATGTCAGAACCCCTTAGCAAAAGGAGAATAGTTTCAGCTTTATGGAGTAGAGTGTTGATACTTGCTGTCGCTTTCCTGTGGTTTTAATCCTAGAAAGGCAACCCTGCTGGTCAGTGCTTTCTCTCCTCTACTGGTTCCCAAAATGTGGTCCTTGAAATAGCAGTGTCTTTTTCTAGCTTGCTAGACGGACAAATACCCAGACCCCACCCAAGACCTAGAGAATCAGAAATTCTGGGGGTGGAGCTCAGCACTGCGAGTTAATGAGTTCTCTAGGGTGATCCTTTTGTGTGTTGAATTTGAGAACCACTGTTCTAGGTCAACTGACCCTTTTTGATTGACTCCTACTACTTAGTAGTTATTGGGTTCTGACATCCAGGAAGGAGAGTTTTCAGGCAAACTTTGGGCCAGAGACCAAACAGTGATCCAATCTTGTTTAATATTTAATCGATACATGATTAATATTCAAGTCACTTTTGGAGGCCATCCTGATCGTTGGAATCCATGGCTAAACATGAGTTCTCTGGAAACTTACTTGTCACAAGGCCTCCCAGTTATATTTTATCATCTTCATGTACTCTGGATTCTATAAAATAATTTGGTATCCTTGGCATGGTTCTCTATGTCAAATAACTCTGTACTGCTATTTCTATAATAAGATCCATTGAGAGAGGCATCGAATGCTTTGTTAACGATCTATCTTATTCACACTAATGAAACCCCCATTGTCCACCAAGATTGGAATGGTGTCAAAGGACGTCATTGAGTTTTTCTGAAAGTTCTCTTTGTTCCATTACCCATAGCTCACCTATTTATACCCTGTGACCTCAGTTCTATTAGCTTTGGGTGCATTGTCTTGAAATTGGGTAAATGAAAGAGTTGTTCCCTTTAGGCTTCATCTTCAGCGGGTTACCTCCCCTGTCAGAGACTTCCAGTAACCTTAATGTGTCTCCAGGCAAGAGATGCCAGTAAAAACCAGCAGGGAGTGGAAAACTGTGCCTGATCCCAGAATTTTGTCTATTATCCTTGTTATACCTCCTGGCTCCTGACGTGGCTTGTCTTACAATTCCACTCCTTCTCCAAATGGGAAATAGCTATTTGAGCCCTTTTGGGTGAAGTTCTGTTAGCAGCCCATTTCTTAAGTCTGCCCATCTTTGTCTCCATGGATCAGAGAACATCTGACACATTTATGAGGGCTCCTGTTCCTGACCATACTCACCTCTCACCTCGGATTCTGTTTCAGCAAAATCCTGACACTCTGGCTCAACATTTCTCAAACTTTGGTGTGCATCTGGATCACATGCGGGCTTGGTACAGTATGGGCTGTTGAGCTCCAACCCAGAGTTTCTGACTCAATAGGTCTGGGATGGGACTAAAGAATCTGTGTTTCTAAGTTTACAAGAATCTGCATTTCTAAGTTCACAAGCAAGGTAGATGCTGCTGGTCTAGGGACAACATTTTGAGAACCACTGTTGTAGGCCGGCGATTGGCAATAATCTGGATTCTTTCCGATTATTGCAACACTGATGCCCTTTGATGCTCAATGCCATGTTTCATTTATTCCTCTGTTTCATTCATTCCCTTTACAGCATAATATCTCTTGCAAGTGGCCAGGCAAGTGGGATCTATTGTTTGAGTAAGCAAATTTAATATAACTCTCACCATCTTCTCATAACTTTTATTTGGTACAGTGAACTGACCCAGCTCCAGGAAAACAACCCACTTCCTGGCCAAAAGTAAAGTCCTTTGAGGATGTGAAAACCACATAGTATCCTTTAAAAACTTACTGCATCCCATGGTATTTACTGATAGATACCCAGACACATGTAATAGGATTATAGATCAGCCTCATTTAAGATAAAGTTTGCTGGGGGAGATCAGAATTGCTCCCTGTGGGACTTAAATTAGGTACAAAGCAATTAACTTTAAGCAACCAAAAAATTGGCTCTATAAAAATTCCATTTCAAATCAGCTCTTAACTACAATCTCATTACCAGGTACCTTCACTACGTAAGAGACAAACTAGTCTCTGGAGATGGAGAATGTGCCCTCCATTCTTGAGACACTTCCTCAAATATGGGAACTGATGAGGCCTTACACCTGACCTCTCCCAAGGATCAGATATTTCTACAGACTTTCTGGCTTTTCACATTATTCTTACACCTAAAAAGATAAATCTTCCCATTTCTGAAAACAAATGTATTTGGGTTTCACTTCTGATGATGGTTCAGTTGTGCTATGTTAAATACATTTCATTTCATTTCATTTCTTTCTGAGTATGAGAATTTTAAGTAACTTTCAGTGAGAGCCAGGACATCAGATCAGTAGACTTTTATTTTCACAAAGGATGCTTCCTTGCCTAGCATATGGTAAGAACTTTACAAGTGTTCATCAATCAGAACATTAACAGATCATTGATTCATTAACTTCTGAATTAATAAGTTAATAAAAGTTATTAACTTTGATATGTGATTATAAAATCAATGTAATTGTTTTAAAAATCAGAAACACAAGGGGTGCCTGGCTGGCTTCGTTGGTAGAACATCTTGATCTCAAATCAAGAGCAACTCTTGATCTCAGCGTCGTGAGTTCAAGTCCCACATTGGGCATAGAGTTTACTTAAAAAAAATTGAAAATACAGAAAAATATAAGAAGTAAAATAATCATCTAAAATCTTACAACATGAAGCTGACTAATATTAACTTTTGAAACGTTCTTCCTGTCCCATATGCCTATGTGTATAAATGTGTACATATAATTATAATAATATCATACACAAAATCATATCATATACAAAAAGGTGAGCTTTGTTCATTTTACTGTTAAGTCATTAGTAATTCATTACAAACATCATTCATGTCCACCTAAAATTCCAGTAAGTGAATATCCTCAATATAATACTTCTACTATTGTCACATAATAGGATGTATCTAATATTATTTTTTGTGCCTAGATAAATATGTTTGTATAAAAATAGTAACTTCAGAGCTACTTGAATCTGAAGACCATGTGCTCACTTTTATGATTTTTGTGACAACTACATAATGATTGACCTACAGAAAGTGCTTGATCAACCTTTAGAGATTGAAATGATGGAAGTAGAAGATCTGAAGAATACTGGACTCTAAAATGATTCACTCAGACAATGAGATAACAAAGAGAATCATGTTGTTCGCTCTGTAGATAATAGAGGCTCTGCTAAGAGATGCAACATAGTATCTATGTTTCCAGAGTTGGGCATCACTGGGCATGGAAAGTATGAAGGAGAGGTATTAGAACCAAGTTGTAATTCTCAAAAGTGTGAAACACAAACTTGACAAAGAGACACCAGTGTGTGTGGTTTTGTTTTGTTTTTGTTGTTTTTTGTTTTTCTTTTGTGGAGGCAGATGGGAAAGGATTTCCTTAAATTTTGGAAAGGTAATTTCATTCCACTGTGATTAATTTTTTTTAACTCTACTGCTGAATGAAGAATCATACCATCATACCTCCAGCTCTGTCTGGAGAATATCATCAGCCTAGAAATATTGCTGCCCTCTGATACCTTGAGGACGCAGCTGTTAGGAATCCATTCTGGAAAGACAAGGCACACATTCGGTTCTAGCGTGTCCTCCAACCCCACGGAAGACTTTGTCAGGATTTGACCACTTCGTAAACCCTTCCTCTGGACGTTTTCCCTCCAAGTGTCCTCAGAACACTCTTTGAAAGGACTTTCTCTGTCCTTTGTCTCTGCTTCAAGCCTGAAGCTGGCCCTGGTGAGAGGGATCATGTTTTAAGATGCATCTTGGCTGGACAGCTCCAGCTCCCCGGGAGCCCCACCATGATAGGAAGGCTTGACTCCATGATTTTATTACAACCATTACTCACCTTGGGAGACAGAGGCCAAGGGAGCACACTGGAGCCTCGGGAGCAACTGCCAAGTAGGCAGCTGTGTCATTAGTTTAATTTTCAAAAGCCCGAAGACACAAAGATGTTGCCTGTCTGGTAACACAGGTCACCAGAGCGGTAGCAGGTGTGTTTCAGATGACAAAAACTAGTGACAAAATGTCTGTCAAGCTGGAGAAAATGGGTGCAGAGGGACAGTTGAGCCAGATAAGAAAACATACTGAGAGTCAGTGTTTCCTCCATGGACAGACTTCCCTAAGGAGTGCTGTATGAGGAGAGGGGGATGACAAAAAAACAGGGCAATAGGCAAAGGACCTGAAGTGATCCCCAAAACGCTGGACAAGGGATAGTGAGGGAAGGACAGAGTCATTTCGGCCGGAAAACCCTATGCTTTCCAAGCTGTGTCTACTTTGGGAAACAGAAAGTAAAGAGACAAAAGATTATCCTGTGACACTGACCTCTTTTAATAACCGAAAACAAAACTGCCACTTTTTCTTTCAGAGAACAGATTGGGTCGGGGTGTCTGTATTTAATGCCATGCTCCATTTAGGTGATCAATTGTCATTAACCTGGAGCATTTCTGGCAGGAGGAGGGTGAGCAGGAAGGAGATGAAAGCATTTTCAGAATCACATGGATCCCAATTCACCCTTCCCTTCTACTCAGCCCCCGCAGAGAAGGACCCTGGAGCATCAGAGTTATGGAAAGAGCCACTAAGGGATGGTACCTGAGACATAGGGTGGACATTCTTAGGGCCGAGGGGGACTCTTTTTAGTCTCTCTCTCTCTCTCATTGTCCCTGCTTTTTATTTTCATCCTGGAGAAGCATTTGGGTGGTAAGATTCAGAGGTGGGTGTCAGTACTCAGATATACCACGTGCTCCTGAGGTGGAACATAAAGGCTCTCATCTGGAAGACAAAAGAGGGTGAGTGTATGAGCCCAGTTCAAGGTTGGGAAACCAGTGGTCCGACAATACCTCTTGGCTCCTGGAAGTGGGGGTGTTGCCTGGGATGTGAGCTAAGACCAAGCCTGTGTTTCATCTTTTGGGAGCCTCAAAGACATAACAGCAGGTGGCAGAGAGCTGTGAGGAGCGAGCAGAGGAGTGCACACTCCAGAAGACACCAGAAGGAGTCATGCGAGTCCCTGTGTAGAGACAGACATGTAGGAAGGAGTGACTGGATGGAGAGGCTTGTTTCAGCTCTGTGAGATTTAGACTTCAATCAGCTAAGCACTAGCTTATCTTTCCCACTTCAGGATAAGGCTATTCCTGGGGTCAAGAAGAAAAAGCCTCCAATTCTTTTACATTAACTGTTGTGAGTATGGAAACATTGGTAGGTGGTGTTCATTTGTTGGTTTTTCATTAACAAATTAACATAGCTACTTGGGGGAATGCTGTTAAATATTTTTCTGCAATACAATATTTACTGACTAAAGTAGGTTCCATGATTAATTTAGCCATTGCTTTTTAAATGGTTTTCTAATATAAGTAATTCTGGGATTAACATTGATGTATATATATTTTCCCCCATCACTGAAGTGAGATTGCTGGATCAACCAGGTGGAAGGTTTCAAAGACTTTGAATGAATTCTCCTAAATTGCTTTCTAGAGAATTGTGCTAATTAACACTCCCAGCAGCAGGCAGAAGAGAGTTGATAAGCTTGTCCTTGTGACTTTCCCAGAGTGTGGAGTTGGGGAAGGAGTAACACCTGCTATCCTGGATCTCTGGGAATGGGTGTGTGTGTTTGGGGGGGTGGGGTGGGGACAGGTGTGGGAAGTTATCCAGTCTCCTTTAGGGAGGTTGTTAGCCCTGACTATAAAGGAGGAATTGAGGTCACACCAGATGTACACGTATAAGGTACTTCTTTCCATCTCCAAGTCAACTTTCCACTCCAGTGAGAAATGAACAATGAGACAATGAGAAAATGAACTTCAAGTAGGAAATCAACCAGCAAAGAAAGCAAAGATGGACTGTTCTCTCAAAATATGCAGTGTGGGAGCTGCTGGAGGAGGAGAGAGGGGGCGCATCTCCAGTACCTGGGTACAGTAACTGGTACCAAGCCAACTTTGCTCCATTGAAGATGGCAGACTGCTTACCCTCTCTTCTTGGATAGATTGCCTTCCTCACTTTCTTCATTCATTCTTTCTTTCCTTTATTTAACACTAATTAAGCACATGGAACCGAGTACTGTAACAGAAAAGGGGGGTGTAAAAGTGAGGGGCTCTTAGTCTAGTGTGTCTTTGAATAAAGTCATGGGAACAGGAACAGATCCCAGACACATCAATAAACAGTTCCAATATGATGCCATATCACTGGTAAGTAGAGCAATTATCTTGGCATGAGTTTAGGAGAGACTTCACAGAGGAGGACACTCATATGTTGTGGAGACCAAGTCATCTTTGTCCAAGCAGAGAAAAAGAGAAAGAATGTTCCAGGAAAAGCATGGAGAAGTAAATGGGTCTCACATGCTTGGTATTGTTCCAGCATTAAGCATGGTGGAGGGGGGGAGACTTGGGGACGGAGAAGGACAGGGTCACAGTGACAGGAAGTGAGGCTGTCAAATGAGTCAAAGTTCTAATTGTAAAGTCTTTGTATTCCATTCTTAGGAATGGGCAAACCAGAGAATGGCATTTATGTGATCCCTGCTTCGGTTATAAAAGGATAGTGGGGTGGGTGTGGGTAATGGGCTGAAAAATAGGAGAGCCCGGGATGGGAAGTGACTAAAATCATGACATAAAGACATCATCATGCATAGATTTTGTGGTTGAACATATTTCTAAAACAGAACCAGAAGGAATAAAGAATGGTACATGGCAGAAATGACCAGTAACCACAGATGAGCTCATGACAGACAGTGATGAAGTTTGAAGTCCAGCTTGGTGTCATTGCAGAGAATGAAACACAGCCAAGAACATTCCAAATATTAGAATAATGTCATTATTGTTCCCTTACCTATGACAGCTGATGGGCCAGTGTGATCTATGATCTTTCTGGGCCTTTTATTAAGTTTTCATCACTGTGCTGCCTTGGCAATCCACTGCCTCAGGGAACATTTGAGATTTGAATTTGAAAATGAAATTCATAATATTAGATATTCTTCATATTTTTCTTCTTTCTCCAGCTCCAAACTGACTTCAAACAAAGGGTTATGAGGGATGAGTTCTTTGAGTCTTTTAACCCTCAGCTATGAGATAGCCAAATTTTCAGTCCTCAAGCAGAGGAAATGGCTCCCTGTTCCTTTATTTTTTTGCAAAAATATGTTTTTTTCTTGGAGCTCCCTGTGGAAGGAAGAGGCTGCTTGGGTGAGTCTTATGTCTGGGCTCTCAGAAAGTTAAGGGAGTCAAGGAAGTTTTGGAGGGTGTTCTGAGGGCAAAGACATCGACAGAGTAATGGTGTAAGGAGACCGAGCTGACGGAAGTTGAGTTAGGCAAGGAGCAGTTACTCCTTGGAGGAAGTTCAGCCATGGGAAACCAGGATGTGCTCTTTAGTTAATCAAGCCCTGAAGATGAGAGGACAGAGGTGAGACCCCAAAAAAGAACAAGTGGCAAAACCATCCTGGAAACGGAATTTTTAGGTCCTTTTTCTCTCTTCTTGCTATGCACGCTTGCAAGCTAGTTCTCCATGTCACTGCATCACTGGAAGAAAAGTGAAAAATTTAATTAACAACTTGAAGATTTCATGTAGGCAAAGGTTTCATACCATGTAGCTAACACATCTGATTAACAAAAGTGACCTTTCTCCTTTTCATCAATATTGTGACTCTCTGTGGCCACACAGCACTTGCGGATTACCATCTCTGTAATTTGCTTTGCTCCCTGGTGTCTGATCTTGCCCAGCAAATTTAAGACATTGTGTTTACCTCATCAGCCACCCCTGCCCCCAGTGATACTCAGCTGTGTGCCTCTGACACCTTCATCTATCTCACAGCCTTGGACTCCCCAGCAGAGCCTTGCTCTGCTCTTCCTAACTTTAAACTTCTGCTTCCATCCTTGCTCACAATTTGGATTTTCCTTTAGGCCATACTGGGTACACAGCCCAGCAGTGCTGCTCAGCCCCCCAAACACTTCACCTCAATAGAGGTCCTGATGAGCAGAGTTTACAGTGGCCTCCAAGATAATGTTTGAGCAGGTCTGACCAGTCCATGGATGACTTCCAAAAACCAAGTTGGGGAAACTTCTAGAACCTCAGGGCATTATTGCCGGCTCTTCTAAACTGCTACAACCCACTTAGCAAATATCTGGGGGTTCTCAGGATTGTGTCTGTAAATGAATCACATTGCTGAGATGTTCCAAGGGATACAAAATCATAACAGAAAGAAGGAAATGTCTGGAGACTTGGGGAATAAATTCCATGGGAAGAAGAGTTTTCCACCCCAGGAGCTCCATAGCTGAAGTCTGCTCCCTTTAGTTACTCACATAGTATCCCATGCTCGGCTGTCAACCCAGCCTGAACAAATCTGTACAAATGTGACCCAGGCTCACTCTACTGGATCTCACTAGAAACCTCAAGTGGTGAGCACTTTCTCAAAGCCTGACGATATTCAATGGAAGTTTTATCTTCCCCAAAGAGGTTAAATGATAGAGTCACACTGGCAGAGAGCAGTCTCTATGAAATACATAAGAAGTAAGTTTTCATTGTGTTTTTTTCAGATATGATTTTTCCTTTACTGGATCCCAGTGCATCAGATCCAATGAACTAGAGATTCAGGGGGCTGGAATCAAGGTAAACAGGTAAACAAGGTACTCTTTCTAGGTAAACAAGGTACTCTTGGTGGTAAACAAGATACTCTTTCTAGGATTCAACATGTTTCTGGTAAAAGGAGACCCACCAAGGCATTGATGATGTGACTGACAGTTCTCTTATTTTCTTGTGGTAAGGTATGCATAACATAAAATTTACCATTCTAACTACTTTTAAGCATGCAGTTCTGTGGCATTAAGTCAAAATGATATTGTTACAAAACCATCACCACCATCCATTTCCAGGACCTTCTTTGTCTTCCCCAACTGTACCTGTAAGACCCTAATTCCCATTTTCCCTTTCTCCCAGTTCCTGCAACCCACCATTTTACTTTCTGTCCCTATGAATTTGACTACTCTAGGTACCTCATATGAGTGGAATTATGCAGTGTGTGTCCTGTTGCAACTGACTTATTTAACGGACAATTGTTAAGCAATATTTTCCTCAGTCAACTTGTTTGTTTTATAAATCGAGATGTACTCTTGTTGTTGTTGGAGGTCAAACATCCCTTTTCAACAATATAATCCATTAATAAATCAGCAAGCATTTATTGAATCCCAACCATGTGTTTAGCTGAGGGTTGGGTGCTATGAGAAACAGAAGAATTTTTCAAAATTAATTTTGGGTGCACCTGGGTGGCTCAGTCAGTTGAACATCCTACTCTTGATTTCGGCTCAGGTCATTATCTCGGGGTTGTGAGATCGAGCCCTGAGTTGGGCTCCACGCTCAAGATTCCCTCTCCTTCTTTCCCTCCACCCCCCTCAAAAAAAATTCTAATTTTGTAGATCTAGAGGCTAAGTGAACACATGTATACATACAAACACACACCTACACACAGGTAGACATGTCCTTATTACATCATCTATGTAGTAATGAAGACTTTTAAGCAGAGGGCACAAAGATTATTCCTGAAAAATCAATCCATCTTAGGCAAGTGTAAGTGTACTTGGGGATAGTATTTAGTGAACTGACTTTTAGGGAATTTCTACATGGGTCAGTGGTTTGGGGGAACTTTTCACTTAAAAAAATCTAAGTAAATGTTAACTATTCAAAGATTTTAAAAATGGGAAGTAGGAACTTAGCTCACAGATCTATTTCTTGATGTGTCTATTCACTTTAGATATTTCATTGTTTCCTGTTAAAAGCAGTCAGCTATTTGCCATCTGTACTGAACAGCTGCAATTTCCTTCCTATCCAAGCACAACATTTTATTATAGAGGAATTGGCATATTGTGCTTGTCACTTGGTTTTTTGCATATCCCTGGTCATGGCTAGATAAATCAGGGAAGGAAAAGAATCTTCATGTCCCAAGTTCTAGCTAGGTCAGGTGAATCCAAGTGGCATCATGTGTCTTCTCTTCACTAAGTTAGCATTAACTTGCCTTCCCAAGCCCTGGAAGCTTCTTATACGAGGCATCTGTGCACAATGTTATTTATGAATAGGAGCAAATATATAAATACCCACAGGACTTCCTGTTAAATGTATCAGATTGAATGCAAATATTTATCTCTGCTCCTTCTGAAATTGTATTAAGATGAGAGTAGAAAAAAGAAAAGATACAAATCAATAAGAAGAAAGAGAACAGGAAAGAGGACCTCACCAAATAAGAAATGTCAACAAAATTTTGAAATCTAAAAACAGCTGGATGACTAGTAACTAATTTATTAGAGCCCAGAAAGAATGGTGAGGAGAGAGGCACAAGAAATAAGTGGATCTGACTTGCAGAACCCTGGGAAGATGTAGGAATTGGAGGCAGTAGATATTGTGAGGGCTGGAGGAAGGATGGAGCTTGAAATGGGAGGCTCAGTTAAAAGTCAGTATAAGGGGTAGTGAGATGCCAGTCTTCATCCAGTTCTTCACTAGCAGCCCACTAAACTTCCTTCACTCAGGCAGGAAGCAGGAGGTTTTTCTCTGGAGAAATTTAGGCTGGAAGTCTCTTCTGGAGTACCCAGGCACAGCAGAGATTTGGAAGAGAATGCCAGGCTGCAAACAGGGCCAATCAAGTGAAGGATTCATTATGGGAGATGCCCAGCTCCCAGAATATACTGGCTGCTAATCTCATACTTCCTCAGAAAGAGAATGGAAGATTTACCTTTGTAGAAAAAGACTCACAGGCCTGGGATGCTCACAGATACTGGTACAAGGGGTTTTCCAGTGAAATGACTCCGTCCCTATCTCATTAGTCTATGGCAAAGCCTACTGATGAGCAAGCAATGCCCAACCAATGCTCACACACACATACACACACATTCTCAGGGCTTAAATCCACTTTTCTCTCTCTCTCTCTGTTTTAAATAAATATTTTTGTTATGCATGGAGTATTATGTTTATTGTAGATAATCTGGAAAATATATAAAAACATAAAGAAGAAAATAAAACTCATATATTGCCATGATCTAGAAATAATTACAGTTTATATATGTAAACCATTTAGGCTTTTTCTGTGTATGTATATAGCATAAATGGTATCATTTTAAATGGAGCTCCATGTTTATACAGTCTTCTATCATACTTTTTGGATATAACAATATATCATTAACATCTTTCCTTGTCAATAAATAAGTTATAGTAACATATTCCTTACAGCTGAGTAGTATCCTCAGATGAGTGTAACAATAATTCATTCTGTTAATCCTTTAATGTTTAACATTTATTGTGTCCATTTCTCACTATAATAAACAACAGTGGACTCTACATAGATCTTTGCAAACTTGACTGCTTATTCCCTTAAGATTATTAGAAGTAGAATTGCTGGCTCAAAAGGTGCACTCTTTTTCAGAGCCTTAATACATACAGCTGAATTGTTACCCTGAAAAAATTCACCAATTTATAGTCCTACCACCAATGTATGAGAGTATCCTTTTCCCATCCTTCCCGACATTTAGAATTACAACTCAAAAAAAAAAAAAAAAAAGATAATTTGGTGCTAAAAATGGCATCTTGTTGTTTTAGCTTATATTTGATTATCATTTAAGCACTTTTAAATGTTACTAGATAACAAAATTTTGCAAATTAATTGTCCATGACATTTATCCATTTTTATTGAAATAGTTATCTTTTCTTATTGATTTGTTCATGCTATTTAGAAACATAAACATTGAACATTATTCTGTCATATATAACAAATATTTTCTCTGGTTTGGAATTTTCCTTTTAACTTTGCTTATGGTCCTAATCTGATTTTTAGTGTTTGGTTTTTAAGTGCAAACAGAGAATGAGGAATCAGCAGGCATGTTGAGGAAGCATGCAGTGTTGAAACAAATACCAAAACAAGAAAGCAGGAAAAAAAGAAACAAAAAAATTGGGAAGAAATGAAGAAAATGAGGGAGAGAGATAAAATTTCAAAAAGTTATTATAATAACCTCAGAAAGATTAGATAGCGCATTCATGAAAAAAGAGATGCTATTGAAAAAAAGAAAACAGCATGAGAGAGAGAAGACGAGAACAGAAAAAAGCTTATATAATCAATGGAGCAGTTGAAAGAGGATGCTAATAAAATATACCACAAAATGGAGGCACCTGGGTGGCACAGTCAGTTAAACATCTGACTCTTGGTTTGGGTTCAGGTGATGATCTCAGGGTCCTGAGATCAAGCCCTACGTCAGGCTCCACACTCAGTGAGGAGTCTGCTTGGGATTCTCTCTCCCTCTCCCTCAGTCGCTCACCCTGCTCACGTTCTCTCTTTCTCTGTAAAAATAAATAAACAAGTCTTTAAAAAATATACCACAAAATGGATGAGAAAGAAAAATAGGAGAGAAAAAGTATAAAGTTTCACCAACAGGAAGTCCCACAACAAAAGATTGGAGAAGAACAAGGGGAATGAATTATCAAATAAAAAATACAGCAAACAGACAAATACCCAGATTACATGAGATTGAAAAGCCCTGTCAAGGACCCAGACATAAGAAGCACAAGAGAAAGTGCTGCTCATGTTTTTTACCCTAGTGAGATAGGAAAGAGTAAAAGAAGAGGGAAGCAAAGATGAATACATTTGTGTACCTTTTCCAAGGTAAATGGAATCCAGGTATGCTAAATAGTATCTAAAAACTATTGTAAGCTGAGTTTTTATACTATAATTCATGAGATTAAGTAAATATTTTCCAAGCACAAAAACAGCAAAGAAGAATTAGAACTGCCTTGAGAAATGTTTTATCATTATTTTCCAATAAAGCTATTTTTTTTGGTCATGGAATAGCAGATTGATAATGAGTTTATTTAATGAGGTCTTGTCAGCCATGTTATCTTCTTCAAAAAAACGCAAATCCATAATCACTGAAGCTTATGAACTCATTTAATAATTGTGTATTGCCTCCCAATAGAAAAACTCTTATTTGAAAGAAAGTTGATTTGATTATGACATTTTTTTTCTACAACAAGAGGGAGAAAATTGAGCACTTAATGCCACCTTCTGTGTCTAATAATCAATAAAAATTAGCTAATATTCCAGCTCTGTTTCTTTGAATTTAAAGTATTAAATGGAATCATCATTGTTTTCTATTGAGTATATCAATAGATCATTGAAAATTACTGGTGTGGGGGTGCCTAGGTGGCTCAGTCTGTTATCTCAGGGTTGTGAGTTCAAGCCCCTACTTGGGCTCCATGCCCAGTGTGGAGCCTACTTAAAAAAAAAAATTACTGGTATGCACACTTGGCTTTTATCCCTGAAGATCAATACAGGCAGCCTTTTTTTTTTTTTTTCCTTGGCCTTTTTAGCCAGACCATAATTAGACTTGACTCTCCAGCTGGAAATAATCATAAACCAACTTCATCAAATAATGTTAAAGAATAGTTCACAACAGCAAAGATGTTTTCCAAGATTACCAGACCCTGCCAATCATTATTCCATTCCTTGTACACTTGAGGGCTGGTTATTTCAGATATAGTGTTATCTCAATTATTCTTTGCTTGGTCCCCCCATGGAATCAGGTCCTATAATACTTTGAAAGAAGGGCAGAGAACACAGGAAAGTGTCAGGAGGTTAGGGGGTGGAGGGGAAAAAAAATCCCAGCAGTTTATTATTGCTGTTGCTACAAATTACCTAAGTCATCTCTTCTGAATCACTCCTACCTCCTGGGATGAGGCTCTGGGAGTATGAAGCCCCAGCAACCAAAGACTGTTTACAGCCAAGCACTTCTTAAATGAGGCTGTGTTGGAACCATGTCACCCAAACCCTTAATCAAGGTGTCTGTGGTTAAAATTTGGAGCTCATCAATCTGGAAGATGTTATGAGTCTATGTTTACTAATTGCTGAATCAGTTTTGATACCCAGCAGCCTTACTGCCTGAACACATAGTATTCTGCATTTAAATGGGCACCATTCACTTTCCCTCATACCAATACATTCTCCCCATTACACCCTCCTGCCACCTCCTGATGACTTCTGTCTTCTGCTCCTGCTCCCCATCTGGCCTGGCAAAATGAGCATAGTCTCTAAGGTATCATTAGCTTTTTTTTTTTTTTTTTTTTTTTTACAGAAGCAAATCCCTAGAACAACTAGAGAAAAAGGAATATGTTTATTTTTTCCCCAGATATTTGGATTGGGAAAGAGGGAAAACAGAGCTCTGGTATTGCATGCTTAAAAGATGTGAGCCCTGTGCTAGAAACTTTACTTTTATAATATTATTTAACCAAAGCAACAATCTACATAGCATTGCATGCTAACTTAGGAAACTGAGACTAAAGTAGGCTGAGCTGTGGCCCCAAGTCATGAACTAGTCAGTGGAATAACAAGGAGGAATTTGTTAATCCAGGCCTGCCTGACTGGAAAGTTAGCTCACACAGTTCCAGACTCTGAGCATGAACAAATATGTAGCTGATGGGAGCCATGAGGACAAATTACATGGTTGCTAATATACACCATGCACAGCAAATGAAGTACTGCATTTAGAAAGGCTGTTACCTTAAAGTGCTATACAAATGTTATTACCATTATTATGGCTCTATTTATTACCTCTTTTCTGGGGGTGGGACATCATTGAATAGCCAAAGATTCAGAATCATCCATCCCCAGTGAAGCAGGGTTAAGATTGTGACAAGCCTCCTTCTCAACAGAACAGAGACATGCCCCAGAGCAGAGTACAACTTCTGGAAGGTAAGTCTGAGCTACATGTAAACCAGAATACTTATTTTTTTGCTGCCTCTCACCTCATATCTTTGATTTCTCCCCCTCTCTCACTGAGCTGTAGGAGGGCCACCAAATTTGATTCATAGTCCAGACTAGCAAGTAAGCCTAAGGGCTGTGTAACAAATGCCATCAAATAATATGACTGTTTATGGTAAAATGTTATTTTAAAAGGTTAACACTTTAATAAATAACCAGCTCTTAAGCATCATTAAAAAAATGGAAACATTTAAATAGATATATGTTTGAATAAATCAGTGTGGTGCTATATACCATGAAATGTATACATACAGTTATGGAAAATAATCTGGGACTCATTGATATGTGAAAAAAAAGCCCACTTGCAAAATTAGAAGTATAGTATGATTCCATTCATATGTTTTAAATAATCCCTTCAAAAAATATATTGACTATATATATGTACATACAAATGTATATTTATGTACATGTAAAAAGAACAGTGGCTGAAAGATGTACAGCTTAATCTTAGCTATGGTTATTTTAGGGAGAGTAAGAATGTAGGCAAGAGGGAGGAAGACTTTCACAGCTTGTATATTTCTCTATTGTTCAAATTGTATGCAAGATGAAAAATGCATGTATTATTTGTATAATAAAAAATAGCAGCAAATTTTAAAATTGCAAACTCATTAGTTATAAAGAAATCTAATTAAAATAGATGCTATATTTCATCATTCATATTGGCAAAGATTTTTTTAAACAAAAGGGAATAAATTATCAGAGTTAGTATTTTTTTAAAAAATTCAAAACTAAAGAACATAGATTTCAATAATGAAAGGGCTCACCAAGTAGCTAACTAAATGAATGAATGAATGTATAAATTAATAGATAAATCACTTCAAGGCAGATCATCATGAAATTTCAAAATGCCATTAATAAAGAGAAGGCTCCAAAAACTTCCAGAGAAGGGAATAAACGTGTCATGTGTAAATTCTGGAATTAGAATGGCATTGGACTGCTTAAAAGCAAAAAGGTAGCTAGAAGACAGTGGAGCAATGTCTTCAAAGTTATGGAGGATTTTTAACATACAACGCTATACCCAGCCAAACTATCAACCAGTCAAGCTGGTGATGAAAAAACATACATCTTCACATGTGCCAAGGCTCAGAATTATACCTTTCATGCACTTTTTCTCCAAAAGCTGCTGGAAGATATGCTTCATCTAAACAAAAGAGTAAAATAAGAAAGAGTGAGGCATGAAAACCAAAAATGTATAAATAAAAACATAAGTAAATAAAATAAAAATAAATAAGTAAGTAAACAAACAAGAGAAACAGAACACAAGGGAGGCAAAGGGATGAGTGCCATGATAAATATCTGGACAACAGATGTGCCCCTGACCTTTAAACAATCATGACACAGAACAGGATAATAAGGGACTGCAAGCAGGATGTTTTCAGGGAAAACAAACAGAACTCATAGATTATTTGATGTTTTAAACAATGTTGGAAGTTGCAAGCAAATGTGGGAAAAAAACATGGTATGTCCATAGAAAACGGAGCAAACAACAAAACCAAAAATATCCAGTTAGCAAGCATATACAAATAAAATGTACATGGAAAAAAATAAATTTAATCACAGTGTATTACTTGTCTCAGCAGAGAAGAATATTTTTATAATCATAATAATATCCATGCTGACTCTTGATTTAACCAAAAATTGCTATTTTATTCTAATGGGAGAATTGCAAGAGGAGAGTTGGTGGAAGCCATTGGGGTAAGAGTTTTAAATCCTCAGCTGCCATCATACATGGTCACCCATTTTGGCCAAAAAGTTCATGAATCGAGGGTGAGTAAAGAAGCACATAATTTTGAAGCATGGAGATAATCATATAAGGACACAGTCAAAGGTCAGAAAAGTCTCTCACTGGGAGTAGGGCTCTAGAGTCAGGAAGGGTCAGCTGTCTTTTCCTAAAAGTTTTATATTTAACCTTTAATTTTTTATGTATATGTTTGTATTAGTTTGGTAAAAATATAAGTTAGTTTGAAGCAACTGGAATCACAAATAACAACAGCAAAAGTGTAATAATGGACTTCATATGTTTCATATAATAGAATATTAAACCATCTTTAACATGATTTATGCATTTAAATAATTTTTTAAAAGATTATTTATTTATTTATTTGACAGAGACACAGTGAGAGAGGGAACACAAGCAGGGGGAGTGGGAGAGGGAGAAGCAGGCTTCCTGCTGAGCAGGGAGCCCAATGCGAGACTCGATCCCAGGACCCTGAGATCAAGATCTGAGCCGAAGGCAGATGCTTAACTGACTGAGCCACCCAGGTGCCCCTGCTTTAAATAATTTTTAATGATGAAGAATATGCTCATGAGATATGATAAATTTTTTAAAAATCAGAGTACAAAAGTATGTTTGGCATATGGTCCCACACTAAAAAAAAAAAAAAAGAAAGAAAGAAAAGTCTGGAAAGGAATACATATGAGCAGTGATTAGCTCTCAGGGTGGGATGGTAAGCAGTGATTATTTTATTTTCTACATTCTCCTATATTTCCAAGTGTTTACACAACAAGCACGTGTTTATTTTAATGAAAATTAAGAGTTTTTTTTTTTTTTTTTTTAAGCATATCATGGCTTATCATCATGTAAGTGCCTATTCTGCTATAACTCTACCAAGGACAAGGCTAAAGAAGTGAGTTCAAAGTGCAGGAGGGGAGATTCCAATTGGACATAAGGAAACAAGTATCACTAAATTCTGGAACTTTCTAGCTGGGGAGGTCAGGACAAATATTCTAAAACAAGATAGACAACCATCTTAGAATATTAGTGCTGGAAGGAAACACCAAGATGACCCCTCTCTGTAGATGAGGAAATTGTGTGTTGTAGTTTACGTGGCTGGCCGAAAGTCACAAAGCTGTCCGGAGGCTGAGGCATGACTGGAACACCAGCCTCTGGACACGGTGCCATGTCCTCTCCACTCCCACTATGTGCCTGTCCTCCACGAAGCAGCTTCAATATAATTTAAAGGTCTGGGACCGGACTCTGCAAATCTTGGTTCTTCAAACCTTTTCTTCTATTTCTACTGTAGCTCTTCTATCCTTTCTTTCCTGGCCTCACCATAGAATGCTGTAGCATAAAAATATGGGACATTGTCTAAGAGTGTGTCTTTTTTTTTTTTGAAAGGGGGGGGAGGGGCAGAGGGAGAAGCAGACTCCCCGCTGAGCAGGGAGCCCAATGCGGGGCTGGATCCCAGGATCTTGGGATCATGACCTGAGCCGAAGGCAGATACTTAACCGACTGAGCCACCCAGACGTCCCTGTGAGTGTGTCTTTTTGCCCAACTGTGCAATTGTGTCTTGCATTTGTCTTCTCTTTGGGTGATATCTTCTTCAGGCAGCCATGGCTAGCTTCTGCAAGCAGGAGGTGCTCAGTATATGCTGTGGGCCAACATTGTCTCTCTACACACACACCTCACACACTTTTAAAAATCAAGTTCAGTCAAGCAAGTTTTAAATTTGTTTTGCCTTATTCTGTTTGAATAATTGAATGTAAGCAGAAGTTTCTACCTAGGTGCTTTCCATCGAACTTGTTATTCTGGTAGAACACAATCTGGTTTTTAGCTTTGTAAAATTGGCTCAGGTTTGGGAAAGGACGTTAAAATAGCACACTGGTCAAATGATATTTGGTCCAACCAGCGGCTGGGAGAATTTATGAGCAAAGGGCTGAATGAGTGCATTTCCTTGCTCTTACTCCATTCATTTAGCCTCAGGGACCCCTGACCAAAGACTTGGAATAGTGTGGAGATGGTAGAAGCAAGAGGCTCCTTAACATGGACAGAGCCATATTAAAAGGTGTTAAAAGTCAAGTGTATTGGCTCCTGAAGGTACACGCCGAGGATCACATCTCCCGTCCTCATCTCCCTTCCTTAGTCCTTTGCATTCATTAGTAAACAGCAGTTTATTTCATGTCTGCTGTGGCAGATAGGACAACGGACTCAGGCAACAATGAAGCACACATACTGTGTATACAGGAAGAACCTTGTTCTCAGGGTGCTTCCATTCCTTTATGGTTCATTTCAGGACCCTATCCCTCTATACAGTAGGTGCCCAACAATGGTAGTGAGTAGACATGGTTTCCTGATTATATGTATATATGCACATATATGTGTGTGTATGTGTATTTATACATGCGTGCACATATGTGTGTGTACATATATTCATATATACAACTGTCCTACCCTGTTCTATCAGAACACGGGCAATCAGACCATAAATGTAAGAGTGAGGGCACAACCATCAGGCGAGCAGAGTGTGCAGTTGACGAGGTCCCTGAGCAGAGGGGGTGGGGGCCGTGGTGGGGAAGAGAGCGAGGGCTAGAGTGCTCTAATAAACATTTTTAAAAGATTTTATTTATTTATTTGAGAGAAAGAGTGTGTGAGTGAGAGGGAGAGAGAATCTGAAGCAGACTCTGCACTGAGCATGGAGCCCAACGTAGGGCTCGATCCCACAACTGTGAGATCAGGACCTGAGCCAAGAATTGGACGCTTAACCGACTGAGCCACACCAGTGCCCCTTGAGTCCTCTAATAAAAGATGACTTGATAAGGCATATTTTTTTTTCAAGAAATACGAAGAACAAAAATATGGTAGCATGACTTGATTCTAAAAGTGAATTTCTCTTATTTTCTTAACTTCTTTAATAATAAGAGTAGTTCTGCTATGACAGACATCTTACATAAAACACAATACGGGCTAATAAAATATCATATTTTGATCTTTGAAGCAGAGCTGATGTCTGATATAAGACAAAGTGAGGAAAAGGGAAGCTGATTTCCGGGTGGCATGTGGGTGGACAAGGAGGTCATAACGTTTCTTGCTAAAATCTCTTACGTATTTTTATTTGCCATCAGATCATTGAAGAGTTTCCGAGAATGGAGAGGTAAGGTCACTGTGGCTGTGCTAACACCTCCGAGGAGGACACAGGGAGGACCCTAGTCATTTTTGTCTGTAATATCATCTTATTTTTTTAATATTTTTTTATTACTATGTTATGTTAATCACCATACAGTACATCATTAGTTTTAGATGAAGTGTTCCATGATTCATTGTTTGTGTATAACACCCAGTGCTCCATGCAGAACGTGCCCTCTTTAATACCCATCACCGGGCTAACCCATCCCCCCACCCCCCTGTAATATCATCTTTTATCCACACATTTGTTTCTGGCGTGAATCAAAAGTCACTGGTGATTTAATTAAAAATAAAGTATTTCATAGGGGCTGACTCTTCACTCTGGTGAGGATTAATTCCCCTTACCACCCCCCCCACCCCCCCTGGCAGAGGGAGTAAGGGGGCATTGATTGGATGGATACCGAGAGGAGGTCTTGGCCCCTCACAAATGCCAGCTTTAAAATCTCAGCCCCCTTTAGCATCTCAGCCCCACATACAAGGCTAGGGAATGAGAATTAAGATATTAAAAGAACACCTAGTTCATGAAGGGCATATGGGGTTCCTAGAGGTCTTTTGAGCTGACAAGCCTTCTTTCCTGGGTTCCCAGGTACAATCTACAAAAACATCTGTCCTAGATAAGAAGCCTTGGAGACTGCATGTAACAGGGCAAGTCGTATTTACTGCTAGAGTTTACTGAGTATTATTAGCAAGTAAAGATGTAAAGCTTCTAGAAGTACGCCTGGCAGCTAGAAGGTGCCCAATAAATGGAACCTGCCAGAGTAATAAAATTAAATGTGGCAACAATAATGATACTACTCATAAGTACTAGTACAAGCAGCAGTTGTAGGGGTAACAGGGCTGGCATTATCTAATGCCAGATCTATGACTTATTTATTTGCTAAGTTGATCAGTGCTCAATGTAGTAATTAGGCAGCAAAACAACTCAAGTGGTTTCTTGACTGGATTGATGTGATATCTGACTTAATCAAATGGGCCCTTTGAACAAAAGAGGATTCCCAAATTGCACATTGACTCTTTGCTTCCTTCCTACCAGCTGCAAGATTAAGAACCAGAAATAACTTCCACGTGGGCAGCCGTGAGTAGAAGGCCTTGGCTCCTCCTGGGGCATCTGCCCCGAGACATACTCCCATCTGATGGACAGGCCATGCCTCTGGACAACCTTCTTCCCCAGGGATTCCTTCTACCCCCTTCCCCTCCTCTGCCCTCCCGACTTCCAGAGCAGAGCATCCCACAATCCAAGACTTTTCCTGGGCTTATCACTGTCCACCTCTGGGGCCATCTCTCATACTTTCTGCTTTGAGCAAGCACATTCTGCACCGGACTAGCCGCTGCCGACCAGAGGTCCCCCCTCAGCTTCCTCCCTAGGGGGAGAGCTGTGCATTCCTTCTCCCCCCACAGGACTTGCTGGCTCTGCTCTCCATGCTGCTGTCCCCTCTGCCTCATGACTGCCTTGCACCATTGTTCTTTCCCGCCGGTTTCCACCCAACTGCAGGGACTGAGTGCCCCTGCCCTACCTGTGCCCCTGTTCCACCCTTGCCCCTGCCTGGGGAGCAGAATACCATGGAAAGGACACGGGCTTGGAGCCTGAGAAGTGTCACTTGGAGCCCTGACTCTGCTGGGTGACCTTAGGCAAATCCCTTGTGTGTCATCCTGGGTGGCTTGAAGGATGGAATGAAACAATGCCACTAGAGAGCCCAGCTTTTCTACAGAAGAGGCGAGTTTCCTTTCTGTTCCCACAGAGTCCAAATCTCACTTTGGTCTCGAAGGCTTCACCAACACTGTTGCTTTTACCTCTTTGGTTCCATCCATAAACTTCTAACAACTTCCTGTGCTATTTTGTTTTCTGAACGAACTGTAAGATTTTGGTTGTGTATGTAATTTATACTTTTTCCTATCACTGTGTTTTGTTGCCTTGTCATCTAGTTTAACTTATGAGTTCCAGAGGCAATTGTGTCTACTTGTTCAATATATAAAATGGTTTATGTATTCTGTGTTTATCCTATGCAAAATACTACAGGAGATATACTACAGGAGATAGAAGATGAATAAAATCTTGGGGCACATGGGTGGCTCATTTGGTTAAGCATCTGCCTTTGGCTCAGGTCTTGATCTTGGGGTCTTGGGATCAAGCCCTGTGTCAGGCTCCCTGCTCAGCAGGAAGCCTGCTTCTCCCTCTCCCACTCCCCCTGCTTGTGTTCCCTCTCTCTCTCTTTCTCTGTCAAATAAATAAATAAATCTTAAAAAAAAAAACACAACGAAACGTACAGCCACGATAGACAGATGTGAGCACCAATAACTAAAACACAATGTAGGGGAAAGGGACAGCTGTGAAGTCTAAAGTATATAGGGGTTGGGTCTCGAAGGAAGAATGGCTCCTCACCTGGTGTGAAGAAGGGGACTCCAGGCAGAGAAAACAGAGTACAATGTACCAGTGCCTGAAAGAGTCTGGTCTATTTACAGATGAAGGATAGTCACTGTGGTTCTGTCACAAGCATGTGTGTTTGGGGGTGGTGAGAAACAGACAAGAGCAGAGGATAGAAGTCTAGTTAGGGGTCAAGTTATGAAAGGGGATGTATGATGAATTCCCCCAGGATGTGGACCAAAGACAAATGACTGGAGGTCACTGAAGAATTAAGAAATACTCGGTTGTAACATAAGCAAATCTCAAATCTGGAAATCACAACTAAAGGAAAACTGTTTCTTTACTCCAACATTCTTGACACCAAATGTGGGGGAGATTTCTTCCCCACAAAACCAATTTTTTGACCCTCCAGACACTGACGAGGTGTCTTATAATTTAACCCAATTCTGATAACTGACTACCAGCATTAGCATCAGGCTCCACAAGTTTAAGGTCTCAGTCCCATAAGACCGCCCTCCCTTCAGATGCCAGTCACAAATAATGGGTCCCCAGGCTACCTGCACTTCTGTTCGACTTGGCTACAAAGTCAAAAGCTCCCATATACTCTCCACCCCCTTTAGATAATTTGCTGGAATGGCTCACAAACTCTGGGAAACATTTGCTTTTGTTTAGCAGTTTATAGAGGGTATTATAAAGGATATAGATGAATAGCTAGATGAAAAGATACATAAGGTGAGATCCAGAAGGTTCTTACACATGGAAACTTCTGTCCGCATGAAGTCGGGGTGTGCCAAACTCCCAGTACATGGATGTGTTCACTAACCTAGAGGCTCTGAACCCTGTACTTTAGGGATTTTTATGGGGGCTTCATCATATAGACATGATTGATTAACTTAATCACCAGCCCCTCTTCTCTTAGTGGAGGATGGGAGGTGGAGCCAAGTTCCAAGCTTCTAATCGCGGCTTGGTCTTTCTGGTAATCTATCCCCATCCTGAAGCTCTCCAGAAGCCCACCAAGTATCTCTTCATTAGGACAAAAGATGCTCCTATTATTCAGAAAACTACAAGTGTTTTAGGAGTTCTGTTTCAGGAACTGGGGACAGAGACCAAATATACGTTTCTCATAATGTCACAACAACAGTTCAAGCAACAGAAATGCAAAAAGTAAGTTTACAGCTGGAGTTGGCAACCTGTTTCTGTAAAGGGCCAGATCACAAAAATCCTAGGCTTTGTGGGCCATTTAGTGTCTGTAATAATTACTCATATCTGCTATCATAGTGTGAAGGCAACCAGAGACAGACACATCAACAAATGAGCATGGCTGTGTTCCAATAAAACTTTATTTACAAAAGCCAACTATGGGCTGGATTTGACTCTTGGGCCATAGTTTGTTGACCCCTGAGTTAGAGAAACGTTTCAGAACAAGAATTATAAAGACTTATTTATAAGTGTTCCCCTGTGTATGTGAAGATGTACTGTGTTTAGAGCTCTTTCCCCAACCTGCATGGGAGGTTGTGCTATTGTCTATTGTCCTGGCTGCCTGACTGAGGCCAGCCCCACTTGATGGGAGCAGACTTCTGAGACCTATTGCTGTTGACATATATCGTCCCAAAGTCGAAACCTGGGAGACACAAGTCGGTAGTGATGAATAGCACAGACTCCTGGGTCAGAAAGACCCTGGTTTGGATCTGATGTGAATTTAGGGGAGTTACTTAACCTTTCTGACATTCAGGTGCCTCATTTGTAAATTGAGGATTTTTTGAGACCTTACTCATGTGGTGTAAAGATTAAATGAGGTGCTATTTGAAAAGCCTTTAACACAGAATGCAGCTTATATTAAGTGCTCCATAAACGTGAGTAATTGGCATTACTTTTTACTAGGTTAGGAGATCTCCAGCTCATGGAGGTAAATGGGGTTCTGGCACTCTCAGACACCACAAATAAGTCCAGAGAGACGCTACTTAGAGCTCATAGGGCCTGATATCAATCTCAGGAAGCCATCTGATTGCGTCCATCTGGGAGGTAGGTGCTTTATATGCCTTTCCTCACTTCATATTCAACAAAGTCCTGGAGGAAAAGGTGTTTTTTTCCCTCCATTTCTACTTAGGAGAACCCAAAGCTGAACTATGCTGGGGAAGCTGTTGCAGTTCATGGCTCATCGTGGCTACCCTGTCGCCCCAGCCCACGTCTGCTGCACAGAATAAGTTTACTCTTTGTTTCTATCTCATCACATAGTTGTCATTATTTATGCACAGAGCACAGTACAGCTATGTCTTGTTGGTATGAGTCACTCCCTAGAGTCTATAAAGGTACTAGAAGTCAGTGACCCTTGTAAACATTTCTGTGTCTCTCATAATATTCAGTAGAGCACCTTGTATATGGTAAAGATTCTTGTAGTTTTTTGAATGAATGAATCTGTGTCCTACCCATTCCTCCTTAGATTCTGCCTCCCTCCACACACAATCTCTCCCCTACTGTAGGATCCCGAAGAGAACCATGGTAAGCTGAGGCATGATAGCTGTAGCCCCAGTGAATCTACAGGTAGGGTGGAGGGGATCCTGTGTGATGGGGGATCTAGAACTGGAGCCCAGGTCTCAACCTCTACCTCTGCATCTGCCCTACTGGAGAAGAGTATGTGAGTACCCACTCTTTGCTCTTCCATTGCTCTCCTTTTTGGGAGAAAGGCTTTCTGGAATCTCCAGAAATCTTTTGCTCTAATTCTCTGGCCTGACATGAAGTGGGTGAATGGCTATGACTGAGGAAAAATTGTATTTGTAGCCATGAGTGTCTGATGCTCTGTTCTCATGAGGTCCCCTAATTGGGTTTCTTGATTAGGTCATCAGAGAAAATTTAGATGAACTCTCAACAATTTTGCATGTTTATCCAGACCTCTGAACTATTAGATCTTCTTTCATTGTAACTTGCCACGAAGGAAGAAATATATGACTGTATAAGGAAGGTATTTTAACTTAGAAAATGAAGTTCAGTTAAATGGCCATGATTTCCCTGAGCTCAGCTTCTATTTTGAAACAAACTGTCTTTGGTTGAATAACAAGAAAATCATGCTTAGATTTAACTCACCCCCCTTTCCCCCGCCTCCTCCTTTGGTCACATTGGTTTAGCTACCACCCAAGTGGCCTGGGCAGAGCTTGAAGGCCCAAAGATGAATGCATCCAAATGATTCCCCTTGCAGTTCATCTGAGGCTGTGATGAGGCCCCTTCACAGCAGAGGAGGTGCACAGGGTATTTCCAGAGACTTTGAAGACAATGCCTTAAACTCTGAGTTTACAACTAGGGCCTCTTTTAGTTAGTGTTTGAAGGTGCCCTGGGGTTTCCCTTCTATAAAGTGTGTGCACAGGTAAGGAGGCCACAAAGCAGTACAGGGCTGCATAGGAGTGGGGGGGGCACTAAGCTTCTGGTGGGACCTCCTGCAAGCAGGTTAAGAGTAAATGGTCAAGTATGGTGCCCCAAGATAACTGCTGCACAAATGGACCAATGGGGAAAGTTTGCACAACAGTTAACATTTTAACATGGATAAATTCGGGTTTTTGTTTGTGTTTTAGGGGTGCTGGGGGATGGGTTGGGTCAGAGGGGCAGCAGCTGGAGAGGGTAATGGATGGGTTTGAAGGCAAAAGAAAGCTGTACTTCAAGGTCTGGGGGATCTTTAGTTTTCTCAACATGTAGACAATGCACAGAAAGCCCATTTTACCACCATTCCTATTTTGCTGTTGTTTGTTGACTTGTCAACTTTTGGTGCCTCTTGTGTGGACTGGATCCTGATTTCTAGACCTCCATATACAGGAAAGAAAATGGCCACTCTTTCTGTCCTCTTTGTGTGTGCATAGCTCCTTATAAATAAGTCTCAATTAACCACCATTCCTGTGACCTACAGGAAGCCCCTGCTGATCCTGGCTCTGTTAATAGAGCGTGTGCCTGCGCTGGAAGTAATTAAATGGCCTGAGTGCAATTGTCAGAGCTCCAAGGGCCGAAATGCTATCTTTTGCCAGGGCAAGAGTCATAGCTCCTTTGTTGGGAACATAATGAAAGAGACAAGTGGGAAGAAGACCCATTGTCAGCAGCACAGATAACTTTGGTGTACCTGGGATTTGTCATAAACGTATTTTGATGTCTTATTATGTCAGGAAGAATATTGCCTTATCTTTAGGACTATTCAGCAGAACAGAGGAAATAATCCCAGTGTGACATTTATTTATCTAGATATGGGTCCCTAATAGGAAGGATGGGAGTTCCATGCCTACCCCAGTGTTTTCATTTACACAGTTTTCTTCATTAGTTTTCTGGTCTTGCTGAACAGCCTATGCAGGTGGCTAGATGAGGCTGGTCCTCACTGGATATCTTGCAGAAAGGCAGACCTGAGGACTATCATCCAATACTGATCCCTTTCAGTCCTGAGACTTTTCAAATGATCTTTCACTCGGGAGAAAAAAAAGGGAAACTTCCTCCAACTTTCTACTTGAGAAGCAATGGTGGGTAATGGGAGAATAATCCCCATGATAAAAGAAATTCTAAGGGTTTTTTTCCATAATATTTTAAAGAGATTTTATTTATTTGAGAGAGAGAGAGGGAGAATCCTCAAGCAGACTCCCCACTCAGGGCAGAGCCCCATGTGAGGCTTGATCCCAGGACTCTGAGATCATAATCTGAGCAAAAATCAAGAGCAGGCTGCTTAACCAACTGAGCCATCCAGGTGCCCCAAAGAAACTCTAGGTTTAATGAAGCCAAGAAGGCTTCTTTACTCTCAACCAGCTCAGAGCTCTGATATCTGATGTGTGCTGTCACTCTGCAAGAGGTCAGGGCATGCATGTGAAGGCCTTTCCTGAACTTACTTGACTATGAGCCCTTTTTAAGGATTGAGCTTCTGGCAAGACTAGTGTCCCATGGGATATACTTAGGGAAATGATGCTTGATACCAATCTATTTTTTCCTCATTGGTCTTTTATCATTTTTCTCAAAGCTGAACTTTTACCTTGGCCACTTTTCTCTAAAAGTGAATTTTTAGAACTATCCAGAGACAGCCATGTGAGTTACATGCCAAGGTCTCAAAAAGATTCCACCCTCACTGCTGGCTAAAGACTAATGATGGTTCATATCAATCACTGGTCTCATTTTCCTGTTCCTACCATCCCCTTGGGCTATCAGATGACAAACTTGGCTTAATCAGATGTATGTCATCCTAGTGGGGCACTGGGGTCTCGATGGTTCCTGTCATCGCCACCCTCAGAAGCTGAGAGGTGCTCTTTATCATGTTGCTGTGGTTCCAGTTTGGAAAATAAGATACATGGGGGAACAACCCAGGAAACAACTGGTCCATTCTTTTTTTTTTTTTTTTTAAGATTTTATTTATTTATTTCAGAGAGAGAGAACGAGAGAGAGCACATGAGAGGGGGGAGGGGCAGAGGGCGAAGCAGACTCCCCGCCGAGCAGGGAGCCCGATGCGGGACTCGATCCCGGGACTCCAGGATCATGACCTGAGCCGAAGGCAGTCGCTTAACCAACTGAGCCACCCAGGCGCCCTGGTCCATTCTTTTTATTCTTTTCCAATTCGAAGTTTTTTTCTCTTTTTCTCTCTTTACATCAGGCTAAGTGTCATACTTAATATACAAAACTGTCATCTACATTCTAATTACTGCAGCTCTAGAAGAAGAGTTCTCTTTAGCAATTTTGACTCCTTGGATTCTTTTTTGCTCACTCCATCCCTGTGGGTTACATTTATATACAATGTCAATGACAATGGTTTGCCCAGTGAAATGAGTTCCTAGTGATGACATATTATAAACAGTGACACCTGGTTAAGAGAGTCTTGGAGAAATTTCCTGTCTTCTGAACATTCTTCAGTACAGATGCTGTAGGCACTTTCTTACCTGTGCATAAGGCCAGCCCTGCCTGTTAAATATCTTTGGGCATCTGAACTGCCTGCTCAACTATTTATGGTGCATAACAAAGCTCTCCAAAATTAGTGACTTCAAATGGCAGCATTTTATCATTTCTCATGATTCTGGGGGTTGGCTGGGCTCAGCTGGGCAGCTCTTCTGCCCTGTGTGGTGCTGGCTGGGGCACTCATGTGGCTGTACTTAGGCATATGCCTGGCTGGGGCTAGGACATCCACGATGGCTTCAGCTACATGTCTTCAGTTGATGCTGGCCATTAACTGAGGTGTTACAACGCACCCTTTGGTGGCCTCTTGTCCTCCAGTAATCTAGACTGACTTCCTAAGAGCATGAATCCAAGAGAGCAAAAATTTATTGCTTCCACCATATTTAATTGGTCAAACAAGTCATGAGGCCAGCCCAGATTCAAAGGGGGGAGATAGATTCCACCCCTCAATGAGAGGAGCAACATGGCCAGAGGAATTGTTGATGGCATCTTTGAAGACACTACCACAATGCCCAGCTACAGACGCTTGAGATAATTCAGTGACTAGTTCATCAAAACAGTTCATGTCGGGGTGCCTGGGTGGCTCAGTCGTTAAGCGTCTGCCTTCGGCTCAGCTCGTGATCCCGGGGTCCTGGGATCGAGCCCCGCATCGGGCTCCCTGCTCAGCGGGAAGCCTGCTTCTCCCTCTCCCACTCCTCCTGCTTGTGTTGCCTCTCTCTCTGTGTCTCTCTCTGTCAAATAAATAAATAAAATCTTTAAAAAAAACCAAAAAACAAAAAAACAAAACAGTTCATGTCTACCTGTTTTATAGACAGAGCGTTGTAGATTTAAAAGTGACATTTTAAGTAAAAAAATATATTCCCATAACAGTACCCCTCCTATCCCTTTTGTATATCAGATGTTCAGAAGTCAAGAATAGCTGTGAGCCACTACACTGAATTCCAGGGAAACAACCTCTTTTATGAGGTCCTAGCCTGTGGGTGTCTCTGAATGAGGTTGAAAATGCTCTTAGTTTCGTTTCTCAAAGAATGAGATAGAACCTCTCTGAATTAGGGCTAGATCCACAGTATAATATCCCAAAGTTTTGTTCTGCCAGAGGAAAATGTGGCAACACGGCTTGGTGCCCAACATCACAATGCTTTGTAACATTGATGTTGACAGGTTTCCTCACTTTCCAGATGTTTGGAGTGCAGTAAGTCCCAACACGAAGCTCTTATTTGCACCTGTGGACAGGCATAGGAATATCCTTAGTGTTTCCCTGGAGCCTCAAGATGAATCAAAGATTAGAGGTTGTGGCTAAAGATGTTGAAAAGAGACTTCCTTCTGCCAGAGACTCCCCAGCTCGGGTGCCACTCTTTTATAGACAGAGCGTTGTAGATTTAAAAGTGACATTTTGAGTAAAAAAAATACATTCCCATAACAGTACCCCTCCCATCCCTTTTGTATATCAGATGTTCAGAAGTCAAGAATAGCTGCGAGCCACTACGCTGTCATATGGACTGAACAAGGAGCAAGATCTACCCCCATTTTTTAAAAGGAGATTTCAAGTAGATACCAAAGAGCTATTTGGTCCATTTAGCAGAATCTTAAGAATACAGGAAGTGATAGTTACCTACATTGACTTGGTTGATAGTTTGGCAGAAGTCAGAGGGAAGTATCTGCCGACTTCTCAAATCACGTTCTGCTCTCTGAGATGGTTTCTGCTTATAGTTAGTACATGTTTTCCCCCTGCAACTTTCCTTAATCTATGAGATACAAAGATACTCATATTTATTTGCATTTAAATTGCTTTCCCTTTTGAGTCTATGTAACACTTGGGGTTCTATTAGTGAGCTCATTAGGAGTGGCTTACATGCAGACGTGAGGCTGGAATGAGAGGCAGGTCACTCTGTGCACACTTAAAGCCTGCCTGAACCTGAAGTGGAAAGAGAGGATAGGCTGGAGAATCTGGGTGGCTTTCTTCCCAAGAGTTTTCTCTGCGACAAACCTGCGTCTCAAGCAATACTTCTGGGCATGACCATAAAGGCAGACCCAGGGCTGAATGAATATATTCAAAAAAGAACATTCTGAATACTCAGTTCACTGGATTAAGAAAGCTTGCTTGCAAATGAAAGGTTGGCTTCCACTTTTTTGGGTCAATTTAATCAAAATAGTTTCACTCACTTCCGCTGAATGATTTGGCTTGCACGATGCCAGTTGTAAAGTTTGAATGGGTTTTCCAGTCCACCCTTTTTTGTCATGGCTGATGGCTGATAAAGCCTACGAGTGGTTTGATTTGGATGACTCATGTGTCATCGGCATTTTAGAATACCTACCATTACTACCTAGTGGAGAACACCTGGATTTATTAGGCCCAGTCGCTCTATTCTGGGTCCAGGCTCCTGCATGATGGGTGACTCCTCTGGGATCCTGAGCATGGTTCATGGTCACTGCAAGCCCATGACAATCACAAAGGAGTGTCTTTACTCAGCTTAGGTCACCGCAGCCCAAGGGAGATCCACTCCAGCCTTGCCATTGTTGCTCAGCATAATAAGGGTCGAACCCACTGCTTCCCGGGTCTCAGTGAGCCAGACCGGACTACCCAGGTAGTTCTGAATTTTCCGTGTCAAATAAAGCCATTTCCCTCTCAGACTCTTCCCTCTGCCTCTCTTCCTTCAAACCTGTGTGACCAATTTCCCAAACTCCCTTTGTTTTAAATATTTAGAGTGGGTTCTGTTTTCCTGGATGGACCCCACCTGAGACAGGTACCCTGGAAAGCACACTACCTGGACCCCATTCCCACCCAGTGCTGGGATTGCCTTTGTGCAGAATGCACAGGTGGAGTCTGGATGGCGGCTCTCATCCAGCCCGGGAGCAACATGACCAATTAAGCCATCTGGAAATTAGAAAGGCTGGCATTTATCTATCCTGAGTCCATTTTTCATCCTAGATTGGGTAATTCTGTCATTCATTCATTCAGCATATTTTAGAGACTCCTTCTGTCTGCAGAAAACATTTCCAGAGACCCAATTAGGGGGGAAGCAGGATGTGGGCTATGAAAAGCACAGAAGCCTCCTTAGAGTCTCATGTCAAAATTTCCCACCCCAGCTGTGTGGAGAGGCGTGAGGATGTCTGGAGGCGATCGGAAGCTGGGGCTCTTCGGTGCCCTTAGGCAGTTGACTACATGGAGTCAATTGCTCTGCTAGAGGGTCTGGTAAATTGTTAAAACATGCACTCCAGCACAGGGTTGGGGAAAAAAATAGCATTCCACATTTGTCTGCTGCAAAGTGATTCTGCTCTGTTATCAACTCAAAAGTGGCCGCTCCAGTCAATCAGCTGTGACCTCTCCAGCCCTCAGCATAAAAGGGGCAGATGGCAAGTCAATTGTGGTGCAAGACAAAAAGATTTTACAAATTCTTATTTCTGAAAATGAAATAGAGGGGGGAAAATGCACACTTCCCCACAGAACAAGAATCCTCTTCATTTATGACCAGGGAGTTACTGCTAGTTGGTTATCAGGCACCTGTCAGAGAAGCCAGTGCTGGGCCAGGAGCTTCACACATGTGGTCTCATCATGTCCCTACAACTCTACAAGGTCAACTTTTGTTGATCCCCAATTTACAGATGTGGGGTCTGAACCAAGGTAACTTTCTATAATTTGACCCAGGACAGGCGGCTTCTACGTGGCAGAGCTCTGAGCCACACCTAAGCCCATCAGATTCTCTAGCTTGGGGCTGCCTTTCTGCAAGTGTTGAATTTTCATGTTAGCGTCCTGGGTGTCTGGGTCCCTTACCCACGCAGTAGGTGGAGGTGCCAGAGCCCAAACGCACAAGGAAATAGAAAATCACTGTTGGAGAAAAACCACCAGTAACAGGACAACGCCATGGGGTCCTCAGTGGCTTTGGGGCCACCTAACTCTGCTCCTTCCTTTGTAGGGACAGGTATGAGTCCATGCCATGCCTGAGGGGAGCAGTGGGAGACAGGAGTGGCCTGTGTGGCATCTCAAAGGTCTCCTTTGTGGAGCTCCACGTGCCTGGTGAGCCTGTGCTGCTGGGAATCCACATAATGGTGGGGAGGGTGGACTCGAGCTGAGCACCAGCTCTGGCGCTTGCCAGCTATGCGACGTTGGGCAAGCTACTGAACTCTCTGAGCCTCCACTTCCAGCCTGCAAATATCCTTATGGAAATAATTCTTCCATCATAGATCTGTTGTGAGGATTCAATGAGGCCGTGTTTGTGCAGTGCTGGCACAATTAAGTCTAGTTAAGTGTTAGCGGCTGGTCTTATCGTTTCTTCTTCTGCTCTTGGGGGGCCAGAGAGCAGAGACAGCCCCCCTCGTGGACAAGATGTGGGTCTTTCAAACATGCTGATGAAGCCACATTGTCCGATGTGGCCGGCGCGTGCTGGGCCTCTGCCCCATGCAGCAGGATTTCAACTAATGCCAGCCCCTCGGGAGGAGGTGTTCCTAAAGCTGGACAGTCTTCAGCCCCAACACCACGATGGGGGCCTGGAGGTACCCAGGGCAGCTTCTGACTTTGCATTCAACAGGGATGTCCATATAATCCTGAAATTTCCTGGCGTGGGTGTACTTCACACCCCAAGTTTCTCATTCAAACCCCGGGAAGAGAGGAAACCCAGTTCTGGGGAAGCCAGTAGTGGTGGGGACAGGTGGGGTGTGAATTCACTGTGCACCTCGTCATTTTTCTATCGCTTCCCCTCAGGACAGGCCCCGCCACACACACACACAGGTGAACCTCCTGGGCTCACTCATGCCTCCTGCCAGTGCACATCTTCATCCCCTTGTGTGACTTGCCATCTTTTTGCAATGTCAGGCACTCTCCAGACCTTTCACTGCTTCACTTTACCTCTTGCCTTGCTAATATTTAACTATAGTTTGGGAGGGGGTGGGAGAAGGAAATAGAATGAGAAAAATGTCTTGATACCAAATCCATTTTTCCATAATGTTTGGGCTTAGGAGCTTCCAGTTCAGGTGGATATTTTAAATGTGCCTGGGAGAACCCCAGTAAGGAAATTAATGATGACATTGCATTTCTGAAGCCCTTTCACAAGACGGCTGAGGAGACAATTTATCATATTTATTTATTCCAATCTGGCAGCTGATGTTGGGGCCTGTGTCGGGGCACACACTCTGGTGCTTGGCTCAGGTTTTGAGGCCTCTGCCTTGCTTGCCTTTACCCCTGGCTCCTCCTCTTGTCCCAGGGCCTCTGCATCAGGTGATGATCCCTCTGAGACCAAGCAGCCATGAGAGATGGGTGGTCTGCAGCTGGGCAGTGGCCAGACAACATCATGCGGTTTCACTTCACTGTTTCCCCAAAGTGAACTGGGTCAAGTGTATCGAGGCAAAAAGGCCACATGTGGCTCAATACCAGACTGTGGCCCGTGAAGCAAAAAGTATGACCCAAGAGCAGGTCAGTCAGCCAAAGGGCTGAGCCCTTCCATATACCAAGCCCAGGAAGGGATCCCCCATGAGCCTCAGTGTCCTCCTCTGTAAAATGGACACAGGCATATTTGGAAAAGGCATTCTGGTCCCTTTGCAGTGAATCTGCAAAGGGGCTAAAAATGAAAGCAAACCCACACTATAGGGTACTTGGATTTTGGAAGCTCCTTCTCCTTCATGAGTATCCTCTTGGTACCAATTTGGATTTGCCTAGTTATAGTCTTATTTCAGAACTCATATGAAAAGCCTGGTTTTTTACTCACAGCAAGACAGAGTCGGAGGAATGGGATAGCACATGTCTGGGATGGGGAACAGACATAGGGTTGTGGATTGTCCATGAAATAGCAGGGAGTTCAATGGGTGGCTGGAGCACTGCCTCAGGGAAACTAAAGAAGATGAAGTATTAGTTATCTACTGCTGTGTAACAAGTAGCTCCCAAACTTAGTGGCTTAAAACAAAATTATTACTCGTTATCTCTTATGGTTCCTGAGAAGCAGGAATTCAGGAGCGGCTTGGCTGCTCTGGCTTGAGGTCTGGCTTGAGGTCTCTTTTCCGATCATCAGAGCACAAGCCAAGGCTACAGACAAGCTGGCGTACTTAACATCACTGAACAGATGAGAAAACTGAGGCAACAAGAGGCAAGAAGAACTGCCCAGAATTACCTGGCCAACCTCAGCCCTCTGCGCTTGGTCCATGCACACTTTGAGCATGAGCAGCCCTACTGAAGTGCTGTGTGACAGATGCCCCTGGAAAGAAGGATCACCCTGGGACCTCAAACAATGGAGAAAGACCCCAACTCTTGCAAAGCAGCCATAAGGACTTCCCACCCTAGGTGTGCATATTTTTATGATTATTCAAAATGCACCTCACCATCCCTTTCTTAGCACACATCCTACACACAAGCTCACTCTTCTCCTGGCTCTGAACACTGAGGATCTCTGAGTGGGTTCCCTTTTAGTCTCCTGAATGGACCATTCCTTACTATCAGATTAATTGTCTACCATCTGCCCTTGACTTTTCTAGCAGTCACAAATGCAGACTGTGACATTCATTGGATCTTACGTGTCTTTTAGCCAAGGTCCTTTTCAGCCCAAGCTGTTGAACAAACCAGGTCGCTGCCCCAGCCAGGCACTCTGGTTAGAGCTCAGTGTAGGCAGAAATGTTAGTAGAAGTGCATGCATTTCTGGGGCCCCTGCAAAATAGCACCAGCCTTCTCTGTGGGATGTCAAGTTTGGGAGTAGACAGAGGAGGTGAGCGCTGTCAAGTTGGACTGGTTCCTCCACCCCTGCAGTGAGGCCTGGAGAACAACAACTCTCTGGTACTTACTCTCAATGCAAGGATCTTGGGCTTCATGGCTTCCTTCTGGCTTGGTTGCAGGGGAAATCACCTCATAGGGGGAAGAGCTAGCCTTCTCAGAATGCCTCCGGAGTGCCAGGCATGAAAGCAAGTGCTCCCTTCAGACCACTTCTGTGTGGTAGACTCTTAGCACTGTGTACAGATGAGGGGACAAAGTCTCCTGGAGTAGCCTTGGCTTGTGCTCTGATGATCGGAAAAGAGACCTCAAGCCAAAGTCATTTGCTCAGGACCCCACCACCCACCAGCTGCTGCAACTGGGGTTTGTACGCAAGCCTCTTTTCCAGTTCACTTTCTCCTACCATGCTATGACTTTGGGAAGGAGATCTGAAGTCTCCAAATGAAAGGGTAGTTTCCTTCATGTAGAAATCAATACAAAATGTAACAATGGAATGCTCTGGAAAGGAAATTTTGTTTAGCCACGTTGCCCTGATGTCCAGAGCAGGAGAGGAGGAGTCTCCCGGAGGTGGTGGCCATACAGCAACAAGGGACAATGTTTGCTCAAGACACCAGCTCGTCAAGGTGGTCTAGTATTTCTCAGAGAGTGGTCTGAGAGTTGGCCTCTGTGGCGTGTGTGGATTTTTTAAATTATGAAAATGTGAGTATGTCTGGTTTCAGATTGACTTAGTAATTTGCTTATATAACCTCTGTGTCTCTTATTGGTGGCCCAAAGGGCCCGGATTAAGAGTTTTATGAACATCCTGCTGTGTTTAGTCTGTTATACTTGAGAGTATCTATTTCACCAACCCAGATGGTGCCATTACCACACATATATCCGGCAATTGCAGGGAATTGCATTAAGTATAACCAGTAAAACCACAGCATTTTGCCATAGCAAAAGGGACTAGAACAGAAGCAGGTAAATCCCCTCCTGCCCACATACCTACCTTTCTCTCCTCCCTTCTATGAAGTTGGAGTCTCGGGCTTTGTGGCCATTGCATCCCTCCCTGCCTCTGGGGACCAAATTGGGTTTTGGGGGAAACCACAGGCCTCATATTTATCTTAAAACACCCCTGGGCTATATGTGGGCTCCATTACTTCCTTGATGGTGGAAGCAGCCATAATTGCTCACTTCTATCCTCTCCCCATGTTTCTCTTCTGTTTCTCTGTTGTTTCCCTTTCTTCTTCAAAGGATCGTAGTTTCCCTGGGCCACTCTTTCCAAGTGTGCTTCTGATGGCCAATTCTAGAATACATTCCTTACTAGAACTACATTATGTTTCTGATAGTCACTATGAGAGCTCATGTGGCCCATTGGTTTCCCCGGGACAACATACTATTTCAAGTTTTTCTGTACTTCTGGCCCACATTCCACCAGCCTCTATAAGCATGTAGTTCCCTACTGAGCACATCACAATCGCTGAAAACTAATTGACTAACACTTCTTTTTATTTAAATTTTTTTTTTCTTTTTCTAGAGCAAGCCATTGTGGGTAAAGTGTTTCTTTTCCCCCGAAGAAGTTGTATGTTGATGGAAAAACTTACATAAGCACAACTTCAGAAAGTCACAATGAGTTCCCATCTCTCCTTTGTGGAGGATCTTTTTAGGCACCAGAAAGGGAGGCCGACCATATGGTTCTCCTCCCCATGCTCTGAGTGAAGAAGTTGTTAGCTCACTGGCCATTGACAATGTCAAGGATTGCCAAACGAATGGTGATAATAAAACAACAAGAACAATCAGACTCTTGAGACTACTTTACGTTTGTGCACTATTTTGCAGTTAAAGATGGTTTCATGTTTACTATCTTATTTGGCATTCACACATACCCCAAAAACAAACAAACAGACAAACAAACCCTGTGAGACTGATGTGGCAAACATTTTTGCTCCTTTTTACAAATGTAATTCTGAGATGTTTGGTGATTTGCTAAAGGTCGCACAGTTAGTGCATTGCTGGTAGAGCTGGGTCTGGCTCCAGGGTTTCTTCTTCCGTAGGTCAATATTCTTTCCAGGAGCCTTGCCTATCTGCCATTCTCTTGCTGGAAGCCATATCAGCCACTTGTTTGAGGGTCAAAAATGACTCTAGTGAAAATATCTGTTCACAGCACAACACAACACAACGAAATAACCTGCAAATGAATGTTCATAGCATCTTTATCCATAATAACTGAAAAGAAGAAGCAACCCAAATGCCCATCAACAGATGAATGGATAAACAAAATGAGATACATCATTATTCGGCCAGCAAAAGGAACAAAGTAGTGATACATGTTAAAAAGGGATAAACTCTGGAGCGCCTGGGTGACTCAGCTCATTAAGCATCGGACTCTTGATTTCAGCTCAGGTCATGATCTCAGGGTCCTGAGATTGAGCCCTGCATTGGGCTCCATGCTCAGCATGGAGCCTACCTAGGATTCTCTCTCTCCCTCTGCCCCACCTCCTGCTCCTGCTCTATCTTGATCTCTAAAAAAAAAAAAAAAAAAAAAAAAAAAGGTATAAACGCTGAAAACATTATGCTCAGTGAAAGAAACCAGTCACAAAAGGCCACACATATTACATGATGCCCTTGACATGAAAGGTCAGATTGGGCAAATTCATAGAGATGAAAACAGATTAGTGTTTGCCTAGGCTGGGATAGGGGCATTGAGAGGTGTCTGCTAATGGGTACAGAATTTTTTCAGGAATGATGATAATGTCTTAAAATTAATTGGGTGGGGGCACCCGGGTGGCTCAGTTGGTTAAGTGACTGCCTTCGGCTCAGGTCATGATCCTGAGTCCCGGGATCGAGTCCCACGTCGGACTCCCTGCTCGGCAGGGAGTCTGCTTCTCCCTCTGACCCTCCCCCCTCTCATGTGCTTGCTCTCTCTCATTCTCTCTCTCTCAAATAAATAAATAAAATCTTTAAAAAAAAAATTAATTGGGTGGTGGTTACACATCTCTTTGAATACACAGAACCTATTGAACCGTACACTTTAAAAGGGTGAGTCATAGGGTATATAAACTATATCTCAATAAGTTGTTATTATAAAACAAAAAAACTGGCTCTGGGCACTGACTGTCCTAACCTTCTCTGACCATGGCTTCCCCTTGGGCTCCTAATCTGGACACTACCCGATACTGGCTACTCTGACTTTGTCTTCGGGTGAGAAATTCTTCTAACTCTGCCTGCTCCAAACCTTGGGGCACATCAGCTATATTCCCAAATACAAACAGCTAGAAGTGAAGTTCTATGTTTCTCAAACATGAATGTGCATTTGAATTAGCTGGCAATTTTGCTAAAATGCAGGTTTTGATCAAAGAGGCCCAGGACCCAGCCTGAGAATCTGCATTTCTAATAAGGTCCCATGGGGTGCCCATGCTATTCCTTTGATTACACTTTGGGAAGCAAGGGTGTAGACCACATGACCAGTTAGTTGGAATTGTCTATTTTCACCTGATGGCTTTTACACATGAAGAAGCAGTCTTTGACTCCAAAATGTGCAGTTGAGTCAAATGTCAGGACTTTTTTTTAAAGATTTTATTTATTTATTTGACACAGAGAGAGAGACAGTGAGAGAGGGAGCACAAACAGGGGGAGTGGGAGAGGGAGAAGCAGGCTCCCAGCTGAGCAGGGAGCCCGATGCGGGGCTCGATCCCACGACCCCGGGATCATGACCTGAACCGAAGGCAGATGCCCAATGACTGAGCCACCCAGGTGCCCCAAATATCAGGATTTTTTAAAGCATATACTCTCAAATGTATTTTCCCTAATGTCCATCCAATTGTTAGGTGCTAATAATGGAAGATTACGAACCGTTGCTACCATCCAACTTGGTGAAATCCTTCAGTGCACATTAATCTTTGTGGGAAGCACTGAACAGCTTGTTTGAATATCTTTTCTTTGAACTAAGTGGATTGGCCATCTGTTTTTGCATCATAGGGAAAACTTGGAGTTGTCCTAAGTCTGCACCTCTTTAATCATGACTCTATATTTTTAAAATACAAGATTAATTTCTGTCTTCAAAACGCCAAAGGAAGTTCAGAAGCCCTCCTCAGACGGAAATGAAAAGCCAAAGGATTGTGAACTTTTCGGTGGGTTGTGATAGATTTATGCACAGAGCTTAGTTTTCAATTACTAAGCCTCCATGACGTGGCTGCAACATACGATACATGATGCCTGTCCCTCCAGAAGGAGGTATATAAAGATGCAGAGGACATGGTGCCCTTAGAGGGGCCTACAGCCTGCATCCTAAGGGGGAAATGGAGAAGCTCAAGAAAAGCAAGAAATGAAAGGGAAAGAAAGTGGCATTTGGGGCAGAGAGAACATTTTCTACGTGCTCTCGCTGTTTGATTGGTGTCCAGTCGATCTTCTCTCCATGTTTTGCTGATGTTGCTGGAACGCTCAAGAATCCTGGACACTCTCCTTCACCCAAATAAAGCTTCCATTTACACAGAATTTGCTGAAGGAATACAAAGGAAATGGTAGCCTTAGCACTGAGCTCACGCAGCAGTTCTTAAAAACAGCCCTTCATTGCTGCTGGGCAGGCTCAGCTCTTCAGCTACATGGCCGGTAGGTAGGCTTTTGATGAACGTAGGTGACTGAGTTCTGAACCTCAGAAGAGCATCGCACATGGTACAAAAAATTCAGGTTCAAATTCCATTTCTGCCAAGGTCTAGATGCCTGGCAGTCTTGCTTTTTACTCCTGCTGGGCTTCATTTTCTTCATCTCTAATAACAAGAAGATTATCCTAACTTCTTCCCAGGGATGAAGCAGGGAGGAAAGGAGCTGGAGTACAGAGAGAGGCTTTGTGAACTGTGCCACACTCCAGGCTGTAAGAGATAATGGCCATTTTTCTTACCCACATACCCCAGGCCTCCCCTCAGGTCTACCCGCCTTCACCTGTCATCCATCCATTGCTTCAGTGCTGGCTCGGGGTGTTATTTGATGCACTAACGTGGGGTCTTCCTGAAGAAATTGTGTCATGATCTCCATCAAAAGGAGACTGGAGTCCAAGCCCTGGGTAAATTCTTTGGTTTTCCATTTCTGTAGCTCAAAAGTCAAGTCGTTGATGACATTTTGAAGTTTGCTCTCTGTCATAGAAATTCCCACGTCACAGCAGGCATGATTAATATTTCGGCACTGTATCTATCTTCCATTTGGAGAAGACTCTGCAGTTCAGATTTTTCTTCCCTGTGTTTTAAGTGTCAGTCCTTATTTCCCACTAGTGGGGAAACCAAAAGCATGAAAAGAGAATGGTAACTCCTCTTGGTTAATTGTCATCCTCTTTGCCTCACCCCCATTGGGCATGGGAGTTTGAACCTACTGCAGAGGCTATTCCAACCCCTGCTTCCTAAGAAGAGCAGGGTCCACTCATCAGCCCCAGCTTTTGGCCTTTTCAAGCTAATCAATGCCAATTTTCTTTTTTTAAATTAAATTAAATTAATTTATTTAGAGAGAGAGAGAGAAAGAGTGTGTGCACATGTGGGGGCATGGGCAGAGGGAGAGGGGGAGAGGGAATCTCAAGTAGATTCCATGCTGAGCTCCGAGCCCAAAGTGGGGCTCAATCTCATGAGGCTGAGATCGTGACCTGAACCGAAATCAACAGTCAGACCCTTAACCGACTGAGCCACCCAGGCATCCCTCAATGTCCATTTTCTAATTCTTGTTGCCCCTGTCTGAATGATAAGTCAGATACTGGAGGAAGTTTTGATAGGAAAAATATTGCTTTTAAATATGATTAATAAAATAATAGCTGAGCCAGCAAAACTTTTACCGATAAAGGCTAATGAGAATTTCCAGCAGGGCTGCCATTGAAAGGTGTATGTGTGTGTGGGTGTGTGTGTGAATGTGCGTGTGTATTTAAACTCCACCATAATTAATTCCCAAACTTTGTATATAAATTCTCTCCTCTAGAAGGTTGGACAAGTATGCATTATCTGATATGCATCCATATATATGTGCTACATAAATTCTTTCCAGGTCTCACTTGATGTATATAGGCTATAAATCCACACTCAGGATGATGATGATATTAATAATTACTTCTGTAATACTTGATATTTGCTGAGTGACTTGCTGTTATTTATTACATGGTTACTTTACATAGAACGGTATTTTTTCCTTGCTCAAAAGAGCAAGAAATGAAAAATGACAAGCAAGTTATAAAGGTTTAGAAAGATGTCTTTGCCATCTTCTGTTGTGTGTCCACTGTGGAGCTGTCTCTGAAAGGGGCCATGGTGTAAAGCCACATTCCTTTGTGTGTCTCTGGCCAAGCACTCATGAAATAGATAGGAGAAGCTAGTGCTAAGTTTTCACTGCATAGCTATGAGCAAGGTTTTCTTTCTTGGCATAGGGTTGTAATCATTCCACAGACTCCTTTTCTACAAGGATGTCCTTAATTTATTGACAGTACAGATTTGGATTTGAGGAGATCTACTCTATACCACCCATATACATCTCCTGGCTCTACTGTCTTATTAACTAGATCTTAATCAAACCATTTTGCTATTTTTGGTCTCTGAGTTCTTCATTTGTCACACTGGAATGACAGCATCTAATGCATCAGGGTATAACAAGGTTTGCTGTGAGAATAAAATAATGGGTACAAAGCACTTTGCAAATATTGAAAGTCCATAAGGTGGTGTTATTATTACTGTTCTTTGAACAAAGGCTTCTTTCCATCCCACTCTATCTGGAAATTGAAATTCCTGGCTCAGCCTCCCTGATCTAGATTTTAATTATATACTTTGTCTTACCACAGTTTACAGGTTTCAACTTCTTTTGCCTTATATTGGGAGGCAAAAGAGCATGGGGTTGAGATGACTAATTCTGGATTCAGATGGACAAAGATTTAAATTCAAGGATTTAATTTAAATAAGACATCTAACTCTGGCCAATAACTGGACTAGTCTTCTTCCCATAAATAAACATTAAGCAGGACAAAATATGTGAGGCTTTTTTTTTCAGCCATCAAGCAGTAGACAGCACCAGACTATGATCTCCAAGAAAAGGGAAACTCACAAGATCACATTTGTGGAAAATGTCTCCAATGCAGCACAGAGACCTGGAGTAAAAGCAGAGTGCATAGGAGTCTTTCAACTAAGGATCAGCATCTGAAGCTGTTAAAGCGGCTAGAATCTGTGGGACAGGACACAAGAGAGAAGAAAGCTGTGAAGAGAGGATCATACTCTGTTTGGGGGTTTCCCATGAGTTCTTGAGTGAAGAATGGGCTGAGCTTGCACAGAAAGACACCAAAGGAAACTTATCAGATAGTAGCTGATGTAGGGCTGTAAGCAGAACAGGCATACTTGAGGTCTAGCAGTGCTGGTGGGTAGTAGAGTACCAGCTTAGGCCTTGCTAACTTCCCTAGATACCCAGCTGAGATACTAGGAAAAACACACTGGAGATAAGGGACACACCCTAGACCAAGACTTACTCTTTACCACCCATACACATCTTAAAACCAAGCCTTGACAAGATCTGCATGGGAAACAGAGTGAGCAGTTTGAAATGGACCACACCAAAAAAGCTTGGAAAACATCTTGATCTCTCCATAGACCTTCCCTAACAAAGTCTAAAATAAAGCCTAAACAAGTTCAAAGTGATTACCTCGTGATTGAATGCTTGCCAGAAAAAAGCTCAACACTTTGGAGAATAAAAGAATTCAGAGTCTCTACAATAGATAATTAACAATGTCTGGTATACAATAAAAAGTACTAAACATGAAAGGAAAGAGGAAAATGTGATCTATGGTCAAGAAAAGAAGTCAGTAGAAACTGACATCAGGATAGCCCAGATGTTGGATTTGCCAGTCAAATACTTTAAAGCTTTTACTTAAAACATACCAAGAATTAAAGGAAAGCATGTCTTAATGAGTAAATAGAAAATATTAGCAGAGAAAAGAACTATAAAATAAAAAAAATAGATTCATTTAGAGCTGAAAAGTAAAATAATTGAAATAAAAAATTACCTAAAGGTCTTAAAAGGAAATTAGAGATAACAGAAAAAAGACTTGAAGAAACACAGATATAAATTATTCAGTCAGCATAACAAAAGGGGAGAAACAGTGAAAGAATGAACAGAGCCTAGAACCCATAAGACAATATCAAATACTATAAAATACATGTAATTGCAGTTTCAGAAGGAGAAAGGAGTGATAATGAAGCAGAAAAAACATATTTTAAGAAAGAGTGGCTGGAAAATGTGCAAATTTGAAGAGAAATATCACTTAGAAATCTTATAAGCTTGAGAAAACTTAAGTCAGATTAATACAAAGAAAACCACATCCAGGTACATCATAGTCACACTGTTGCAAGCCAAAACTAAAGAGAAAATCTTCAAAGCAAACAGAAAAAAAGAAAAGAAAAAAAAGAGAGTTATCAAGCCCTGAAAAGATATGGAGGAAACTTAAATGCACATTGCTTAGAGAAATCGGTCTGAAAAGGCTGCATGCTATATGATCGTGCTGGAAAAGGTAAAACTGTAGAGACAGTAAAAAAGATGAGTGATTGTTAAGGATTTGAGGGGAGATAAGAAAGGATGGATGGGTGGAACACAGGATTTTTAAGGCAGTGAACTTATTCTATATGGTACTGTAACAGAAGACATAGGACATTGTGCATTTGTCAAAACACATGGAATGTACAACACAAAGAGTGAACCCTAACGTCAACTATGGACTTTAGTTAATAATAATGTGTCAGCATTGATTCATCAACTGTAGTAAATGTGACACACCAACGCAAGGTATCAGTAATGGGGAAAGTGTGAGCAGGGGAGGGAAGGGGTATACAGGAACTCTCTGTACTATCTGTTCATTTTTCTGTAAACCAAAAACCACTCTAAATATTAAAGTCCATTAGATTAAAAAAAAAAGAAGACATGTTTTATACAAAGGAAAATAAGAAATTTAGACTACTTCTCATTAGAAACAACAGGGACCAGAAGGCACTGGAATAATGCCTTTACATTGCTACAAGGAAAATAAAAAGCCTGTCAACCAAGATTTCTATATCTCGAAGAAAAATATCTTTCAAAAAGGAGGATAAAAAATGAGGATATTTTGTTTAAATAAACAAAAGCTGACATATATACTAAAAAGTTAATGTAGGAAATGAAATAGAGTACTGAAATTACTCAATTAATCCAAAACAAATTTAAAAAATAGAGAAACAGAAGAATGAAAAACAGAAGGAAAAATGGAAATCAAATAGCAAAATGGTAGATTAAACTCAACCATATCAACAATTTCATTCGATGTGAATGAATTGAACACTCCAATTAAAAGAGAATTATTTCCAGACTGAATAGAAAAAGCAATACTCACTTACAGGCTATTTAAATGCAAAGAAGTGTACAGTACAAACAGGATGCATAAAAAATTGTGTCTATATTAATAACCAGACAAATAGATTTCAGACCAAGTACTAATGTTAAAGAGAAAGATTGCACAATAATGAAAGGGAAATTCATCAGGAAGAGGTAACAATTTAAATATGAATGTAACTAATAACAGAGCTGTTAAAGGTATATGAAGCAAAATTTGATAGAGTTAAAGGAAGAAATAGACAAATCTATCAAACTAGAGATTTTAACACACACTACATCAGCCAGAAATCTTCAAAGAAATAGAATGTGTGTATGCGTGCATGTGTGTAAAGAGGTTTATTTCAAGAAATTGTCTTGTGCAGCTGTGGGGGCTGGCAAGTCTGAAATATATAGGACAGGTCAGCAGGCTGGAAACTCAAGCAGGACTTGATACTGGAGTCTTGCTCTTAAAGGCTTTCAACTAGCTGACAGAGGCCCACCCATATTATTGAGGGAAATCTCTTTTACTTAAAGTCAAATAATTGTAGATATTAACCCCATCTACAAAACATCTTCACAGCAACATCTAGATTACTGTGTGATTAAATAGTGGGGACACTGGAGCCTAACCAAGGTTGACACATAGAGTTGGCAGTTCCAGTAATTGATAGACTATGCACATAGTCTGGCTTTCAGTAATTGATAGATCATGCACATAGGAATTCAGTAATGATATCGAAGATCTGAAAAGTAGCATTAACTAACTTGACCTAATTGACAGCTATAGAACATGACAGCCAACATCTTTAGAATATGCATACTTTTCAAGTGCCAATGGAACACTTATCAAAATAGACCATATGCTGGGCCATAACATAAGTCTCAGTAAATTTCAAGGCTAAATGCTTGATCCCTTAATGGTTTAACCACTTGCTATGTGAACTTGGGCCAGTTGATAGCCTTCTGTAACTCCGTTTTCCTCATCTATAACATGGTCATGGCAATAGATGCTGCCATTATGGTTGGACTGTTATGAAGTTTATGAGGATTCATTGAGCTAATTTATGAAAAGCCCTTTGCAGCGTGTCTAGAAAATGCTTAATAAATAATAGCATTAAAATGGCAATGATGATGATGATGATTAATTGACCCAAATTAAACATAAAATCCAATGAAAGCCAGCATACAATCAATTATTAGTTGTAGTAACAATTCATTTAATCAGAAAATACTATTGAAGTTTTAGGATATGCCAAGATCTCTGCAAAAGAAAAACAATAATGGTAAAAAGCCATCACTGTCCCTGCTTTCTTGAAGTTTATCGTCTGGTGAGGGAAACAAATACTAATCAAATAATCACTTTGAGATGAGTGATGTGAATAAAAGGTCAGGATCCAATGCAGAACAAGGGGATTTAACATCACTGGGGAGAAGAGGGTTGCAGAAAGAGGACTGAATGTGCGAAGACTCATCTTACATAGTGAGAGAAGCCCAGTGTGGCTGGACTAAGTGGAAGCAGGGAAGACTGTGTGTGATGAGGTCGCCATGCATGGCGAGGTCAGAGTGCATGGACCATGGACTCCATGCTGGCCCCTGTGCTTGCATCCTCCCCTCCACTCTGAGTCAACAATTGAGTGAAAGGACTGGTTTGACCGTTTTCAGGAATAGTTAATAATTTCCCTACAGCTAGGTTTAATTAACCAGTAGATTTTTATTCTTGTTGCCCAGTAACAAGTCAGGAATCACAGAGGGAGCAATGATTTTGCCAAAAAACAAAACAAACAAGACAAAACTTTAACAGAATAGTTGATAATTGGACATCCATCCTGGTTTCCCCAGTGAAAACATCTGTTTCACTTGTTCACATCTGCTCGAACTTCAGGGTCTGCAACCAATGCTTCCACCTAAAGAGCAATACCCCAAACTGCAACAACACCCCAGTTTTACCTTAGAAAATTCTTCCACTATCTTCCCAGGACAATTTTATTTATTTTTATCCTCATGATCAGCGCAGCAAAAGGAAATAGACTTTTCTTTTGGGGATGATGTTGAAAGCACTGTGTGTTTGCACAGACACACACACACTTCTACCGAGTGAAATGAAAGAAGTTTAAGAACTATGACTACAGATTAAAAAAACCCAAACAAGCAGTAAAGCATGTGCAAGGCTGCAAATGTGAGTGTTAAAAGTGGAGGAAGTGATACGGATATAAATTAGAAGTCAGAGGTGATAGCATCATGGAAATCTACTCCATGCTGCCTCCCCCGGTGAGGACCAGGAACGCGGATACTAGCAGAGCACCAGGAAAAGCTGCTGAAGGCAACAGGACTGTGGTGGGGACATCACCCAGATGGTCAGAGAGTGGATGACATCGTATGCTTTGAAAAGGAATATCTATTTATTTTTGTTTCTTCAAATCTTTTAGGAGGATGAGAAAATGACATTTAAGACTACTTTGAAGAACCTAATTCTGTTCCAAAAGGAAGAATATGATAATGGAGGAAATGGTGGAACTTGTGTAGAAAGTAGTCCTGGCAGGTCGCCTGGGTGGCTCAGTGGGTTAAGCGTCTGCCTTCAGCTCTGGTCATGATCCCAGGGTCCTGGGATCAAGTCCTTGCTCAGCAGGGAGTCTGCTTCTCTCTTTCCCTCTGCTACTCCCCCTGCTCATGCTTTCTCTCTCTCTCTTTCTCTCAAATAAATAAATAAATAATCTTTAAAAATAAAAGAGAGCCTTGATTGTTGACAATATAGTAGAGTCCTGGTGAGAAGGAATAGGTATGAGGTAGTTGGAGAAACAAACTGTACTCTGAGGGTAGGACAGAGCATGAGCTGTTAACAGTGGTAATGGGGAGGGGGTCAGGGGCGTCTGGATGGAGAGGAGCCCATAGAAGCCACACAGGAACGGGGGAGGTGACATTGCTGCAGGTTTTCCAAGGTAAGTTCTGGAGGTCTTCTCTACAGAGTAGTGTCTATAGCTAATGATACTTGATTGTTTCTAAGAGGGTAGATCTTATGTTGTGCTCTTAACACACACACACACACAAAATAATAAAGTGGACAGGGAAACTTTGGGAGGTAATGGATATTTCTACAGCAGTGATGGTGGTGATGGTTTCATGAATGGATATGTATCCCTAAATTCATTGAGTTGTATACATCAAATAAGTCCCGCTTTTTGCATCTCAATTATACCTCAATACAGTGGTGAAGAAGAAGAAGAAGAAGAAGGAGAAGGAGAAGGAGAAGGAGAAGGAGAAGGAGAAGAAGAAAGCATGATGATTTTTTTTTTAAAGAACAATGCAGTCTGGTATAAAAGGAAAATGCCCCTGTGGTATGAGAAATACTATATAGTAGGAGTAAACAATTACCAAAAGACAGTAAGTTAGAGTTTCCAAGAGGTACTAGAAGGCAGGGAAACGGTTGGCAAGGGAGGGGTTTGGGCAGTCCCTAAACACCTGGGCTAAGGCTGCAGACAAGCCCACTGACCTGGAATAAGGGTCGGGAGCAACAGCTTGGAGTCAGGCAGGGCACCTCCTGGTTTGGGGGACTTGAAGCTTACACAGTTTGGGGATCCGATTTAAGAAAAACAGTACAAAATTGCACACACAAAGTTAAATACACAAGTGACTTCATTTAGAACGAGAAAACCACAATGCATTATGTAATTGGAAAAGTTGGTGGTTCACAAATTTTTTTTTTTTAAAGATTTTATTTATTTATTTGACAGAGAGAGACACAGCGAGAGAGGGAACACAAGCAGGGGGAGTGGGAGAAGAAGCAAGCTTCCCGCTGAGCAGGGAGCCCTATGCGGGGCTCGATCCCAGACCCTGGGATTATGACCTGAGCCAAAGGCAGATGCTTAACGACTGAGCCACCCAGGCGCCCGGTGGTTCACAAATTTTACAAAATACAGAAAAATAATGCAATTTCACAACCGAACTTGACTCAACTCTATGACCTCCAAAGCAAACTGCCTGATACATCTCTAAAATGCTTTCTTTTTATGTGTTTGGACTCCATATTCTTTGATCACCTTTTCATATTACAATGACTATTTTCTATAGAGTGGAAAGATAATTCAGTCTTTCCTCTAACATGTCTGATCAAATTTTTTAAAATAAACTTTCTTTATTAAAACAGGTTTAAATTTGCAAAAAAAAAAAAAATTGTGAAGACAGTAAGTAGACCCTGTACACATCATATCCTGTTCCCCTCTTATTAGCCTCTGACTTTAATATGGTACATTTGCTACAATTAATGAAGGGATGTTGATACACTGTTATTAACTAAAATCAATATGCTACTCAGAGATGTCTTTAGTTTTTGCCAAGTATTCTTTTTCTGTTCCAGGATCCCATCCAGGACACCACATTGCACTTGGTTGTTGGGTCTCCTTAGGCTCCTCTTGGCTGTAAGTTTCTCAGACTTTCTTTGTTTTTGAGGACCAGTTTTGAGGGGGGCTGAGTGTCCTTTCATTGGGTTTTACCTAATGTTTGTCTCGTCATTAGACTGAGGTTATAGGTTTCTGGGAGGAAAACTACAGAGACAAAGTGTCATTTTCATCACATATTGTCAAAGGTACGTATCCCTCCTCCCCCTCCCTCCCTCTCCTCATTCTGTCCTCTTTGAAAGAAAATCACTATTTGTGGCCCCCACTTAAGAGGCAGGGAGTTACAGGGCACCTGGGTGGCTCAGTTGGCTAAGCATCTGACTCTTGATCTCAGCTCAGGTCTTGATCTCAGTGTCATGAGTTCAAGCCCCACATTGGGCTCCATGCTGGGTGTAGGGTTTACTTAAAAAAAAAAAACAAACAACAAAAAACAAAAAATGAGAGAGAGAGAGAGAGAAGAAGTGGGGAGTTATCCTCCACCCTGAGGGCAGAGCATCTACATAAATTATTTTGAAATCTTCAACATGAAAGATTTACCTTTTCTCCCCCACTGATGTATTTGTTCAATCATTTATTTGTATCATTATAAATACATGGTATTAATTTCAGACTTCTGATTATAATCCAATACTATTTTATTTATTTTGTTGCTCAAATTGTTTCCACTTGGACCTTTAGAAGCTCTTTAAGTTGGGCTCCTATGCCTCTTTGAAATACCCCTGTCATTATGATTATGATTATGATTAAATACTTCGTTACTTTCTGACTCTACAGGATGCTCCAGGATCCTCATTTCTATTTCCTTCCCCAGTCCTAGAAGGAGCTCTGGCTCCTTTTTTTGGAGAATGGTATTAGAAACCAAGATCGTAAGTATCAGGTGTATTCATTGCTACTACCTTGCAGTTGCTCTAGGCTCTCAACTGACAAAACAAGGAAATACAGATGTACACACTAGCCTATATATATATATATATATGAATATTTCTGTATGTAACCATTGGTGTCTGTTAAGTGGATCATTGGTTTATACTGAAGATGTACACACTAGGCTATATATATATACATATATATATATGAATAGTTCTGTATATAACCATCTATATCTGCATTAAACAGAACACTGGTTTGTACTGGTGTCTCCAACGCTGAACTGTTGTCTCGTGGATCATCATTCTAGCCTCTTCTCCATGCTCATCTGTAACCTCCCACATCAACAGTGAGGAAGCTGGCCACCCATTATCGACCATCTTTTGCTTACCTAACCAATTCCGGGTAGACGTGTACAGCAGTGTAAGAATTGTTAACCTCCCCCCCCCCCCCCCCCCCGTGGGACACAACTTTATCCACTAGAGTATAGTGCTTACATACAGCCTGGTTTGGTCATGAGTCCTGCAGACTCCACTAATTTCCAAAGTTACTTAGGTCGGCACCTTCTTCCCCCATCCCTTTCAGGATGTCTGTTTTATACATTTTTAATGCAGTTAGATTATTCGGTCATGTTCTGCATTCCATCCTAAGATCGCCTGACCTCCTAAATGGTTTTTAAAAATGTGTGCACATTAAAGTTCACCCTGCGCTGCAAAGCGCACAGTGCCGTGGGTCCCTGATCACAGGAACTTTGTTTTTTCCTCATGATGGTTCAGAGAAGCTTCTTTCAGATGTGTGACTCATTCTTAGCAACATCAAATACATTTTTAAGATCGTTATCAAAATTGGGAAAACTCTACTGAGGTTTCATAAGTGAGCTGTAGGATTTGGAAGAACTTCCCACAGACTTCCATCAGGTGCCATGCATTTCAAGCCTGGTTTCTTCACACCCCCATATTTGTGATGCCACAACCCTACCTATTTGTGTCACAAAAGCAAGTAAGCCCATATACTGGGCAGTGAAAGTATTCCTGGAAATCAGTCTTGCTTTGGAAGAGCTAGGAGTCTCTTAACTATACACGGAAGTATTCGAAACCACAGAAAACACCTCTGTGGTTTTAAATAGTTGTAGCTTCAACACATCACTTTTGCAAATTTTTCAAAAATATGAGACCATGTGGACATAATCCTATGACCCTTAAGAAAAGGGGGACCCTGAAGATGTATCGGCTTCGTGGCAAATCTACTTCTGAGTCAGACAGACCAGTCAGTCACTCAACAAATATTGCCTGAACACCTAATATGTAAAGAGCTGTGTGTTCAATGATAAATGAGACAGATTCCCTGCCCTCATGCCCTCATCAAAAACCCATGCCAGTAGAACGAAACAGTACAGATTATCAACAAGTAAACAAGCAACTTCAAAATCTTATTTGCCATGAAGACCATGAACAGGGTGTTCTGACACGGAACAAGAGGAGAACCCAGTTTAGAAAAACTGCTAGTGAGGTGACATTTCAGCTCAGACATGAAGGCAGAAATGGAGTAAGAAATGCAAAGGCTGGAGAAGAGACTTCAGGAGGAGAAATGGCAAGCTGAAATATGTTAAGGCTGGAAAGAAGTTAGGCTCTTCTGGGAACTGACGGGGCTGGAATTTAATGACAGAAGAGAAAGGGATACGATTGAGACCCTGCAGTGTGATGGACAGACCTTGCAGCACCTTGCCGCAGACCAAGAAAGAGCGAGTTTTCTCCAAAAGGCAGAGACAGCACTGAAGTTGTTTTAACAAGGGAGTGATTGATTGAGACTGTCTTCTTTTGTTTATTTTTTTATTTTGTATTTTTTAGAGAGGGGGAGAGAGCAAGAGAATCTTTAGCAGGCTCCACGCCCCGCACAAAGACTGATGCGGGGCTTGATCCCATGACCCTGAGATCATGGCACTTAATCGACTGAGCCACCCAGGCACCCCGAGACTCTCTTCTTTCAAAGAAGAGTTCAGTAAGGGAAAAATATGGGGAGAGGAAGAAAGAAAGGATGCAGGGAGACCGGTTCTCTGGGTTGAGGGCTGGTTTCACCATCCCCAGACCCTGGGTAAGTTATTCAATCTCTCTGAGACTCAGTGTCCTAATCTGCGAAATGGAAACACACGGTTCTAATGTCTTTCAGGATTATTGTGAAGATTGAATGAAGCTATGTGAGGACAGCATTTATGTAACACCCACCATGGCTGGCATGCTATAAATGCTGAAAAATTGTCAGCTATTATTAATTACCCTTGGTATCATTACTGTTGGGAGCCAAGCACAGTGTCGTGTTAGGAGAGGACTGGGAGTTGACAGAGCAAGGACTGAGAGATAAGGGGCCAAAGCCAAAGCCCCATGGTAGGAATGCAGCCTCTGTGGGGCAAGGGCTGGAGGGTGGAGAGCTGGACCCACGTTCTGAGCAGCACGGGGGATCTGGGGCCTGTGAAGTATCTCTTGCTCTCGGTCAGAATGGTAAGGGAAACTGGGCTCACAGTAGCACAGCAGATGGCCCAGGGGCTGAGTGGGGGTGCAGCAAGAAGCTGGGGCTCTCAGCCTGCCCTCTGTCTGCGCAGGGAGTCCCTCGGTGAGACGCACACCACCCGGGACACCAAAGAGTGACCGGAACTTGGAGACCTGAGAGGGCCAGGCTCAGCCTTCAGTCTTTTCCTGTTTTCTCTTGCCAAGCCAGGCACACCATTGAGTGGACAAATGAACTGGAGGCTAACACCCAAAATGAACTAAAGTTGAGGGAAATAAACATTTAACTTTTATTTCTTTCTATTGCTGTTGTGTTCACAGCAAGAGCCACAAGGGAAGGAAGGAACCACTTGAAACTCTTCAATAATCATTTCCAAGTGAGGGATTTGTCGATTTCCCATCTTTGGCAGAAGACGGTAAAAGACCTGGGGCTGCTTTACCTGCAGTCAAGTGTCCCCTCTGGGAGGGACTATGCCAGACATTGGGATACACCAAGGGGCAAGACTGTAGAGGAGCTACCAACACCGAGTTTCCAGCCCAGTGGGGACAGACTATAAAATTACAAAACAAACAAGGGCTGTATGTTCTCATAGTCTGAGGAACATACCCCTGTCTGGGGGATGATGAGGGCTGGTCAGGAAAGTTGCTTAAGCCATGCGAAGTTCTCTTTCCTGAGAAGCTTAGAGGACACTCTCCTCTTCTTTTCCAATTCCTCGTCCTCCACCCCTCTAAACCTGGCTAAACTCTCTGTCCTCCCTTTGCCTCCATGTTGTCCAGTTAACCCCATCCTGAACCTATCCCCAGAGCCAGTTTGCTTCTCATATGGAGTATCTGAACCTCCTTCGACTTCTCCAATTTGCATCACCATCTCCTGGAAATAATATCATTTATTTATTCCCCTCTCATACAATAAAAAATGTGTTGAGCATTTATAATACGTACCATGCGTTGAGCAATGTTTCACATTTACTTTTCGCTTCTACCTTATGAGATATGTTCTGGAATTTTCCTGACTTGACAAATAAGAAAATTGAGTTGTAAGGAAATTAAGTAACTTGCCCAAGGTTACATAGGAAGTGGAAGTTGCCAGACTTGACCTGGAGTCGGTTGATTCCCAAGGCTGCGTTCTTCTTTTTTTTTTTTTATTAATTAATTAAAAATTTTTATTATTATGTTATGTTAATCACCATACATTACATCATTAGTTTTTGATGTAGTGTTCCATGATTCATTATTTGCGTATAACACCCAGTGCTCCATGCAGAATGTGCCCTCCTTAATTCTCATCACCAGGCTAACCCATCCTCCCCCCCCCCCAGAACCCTCAGTTTGTTTTTCAGAGTCCTTCGTCTCTCATGGTTTATCTCCCCCTCCAATTTCCTCCCCTTCATTCTGCCCTTCCTGCTATCTTCTTCTTCTTTTTTTTTCCCTTAACATATATTGCATTATTTGTTTCAGAGGTACAGATCTGAGATTCAACAGTCTTGCACAATTCACAGCACTTACCAGAGCACATACCCTCCCCAGTGTCTATCACCCAGCCACCCCATCCCTCCAACCCCCCACCACTCCAGCAACCCTCAGTTTGTTTCCTGAGATTAAGAATTCCTCATATCAGTGAGGTCATATGATACATGTCTTTCTCTAATTGACTTATTTCGCTCAGCATAGCACCCTCCAGTTCCATCCACGTCATTGCAAATGGCAAGATCTCATTCCTTTTGATGGCTGCATAATATTCCATTGTATATCTATACCACATCTTCTTTATCCATTCATCTGTCGATGGACTTCTTGGCTCTTTCCACAGTTTGGCTATTGTGGAGATTGCTGCTATAAACATCGGGGTGCATGTACCCCTTCAGATCCCTACATTTGTATCTTTGGGGTAAATACCCAGTAGTCCAAGGCCACGTTCTTAACTATTATGCCATCCTGTCTCCACAAGTGATTGTGATGCACCCTGTAACTCTGGGTGAACTTCCCATGCAGAGAGGGCATTTCTGACTTAACAGGGGCCCCAAGACACTGAGTTGCACCTGCCCATAATGAGCAGCTCTCTTCCCTGCCCCCATGGAAGGGTTGCTTCGACTCCTTAATGGTGGATGCGGACATTCTCCCCGAGATGAGAGATGGGTTAGAGCGGGAAGAAGAACACATTCCGAGAAGACCTAGATGATGGTCACAGGAGCTGAGACCCACGTCTCTGACTTGCTGAGCTGGTGGGCTGGTTGCTCAGGTCAGGAGAAGGAGAAATCAAAGCCAGCTTGTCTGAGGGGCCAGGACGGCAGGGCAGTGGTGCTTTGTAGCTGTATGGCCACACTCCTCACAGGCAGGAGGAGCTTCTGTGGAGGGGGATACTGTGACAGAGATGAGCCAGGGCTAGAAATTCCCTTTCTGAATATTTCTTTATTTGGTCATCAGATCCGTGTTGTGCCCCTCCTGTGTTCCAGGCTGAGTCTAAATCCTGGGCATCCAGGACTGAACAAAATAGACAAATGCCCCCTGTCCTGGAGAGGTTTCCTTTGGGCCCCTCTGGTGGCAAAGTGAATGAATCAGTGACCAAAATGCACCTGATCGCGCTGATGATAACGGGATGCCAGCCCTGAAGATAAGCAGTCAGGGCTGTCAAAAGAATGGCTTGGGCAGCAAATATTCGCTGTAAGAAGCTGCTTTGCTTCATAGCCAAAGTTTATTCTGGAGTCCCTTCAAAGATGCATCAAAAAGAGATCTACGAGTATGTGCAAAATAGAATCTAAATAATGAGGAGTGTGCATATGCCCAACTTTTCAGAAATTCACCTTATATAGAGAACAGGATGTTCCAGTGAGCGGGTACTAATAAGGTGGCCTCATTTCCGTGACTGATGCCTTAATACCTAGTGGAGTTACTGGTTTCACGAGTCGTTTGATAATAAGATTCTTTCAAACATGGCAATTAACGAATGTCTAGTCACTACCACCAGAGATGATAGTCTTTAATATTAATTTTGTAACTCACCTTGAATAAGTCATCTCACTTTTGTAAATTCCACGTTCCTTTTCTGAAAAAAGGAGGGGGTGCTTTATTTCTAAGTTTCCTTCCTACCCTTACAGAGTATTTCTGTAAGGTTTCATGAAAGAAATCATTCCGGGGGATGAATATGAATGGAATGCTGCTAAAATGCATGCCAGATGCAGAAGGCGAGCAGGAAATCGGCCAGAGGGTCAGCTCTGAGAGCCTGGATCTGCACATCCTCCTGCATCGGGAGCATTGGACAAGCCATTATGTAGACTGTAGTCATCACTCACGCGGGAGATATTTTGTTTTTCTCCCCGTAGTCAACTGGCATGCTGTTCGTGACCATTTCTCTAAATGCCTGAGGTGCTTTCAAAGCAGCTGTACATGTCTGGGGCCCTTGGAGAATGAGGTACTCTGCATGAGCGAGGTCCCAGAAAACAAAGCTTATTTCTGCAGGCATCCACACTCTCTTGTAGCATCTAACCTCTTTTTCTCCGGGCTGGGATGAGGAACACCTACTATGGTTCTGTGTTGAGCTACGGCAACATGCTGAAGCTTGTTCACGGGGGCAGGTCTGGTCCCCAGATAACTGGGCACTTTTTTTTTTTAATCTTTAAGGCTATTGTGTTTTTGTTTGCTGGCTTGCTTATTTAGTTTTGTTCTTCCCTCTGCAATCCACTCACATCACCCTTGCTTTTTTGTTTTGTTTTGCATTTGTTTGTTTATTTTACACATAACTGCTTAGTTGAGGTCCCTGAAGGCACTCTGTGCTTCCTGAATGTGTGTGACCTGAGCTTTGTGGCAGCGTGTTTCTCAGAATGAGGCTTTTTATTTTTATATATATATATATATATTTTAAAGATTTTATTTATTTGAGAGAGAGAGAGAGAGAGCACACAGAGGGAGAGGGAGAAGCAGACTCCCTGCTGAGCAGGGAGCCCGATGCGGGACTCCATCCCAGGACCCCGGGATCATGACCTGAGCCTAAGGCAGACACTTAACGACTGAGCCACCCAGGTGCCCCAGAATGAGACTTTTTTTTTTTAAACTTTCTATCAGGATGATCTACAAAGCTGATCTTCATGTGGTTATTGGGTATAAAAATCTGTATTTAGAAATCAAGACTTAATTCATGAAATAAACAGTTGTTTGCTTTCATGAATCTCTTTTAAGTAGGGAGGCCATGGGCCCTGGGGGTAAGGACGGGAGGGAAAATCAGATGTTGTCGAGCCAGGACGAGTTATTGCTCTGTACAATGTGAAAGTCTGCCTCCTTCCTTGAACTTCATGCTTTCTTATCTGCAAAATGAGGATAGGAACATGCACCTCGGAGCTGTTGTAAAGTTCAAATGTGATAAAGGGTCTGAAATCACGTTGTAAAGGACAACACGAAATAAAATTGTAGCCATTATTAGGAGACAGCATTGCACTGTAGTTACTCGTGGGCGTATCTCATCCTGTAAACTGTAAGCTATTTTAGGACAGAAAGTTTGCCTTATATCCAAGGGTGGCATTCAAAATATTTAACAACTGGTAGGGCATCAGCCAATTAACGCTGGCCATAAAGAACCAGAATGCCTAGGCTAATGTTCGGACCAGCCCTATTCACACGTATGGGAATCCCGCAAAGGGACTGGTACGGCGCCCTGACATAAGGGATGCTCAGTGAATGGATTTAAAATATTATTTGTTTTGTGAAACATTTCTCTCTGCTTCCACATGACTTCTGAGGGGCATGTGATCTATGCCTGCCCTACTTGACTCCCCAACAGAAATTTTTTTTTTCCAAGTTCAGTCCCGGGTACTAATCCCTGAACACCTGAAGCCTCCTTTCTTTTACCTGTGTTACAGATTCATTAACCCAGACTTTTTAGAAATGTTATTATTAGAACTTTAATCACCCATGTCCTCCTTTTAAGGTCTTTCTAAAATTACTTTCTGGCAATAATAATTATGTCAGTCAGGGGCCAGCCAAATATAGCTGTGGCCCTTGAGCCAAATCAAGACGGGAGTTTCCAGCTATAATCTATTATTTGGCTCCAACCGACTGTGCTAGCTTCCCCCCACCCCTTCTCTGTCCTACCTATCTTTCTTTCGGCATAAAGTGACAACACCACAACATAGACAGCGGAGTCCTAAAGACCAGGGTAGAGTGTCAGACGTGGGTCTTTCTTCCCATCTATTGCTATGTTGCAATCTGGGGCCAGATTCTGTAAGTCATATGCTACAGGAATGTAAAGGAAACTACGAGATTTTAAGTAATAGGGTCTAAGTCAAGGGCAAAAGCCGAAATGGTAGTGGTGTTGGTGGGGGTTGGGAGGATAGTGATACTTGGGTTGGAAGAGAGCGAAACCAGGAAGCCTAGAAATGAAAAGTAGCTGACAATATGCACAGGTGGTAGGAGTTTTGACTTGAAAGATGGTCTTGGCCGAAGCTGCTTTTGATGGGATCCAGGAGACCTTTTGTGAATGGAACCAGATTCAGTGAGAGAAGCCACACCTAGTGGAAGATTTTCAGGAATGGCCTGCCTGATTCCAGCCCCACCTCTATTGCTGGATGGAGTTCCGTGACTCCATTTACAGGCTTAGTTCAGTCTGGGCTCTGAGACCACCTTGACCATAGTCAGGCAGCATTTCATCACCTCTGCTCAGTACGCAGTCAACTAAGTTGTCCCTTTCTACCTTGACATCATTCGTTCATTCGAGTGAGAATGAGGATGGAGAGAAGGTGGACTTGAGAGCTATATGTAGGGGGGAGTATCCACCAGGCTGATGAATGACTGGTCAAGATTGGAGAGGGGGGTGTGAGATAAATGACCCTCCCTGACATTTCTGGCTTGGAGACCTGGTCAGAGGGAGACACTGACTCACTGAGGAAGACAGCAAAGAAGCAGGAGCAAGTTTGGGAGCTAAGGTGATGAATTCAGTTTGGTGAGAGGGGTCTGTGGGGTATCGAGGCTGAATTGTCAGGAGGAGACTGTACAGATCAGAGTTACCCAAAAGTACCTTCTCTGTGCGCTGTGATGAGAAAAGGAGCTCAGCTAGAAGGTAGATTAATGTTCTGCTCCTTTCAGACAGAGGAAAAAATTCAGTTGAACCAAACAGCGTGCTTAGCAATGTTGTTTATTTGCATTCGGACACAAAGCTCTTTCTCTGAATTTAGACCAGCAACAAACAGTGTGTGGTCCGGCACTGGTCCACAGACCAGATTTCGAGAAGCCTAGGTCTGGTTTGTAAGTTCAGGAGAGTCTGGGCTGGAAGTCCAGGCAGAACACCAGCATATAATGCCCTCCTCACTCTCCCAGAGTGTCCTGCCTCCTTCTTCACTTCTTAAATGGTCCTTCTCTCCACTCAACATAGAACTGAATGTGTATCACATTCCTTACTCATCTCAGAAGCCAAGGTGCCCCCTTACTTTCTAACGCTGCCGAATGCCCCTGTTCTGCCCACCCATTCACCCATCCTCCTTCTGCCTGGGTTTGGGGGTCATAGCTGCTCTCTTCCTCTCTTGTACTGTCTACACCTCATTTCAACCAGCAACTCAGCTCAGCCTCTACTGTGCTCGAGTCTCCTGCTCTAAAACAAACAGAAAGCCCCCTGGTGCTAGTGCTTCGTCCATGGAGCTCTTGGCTCCCTCCTTTTCTTAATCACCAAACCTCCTGAAAGAGGAGTCCTTGACATCGTGTCCACTTCCTCACCTCCATGGCCCCTTGGCCTCCACTGCCCTGCTTCTCCGCAACCTGGTCCCCATTGTCCTCTTTCTTCTCTCCGACTGCACTTCCACAAACTCTTCTCCATCCACAGGTGCCTAGCAGATATGATCAGTGTTTTCTTTTCCAGAGGGATTACTGAAAATGTGTTCCTGGGTAAGTTGCGTCAACTCTGGCTTCTAGCATCTTCTGCAAATGAGGAGGTTTGTGCTAGGACTCTTGCAAGGGGTCTGTTGCAGGTATAGTTTGATCCCAGAAATGTTTGTTGAATGCTTCTTATGTGCCAAGAATTGATTTAGGACATGTCAAGAAGTTTGAGTGGAGGCTGTTGCAATGTGACAACAGCCTAACCAGTTACTGCAAACGCTTTGGGGATGAGGCAGTGTGCTCTCCTGGGCTCTTCAGAGACACAGAACCAACAGGACATATTTAGATATATCAAAGAGGAGATTTATATAGGAATTGGCTCATAGGCTTATGGAGGCTGAGCAGTCCCACAAAGTGCAAGCTGGAGACCCAGGAAAGCTGGTGATAGAATATAATTCAGTTCAAGTTCCAAAGCCTGAGAACCCACCTTGTAGTGGGGTGGGGAGGTAGGGGAGTGGTCATGGGTGTAAGTCCTGGAGTCTGAGGCTAGAGAACGGGAAGCTCTAACGTCCACGAGCAGGGGAAGAGAGAAATTAGCTCTTTTTCACCTCTTGATTCCATTTGGATCCTCAATGGACTGGATGACACCCTCCCCTGAGGGCGAGGGCTATCTTCTTTCCTATTTGCTGATTCAAATGCTAATCTCTTCTGGAAACATCGGTCACAAACCACACCCTGAAATAATGTTATCAACTATTCGGGCGTCCCACGTCCCAGTGAAGTTGACACATAAACTTACCCATCACAGGGCAGCAAATAAATAAGCCAACAAATAAATAGGATCCGGGCTACTTGTTCTTATTTAGCCAGGCACCTACTCTGTGTTGGGCATAAGGCTACCTGCACCAATGTCATCACTCTTTCTAATCCTCACAGACCCCGGAAGCGGGTGCTTTTATTCCCGTTCCAAACACCAAACCGAGGCTCAGAAGGGATAAGGAAGCACATGAAAACAAGAGATGCTGGAATTGTATTTTGTGGTCTATTTATTCATGTGCTTTCTGGCTTAATGCCTGTTTTCTCTTCTAAACTTTAAGCTCTTTAGGGCAGAGAAGGTGTTACTTTTGTTCACCACCGAATCCCTAGCACCTAAAAGACTGGCCCAGAGTGGCTTATTCAATTAACTAATTAATCCCGTGATCAAATTAAACTCCAGCGTCTCTTGGTTCTAAAGCCCATGCTATTTTTGCTAAGGACTTTGTCCCTTACAAAGGCTCTACGTATGTCACAGACTTTGGGAGGAACACGAGAGCCCCATTAATGAATTTTTGAGAGGGTTTCTATGTCATTTTGGGCTAGGTCTTGCCAGAGAGCACACACCCTGACTGAAGGACCCAAGATGGCCAAGCAGTCAGATGACCAACCCATCTTTGAAAGGGGTGGGGCAAGGGATGCAGCGATACGCACCACAGCATCAGTTCTGAGACCCACGGAGATGGATTAAGGGGTGGATTCGGGGGAGCCTGGGCTCAGTTTGTTGAATGTCCAACTCTTGATTTTGGCTCGGGTTGTGGACTCGGGGTCCTGAGATCGAGCCTCCTGTTGGACTCCCACGCTGAGGGTGGAGACTGCTTGGGATTCTCTCTCTCTCTTTCTTTCTGCACCCCCCACCCCCACTCACACACATTCTCTCTCTCAAAAAACAAAAAGAGATGAATTCAGTGCCTGGTGAAAAGGAACCATAAGGGTAGGGAATCCATTCCCTTACAGAAACGTCTAGGCTCTGTTGATCTGAGGCAGAACTCTCCAAAAGACACTTAACATAAGCCACAAATGCAAACAATCTATGTTAACTGACAATATTCTAGTAACTCCATTTAAAAAAGTCATTGCAAGTGAAGAAAGTGAAAGTAATTGTAATGTATTTTATTTCAGCCCATATATTTTTTTTTAAGATTTTATTTATTTATTTGACAGAGAGAGACATAGTGAGAGCAGGAACACAAGCAGGGGGAGTAGGAGAGGGAGAAGCAGGCTTCCCGCGGAGCAGGGAGCCCAATATGGGACTCGATCCCAGGACCCTGGGATCACGACCTAAGCCGAAGGCAGACGCTTAACGACTGAGCCACCCAGGCGCCCAATTTCACCCCATATTTTTTTTTTAAGATTTTTATTTATTTATTTGAGAGAGAGAGAGCCAGAGCAAGAGAGAGCATGAGCTGGGGGAGAGGCAGAGGGAGAGGGAGAAGCAGGCTTCCCGCTGAGCAGGGAGCCCGAGGTGGGGCTTGCTCCCAGGACCCCGAGATCATGACCTGAACCGAAGGCAGACGCTTAACCAACTGAGCCACCCAGGCGCCCCTAACCCCATATTTCTAAAATGTTATTTCAACATGTAATCAAGATTAAATTATTAATGAGATATTTTGTTATTTTTTTCCTACTGAATCTTCAAAACCTGGTATGTATTTTACACTTAGAGTCAATGTTAATGCAGATTAGCCCCAATTCAAATGCTCAAAGAGAAACACGTGGCTGATGGCTACTGAATTGGATGGTCTGGGTCCAGATGTGTGATCTGTGGACCAGCTCCATCAAAATCACGGGGAAGTGCATTAGGAAATGTAGAATCTTGGGTCCCATCTCCACCCTACTGAATCAGAGCAGGGACTAAGGCATTTTTATAAGATACCCCGGTAATCTATGTGAACCTAGAGTTGGAGTTGCTCTGGTCTAGAGAACAGGCTTCTGGTATGCTAGAAACTGGGGAGGATGAAGCAGAGTTGTAGATTTGGAGTCAAGCTCCTCACACATTCCTGATAAAGAGCCAGGGAAACTGAAAACACTGTATAGCTGCAGAAATACAGGACGCTTTCATCTCTGATGTGCTTTTGTGACTGCAACCTCTTCATTTTGAGAAGTCCACTCTTTAGGCTCCTATGCTGAGATCTTATAATGATCCAATTGCATATCAATTACCTTGGAAAAGCAAAAGTAACAAGAATTAAGTAACTGCAACATTAGTTCTGTGATTTAAAATGGCTCTTAATACATGATAGAAAACTGAGAAAACAATCTGTACTTACTATGGAAACTCCTGAGAAGCTCCAATTTCAGGATGTTTAGATAAAGATTAAATATGCATTTGGGGGAAAGCAAACATATTCATATCTTTCTTCCTTCAGGCTAAAGGGACACAAATAAGGAGCTCAGAAACATAACTCCAGGGTTATTTTTATCTTTTCAATCTCTAGGTTGCTTTAGAATCCAAAGCCAAATGGGATTTTCTACATTTTCCCAATAAATTGTGAGGGGTGGGGCAGGGTAGGGTGGGAACTTTGTTTTCCTTCTGTATCATTATCCTATCTTAGATTAAGTTTTTTAAAAATATTTTTTTACAAAAAGATTTTATTTATTTGTCAGAGAAAGAGAGAGAGGGAAAGCACAAGCAGGGGGAGCAGCAAAGGCAGAGGGAGAAGTGGGCTCCCCGCTGAGCAAGGAGCCTGATGCGGGACTCGATCCCAGGACCCTGGGATCATGACCTGCGCCAAAGGCAAGTCGCTTAAACAACTGAGCCACCCAGGTGCCCCTAAAAAGATTTTCTATCTTATATTTAAGATATTCAGACATTTTGCCCATCAAGATCATCCAGCATATTCCACCGATGGTTGCTTCTAGCCCGTCTAGCATTTGGAACTACTTTCTAGAAGGTCAAACTTTTGCTTTCCCACTTTCTGCCCTCCAATCATCAAAATTGATGGGTTAACACATGACACAATGTGCATCTCCTAGGCTTTCCTCTGCTTTGTTCATAAAAGGAAGAAAGGTATATTGGTCAGGGTTGCCCAGAGAAATAGAACCAAAGGGCTTATGTATAATATATATAGAGAGAGATTTATTTTAAGGAATTGGCTCATGTGATTAAGAAGGCTGGCAAGTCCAAAATCTGCAATATGGGCCGGCAGACTGGAGACCTAGGAAGAGCCCATGTTGCAGTTGAAGTGCAAAGGCCACCTGCTGGTAGAATTCTCTCTTGCCTGGGGGAGATCAATCTTTGGTGCCTTCAACTGATTAGACGAGGCCCACCCACATTATGGAGAATAATCTGCTTCACTCAAAGTCCATCAGTTTAAGTGTCAGTCTTATCCAAAAGACAACCCTCACAGAAACATCCAGAATAATGTTTGACCAGCTATCTTAGCACCATAGCCCAGCTGAGTTGACACATGAAATGAATCATCAGAGGTAAAAATCATGGTAGCTTAAACACACAGAGGGAAATGCTCTGCACCCTCATAGGAGAGAGGCACAATCTACTCCTCATACTGTGAGATCAGAGAAACTTGTCTTTGGGATTGTCCTGGGTTCGAATACAGTGGCTCTGGGCGTGTACTGGAACATCCCGAAATGTCCCCTCATTCAGCTTTTCCAGAGGCAGGGACTAAATGCTTTCATCCTTGAGGCCCCATGGCTGGGCACAGGAGCAGACTGTTGCTGCCTGAGTCAGAGCCGCCCCTCGGAGAGATGCATCAAGACCAACAGCCCTACCGCTTCCTTCCCATCCCAGGTGAGGGGGTCCAGTGTCTGCTGGGGACCGCCAGATTCAGCATCAGGGCCACCATGTGTTTGGGCTGCAAAGCATTCAAAACTGCTTGCTGTGGCCAGATTCTGTTCCCGTCTGTCTTGCTTGTGAAAACACAAATGTCTGGAATTGGCAACATTTCCTCTACTTGTCCACTCTTTGCTCTCTCTCTGCCCAAGTATACACCTCCCAACCCTGCAGTCAAAAATACAAGCAAAAAAATTATAAACAGAACAAAAATTCCCAGCCATCCCTGTTTTCCTTTTGCCTTCTCTCCTTCCTTCTTTTGGTCCTTTCTTCTTCCTTCCACAACTAATTTTGATGATTGGAGGGCAGAAAGTGGGAAAGCAAAAGTTTGACCGTCTAGAAAGTAGTTCCAAATGCTAGACGGGCTAGAAGCAACCATCGGTGGAATATGCTGGATGATCTTGATGGGCAAAATGTCTGAATATCTAACTTCTTTATCCACATTCTCGAGAACTCACGTATTACATGAGGATTGGGATGATGCATGGAAAAGGGAATCAGAATCTGCTGGCATTTCTGTTCTGTGAAGAATATAGAGAAAACACTTCATTGGATTGGTTGTTGTTATTAATCCAGTTTAAAATTCAGAATAGCAATTTATCAAGTAGTATCCATTTTCCTGGTTCCTAGGAATAAGAATTGCAAAAGGCAGCATTGGGGGTGGCTAAGAATTCCCTGTGAATTACACATCTTAATGTGTCCCCTACGTACACCTGTCCCAAGCTCCATGCGTTGGCAGATGAATGACGCACAGCACCAGCTCTGTGGGTTCACCTTCTGATCCAATCTATTTATCTTCTTTAAATTCTAAACTTTTTTGTGAACTGGAAGTTTATGGCATCGATAACATTTTCTTCTTCTCTAAGATTCCTGCTTGAACTACAAATCTAGTCGACTTCAACAGGGATTTTACTCTTACTTGTGAATATCTTGCATTGACACGACCTGACCTGACCTGCATTTATTTGAACATCTATTACATGCCCAGGTGTTCCAGTGGGCTCAGTACTCAGCCCATGGCGGACACTTCAATTCACCCAGAAAGGGACTCTTCTGCCACTTGTGCATTCTTAGTGCTTGCAAGCTGAGAATGTAATTCTAAAGTGGTTACTTTATCCACCACATAAATCAGGGGCAACACTGAACACCCCCACCCCCAAGCTGGGTGCCTAGGGGAACATGGGCCACCTTCACAGAACACTAGAAACAGGACTTCTCAGGTCACTGCTCCCTGTCTTAAAAACAGCATGTTTTTAAGAGCACATCACCCACTCCCAGTAGGACGAAAAACTTGCAGGCTTCCAGGCATGGGTCTGCATTAAATGCCTCTTTCTGAAAAATCTATTCATCAGCATCCATCACATGCTGGAAAATAAACACTGGCCGAGCTGCCCGGCTGGGAGGGGAGCACATGAAAACGGATGCCTTTGAATGCCACAAAAGGGAAGATGTTGAAAGAGAAAAGGAACATGCCTTCCTTCTGCTAAAACTCAGCAAACACGAAAGGCGAAATTTTCCTGAGCATGGAAGATGATCACAGTGCACAGAGTGCTGACAGATGCAAAATTTGAGTATGATACGGATCATAATGAGATGGATGGTAATGAGAAAGATGTTGGTATTTCCGTAGAAGCCAGGAGAAAAAGAAATTGCAGTTAAACTATGAAGGGGGGAGAATATGGTAAGCAAACAAAGGGATGCACAAACAATGGGGCTCCGTAGGGATAGACATTTGGTTAATATCTGCATAAGTAATTCAGAAGAGGGTTGGATTTAGGGACCTCAGAGGTGCCTTAACTTTTCCCCATGGCAGAAGGCCCAGATCAGTAGCTTCAAAGGCATCAGACGAGCCAGGGTGTTGATCTAGGGAAAAACAGTTCAAGGGTATGCGTAAGAAACATGCTCCGATCATTCAGCCGCGCGTTTCTTCATTCACCGGGAACTTCCCGAGCTCATGTTCCACTCCACACTAGCCCCAGTGCCTGGCTTGGGGATGGGACCGTGGACTAGTCCAGGTCTGGGTAACGGAGCTGTCTTAGGCTTTTCCTTGCTGCCTGCAGCAGTGACCAAAACACTGACCAAGTTTAGAGCGCTATTCTGGGAGGATTCTGGAAACAAAGTGGAGGTTTTGATCCCATCCCAAACTTGGAGGATCCAGCAGCGAGAGAGTCCATGTGAGGACATAAGGGACTCCAAAGAAGTTCAGGCTAAAGCAGAGGAAAAAACAGCGAATTCTCACAAAGAGGCAATTAAAACTATGCCGGCAGTCTGGAGATGGAGGCAAATACGATAGAAGTTTATAAAATCACAGAGAGAGTGAATTAAATCACACATAATGGTTAAAAGCAGATGTTCTGGCGCCGGATTGTCTGGGTTCAAATGTTGCCTCTGCTGTTTTGTAGCTGTGTTACCCGGGGCAGATTCTTCACCCGACTGTATTTCTGTGTCCTCATCTTTCAATTAAGGCTAATAAAAGTAGTACTTACTTATAGCCACGATGCGGATGTGAAACTTTGAGTGAGTTAATGCACGTAGATCACTTGCAGCAGTGCTGGGCACAGGACGAAACAAGACTCCGCACCCGTTATTCTTATTTTCCAAATGCCAGATCTTTAAAGCCGGTTCAGTCCCTGTTTAATTTGTAAAGATAAGTAAGGCACAGTGTGACACACTGGGCCATGTGAAGGAGCTCGTTCTATCCAGGACTAAAAGATGCTGCGGATGTTAGATTAATTCCTTCAAGTTAGACCTGACCCAGGTCAGAGGGGCTTGAGGAATGCTTAGAGGGCGTGTTTACCTCCGAGGCTTGGGCTTGTCCTCGCATCCCAGGAGGTCCCTTCACAGCTCTCAGGCACAGCCTGCTGGGGCTGAGCCACTGTGGGTCTGACAGCATTTTCTAATGAGAAGATGATTGCTCAGTCCAGCAAAGGGGAGAATGTTAAGTCTTTGATGTAGCAACACATAATAATAATAGACCCTCCATCCCAGAGCAACGCGTTCCTGGAAACCAACCACCAGTGAGTTTTCTGTTTGGTATTTTCATAAGAAAAGAAGTTTGTGTCAATGATCCACACACGTGGACCTAGCCAGAATCTGTTTTGACAAAGAGCAGGAGGTATTTCTGAGGTCACATATGGAGGGACGAGTGGAGGGGGAGGAAGAGCTTGGAAACGTTACCAGTCAGTCGCCTTAGTTGAGACAGGGAGTTTATTAGTCCCCAACGGGTCAGTCACTTCCTCTACTATAGAGGTCACACTGGACCTTGAGATGAAGTTGAGGTTGAGTCCTGAGGTCAAGCATGGCTTCGGCCAGGTCATTGCCATTCCCTAGGCCTCCAGGTGCCTTACAGGTAAAATGATGGGCCGGGATTAAAACAAAACAACAAAACAAAACAAAACAAAACAAAACAAAACAAAACAAAACAAAACA